>NC_136057.1:1644230046-1644830046 GCF_964261635.1 Lissotriton helveticus
TTTTCATGCTTCCAGATGCCCAGGAAGTGGAATTAAATACCATTTGGAGGCATTTAATGTTCAAGCAAAAACAGGTGATTTTTGACAAAAGAGATAACACCCCCCATTACGTCATGCTTAAGAAAGGTGAAAAATGGTCCGTTTTCAAATGTTTTATTTTTGAACGTCAGTTCACATTTGTAGGTAGATCATCAGTTTTAGAGCTAAAATTAGCATGTTTAAAGTGATTTTCATGCTTCCAGGGGCACTAAACACAAGATTTGTGGAATGGTTAAAAGTGCATGAAAATGGCCAATTTACTCACTCTGAGGTCTCAAAAAGTGTTTCTTCACCCCGGGAAGTGAATTAAATACCATTTGGAGGCATTTAATGTTCAAGCAAAAACAGGTGATTTTTGCCAAAAGAGATAACACCCCCCCATTACGTCATGCTTCAGGAAGGTGAAAAATGGTCTGTTTTCAAATGTTTTATTTTTGAACGTCAGTTCACATTTGTAGGTAGATCATCAGTTTTAGAGCTACAATTAGCATGTTTAAAGTGATTTTCATGCTTTATGGGGCCCGGGAAGTGAATTAAATACCATTTGGAGGCATTTAATGTTCAAGCAAAAACAGGTGATTTTTGCCAAAAGAGATAACACCCCCATTATATGTCATGCTTCAGAAAGGTGAAAAATGGTCCGTTTTCAAATGTTTTATTTTTGAACGTCAGTTCACATTTGTAGGTAGATCATCAGTTTTAGAGCTAATATTAGCATGTTTAAAGTGATTTTCATGCTTTCAGGGGCCCGGGAAGTGAATTAAATACCATTTAGAGGCATTTAATGTTCAAGCAAAAACAGGTGATTTTTGCCAAAAGAGATAACACCCCCCCATTACGCCATGCTTCAGAAAGGTGAAAAATGGTCCGTTTTCAAATGTTTTATTTTTGAACGTCAGTTCACATTTGTAGGTAGATCATCAGTTTTAGAGCTAAAATTAGCATTTTTAAAGTGATTTTCATGCTTCCAGGGGCCTGGGAAGTGAATTAAATACAATTTGGAGGAATTTAATGTTCAAGCAAAAACAGGAGATTTTTGACAAACGAGAAAACACCCCCCCATTACGCCATGCTTCAGAAAGGTGAAAAATGGTCCGTTTTCAAATGTTATTTTTGAAGGTCAGTTCACATTTGTAGGTAGATCATCAGTTTTAGAGCTAAAATTGCATGTTTAAAGTGATTTTCATGCTTCCAGGGGCCCAGGAAGTGAATTAAATACCATTTGGAGGCATGTAATGTTCAAGCAAAAACAGGTGATTTTTGACAAAAGAGATAACACCCCCCCATTACGTCATGCTTAAGAAAGGTGAAAAATGGCCCGTTTTCAAATGTTTTATTTTTGAACGTCAGTTCACATTTGTAGGTAGATCATCAGTTTTAGAGCTAAAATTAGCATGTTTAAAGTGATTTTCATGCTTCCAGGGGCCCTAAACACAAGATTTGTGGAATGGTTAAAAGTGCATGAAAATGGCCAATTTACTCACTCTGAGGTCTCAAAAAGTGTTTCTTCACCCCGGGAAGTGAATTATATACCATTTGGAGGCATTTAATGTTCAAGCAAAAACAGATGATTTTTGACAAAAGAGATAACACCCCCCCCATTACGTCATGCTTAAGAAAGGTGAAAAATGGTCCGTTTTCAAATGTTTTATTTTTGAACGTCAGTTCACATTTGTAGGTAGATCATCAGTTTTAGAGCTAAAATTAGCATTTTTAAAGTGATTTTCATGCTTCCAGGGGCCTGGGAAGTGAATTAAATACAATTTGGAGGAATTTAATGTTCAAGCAAAAACAGGAGATTTTTGACAAAAGAGAGAACACCCCCCCCATTACGCCATGCTTCAGAAAGGTGAAAAATGGTCCGTTTTCAAATGTTTTATTTTTGAAGGTCAGTTCACATTTGTAGGTAGATCATCAGTTTTAGAGCTAAAATTAGCATGTTTAAAGTGATTTTCATGCTTCCAGGGGCCCAGGAAGTGAATTAAATACCATTTGGAGGCATTTAATGTTCAAGCAAAAACAGGTGATTTTTGACAAAAGAGATAACACCCCCCCATTACGTCATGCTTAAGAAAGGTGAAAAATGGTCCGTTTTCAAATGTTTTATTTTTGAACGTCAGTTCACATTTGTAGGTAGATCATCAGTTTTAGAGCTAAAATTAGCATGTTTAAAGTGATTTTCATGCTTCCAGGGGCCCTAAACACAAGATTTGTGGAATGGTTAAAAGTGCATGAAAATGGCCAATTTACTCACTCTGAGGTCTCAAAAAGTGTTTCTTCACCCCGGGAAGTGAATTATATACCATTTGGAGGCATTTAATGTTCAAGCATAAACAGTTGTTTTTTGCCAAAAGAGATAACACCCCCATTACGTCATGCTTCAGAAAGGTGAAAAATTGTCTGTTTTCAAATGTTTTATTTTTGAACGTCAGTTCACATTTGTAGGTAGATCATCAGTTTTAGAGCTAAAATTAGCATGTTTAAAGTGATTTTCATGCTTCCAGGGGCCCGGGAAGTGAATTAAATGCCATTTGGAGGCATTTAATGTTTAAGCAAAAACAGGTGATTTTTGACAAAAGAGATAACACCCCTCCCCATTACGTCATGCTTCAGAAAGGTGAAAAATGGTCCGTTTTCAAATGTTTCATTTTTGAACGTCAGTTCACATTTGTAGGTAGATCATCAGTTTTAGAGCTAAAATTAGCATGTTTAAAGTGATTTTCATGCTTCCAGGGGCTCTAAACACAAGATTTGTGGAATGGTTAAAAGTGCATGAAAATGGCCAATTTACTCACTCTGAGGTCTCAAAGGTGTTTCTTCACCCCGGGAAGTGAATTAAATACCATTTGGAGGCATTTAATGTTCAAGCAAAAACAGGTGATTTTTGCCAAAAGAGATAACACCCCCCCCATTACGTCATGCTTCAGAAAGGTGAAAAATGGTCCATTTTCAAATGTTTTATTTTTGAACGTCAGTTCACATTTGTAGGTAGATCATCAGTTTTAGAGCTAAAATTAGCATTTTTAAAGTGATTTTCATGCTTCCAGGGGCCTGGGAAGTGAATTAAATACCATTTGGAGGAATTTAATGTTCAAGCAAAAACAGGAGATTTTTGACAAAAGAGATAACACCCCCCCATTACGCCATGCTTCAGAAAGGTGAAAAATGGTCAGTTTTCAAATGTTTTATTTTTGAACGTCAGTTTACATTTGTAGGTAGATCATCAGTTTTAGAGCTAAAATTAGCATGTTTAAAGTGATTTTCATGCTTCCAGAGGCCCAGGAAGTGAATTAAATACCATTTGGAGGCATTTAATGTTCAAGCAAAAACAGGTGATTTTTGACAAAAGAGATAACACCCCCCATTACGTCATGCTTAAGAAAGGTGAAAAATGGTCCGTTTTCAAATGTTTTATTTTTGAACGTCAGTTCACATTTGTAGGTAGATCATCAGTTTTAGAGCTAAAATTAGCATGTTTAAAGTGATTTTCATGCTTCCAGGGGCCCTAAACACAAGATTTGTGGAATGGTTAAAAGTGCATGAAAATGGCCAATTTACTCACTCTGAGGTCTCAAAAAGTGTTTCTTCACCCCGGGAAGTGAATTAAATACCATTTGGAGGCATTTAATGTTCAAGCAAAAACAGGTGATTTTTGCCAAAAGAGATAACACCCCCCCCATTACGTCATGCTTCAGAAAGGTGAAAAATGGTCCGTTTTCAAATGTTTTATTTTTGAACGTCAGTTCACATTTGTAGGTAGATCATCAGTTTTAGAGCTAAAATTAGCATGTTTAAAGTGATTTTCATGCTTTCAGGGGCCCGGGACGTGAATTAAATACCATTTGGAGGCATTTAATGTTCAAGCAAAAACAGGTGATTTTTGACAAAAGAGATAACACCCCCCCATTACGTCATGCTTCAGAAAGGTAAAAAATGGTCCGTTTTCAAATGTTTTATTTTTGAATGTCAGTTCACATTTGTAGGTAGATCATCAGTTTTAGAGCTAAAATTAGCATGTTTAAAGTGATTTTCATGCTTCCAGGGGCCTGGGAAGTGAATTAAATACCATTTGGAGGCATTTAATGTTCAAGCAAAAACAGGAGATTTTTGACAAAAGAGATGACACCCCCCCATTACGCCATGCTTCAGAAAGGTGAAAAATGGTCAGTTTTCAAATGTTTTATTTTTGAACGTCAGTTCACATTTGTAGGTAGATCATCAGTTTTAGAGATAAAATTAGCATGTTTAAAGTGATTTTCATGCTTCCAGGGGCCCGGGAAGTGAATTAAATACCATTTGGAGGCATTTAATGTTCAAGCAAAAACAGGTGATTTTTGACAAAAGAGATAACACCCCCCATTACGTCATGCTTCAGAAAGGTGAAAAATGGTCCGTTTTCAAATGTTTTATTTGTGAACGTCAGTTCACATTTGTAGGTAGATCATCAGTTTTAGGGCTAAAATTAGCATGTTTAAAGTGATTTTCATGCTTCCAGGGGCCCTAAACACAAGATTTGTGGAATGGTTAAAAGTGCATGAAAATGGCCAATTTACTCACTCTGAGGTCTCAAAAAGTGTTTCTTCACCCCGGGAAGTGAATTAAATACCATTTGGAGGAATTTAATGTTCAAGCAAAAACAGGTGATTTTTGCCAAAAGAGATAACACCCCCCATTATATGTCATGCTTCAGAAAGGTGAAAAATTGTCCGTTTTCAAATGTTTTATTTTTGAACGTCAGTTCACATTTGTAGGTAGATCATCAGTTTTAGAGCTAATATTAGCATGTTTAAAGTGATTTTCATGCTTTCAGGGGCCCGGGAAGGGAATTAAATATCATTTAGAGGCATTTAATGTTCAAGCAAAAACAGGTGATTTTTGACAAAAGAGATAACACCCCCCATTACGTCATGCTTCAGAAAGGTGAAAAATGGTCCGTTTTCAAATGTTTTATTTTTGAACGTCAGTTCACATTTGTAGGTAGATCATCAGTTTTAGAGCTACAATTAGCATGTTTAAAGTGATTTTCATGCTTCCAGGGGCCCGGGAAGTGAATTAAATACCATTTGGAGGCATTTAATGTTAAAGCAAAAACAGGTGATTTTTGACAAAAGAGATAACACCCCCCATTCCATTACGTCATAATACAGAAAGGTGAAAAATGGTCCGTTTTCAAATGTTTTATTTTTGAACGTCAGTTCACATTTGTAGGTAGATCATCAGTTTTAGAGCTAAAATTAGCATGTTTAAAGTGATTTTCATGCTTCCAGGGGCCCAGGAAGTGAATTAAATACCATTTGGAGGCATTTAATGTTCAAGCAAAAACAAGTGATTTTTGACAAAAGAGATAACACCCCCCCATTACGTCATGCTTCAGAAAGGTGAAAAATGGTCCGTTTTCAAATGTTTTATTTTTGAACGTCAGTTCACATTTGTAGGTAGATCATCAGTTTTAGAGCTAAAATTAGCATGTTTAAAGTGATTTTCATGCTTCCAGGGGCCCTAAACACAAGATTTGTGGAATGGTTAAAAGTGCATGAAAATGGCCAATTTACTCACTCTGAGGTCTCAAAGGTGTTTCTTCACCCCGGGAAGTGAATTAAATACCATTTGGAGGCATTTAATGTTCAAGCAAAAACAGGTGATTTTTGCCAAAAGAGATAACACCCCCCCATTACGCCATGCTTCAGAAAGGTGAAAAATGGTCCGTTTTCAAATGTTTTATTTTTGAACGTCAGTTCACATTTTCAGGTAGATCATCAGTTTTAGAGCTAAAATTAGCATTTTTAAAGTGATTTTCATGCTTCCAGGGGCCTGGGAAGTGAATTAAATACAATTTGGAGGAATTTAATGTTCAAGCAAAAACAGGAGATTTTTGACAAACGAGAAAACACCCCCCCATTACGCCATGCTTCAGAAAGGTGAAAAATGGTCCGTTTTCAAATGTTTTATTTTTGAAGGTCAGTTCACATTTGTAGGTAGATCATCAGTTTTAGAGCTAAAATTGCATGTTTAAAGTGATTTTCATGCTTCCAGGGGCCCAGGAAGTGAATTAAATACCATTTGGAGGCATGTAATGTTCAAGCAAAAACAGGTGATTTTTGACAAAAGAGATAACACCCCCCCATTACGTCATGCTTAAGAAAGGTGAAAAATGGCCCGTTTTCAAATGTTTTATTTTTGAACGTCAGTTCACATTTGTAGGTAGATCATCAGTTTTAGAGCTAAAATTAGCATGTTTAAAGTGATTTTCATGCTTCCAGGGGCCCTAAACACAAGATTTGTGGAATGGTTAAAAGTGCATGAAAATGGCCAATTTACTCACTCTGAGGTCTCAAAAAGTGTTTCTTCACCCCGGGAAGTGAATTATATACCATTTGGAGGCATTTAATGTTCAAGCAAAAACAGATGATTTTTGACAAAAGAGATAACACCCCCCCCCATTATGTCATGCTTAAGAAAGGTGAAAAATGGTCCGTTTTCAAATGTTTTATTTTTGAACGTCAGTTCACATTTGTAGGTAGATCATCAGTTTTAGAGCTAAAATTAGCATTTTTAAAGTGATTTTCATGCTTCCAGGGGCCTGGGAAGTGAATTAAATACAATTTGGAGGAATTTAATGTTCAAGCAAAAACAGGAGATTTTTGACAAAAGAGAGAACACCCCCCCCATTACGCCATGCTTCAGAAAGGTGAAAAATGGTCCGTTTTCAAATGTTTTATTTTTGAAGGTCAGTTCACATTTGTAGGTAGATCATCAGTTTTAGAGCTAAAATTAGCATGTTTAAAGTGATTTTCATGCTTCCAGGGGCCCAGGAAGTGAATTAAATACCATTTGGAGGCATTTAATGTTCAAGCAAAAACAGGTGATTTTTGACAAAAGAGATAACACCCCCCCATTACGTCATGCTTAAGAAAGGTGAAAAATGGTCCGTTTTCAAATGTTTTATTTTTGAACGTCAGTTCACATTTGTAGGTAGATCATCAGTTTTAGAGCTAAAATTAGCATGTTTAAAGTGATTTTCATGCTTCCAGGGGCCCTAAACACAAGATTTGTGGAATGGTTAAAAGTGCATGAAAATGGCCAATTTACTCACTCTGAGGTCTCAAAAAGTGTTTCTTCACCCCGGGAAGTGAATTATATACCATTTGGAGGCATTTAATGTTCAAGCATAAACAGTTGTTTTTTGCCAAAAGAGATAACACCCCCATTACGTCATGCTTCAGAAAGGTGAAAAATTGTCTGTTTTCAAATGTTTTATTTTTGAACGTCAGTTCACATTTGTAGGTAGATCATCAGTTTTAGAGCTAAAATTAGCATGTTTAAAGTGATTTTCATGCTTCCAGGGGCCCGGGAAGTGAATTAAATGCCATTTGGAGGCATTTAATGTTTAAGCAAAAACAGGTGATTTTTGACAAAAGAGATAACACCCCTCCCCATTACGTCATGCTTCAGAAAGGTGAAAAATGGTCCGTTTTCAAATGTTTCATTTTTGAACGTCAGTTCACATTTGTAGGTAGATCATCAGTTTTAGAGCTAAAATTAGCATGTTTAAAGTGATTTTCATGCTTCCAGGGGCTCTAAACACAAGATTTGTGGAATGGTTAAAAGTGCATGAAAATGGCCAATTTACTCACTCTGAGGTCTCAAAAAGTGTTTCTTCACCCCGGGAAGTGAATTAAATACCATTTGGAGGCATTTAATGTTCAAGCAAAAACAGGTGATTTTTGCCAAAAGAGATAACACCCCCCCATTACGTCATGCTTCAGAAAGGTGAAAAATGGTCCGTATTCAAATGTTTTATTTTTGAACGTCAGTTCACATTTGTAGGTAGATCATCAGTTTTAGAGCTAAAATTAGCATGTTTAAAGTGATTTTCATGGTCCAGGGGCCCTAAACACAAGATTTGTGGAATGGTTAAAAGTGCATAAAAATGGCCAATTTACTCAGTCTGAGGTCTCAAAGGTGTTTCTTCACCCCGGGAAGTGAATTAAATACCATTCGGAGGCATTTAATGTTCAAGCAAAAACAGGTGATTTTTGCCAAAAGAGATAACACCCCCCCCATTACGTCATGCTTCAGAAAGGTGAAAAATGGTCCATTTTCAAATGTTTTATTTTTGAACGTCAGTTCACATTTGTAGGTAGATCATCAGTTTTAGAGCTAAAATTAGCATTTTTAAAGTGATTTTCATGCTTCCAGGGGCCTGGGAAGTGAATTAAATACCATTTGGAGGAATTTAATGTTCAAGCAAAAACAGGAGATTTTTGACAAAAGAGATAACACCCCCCCATTACGCCATGCTTCAGAAAGGTGAAAAATGGTCAGTTTTCAAATGTTTTATTTTTGAACGTCAGTTTACATTTGTAGGTAGATCATCAGTTTTAGAGCTAAAATTAGCATGTTTAAAGTGATTTTCATGCTTCCAGAGGCCCAGGAAGTGAATTAAATACCATTTGGAGGCATTTAATGTTCAAGCAAAAACAGGTGATTTTTGACAAAAGAGATAACACCCCCCATTACGTCATGCTTAAGAAAGGTGAAAAATGGTCCGTTTTCAAATGTTTTATTTTTGAACGTCAGTTCACATTTGTAGGTAGATCATCAGTTTTAGAGCTAAAATTAGCATGTTTAAAGTGATTTTCATGCTTCCAGGGGCACTAAACACAAGATTTGTGGAATGGTTAAAAGTGCATGAAAATGGCCAATTTACTCACTCTGAGGTCTCAAAAAGTGTTTCTTCACCCCGGGAAGTGAATTAAATACCATTTGGAGGCATTTAATGTTCAAGCAAAAACAGGTGATTTTTGCCAAAAGAGATAACACCCCCCATTACGTCATGCTTCAGGAAGGTGAAAAATGGTCTGTTTTCAAATGTTTTATTTTTGAACGTCAGTTCACATTTGTAGGTAGATCATCAGTTTTAGAGCTACAATTAGCATGTTTAAAGTGATTTTCATGCTTTATGGGGCCCGGGAAGTGAATTAAATACCATTTGGAGGCATTTAATGTTCAAGCAAAAACAGGTGATTTTTGCCAAAAGAGATAACACCCCCATTATATGTCATGCTTCAGAAAGGTGAAAAATGGTCCGTTTTCAAATGTTTTATTTTTGAACGTCAGTTCACATTTGTAGGTAGATCATCAGTTTTAGAGCTAATATTAGCATGTTTAAAGTGATTTTCATGCTTTCAGGGGCCCGGGAAGTGAATTAAATACCATTTAGAGGCATTTAATGTTCAAGCAAAAACAGGTGATTTTTGACAAAAGAGATAACAGCCCCCCATTACGTCATGCTTCAGAAAGGTGAAAAATGGTCCGTTTTCAAATGTTTTATTTTTGAACGTCAGTTTACATTTGTAGGTAGATCATCAGTTTTAGAGCTACAATTAGCATGTTTAAAGTGATTTTCATGCTTCCAGGGGCCCGGGAAGTGAATTAAATACCATTTGGAGGCATTTAATGTTCAAGCAAAAACAGGTTATTTTTGACAAAAGAGATAACACCCCCCATTCCATTACGTCATGCTTCAGAAAGGTGAAAAATGGTGCGTTTTCAAATGTTTTATTTTTGAACGTCAGTTCACATTTGTAGGTAGATCATCAGTTTTAGAGCTAAATTAGCATGTTTAAAGTGATTTTCATGCTTCCAGGGGCCCTAAACACAAGATTTGTGGAATGGTTAAAAGTGCATGAAAATGGCCAATTTACTCACTCTGAGGTCTCAAAAAGTGTTTCTTCACCCCGGGAAGTGAATTAAATACCAGTTGGAGGCTTTTAATGTTCAAGCAAAAACAGGTGATTTTTGCCAAAAGAGATAACACCCCCCCATTACGTCATGCTTCAGAAAGGTGAAAAATGGTCCGTTTTCAAATGTTTTATTTTTGAACGTCAGTTCACATTTGTAGGTAGATCATCAGTTTTAGAGCTAAAATTAGCATGTTTAAAGTGATTTTCATGCTTTCAGGGGCCCGGGATGTGAATTAAATACCATTTGGAGGCATTTAATGTTCAAGCAAAAACAGGTGATTTTTGACAAAAGAGATAACACCCCCCTATTACGTCATGCTTAAGAAAGGTGAAAAATTGGCCGTTTTCAAATGTTTTATTTTTGAACGTCAGTTCACATTTGTAGGTAGATCATCAGTTTTAGAGCTAAAATTAGCATGTTTAAAGTGATTTTCATGCTTCCAGGGGCCCGGGAAGTGAATTAAATACCATTTGGAGACATTTAATGTTCAAGCAAAAACAGGTGATTTTTGACAAAAGAGATAACACCCCCCCATTACGTCATGCTTCAGAAAGGTAAAAAATGGTCAGTTTTCAAATGTTTTATTTTTGAACGTCAGTTAACATTTGTAGGTAGATCATCAGTTTTAGAGCTAAAATTAGCATGTTTAAAGTGATTTTCATGCTTCCAGGGGCCCTAAACACAAGATTTGTGGAATGGTTAAAAGTGCATGAAAATGGCTAATTTACTCACTCTGAGGTCTCAAAAAGTGTTTCTTCACCCCGGGAAGTGAATTAAATACCATTTGGAGGCATTTAATGTTCAAGCAAAAACACGTGATTTTTGCCAAAAGAGATGACACCCCCCCATTACGTCATGCTTCAGAAAGGTAAAAAATGGTCAGTTTTCAAATGTTTTATTTTTGAACGTCAGTTCACATTTGTAGGTAGATCATCAGTTTTAGAGCTAAAATTAGCATGTTTAAAGTGATTTTCATGCTTTCAGGGGCCCGGGAAGTGAATTAAATACCATTTGGAGGCATTTAATGTTCAAGCAAAAACAGGTGATTTTTGACAAAAGAGATAACACCCTACGTCATGCTTCAGAAAGGTGAAAAATGGTCCGTTTTCAAATGTTTTATTTTTGAACGTCAGTTCACATTTGTAGGTAGATCAACAGTTTTAGAGCTAAAATTAGCATGTTTAAAGTGATTTTCATGCTTCCAGGAGCCCGGGAAGTGAATTAAATACAATTTGAAAGCATTTAGGGGCATATTACCAACCAATAGAGATAATTTTTGTCTCTAACTTGTTTAGAGACAAAAATTATCGCCGCACATCGGCGATTTTTATCGCAGATAAACCTTGCTATTAGCAAGGTTTATCGCAAATGCGATAAAAAACGGCCGCAATGCATGAATATCGCTGAAAAGTCAGCGATATTCATGCATTATCGAGCAAATGCTCTTAGCCATGTTATCCAACTCCCAATGGTTAACATGGCTAAGAACTGCTCAGGGCAGGTGTTAGCTTTTGGAGATATTCGCGCTTAGCGCGAATATCTCCAAAAGTTGGTAATAGGAGATAGCGATGTTAGCGACTGTTTCCAGTCGCTAACATCTTGGCACGCCCACTTTGCATGTCATTAGTGATAAATATCACTGACATGCAAAGCGGGGCCCAAGATGGTCACTATCTCCTATTAGCTGTCGCTAACTGGTGTTAGCGACAGCTTGGTAATAGGGAGATAATTTTATCTCTGCTTTCTTGGCTTTTAAAGCCAAAAAAGCAGAGATAAACCTCCTTGATAATATGCCCCTTAATGTTCAAGCAAAAACAGGTGATTTTTGCCAAAAGAGATAACACCCCCCCATTACGTCATGCTTCAGAAAGGTGAAAAATGGTCCGTATTCAAATGTTTTATTTTTGAACGTCAGTTCACATTTGTAGGTAGATCATCAGTTTTAGAGCTAAAATTAGCATGTTTAAAGTGATTTTCATGGTCCAGGGGCCCTAAACACAAGATTTGTGGAATGGTTAAAAGTGCATAAAAATGGCCAATTTACTCAGTCTGAGGTCTCAAAGGTGTTTCTTCACCCCGGGAAGTGAATTAAATACCATTTGGAGGCATTTAATGTTCAAGCAAAAACAGGTGATTTTTGCCAAAAGAGATAACACCCCCCCCATTACGTCATGCTTCAGAAAGGTGAAAAATGGTCCATTTTCAAATGTTTTATTTTTGAACGTCAGTTCACATTTGTAGGTAGATCATCAGTTTTAGAGCTAAAATTAGCATTTTTAAAGTGATTTTCATGCTTCCAGGGGCCTGGGAAGTGAATTAAATACCATTTGGAGGAATTTAATGTTCAAGCAAAAACAGGAGATTTTTGACAAAAGAGATAACACCCCCCCATTACGCCATGCTTCAGAAAGGTGAAAAATGGTCAGTTTTCAAATGTTTTATTTTTGAACGTCAGTTTACATTTGTAGGTAGATCATCAGTTTTAGAGCTAAAATTAGCATGTTTAAAGTGATTTTCATGCTTCCAGAGGCCCAGGAAGTGAATTAAATACCATTTGGAGGCATTTAATGTTCAAGCAAAAACAGGTGATTTTTGACAAAAGAGATAACACCCCCCATTACGTCATGCTTAAGAAAGGTGAAAAATGGTCCGTTTTCAAATGTTTTATTTTTGAACGTCAGTTCACATTTGTAGGTAGATCATCAGTTTTAGAGCTAAAATTAGCATGTTTAAAGTGATTTTCATGCTTCCAGGGGCACTAAACACAAGATTTGTGGAATGGTTAAAAGTGCATGAAAATGGCCAATTTACTCACTCTGAGGTCTCAAAAAGTGTTTCTTCACCCCGGGAAGTGAATTAAATACCATTTGGAGGCATTTAATGTTCAAGCAAAAACAGGTGATTTTTGCCAAAAGAGATAACACCCCCCCATTACGTCATGCTTCAGGAAGGTGAAAAATGGTCTGTTTTCAAATGTTTTATTTTTGAACGTCAGTTCACATTTGTAGGTAGATCATCAGTTTTAGAGCTACAATTAGCATGTTTAAAGTGATTTTCATGCTTTATGGGGCCCGGGAAGTGAATTAAATACCATTTGGAGGCATTTAATGTTCAAGCAAAAACAGGTGATTTTTGCCAAAAGAGATAACACCCCCATTATATGTCATGCTTCAGAAAGGTGAAAAATGGTCCGTTTTCAAATGTTTTATTTTTGAACGTCAGTTCACATTTGTAGGTAGATCATCAGTTTTAGAGCTACAATTAGCATGTTTAAAGTGATTTTCATGCTTCCAGGGGCCCGGGAAGTGAATTAAATACCATTTGGAGGCATTTAATGTTCAAGCAAAAACAGGTTATTTTTGACAAAAGAGATAACACCCCCCATTCCATTACGTCATGCTTCAGAAAGGTGAAAAATGGTGCGTTTTCAAATGTTTTATTTTTGAACGTCAGTTCACATTTGTAGGTAGATCATCAGTTTTAGAGCTAAATTAGCATGTTTAAAGTGATTTTCATGCTTCCAGGGGCCCTAAACACAAGATTTGTGGAATGGTTAAAAGTGCATGAAAATGGCCAATTTACTCACTCTGAGGTCTCAAAAAGTGTTTCTTCACCCCGGGAAGTGAATTAAATACCAGTTGGAGGCTTTTAATGTTCAAGCAAAAACAGGTGATTTTTGCCAAAAGAGATAACACCCCCCCATTACGTCATGCTTCAGAAAGGTGAAAAATGGTCCGTTTTCAAATGTTTTATTTTTGAACGTCAGTTCACATTTGTAGGTAGATCATCAGTTTTAGAGCTAAAATTAGCATGTTTAAAGTGATTTTCATGCTTTCAGGGGCCCGGGATGTGAATTAAATACCATTTGGAGGCATTTAATGTTCAAGCAAAAACAGGTGATTTTTGACAAAAGAGATAACACCCCCCTATTACGTCATGCTTAAGAAAGGTGAAAAATTGGCCGTTTTCAAATGTTTTATTTTTGAACGTCAGTTCACATTTGTAGGTAGATCATCAGTTTTAGAGCTAAAATTAGCATGTTTAAAGTGATTTTCATGCTTCCAGGGGCCCGGGAAGTGAATTAAATACCATTTGGAGACATTTAATGTTCAAGCAAAAACAGGTGATTTTTGACAAAAGAGATAACACCCCCCCATTACGTCATGCTTCAGAAAGGTAAAAAATGGTCAGTTTTCAAATGTTTTATTTTTGAACGTCAGTTAACATTTGTAGGTAGATCATCAGTTTTAGAGCTAAAATTAGCATGTTTAAAGTGATTTTCATGCTTCCAGGGGCCCTAAACACAAGATTTGTGGAATGGTTAAAAGTGCATGAAAATGGCTAATTTACTCACTCTGAGGTCTCAAAAAGTGTTTCTTCACCCCGGGAAGTGAATTAAATACCATTTGGAGGCATTTAATGTTCAAGCAAAAACACGTGATTTTTGCCAAAAGAGATGACACCCCCCCATTACGTCATGCTTCAGAAAGGTAAAAAATGGTCAGTTTTCAAATGTTTTATTTTTGAACGTCAGTTCACATTTGTAGGTAGATCATCAGTTTTAGAGCTAAAATTAGCATGTTTAAAGTGATTTTCATGCTTTCAGGGGCCCGGGAAGTGAATTAAATACCATTTGGAGGCATTTAATGTTCAAGCAAAAACAGGTGATTTTTGACAAAAGAGATAACACCCTACGTCATGCTTCAGAAAGGTGAAAAATGGTCCGTTTTCAAATGTTTTATTTTTGAACGTCAGTTCACATTTGTAGGTAGATCAACAGTTTTAGAGCTAAAATTAGCATGTTTAAAGTGATTTTCATGCTTCCAGGAGCCCGGGAAGTGAATTAAATACAATTTGAAAGCATTTAGGGGCATATTACCAACCAATAGAGATAATTTTTGTCTCTAACTTGTTTAGAGACAAAAATTATCGCCGCACATCGGCGATTTTTATCGCAGATAAACCTTGCTATTAGCAAGGTTTATCGCAAATGCGATAAAAAACGGCCGCAATGCATGAATATCGCTGAAAAGTCAGCGATATTCATGCATTATCGAGCAAATGCTCTTAGCCATGTTATCCAACTCCCAATGGTTAACATGGCTAAGAACTGCTCAGGGCAGGTGTTAGCTTTTGGAGATATTCGCGCTTAGCGCGAATATCTCCAAAAGTTGGTAATAGGAGATAGCGATGTTAGCGACTGTTTCCAGTCGCTAACATCTTGGCACGCCCACTTTGCATGTCATTAGTGATAAATATCACTGACATGCAAAGCGGGGCCCAAGATGGTCACTATCTCCTATTAGCTGTCGCTAACTGGTGTTAGCGACAGCTTGGTAATAGGGAGATAATTTTATCTCTGCTTTCTTGGCTTTTAAAGCCAAAAAAGCAGAGATAAACCTCCTTGATAATATGCCCCTTAATGTTCAAGCAAAAACAGGAGATTTTTGACAAAAGAGATAACACCCCCCCATTACGTCATGCTTCAGAAAGGTGAAAAATGGTCCGTTTTCAAATGTTTTATTTTTGAACGTCAGTTCACATTTGTAGGTAGATCATCAGTTTTAGAGCTGAAATTAGCATGTTTAACGAGATTTTCATGCTTCGAGGGGCCCGGGAAGTGAATTAAATACCATTTGGCGGCATTTAATGTTCAAGCAAAAACAGGAGATTTTTGACAAAAGAGATAACACCCCCCATTACGCCATGCTTCAGAAAGGTGAAAAATGGACCGTTTTCAAATGTTTTATTTTTGAACGTCAGTTCACATTTGTAGGTAGATCATCAGTTTTAGAGCTAAAATTTGCATGTTTAAAGTGATTTTCATGCTTTCAGGGCCCCGGTAAGTGAATTAAATACAATTTGGAGGCATTTAATGTTCAAGCAAAAACAGGTGATTTTAGACAAAAGAGATAACACCCCCCCATTACGTCATGCTTCAGAAAGGTGAAAAATGGTCCGTTTTCAAATGTTTTATTTTTGAACGTCAGTTCACATTTGTAGGTAGATCAACAGTTTTAGAGCTAAAATTAGCATGTTTAAAGTGATTTTCATGCTTCCAGGAGCCCGAGAAGTGAATTAAATACAATTTGAAAGCATTTAATGTTCAAGCAAAAACAGGAGATTTTTGACAAAAGAGATAACACCCCCCCATTACGTCATGCTTCAGAAAGGTGAAAAATGGTCCGTTTTCAAATGTTTACATTTTTGAACGTCAGTTCACATTTGTAGGTAGATTATCAGTTTTAGAGCTAAAATTAGCATGTTTAAAGTGATTGTCATGCTTCCAGGGGCCCGGGAAGTGAATTAAATACCATTTGGAGGCATTTAATGTTCAAGCAAAAACAGGTGATTTTTGCCAAAAGAGATAACACCCCCCTATTACGTCATGCTTCAGAAAGGTGAAAAATGGTCCGTTTTCAAATGTTTTATTTTTGAACGTCAGTTCACATTTGTAGGTAGATCATCAGTTTTAGAGCTGAAATTAGCATGTTTAAAGTGATTTTCATGCTTCGAGGGGCCCGGGAAGTAAATTAAATACCATTTGGAGGCATTTAATGTTCAAGCAAAAACAGGAGATTTTTGACAAAAGAGATAACACCCCCCATTACGCCATGCTTCTGAAAGGTGAAAAATGGTCCGTTTTCAAATGTTTTATTTTTGAACGTCAGTTCACATTTGTAGGTAGATCATCAGTTTTAGAGCTAAAATTAGCTTGTTTAAAGAGATTTTCATGCTTCCAGGGGCCCTAAACACAAGATTAGTGGAATGGTTAAAAGTGCATGAAAATGGCCAATTTACTCACTCTGAGGTCTCAAAAAGTGTTTCTTCACCCCGGGAAGTGAATTAAATACCATTTGGAGGCATTTAATGTTCAAGCAAAAACAGGTGATTTTTGCCAAAAGAGATAACACCCCCCCATTACGTCATGCTTCAGGAAGGTGAAAAATGGTCTGTTTTCAAATGTTTTATTTTTGAACGTCAGTTCACATTTGTAGGTAGATCATCAGTTTTAGAGCTACAATTAGCATGTTTAAAGTGATTTTCATGCTTTATGGGGCCCGGGAAGTGAATTAAATACCATTTGGAGGCATTTAATGTTCAAGCAAAAACAGGTGATTTTTGCCAAAAGAGATAACACCCCCCATTATATGTCATGCTTCAGAAAGGTGAAAAATGGTCCGTTTTCAAATGTTTTATTTTTGAACGTCAGTTCACATTTGTAGGTAGATCATCAGTTTTAGAGCTAATATTAGCATGTTTAAAGTGATTTTCATGCTTTCAGGGGCCCGGGAAGTGAATTAAATACCATTTAGAGGCATTTAATGTTCAAGCAAAAACAGGTGATTTTTGACAAAAGAGATAACAGCCCCCCATTACGTCATGCTTCAGAAAGGTGAAAAATGGTCCGTTTTCAAATGTTTTATTTTTGAACGTCAGTTTACATTTGTAGGTAGATCATCAGTTTTAGAGCTACAATTAGCATGTTTAAAGTGATTTTCATGCTTCCAGGGGCCCGGGAAGTGAATTAAATACCATTTGGAGGCATTTAATGTTCAAGCAAAAACAGGTTATTTTTGACAAAAGAGATAACACCCCCCATTCCATTACGTCATGCTTCAGAAAGGTGAAAAATGGTGCGTTTTCAAATGTTTTATTTTTGAACGTCAGTTCACATTTGTAGGTAGATCATCAGTTTTAGAGCTAAATTAGCATGTTTAAAGTGATTTTCATGCTTCCAGGGGCCCTAAACACAAGATTTGTGGAATGGTTAAAAGTGCATGAAAATGGCCAATTTACTCACTCTGAGGTCTCAAAAAGTGTTTCTTCACCCCGGGAAGTGAATTAAATACCAGTTGGAGGCTTTTAATGTTCAAGCAAAAACAGGTGATTTTTGCCAAAAGAGATAACACCCCCCCATTACGTCATGCTTCAGAAAGGTGAAAAATGGTCCGTTTTCAAATGTTTTATTTTTGAACGTCAGTTCACATTTGTAGGTAGATCATCAGTTTTAGAGCTAAAATTAGCATGTTTAAAGTGATTTTCATGCTTTCAGGGGCCCGGGATGTGAATTAAATACCATTTGGAGGCATTTAATGTTCAAGCAAAAACAGGTGATTTTTGACAAAAGAGATAACACCCCCCTATTACGTCATGCTTAAGAAAGGTGAAAAATTGGCCGTTTTCAAATGTTTTATTTTTGAACGTCAGTTCACATTTGTAGGTAGATCATCAGTTTTAGAGCTAAAATTAGCATGTTTAAAGTGATTTTCATGCTTCCAGGGGCCCGGGAAGTGAATTAAATACCATTTGGAGACATTTAATGTTCAAGCAAAAACAGGTGATTTTTGACAAAAGAGATAACACCCCCCCATTACGTCATGCTTCAGAAAGGTAAAAAATGGTCAGTTTTCAAATGTTTTATTTTTGAACGTCAGTTAACATTTGTAGGTAGATCATCAGTTTTAGAGCTAAAATTAGCATGTTTAAAGTGATTTTCATGCTTTCAGGGGCCCTAAACACAAGATTTGTGGAATGGTTAAAAGTGCATGAAAATGGCTAATTTACTCACTCTGAGGTCTCAAAAAGTGTTTCTTCACCCCGGGAAGTGAATTAAATACCATTTGGAGGCATTTAATGTTCAAGCAAAAACACGTGATTTTTGCCAAAAGAGATGACACCCCCCCATTACGTCATGCTTCAGAAAGGTGAAAAATGGTCAGTTTTCAAATGTTTTATTTTTGAACGTCAGTTCACATTTGTAGGTAGATCATCAGTTTTAGAGCTAAAATTAGCATGTTTAAAGTGATTTTCATGCTTTCAGGGGCCCGGGAAGTGAATTAAATACCATTTGGAGGCATTTAATGTTCAAGCAAAAACAGGTGATTTTTGACAAAAGAGATAACACCCTACGTCATGCTTCAGAAAGGTGAAAAATGGTCCGTTTTCAAATGTTTTATTTTTGAACGTCAGTTCACATTTGTAGGTAGATCAACAGTTTTAGAGCTAAAATTAGCATGTTTAAAGTGATTTTCATGCTTCCAGGAGCCCGGGAAGTGAATTAAATACAATTTGAAAGCATTTAGGGGCATATTACCAACCAATAGAGATAATTTTTGTCTCTAACTTGTTTAGAGACAAAAATTATCGCCGCACATCGGCGATTTTTATCGCAGATAAACCTTGCTATTAGCAAGGTTTATCGCAAATGCGATAAAAAACGGCCGCAATGCATGAATATCGCTGAAAAGTCAGCGATATTCATGCATTATCGAGCAAATGCTCTTAGCCATGTTATCCAACTCCCAATGGTTAACATGGCTAAGAACTGCTCAGGGCAGGTGTTAGCTTTTGGAGATATTCGCGCTTAGCGCGAATATCTCCAAAAGTTGGTAATAGGAGATAGCGATGTTAGCGACTGTTTCCAGTCGCTAACATCTTGGCACGCCCACTTTGCATGTCATTAGTGATAAATATCACTGACATGCAAAGCGGGGCCCAAGATGGTCACTATCTCCTATTAGCTGTCGCTAACTGGTGTTAGCGACAGCTTGGTAATAGGGAGATAATTTTATCTCCGCTTTCTTGGCTTTTAAAGCCAAAAAAGCAGAGATAAACCTCCTTGATAATATGCCCCTTAATGTTCAAGCAAAAACAGGAGATTTTTGACAAAAGAGATAACACCCCCCCATTACGTCATGCTTCAGAAAGGTGAAAAATGGTCCGTTTTCAAATGTTTTATTTTTGAACGTCAGTTCACATTTGTAGGTAGATCATCAGTTTTAGAGCTGAAATTAGCATGTTTAACGAGATTTTCATGCTTCGAGGGGCCCGGGAAGTGAATTAAATACCATTTGGCGGCATTTAATGTTCAAGCAAAAACAGGAGATTTTTGACAAAAGAGATAACACCCCCCATTACGCCATGCTTCAGAAAGGTGAAAAATGGACCGTTTTCAAATGTTTTATTTTTGAACGTCAGTTCACATTTGTAGGTAGATCATCAGTTTTAGAGCTAAAATTTGCATGTTTAAAGTGATTTTCATGCTTTCAGGGCCCCGGTAAGTGAATTAAATACAATTTGGAGGCATTTAATGTTCAAGCAAAAACAGGTGATTTTAGACAAAAGAGATAACACCCCCCCATTACGTCATGCTTCAGAAAGGTGAAAAATGGTCCGTTTTCAAATGTTTTATTTTTGAACGTCAGTTCACATTTGTAGGTAGATCAACAGTTTTAGAGCTAAAATTAGCATGTTTAAAGTGATTTTCATGCTTCCAGGAGCCCGAGAAGTGAATTAAATACAATTTGAAAGCATTTAATGTTCAAGCAAAAACAGGAGATTTTTGACAAAAGAGATAACACCCCCCCATTACGTCATGCTTCAGAAAGGTGAAAAATGGTCCGTTTTCAAATGTTTAAATTTTTGAACGTCAGTTCACATTTGTAGGTAGATTATCAGTTTTAGAGCTAAAATTAGCATGTTTAAAGTGATTGTCATGCTTCCAGGGGCCCGGGAAGTGAATTAAATACCATTTGGAGGCATTTAATGTTCAAGCAAAAACAGGTGATTTTTGCCAAAAGAGATAACACCCCCCTATTACGTCATGCTTCAGAAAGGTGAAAAATGGTCCGTTTTCAAATGTTTTATTTTTGAACGTCAGTTCACATTTGTAGGTAGATCATCAGTTTTAGAGCTGAAATTAGCATGTTTAAAGTGATTTTCATGCTTCGAGGGGCCCGGGAAGTGAATTAAATACCATTTGGAGGCATTTAATGTTCAAGCAAAAACAGGAGATTTTTGACAAAAGAGATAACACCCCCCATTACGCCATGCTTCTGAAAGGTGAAAAATGGTCCGTTTTCAAATGTTTTATTTTTGAACGTCAGTTCACATTTGTAGGTAGATCATCAGTTTTAGAGCTAAAATTAGCTTGTTTAAAGAGATTTTCATGCTTCCAGGGGCCCTAAACACAAGATTAGTGGAATGGTTAAAAGTGCATGAAAATGGCCAATTTACTCACTCTGAGGTCTCAAAAAGTGTTTCTTCACCCCGGGAAGTGAATTAAATACCATTTGGAGGCATTTAATGTTCAAGCAAAAACAGGTGATTTTTGCCAAAAGAGATAACACCCCCCCATTACGTCATGCTTCAGGAAGGTGAAAAATGGTCTGTTTTCAAATGTTTTATTTTTGAACGTCAGTTCACATTTGTAGGTAGATCATCAGTTTTAGAGCTACAATTAGCATGTTTAAAGTGATTTTCATGCTTTATGGGGCCCGGGAAGTGAATTAAATACCATTTGGAGGCATTTAATGTTCAAGCAAAAACAGGTGATTTTTGCCAAAAGAGATAACACCCCCCATTATATGTCATGCTTCAGAAAGGTGAAAAATGGTCCGTTTTCAAATGTTTTATTTTTGAACGTCAGTTCACATTTGTAGGTAGATCATCAGTTTTAGAGCTAATATTAGCATGTTTAAAGTGATTTTCATGCTTTCAGGGGCCCGGGAAGTGAATTAAATACCATTTAGAGGCATTTAATGTTCAAGCAAAAACAGGTGATTTTTGACAAAAGAGATAACAGCCCCCCATTACGTCATGCTTCAGAAAGGTGAAAAATGGTCCGTTTTCAAATGTTTTATTTTTGAACGTCAGTTTACATTTGTAGGTAGATCATCAGTTTTAGAGCTACAATTAGCATGTTTAAAGTGATTTTCATACTTCCAGGGGCCCGGGAAGTGAATTAAATACCATTTGGAGGCATTTAATGTTCAAGCAAAAACAGGTTATTTTTGACAAAAGAGATAACACCCCCCATTCCATTACGTCATGCTTCAGAAAGGTGAAAAATGGTGCGTTTTCAAATGTTTTATTTTTGAACGTCAGTTCACATTTGTAGGTAGATCATCAGTTTTAGAGCTAAATTAGCATGTTTAAAGTGATTTTCATGCTTCCAGGGGCCCTAAACACAAGATTTGTGGAATGGTTAAAAGTGCATGAAAATGGCCAATTTACTCACTCTGAGGTCTCAAAAAGTGTTTCTTCACCCCGGGAAGTGAATTAAATACCAGTTGGAGGCTTTTAATGTTCAAGCAAAAACAGGTGATTTTTGCCAAAAGAGATAACACCCCCCATTACGTCATGCTTCAGAAAGGTGAAAAATGGTCCGTTTTCAAATGTTTTATTTTTGAACGTCAGTTCACATTTGTAGGTAGATCATCAGTTTTAGAGCTAAAATTAGCATGTTTAAAGTGATTTTCATGCTTTCAGGGGCCCGGGATGTGAATTAAATACCATTTGGAGGCATTTAATGTTCAAGCAAAAACAGGTGATTTTTGACAAAAGAGATAACACCCCCCCATTACGTCATGCTTCAGAAAGGTGAAAAATGGTCCGTTTTCAAATGTTTTATTTTTGAACGTCAGTTCACATTTGTAGGTAGATCATCAGTTTTGGAGCTAAAATTAGCATGTTTAAAGTGATTTTCATGCTTCCAGTGGCCCTAAACACAAGATTTGTGGAATGGTTAAAAGTGCATGAAAATGGCCAATTTACTCACTCTGAGGTCTCAAAAAGTGTTTCTTCATCCCGGGAAGTGAATTAAATACCATTTGGAGGCATTTAATGTTCAAGCAAAAACAGGTGATTTTTGCCAAAAGAGATAACACCCCCCCCATTACGTCATGCTTCAGAAAGGTGAAAAATGGTCCGTTTTCAAATGTTTTATTTTTGAACGTCAGTTCACATTTGTAGGTAGATCATCAGTTTTAGAGCTAAAATTAGCATGTTTAAAGTGATTTTCATGCTTCCAGGTGCCTGGGAAGTGAATTAAATACCATTTGGAGGCATTTAATGTTCAAGCAAAAACAGGTGATTTTTGACAAAAGAGATAACACCCCCCCATTACGTCATGCTTCAGAAAGGTAAAAAATGGTCAGTTTTCAAATGTTTTATTTTTGAACGTCAGTTAACATTTGTAGGTAGATCATCAGTTTTAGAGCTAAAATTAGCATGTTTAAAGTGATTTTCATGCTTCCAGGGGCCCTAAACACAAGATTTGTGGAATGGTTAAAAGTGCATGAAAATGGCTAATTTACTCACTCTGAGGTCTCAAAAAGTGTTTCTTCACCCCGGGAAGTGAATTAAATACCATTTGGAGGCATTTAATGTTCAAGCAAAAACACGTGATTTTTGCCAAAAGAGATGACACCCCCCCATTACGTCATGCTTCAGAAAGGTGAAAAATGGTCAGTTTTCAAATGTTTTATTTTTGAACGTCAGTTCACATTTGTAGGTAGATCATCAGTTTTAGAGCTAAAATTAGCATGTTTAAAGTGATTTTCATGCTTTCAGGGGCCCGGGAAGTGAATTAAATACCATTTGGAGGCATTTAATGTTCAAGCAAAAACAGGTGATTTTTGACAAAAGAGATAACACCCTACGTCATGCTTCAGAAAGGTGAAAAATGGTCCGTTTTCAAATGTTTTATTTTTGAACGTCAGTTCACATTTGTAGGTAGATCAACAGTTTTAGAACTAAAATTAGCATGTTTAAAGTGATTTTCATGCTTCCAGGAGCCCGGGAAGTGAATTAAATACAATTTGAAAGCATTTAGGGGCATATTACCAACCAATAGAGATAATTTTTGTCTCTAACTTGTTTAGAGACAAAAATTATCGCCGCACATCGGCGATTTTTATCGCAGATAAACCTTGCTATTAGCAAGGTTTATCGCAAATGCGATAAAAAACGGCCGCAATGCATGAATATCGCTGAAAAGTCAGCGATATTCATGCATTATCGAGCAAATGCTCTTAGCCATGTTATCCAACTCCCAATGGTTAACATGGCTAAGAACTGCTCAGGGCAGGTGTTAGCTTTTGGAGATATTCGCGCTTAGCGCGAATATCTCCAAAAGTTGGTAATAGGAGATAGCGATGTTAGCGACTGTTTCCAGTCGCTAACATCTTGGCACGCCCACTTTGCATGTCATTAGTGATAAATATCACTGACATGCAAAGCGGGGCCCAAGATGGTCACTATCTCCTATTAGCTGTCGCTAACTGGTGTTAGCGACAGCTTGGTAATAGGGAGATAATTTTATCTCCGCTTTCTTGGCTTTTAAAGCCAAAAAAGCGGAGATAAACCTCCTTGATAATATGCCCCTTAATGTTCAAGCAAAAACAGGAGATTTTTGACAAAAGAGATAACACCCCCCCATTACGTCATGCTTCAGAAAGGTGAAAAATGGTCCGTTTTCAAATGTTTTATTTTTGAATGTCAGTTCACATTTGTAGGTAGATCATCAGTTTTAGAGCTGAAATTAGCATGTTTAACGAGATTTTCATGCTTCGAGGGGCCCGGGAAGTGAATTAAATACCATTTGGAGGCATTTAATGTTCAAGCAAAAACAGGAGATTTTTGACAAAAGAGATAACACCCCCCATTACGCCATGCTTCAGAAAGGTGAAAAATGGTCCGTTTTCAAATGTTTTATTTTTGAACGTCAGTTCACATTTGTAGGTAGATCATCAGTTTTAGAGCTACAATTAGCATGTTTAAAGTGATTTTCATGCTTTATGGGGCCCAGGAAGTGAATTAAATACCATTTGGAGGCATTTAATGTTCAAGCAAAAACAGGTGATTTTTGCCAAAAGAGATAACACCCCCCATTATATGTCATGCTTCAGAAAGGTGAAAAATGGTCCGTTTTCAAATGTTTTATTTTTGAACGTCAGTTCACATTTGTAGGTAGATCATCAGTTTTAGAGCTGAAATTAGCATGTTTAACGAGATTTTCATGCTTCGAGGGGCCCGGGAAGTGAATTAAATACCATTTGGCGGCATTTAATGTTCAAGCAAAAACAGGAGATTTTTGACAAAAGAGATAACACCCCCCATTACGCCATGCTTCAGAAAGGTGAAAAATGGACCGTTTTCAAATGTTTTATTTTTGAACGTCAGTTCACATTTGTAGGTAGATCATCAGTTTTAGAGCTAAAATTTGCATGTTTAAAGTGATTTTCATGCTTTCAGGGCCCCGGTAAGTGAATTAAATACAATTTGGAGGCATTTAATGTTCAAGCAAAAACAGGTGATTTTTGACAAAAGAGATAACACCCTACGTCATGCTTCAGAAAGGTGAAAAATGGTCAGTTTTCAAATGTTTTATTTTTGAACGTCAGTTCACATTTGTAGGTAGATCAACAGTTTTAGAGCTAAAATTAGCATGTTTAAAGTGATTTTCATGCTTCCAGGAGCCCGGGAAGTGAATTAAATACAATTTGAAAGCATTTAGGGGCATATTACCAACCAATAGAGATAATTTTTGTCTCTAACTTGTTTAGAGACAAAAATTATCGCCGCACATCGGCGATTTTTATCGCAGATAAACCTTGCTATTAGCAAGGTTTATCGCAAATGCGATAAAAAACGGCCGCAATGCATGAATATCGCTGAAAAGTCAGCGATATTCATGCATTATCGAGCAAATGCTCTTAGCCATGTTATCCAACTCCCAATGGTTAACATGGCTAAGAACTGCTCAGGGCAGGTGTTAGCTTTTGGAGATATTCGCGCTTAGCGCGAATATCTCCAAAAGTTGGTAATAGGAGATAGCGATGTTAGCGACTGTTTCCAGTCGCTAACATCTTGGCACGCCCACTTTGCATGTCATTAGTGATAAATATCACTGACATGCAAAGCGGGGCCCAAGATGGTCACTATCTCCTATTAGCTGTCGCTAACTGGTGTTAGCGACAGCTTGGTAATAGGGAGATAATTTTATCTCCGCTTTCTTGGCTTTTAAAGACAAAAAAGCGGAGATAAACCTCCTTGATAATATGCCCCTTAATGTTCAAGCAAAAACAGGAGATTTTTGACAAAAGAGATAACACCCCCCCATTACGTCATGCTTCAGAAAGGTGAAAAATGGTCCGTTTTCAAATGTTTTATTTTTGAATGTCAGTTCACATTTGTAGGTAGATCATCAGTTTTAGAGCTGAAATTAGCATGTTTAACGAGATTTTCATGCTTCGAGGGGCCCGGGAAGTGAATTAAATACCATTTGGAGGCATTTAATGTTCAAGCAAAAACAGGAGATTTTTGACAAAAGAGATAACACCCCCCATTACGCCATGCTTCAGAAAGGTGAAAAATGGTCCGTTTTCAAATGTTTTATTTTTGAACGTCAGTTCACATTTGTAGGTAGATCATCAGTTTTAGAGCTACAATTAGCATGTTTAAAGTGATTTTCATGCTTTATGGGGCCCAGGAAGTGAATTAAATACCATTTGGAGGCATTTAATGTTCAAGCAAAAACAGGTGATTTTTGCCAAAAGAGATAACACCCCCCATTATATGTCATGCTTCAGAAAGGTGAAAAATGGTCCGTTTTCAAATGTTTTATTTTTGAACGTCAGTTCACATTTGTAGGTAGATCATCAGTTTTAGAGCTGAAATTAGCATGTTTAACGAGATTTTCATGCTTCGAGGGGCCCGGGAAGTGAATTAAATACCATTTGGCGGCATTTAATGTTCAAGCAAAAACAGGAGATTTTTGACAAAAGAGATAACACCCCCCATTACGCCATGCTTCAGAAAGGTGAAAAATGGACCGTTTTCAAATGTTTTATTTTTGAACGTCAGTTCACATTTGTAGGTAGATCATCAGTTTTAGAGCTAAAATTTGCATGTTTAAAGTGATTTTCATGCTTTCAGGGCCCCGGTAAGTGAATTAAATACAATTTGGAGGCATTTAATGTTCAAGCAAAAACAGGTGATTTTAGACAAAAGAGATAACACCCCCCCATTACGTCATGCTTCAGAAAGGTGAAAAATGGTCCGTTTTCAAATGTTTACATTTTTGAACGTCAGTTCACATTTGTAGGTAGATTATCAGTTTTAGAGCTAAAATTAGCATGTTTAAAGTGATTGTCATGCTTCCAGGGGCCCGGGAAGTGAATTAAATACCATTTGGAGGCATTTAATGTTCAAGCAAAAACAGGTGATTTTTGCCAAAAGAGATAACACCCCCCTATTACGTCATGCTTCAGAAAGGTGAAAAATGGTCCGTTTTCAAATGTTTTATTTTTGAACGTCAGTTCACATTTGTAGGTAGATCATCAGTTTTAGAGCTGAAATTAGCATGTTTAAAGTGATTTTCATGCTTCGAGGGGCCCGGGAAGTGAATTAAATACCATTTGGAGGCATTTAATGTTCAAGCAAAAACAGGAGATTTTTGACAAAAGAGATAACACCCCCCATTACGCCATGCTTCTGAAAGGTGAAAAATGGTCCGTTTTCAAATGTTTTATTTTTGAACGTCAGTTCACATTTGTAGGTAGATCATCAGTTTTAGAGCTAAAATTAGCTTGTTTAAAGAGATTTTCATGCTTCCAGGGGCCCTAAACACAAGATTAGTGGAATGGTTAAAAGTGCATGAAAATGGCCAATTTACTCACTCTGAGGTCTCAAAAAGTGTTTCTTCACCCCGGGAAGTGAATTAAATACCATTTGGAGGCATTTAATGTTCAAGCAAAAACAGGTGATTTTTGCCAAAAGAGATAACACCCCCCCCATTACGTCATGCTTCAGGAAGGTGAAAAATGGTCTGTTTTCAAATGTTTTATTTTTGAACGTCAGTTCACATTTGTAGGTAGATCATCAGTTTTAGAGCTACAATTAGCATGTTTAAAGTGATTTTCATGCTTTATGGGGCCCGGGAAGTGAATTAAATACCATTTGGAGGCATTTAATGTTCAAGCAAAAACAGGTGATTTTTGCCAAAAGAGATAACACCCCCCATTATATGTCATGCTTCAGAAAGGTGAAAAATGGTCCGTTTTCAAATGTTTTATTTTTGAACGTCAGTTCACATTTGTAGGTAGATCATCAGTTTTAGAGCTAATATTAGCATGTTTAAAGTGATTTTCATGCTTTCAGGGGCCCGGGAAGTGAATTAAATACCATTTAGAGGCATTTAATGTTCAAGCAAAAACAGGTGATTTTTGACAAAAGAGATAACAGCCCCCCATTACGTCATGCTTCAGAAAGGTGAAAAATGGTCCGTTTTCAAATGTTTTATTTTTGAACGTCAGTTTACATTTGTAGGTAGATCATCAGTTTTAGAGCTACAATTAGCATGTTTAAAGTGATTTTCATGCTTCCAGGAGCCCGAGAAGTGAATTAAATACAATTTGAAAGCATTTAATGTTCAAGCAAAAACAGGAGATTTTTTACAAAAGAGATAACACCCCCCCATTACGTCATGCTTCAGAAAGGTGAAAAATGGTCCGTTTTCAAATGTTTACATTTTTGAACGTCAGTTCACATTTGTAGGTAGATTATCAGTTTTAGAGCTAAAATTAGCATGTTTAAAGTGATTGTCATGCTTCCAGGGGCCCGGGAAGTGAATTAAATACCATTTGGAGGCATTTAATGTTCAAGCAAAAACAGGTGATTTTTGCCAAAAGAGATAACACCCCCCTATTACGTCATGCTTCAGAAAGGTGAAAAATGGTCCGTTTTCAAATGTTTTATTTTTGAACGTCAGTTCACATTTGTAGGTAGATCATCAGTTTTAGAGCTGAAATTAGCATGTTTAAAGTGATTTTCATGCTTCGAGGGGCCCGGGAAGTGAATTAAATACCATTTGGAGGCATTTAATGTTCAAGCAAAAACAGGAGATTTTTGACAAAAGAGATAACACCCCCCATTACGCCATGCTTCTGAAAGGTGAAAAATGGTCCGTTTTCAAATGTTTTATTTTTGAACGTCAGTTCACATTTGTAGGTAGATCATCAGTTTTAGAGCTAAAATTAGCTTGTTTAAAGAGATTTTCATGCTTCCAGGGGCCCTAAACACAAGATTAGTGGAATGGTTAAAAGTGCATGAAAATGGCCAATTTACTCACTCTGAGGTCTCAAAAAGTGTTTCTTCACCCCGGGAAGTGAATTAAATACCATTTGGAGGCATTTAATGTTCAAGCAAAAACAGGTGATTTTTGCCAAAAGAGATAACACCCCCCCATTACGTCATGCTTCAGGAAGGTGAAAAATGGTCTGTTTTCAAATGTTTTATTTTTGAACGTCAGTTCACATTTGTAGGTAGATCATCAGTTTTAGAGCTACAATTAGCATGTTTAAAGTGATTTTCATGCTTTATGGGGCCCGGGAAGTGAATTAAATACCATTTGGAGGCATTTAATGTTCAAGCAAAAACAGGTGATTTTTGCCAAAAGAGATAACACCCCCCATTATATGTCATGCTTCAGAAAGGTGAAAAATGGTCCGTTTTCAAATGTTTTATTTTTGAACGTCAGTTCACATTTGTAGGTAGATCATCAGTTTTAGAGCTAATATTAGCATGTTTAAAGTGATTTTCATGCTTTCAGGGGCCCGGGAAGTGAATTAAATACCATTTAGAGGCATTTAATGTTCAAGCAAAAACAGGTGATTTTTGACAAAAGAGATAACAGCCCCCCATTACGTCATGCTTCAGAAAGGTGAAAAATGGTCCGTTTTCAAATGTTTTATTTTTGAACGTCAGTTTACATTTGTAGGTAGATCATCAGTTTTAGAGCTACAATTAGCATGTTTAAAGTGATTTTCATGCTTCCAGGGGCCCGGGAAGTGAATTAAATACCATTTGGAGGCATTTAATGTTCAAGCAAAAACAGGTTATTTTTGACAAAAGAGATAACACCCCCCATTCCATTACGTCATGCTTCAGAAAGGTGAAAAATGGTGCGTTTTCAAATGTTTTATTTTTGAACGTCAGTTCACATTTGTAGGTAGATCATCAGTTTTAGAGCTAAATTAGCATGTTTAAAGTGATTTTCATGCTTCCAGGGGCCCTAAACACAAGATTTGTGGAATGGTTAAAAGTGCATGAAAATGGCCAATTTACTCACTCTGAGGTCTCAAAAAGTGTTTCTTCACCCCGGGAAGTGAATTAAATACCAGTTGGAGGCTTTTAATGTTCAAGCAAAAACAGGTGATTTTTGCCAAAAGAGATAACACCCCCCATTACGTCATGCTTCAGAAAGGTGAAAAATGGTCCGTTTTCAAATGTTTTATTTTTGAACGTCAGTTCACATTTGTAGGTAGATCATCAGTTTTAGAGCTAAAATTAGCATGTTTAAAGTGATTTTCATGCTTTCAGGGGCCCGGGATGTGAATTAAATACCATTTGGAGGCATTTAATGTTCAAGCAAAAACAGGTGATTTTTGACAAAAGAGATAACACCCCCCTATTACGTCATGCTTAAGAAAGGTGAAAAATTGGCCGTTTTCAAATGTTTTATTTTTGAACGTCAGTTCACATTTGTAGGTAGATCATCAGTTTTAGAGCTAAAATTAGCATGTTTAAAGTGATCTTCATGCTTCCAGGGGCCCGGGAAGTGAATTAAATACCATTTGGAGACATTTAATGTTCAAGCAAAAACAGGTGATTTTTGACAAAAGAGATAACACCCCCCCATTACGTCATGCTTCAGAAAGGTAAAAAATGGTCAGTTTTCAAATGTTTTATTTTTGAACGTCAGTTAACATTTGTAGGTAGATCATCAGTTTTAGAGCTAAAATTAGCATGTTTAAAGTGATTTTCATGCTTCCAGGGGCCCTAAACACAAGATTTGTGGAATGGTTAAAAGTGCATGAAAATGGCTAATTTACTCACTCTGAGGTCTCAAAAAGTGTTTCTTCACCCCGGGAAGTGAATTAAATACCATTTGGAGGCATTTAATGTTCAAGCAAAAACACGTGATTTTTGCCAAAAGAGATGACACCCCCCCATTACGTCATGCTTCAGAAAGGTAAAAAATTGTCAGTTTTCAAATGTTTTATTTTTAAACGTCAGTTCACATTTGTAGGTAGATCATCAGTTTTAGAGCTAAAATTAGCATGTTTAAAGTGATTTTCATGCTTTCAGGGGCCCGGGAAGTGAATTAAATACCATTTGGAGGCATTTAATGTTCAAGCAAAAACAGGTGATTTTTGACAAAAGAGATAACACCCTACGTCATGCTTCAGAAAGGTGAAAAATGGTCCGTTTTCAAATGTTTTATTTTTGAACGTCAGTTCACATTTGTAGGTAGATCAACAGTTTTAGAGCTAAAATTAGCATGTTTAAAGTGATTTTCATGCTTCCAGGAGCCCGGGAAGTGAATTAAATACAATTTGAAAGCATTTAGGGGCATATTACCAACCAATAGAGATAATTTTTGTCTCTAACTTGTTTAGAGACAAAAATTATCGCCGCACATCGGCGATTTTTATCGCAGATAAACCTTGCTATTAGCAAGGTTTATCGCAAATGCGATAAAAAACGGCCGCAATGCATGAATATCGCTGAAAAGTCAGCGATATTCATGCATTATCGAGCAAATGCTCTTAGCCATGTTATCCAACTCCCAATGGTTAACATGGCTAAGAACTGCTCAGGGCAGGTGTTAGCTTTTGGAGATATTCGCGCTTAGCGCAAATATCTCCAAAAGTTGGTAATAGGAGATAGCGATGTTAGCGACTGTTTCCAGTCGCTAACATCTTGGCACGCCCACTTTGCATGTCATTAGTGATAAATATCACTGACATGCAAAGCGGGGCCCAAGATGGTCACTATCTCCTATTAGCTGTCGCTAACTGGTGTTAGCGACAGCTTGGTAATAGGGAGATAATTTTATCTCCGCTTTCTTGGCTTTTAAAGCCAAAAAAGCAGAGATAAACCTCCTTGATAATATGCCCCTTAATGTTCAAGCAAAAACAGGAGATTTTTGACAAAAGAGATAACACCCCCCCATTACGTCATGCTTCAGAAAGGTGAAAAATGGTCCGTTTTCAAATGTTTTATTTTTGAACGTCAGTTCACATTTGTAGGTAGATCATCAGTTTTAGAGCTGAAATTAGCATGTTTAACGAGATTTTCATGCTTCGAGGGGCCCGGGAAGTGAATTAAATACCATTTGGCGGCATTTAATGTTCAAGCAAAAACAGGAGATTTTTGACAAAAGAGATAACACCCCCCATTACGCCATGCTTCAGAAAGGTGAAAAATGGACCGTTTTCAAATGTTTTATTTTTGAACGTCAGTTCACATTTGTAGGTAGATCATCAGTTTTAGAGCTAAAATTTGCATGTTTAAAGTGATTTTCATGCTTTCAGGGCCCCGGTAAGTGAATTAAATACAATTTGGAGGCATTTAATGTTCAAGCAAAAACAGGTGATTTTAGACAAAAGAGATAACACCCCCCCATTACGTCATGCTTCAGAAAGGTGAAAAATGGTCCGTTTTCAAATGTTTTATTTTTGAACGTCAGTTCACATTTGTAGGTAGATCAACAGTTTTAGAGCTAAAATTAGCATGTTTAAAGTGATTTTCATGCTTCCAGGAGCCCGAGAAGTGAATTAAATACAATTTGAAAGCATTTAATGTTCAAGCAAAAACAGGAGATTTTTGACAAAAGAGATAACACCCCCCCATTACGTCATGCTTCAGAAAGGTGAAAAATGGTCCGTTTTCAAATGTTTACATTTTTGAACGTCAGTTCACATTTGTAGGTAGATTATCAGTTTTAGAGCTAAAATTAGCATGTTTAAAGTGATTGTCATGCTTCCAGGGGCCCGGGAAGTGAATTAAATACCATTTGGAGGCATTTAATGTTCAAGCAAAAACAGGTGATTTTTGCCAAAAGAGATAACACCCCCCTATTACGTCATGCTTCAGAAAGGTGAAAAATGGTCCGTTTTCAAATGTTTTATTTTTGAACGTCAGTTCACATTTGTAGGTAGATCATCAGTTTTAGAGCTGAAATTAGCATGTTTAAAGTGATTTTCATGCTTCGAGGGGCCCGGGAAGTGAATTAAATACCATTTGGAGGCATTTAATGTTTAAGCAAAAACAGGAGATTTTTGACAAAAGAGATAACACCCCCCATTACGCCATGCTTCTGAAAGGTGAAAAATGGTCCGTTTTCAAATGTTTTATTTTTGAACGTCAGTTCACATTTGTAGGTAGATCATCAGTTTTAGAGCTAAAATTAGCTTGTTTAAAGAGATTTTCATGCTTCCAGGGGCCCTAAACACAAGATTAGTGGAATGGTTTAAAGTGCATGAAAATGGCCAATTTACTCACTCTGAGGTCTCAAAAAGTGTTTCTTCACCCCGGGAAGTGAATTAAATACCATTTGGAGGCATTTAATGTTCAAGCAAAAACAGGTGATTTTTGCCAAAAGAGATAACACCCCCCCATTACGTCATGCTTCAGGAAGGTGAAAAATGGTCTGTTTTCAAATGTTTTATTTTTGAACGTCAGTTCACATTTGTAGGTAGATCATCAGTTTTAGAGCTACAATTAGCATGTTTAAAGTGATTTTCATGCTTTATGGGGCCCGGGAAGTGAATTAAATACCATTTGGAGGCATTTAATGTTCAAGCAAAAACAGGTGATTTTTGCCAAAAGAGATAACACCCCCCATTATATGTCATGCTTCAGAAAGGTGAAAAATGGTCCGTTTTCAAATGTTTTATTTTTGAACGTCAGTTCACATTTGTAGGTAGATCATCAGTTTTAGAGCTAATATTAGCATGTTTAAAGTGATTTTCATGCTTTCAGGGGCCCGGGAAGCGAATTAAATACCATTTAGAGGCATTTAATGTTCAAGCAAAAACAGGTGATTTTTGACAAAAGAGATAACAGCCCCCCATTACGTCATGCTTCAGAAAGGTGAAAAATGGTCCGTTTTCAAATGTTTTATTTTTGAACGTCAGTTTACATTTGTAGGTAGATCATCAGTTTTAGAGCTACAATTAGCATGTTTAAAGTGATTTTCATGCTTCCAGGGGCCCGGGAAGTGAATTAAATACCATTTGGAGGCATTTAATGTTCAAGCAAAAACAGGTTATTTTTGACAAAAGAGATAACACCCCCCATTCCATTACGTCATGCTTCAGAAAGGTGAAAAATGGTGCGTTTTCAAATGTTTTATTTTTGAACGTCAGTTCACATTTGTAGGTAGATCATCAGTTTTAGAGCTAAATTAGCATGTTTAAAGTGATTTTCATGCTTCCAGGGGCCCTAAACACAAGATTTGTGGAATGGTTAAAAGTGCATGAAAATGGCCAATTTACTCACTCTGAGGTCTCAAAAAGTGTTTCTTCACCCCGGGAAGTGAATTAAATACCAGTTGGAGGCTTTTAATGTTCAAGCAAAAACAGGTGATTTTTGCCAAAAGAGATAACACCCCCCCATTACGTCATGCTTCAGAAAGGTGAAAAATGGTCCGTTTTCAAATGTTTTATTTTTGAACGTCAGTTCACATTTGTAGGTAGATCATCAGTTTTAGAGCTAAAATTAGCATGTTTAAAGTGATTTTCATGCTTTCAGGGGCCCGGGATGTGAATTAAATACCATTTGGAGGCATTTAATGTTCAAGCAAAAACAGGTGATTTTTGACAAAAGAGATAACACCCCCCCATTACGTCATGCTTCAGAAAGGTGAAAAATGGTCCATTTTCAAATGTTTTATTTTTGAACGTCAGTTCACATTTGTAGGTAGATCATCAGTTTTGGAGCTAAAATTAGCATGTTTAAAGTGATTTTCATGCTTCCAGTGGCCCTAAACACAAGATTTGTGGAATGGTTAAAAGTGCATGAAAATGGCCAATTTACTCACTCTGAGGTCTCAAAAAGTGTTTCTTCACCCCGGGAAGTGAATTAAATACCATTTGGAGGCATTTAATGTTCAAGCAAAAACAGGTGATTTTTGCCAAAAGAGATAACACCCCCCCATTACGTCATGCTTCAGAAAGGTGAAAAATGGTCCATTTTCAAATGTTTTATTTTTGAACGTCAGTTCACATTTGTAGGTAGATCATCAGTTTTAGAGCTAAAATTAGCATGTTTAAAGTGATTTTCATGCTTCCAGGTGCCTGGGAAGTGAATTAAATACCATTTGGAGGCATTTAATGTTCAAGCAAAAACAGGAGATTTTTGACAAAAGAGATAACACCCCCCCATTACGCCATGCTTCAGAAAGGTGAAAAATGGTCAGTTTTCAAATGTTTTATTTTTGAACGTCAGTTCACATTTGTAGGTAGATCATCAGTTTTAGAGACAAAATTAGCATGTTTAAAGTGATTTTCATGCTTCCAGGGGCCCGGGAAGTGAATTAAATACCATTTGGAAGCATTTAATGTTCAAGCAAAAACAGGTGATTTTTGACAAAAGAGATAACACCCCCCATTACGTCATGCTTCAGAAAGGTGAAAAATGGTCCGTTTTCAAATGTTTTATTTGTGAACGTCAGTTCACATTTGTAGGTAGATCATCAGTTTTAGAGCTAAAATTAGCATGTTTAAAGTGATTTTCATGCTTCCAGGGGCCCTAAACACAAGATTTGTGGAATGGTTAAAAGTGCATGAAAATGGCCAATTTACTCACTCTGAGGTCTCAAAAAGTGTTTCTTCACCCCGGGAAGTGAATTAAATACCATTTGGAGGCATTTAATGTTCAAGCAAAAACACGTGATTTTTGCCAAAAGAGATGACACCCCCCCATTACGTCATGCTTCAGAAAGGTGAAAAATGGTCCGTTTTCAAATGTTTTATTTTTGAACGTCAGTTCACATTTGTAGGTAGATCATCAGTTTTGGAGCTAAAATTAGCATGTTTAAAGTGATTTTCATGCTTCCAGTGGCCCTAAACACAAGATTTGTGGAATGGTTAAAAGTGCATGAAAATGGCCAATTTACTCACTCTGAGGTCTCAAAAAGTGTTTCTTCACCCCGGGAAGTGAATTAAATACCATTTGGAGGCATTTAATGTTCAAGCAAAAACAGGTGATTTTTGCCAAAAGAGATAACACCCCCCCCATTACGTCATGCTTCAGAAAGGTGAAAAATGGTCCGTTTTCAAATGTTTTATTTTTGAACGTCAGTTCACATTTGTAGGTAGATCATCAGTTTTAGAGCTAAAATTAGCATGTTTAAAGTGATTTTCATGCTTCCAGGTGCCTGGGAAGTGAATTAAATACCATTTGGAGGCATTTAATGTTCAAGCAAAAACAGGAGATTTTTGACAAAAGAGATAACACCCCCCCATTACGCCATGCTTCAGAAAGGTGAAAAATGGTCAGTTTTCAAATGTTTTATTTTTGAACGTCAGTTCACATTTGTAGGTAGATCATCAGTTTTAGAGATAAAATTAGCATGTTTAAAGTGATTTTCATGCTTCCAGGGGCCCGGGAAGTGAATTAAATACCATTTGGAAGCATTTAATGTTCAAGCAAAAACAGGTGATTTTTGACAAAAGAGATAACACCCCCCATTACGTCATGCTTCAGAAAGGTGAAAAATGGTCCGTTTTCAAATGTTTTATTTGTGAACGTCAGTTCACATTTGTAGGTAGATCATCAGTTTTAGAGCTAAAATTAGCATGTTTAAAGTGATTTTCATGCTTCCAGGGACCCTAAACACAAGATTTGTGGAATGGTTAAAAGTGCATGAAAATGGCCAATTTACTCACTCTGAGGTCTCAAAAAGTGTTTCTTCACCCCGGGAAGTGAATTAAATACCATTTGGAGGCATTTAATGTTCAAGCAAAAACACGTGATTTTTGCCAAAAGAGATGACACCCCCCCATTACGTCATGCTTCAGAAAGGTGAAAAATGGTCAGTTTTCAAATGTTTTATTTTTGAACGTCAGTTCACATTTGTAGGTAGATCATCAGTTTTAGAGCTAAAATTAGCATGTTTAAAGTGATTTTCATGCTTTCAGGGGCCCAGGAAGTGAATTAAATACCATTTGGAGGCATTTAATGTTCAAGCAAAAACAGTTGATTTTTGACAAAAGAGATAACACCCTACGTCATGCTTCAGAAAGGTGAAAAATGGTCCGTTTTCAAATGTTTTATTTTTGAACGTCAGTTCACATTTGTAGGTAGATCAACAGTTTTAGAGCTAAAATTAGCATGTTTAAAGTGATTTTCATGCTTCCAGGAGCCCGGGAAGTGAATTAAATACAATTTGAAAGCATTTAGGGGCATATTACCAACCAATAGAGATAATTTTTGTCTCTAACTTGTTTAGAGACAAAAATTATCGCCGCACATCGGCGATTTTTATCGCAGATAAACCTTGCTATTAGCAAGGTTTATCGCAAATGCGATAAAAAACGGCCGCAATGCATGAATATCGCTGAAAAGTCAGCGATATTCATGCATTATCGAGCAAATGCTCTTAGCCATGTTATCCAACTCCCAATGGTTAACATGGCTAAGAACTGCTCAGGGCAGGTGTTAGCTTTTGGAGATATTCGCGCTTAGCGCGAATATCTCCAAAAGTTGGTAATAGGAGATAGCGATGTTAGCGACTGTTTCCAGTCGCTAACATCTTGGCACGCCCACTTTGCATGTCATTAGTGATAAATATCACTGACATGCAAAGCGGGGCCCAAGATGGTCACTATCTCCTATTAGCTGTCGCTAACTGGTGTTAGCGACAGCTTGGTAATAGGGAGATAATTTTATCTCCGCTTTCTTGGCTTTTAAAGCCAAAAAAGCGGAGATAAACCTCCTTGATAATATGCCCCTTAATGTTCAAGCAAAAACAGGAGATTTTTGACAAAAGAGATAACACCCCCCCATTACGTCATGCTTCAGAAAGGTGAAAAATGGTCCGTTTTCAAATGTTTTATTTTTGAATGTCAGTTCACATTTGTAGGTAGATCATCAGTTTTAGAGCTGAAATTAGCATGTTTAACGAGATTTTCATGCTTCGAGGGGCCCGGGAAGTGAATTAAATACCATTTGGAGGCATTTAATGTTCAAGCAAAAACAGGAGATTTTTGACAAAAGAGATAACACCCCCCATTACGCCATGCTTCAGAAAGGTGAAAAATGGTCCGTTTTCAAATGTTTTATTTTTGAACGTCAGTTCACATTTGTAGGTAGATCATCAGTTTTAGAGCTACAATTAGCATGTTTAAAGTGATTTTCATGCTTTATGGGGCCCAGGAAGTGAATTAAATACCATTTGGAGGCATTTAATGTTCAAGCAAAAACAGGTGATTTTTGCCAAAAGAGATAACACCCCCCATTATATGTCATGCTTCAGAAAGGTGAAAAATGGTCCGTTTTCAAATGTTTTATTTTTGAACGTCAGTTCACATTTGTAGGTAGATCATCAGTTTTAGAGCTAATATTAGCATGTTTAAAGTGATTTTCATGCTTTCAGGGGCCCGGGAAGTGAATTAAATACCATTTAGAGGCATTTAATGTTCAAGCAAAAACAGGTGATTTTTGACAAAAGAGATAACAGCCCCCCATTACGTCATGCTTCAGAAAGGTGAAAAATGGTCCGTTTTCAAATGTTTTATTTTTGAACGTCAGTTTACATTTGTAGGTAGATCATCAGTTTTAGAGCTACAATTAGCATGTTTAAAGTGATTTTCATGCTTCCAGGGGCCCGGGAAGTGAATTAAATACCATTTGGAGGCATTTAATGTTCAAGCAAAAACAGGTGATTTTTGCCAAAAGAGATAACACCCCCCTATTTCGTCATGCTTCAGAAAGGTGAAAAATGGTGCGTTTTCAAATGTTTTATTTTTGAGCGTCAGTTCACATTTGTAGGTAGATCATCAGTTTTAGAGCTGAAATTAGCATGTTTAAAGTGATTTTCATGCTTCGAGGGGCCCGGGAAGTGAATTAAATACCATTTGGAGGCATTTAATGTTCAAGCAAAAACAGGAGATTTTTGACAAAAGAGATAACACCCCCCATTACGCCATGCTTCTGAAAGGTGAAAAATGGTCCGTTTTCAAATGTTTTATTTTTGAACGTCAGTTCACATTTGTAGGTAGATCATCAGTTTTAGAGCTAAAATTAGCATGTTTAAAGAGATTTTCATGCTTCCAGGGGCCCTAAACACAAGATTAGTGGAATGGTTAAAAGTGCATGAAAATGGCCAATTTACTCACTCTGAGGTCTCAAAAAGTGTTTCTTTACCCCGGGAAGTGAATTAAATACCATTTGGAGGCATTTAATGTTCAAGCAAAAACAGGTGATTTTTGCCAAAAGAGATAACACCCCCCCATTACGTCATGCTTCAGGAAGGTGAAAAATGGTCTGTTTTCAAATGTTTTATTTTTGAACGTCAGTTCACATTTGTAGGTAGATCATCAGTTTTAGAGCTACAATTAGCATGTTTAAAGTGATTTTCATGCTTTATGGGGCCCAGGAAGTGAATTAAATACCATTTGGAGGCATTTAATGTTCAAGCAAAAACAGGTGATTTTTGCCAAAAGAGATAACACCCCCCATTATATGTCATGCTTCAGAAAGGTGAAAAATGGTCCGTTTTCAAATGTTTTATTTTTGAACGTCAGTTCACATTTGTAGGTAGATCATCAGTTTTAGAGCTAATATTAGCATGTTTAAAGTGATTTTCATGCTTTCAGGGGCCCGGGAAGTGAATTAAATACCATTTAGAGGCATTTAATGTTCAAGCAAAAACAGGTGATTTTTGACAAAAGAGATAACAGCCCCCCATTACGTCATGCTTCAGAAAGGTGAAAAATGGTCCGTTTTCAAATGTTTTATTTTTGAACGTCAGTTTACATTTGTAGGTAGATCATCAGTTTTAGAGCTACAATTAGCATGTTTAAAGTGATTTTCATGCTTCCAGGGGCCCGGGAAGTGAATTAAATACCATTTGGAGGCATTTAATGTTCAAGCAAAAACAGGTTATTTTTGACAAAAGAGATAACACCCCCCATTCCATTACGTCATGCTTCAGAAAGGTGAAAAATGGTGCGTTTTCAAATGTTTTATTTTTGAACGTCAGTTCACATTTGTAGGTAGATCATTAGTTTTAGAGCTAAATTAGCATGTTTAAAGTGATTTTCATGCTTCCAGGGGCCCTAAACACAAGATTTGTGGAATGGTTAAAAGTGCATGAAAATGGCCAATTTACTCACTCTGAGGTCTCAAAAAGTGTTTCTTCACCCCGGGAAGTGAATTAAATACCAGTTGGAGGCTTTTAATGTTCAAGCAAAAACAGGTGATTTTTGCCAAAAGAGATAACACCCCCCCATTACGTCATGCTTCAGAAAGGTGAAAAATGGTCCGTTTTCAAATGTTTTATTATTGAACGTCAGTTCACATTTGTAGGTAGATCATCAGTTTTAGAGCTAAAATTAGCATGTTTAAAGTGATTTTCATGCTTTCAGGGGCCCGGGATGTAAATTAAATACCATTTGGAGGCATTTAATGTTCAAGCAAAAACAGGTGACTTTTGACAAAAGAGATAACACCCCCCCATTACGTCATGCTTCAGAAAGGTGAAAAATGGTCCGTTTTCAAATGTTTTATTTTTGAACGTCAGTTCACATTTGTAGGTAGATCATCAGTTTTAGAGCTAAAATTAGCATGTTTAAAGTGATTGTCATGCTTCCAGGGGCCCGGGAAGTGAATTAAATACCATTTGGAGGCATTTAATGTTCAAGCAAAAACAGGTGATTTTTGACAAAAGAGATAACACCCCCCTATTACGTCATGCTTCAGAAAGGTGAAAAATGGTCAGTTTTCAAATGTTTTATTTTTGGACGTCAGTTCACATTTGTAGGTAGATCATCAGTTTTAGAGCTAAAATTAGCATGTTTAAAGTGATTTTCATGCTTCCAGGGGCCTGGAAAGTGAATTAAATACCATTTGGAGGCATTTAATGTTCAAGCAAAAACAGGAGATTTTTGACAAAAGAGATAACACCCCCCCATTACGCCATGCTTCAGAAAGGTGAAAAATGGTCCGTTTTCAAATGTTTTATTTTTTAATGTCAGTTCACATTTGTAGGTAGATCATCAGTTTTAGAGCTAAAATTAGCATGTTTAAAGTGATTTTCATGCTTTCAGGGGCCCGGGATGTGAATTAAATACCATTTGGAGGCATTTAATGTTCAAGCAAAAACAGGTGATTTTTGACAAAAGAGATAACACCCCCCCATTACGTCATGCTTCAGAAAGGTGAAAAATGGTCCGTTTTCAAATGTTTTATTTTTGAACGTCAGTTCACATTTGTAGGTAGATCATCAGTTTTGGAGCTAAAATTAGCATGTTTAAAGTGATTTTCATGTTTCCAGTGGCCCTAAACACAAGATTTGTGGAATGGTTAAAAGTGCATGAAAATGGCCAATTTACTCACTCTGAGGTCTCAAAAAGTGTTTTTTCACCCCGGGAAGTGAATTAAATACCATTTGGAGGCATTTAATGTTCAAGCAAAAACAGGTGATTTTTGCCAAAAGAGATAACACCCCCCCCATTACGTCATGCTTCAGAAAGGTGAAAAATGGTCCGTTTTCAAATGTTTTATTTTTGAACGTCAGTTCACATTTGTAGGTAGATCATCAGTTTTAGAGCTAAAATTAGCATGTTTAAAGTGATTTTCATGCTTCCAGGTGCCTGGGAAGTGAATTAAATACCATTTGGAGGCATTTAATGTTCAAGCAAAAACAGGAGATTTTTGACAAAAGAGATAACACCCCCCCATTACGCCATGCTTCAGAAAGGTGAAAAATGGTCAGTTTTCAAATGTTTTATTTTTGAACGTCAGTTCACATTTGTAGGTAGATCATCAGTTTTAGAGATAAAATTAGCATGTTTAAAGTGATTTTCATGCCTCCAGGGGCCCGGGAAGTGAATTAAATACCATTTGGAGGCATTTAATGTTCAAGCAAAAACAGGTGATTTTTGACAAAAGAGATAACACCCCCCATTACGTCATGCTTCAGAAAGGTGAAAAATGGTCCGTTTTCAAATGTTTTATTTGTGAACGTCAGTTCACATTTGTAGGTAGATCATCAGTTTTAGAGCTAAAATTAGCATGTTTAAAGTGATTTTCATGCTTCCAGGGGCCCTAAACACAAGATTTGTGGAATGGTTAAAAGTGCATGAAAATGGCCAATTTACTCACTCTGAGGTCTCAAAAAGTGTTTCTTCACCCCGGGAAGTGAATTAAATACCATTTGGAGGCATTTAATGTTCAAGCAAAAACAGGTGATTTTTGCCAAAAGAGATAACACCCCCCCCCCATTACGTCATGCTTCAGAAAGGTGAAAAATGGTCCATTTTCAAATGTTTTATTTTTGAACGTCAGTTCACATTTGTAGGTAGATCATCAGTTTTAGAGCTAAAATTAGCATTTTTAAAGTGATTTTCATGCTTCCAGGGGCCTGGGAAGTGAATTAAATACCATTTGGAGGAATTTAATGTTCAAGCAAAAACAGGAGATTTTTGACAAAAGAGATAACACCCCCCCATTACGCCATGCTTCAGAAAGGTGAAAAATGGTCCGTTTTCAAATGTTTTATTTTTGAACGTCAGTTTACATTTGTAGGTAGATCATCAGTTTTAGAGCTAAAATTAGCATGTTTAAAGTGATTTTCATGCTTCCAGAGGCCCAGGAAGTGAATTAAATACCATTTGGAGGCATTTAATGTTCAAGCAAAAACAGGTGATTTTTGACAAAAGAGATAACACCCCCCATTACGTCATGCTTAAGAAAGGTGAAAAATGGTCCGTTTTCAAATGTTTTATTTTTGAACGTCAGTTCACATTTGTAGGTAGATCATCAGTTTTAGAGCTAAAATTAGCATGTTTAAAGTGATTTTCATGCTTCCAGGGGCACTAAACACAAGATTTGTGGAATGGTAAAAAGTGCATGAAAATGGCCAATTTACTCACTCTGAGGTCTCAAAAAGTGTTTCTTCACCCCGGGAAGTGAATTAAATACCATTTGGAGGCATTTAATGTTCAAGCAAAAACAGGTGATTTTTGCCAAAAGAGATAACATCCCCCCATTACGTCATGCTTCAGAAAGGTGAAAAATGGTCCGTTTTCAAATGTTTTATTTTTGAACGTCAGTTCACATTTGTAGGTAGATCATCAGTTTTAGAGCTAAAATTAGCATGTTTAAAGTGATTTTCATGCTTCCAGCGGCCCAGGAAGTGAATTAAATACCATTTGGAGGCATTTAATGTTCAAGCAAAAACAGGTGATTTTTGACAAAAGAGATAACATCCCTCCCCATTACGTCATGCTTCAGAAAGGTGAAAAATGGTCCGTTTTCAAATGTTTTATTTTTGAACGTCAGTTCACATTTGTAGGTAGATCATCAGTTTTAGAGCTAAAATTAGCATGTTTAAAGTGATTTTCATGCTTCCAGGGGCCTGGGAAGTGAATTAAATACCATTTGGAGGAATTTAATGTTCAAGCAAAAACAGGAGATTTTTGACAAAAGAGATTAAACCCTCCCCCATTACGCCGTGCTTCAGAAAGGTGAAAAATGGTCCGTTTTCAAATGTTTTATTTTTGAACGTCAGTTCACATTTGTAGGTAGATCATCAGTTTTAGAGCTAAAATTAGCATGTTTAAAGTGATTTTCATGCTTCCAGAGGCCCAGGAAGGGAATTAAATACCATTTGGATGCATTTAATGTTCAAGCAAAAACAGGTGATTTTTGCCAAAAGAGATAACACCCCCCCATTACGTCATGCTTAAGAAAGGTGAAAAATGGTCCATTTTCAAATGTTTTATTTTTGAACGTCAGTTCACATTTGTAGGTAGATCATCAGTTTTAGAGCTAAAATTAGCATTTTTAAAGTGATTTTCATGCTTCCAGGGGCCCGGGGGTGAATTAAATACCATTTGGAGGCATTTAATGTTCAAGCAAAAACAGGAGATTTTTGACAAAAGAGATAACACCCCCCCATTACGCCATGCTTCAGAAAGGTGAAAAATGGTCCGTTTTCAAATGTTTTATTTTGAACGTCAGTTCACATTTGTAGGTAGATCATCAGTTTTAGAGCTAAAATTAGCATGTTTAAAGTGATTTTCATGCTTCCAGGGGCCCAGGAAGTGAATTAAATACCATTTGGAGGCATTTAATGTTCAAGCAAAAACAGGTGATTTTTGACAAAAGAGATAACACCCCCCCATTACGTCATGCTTAAGAAAGGTGAAAAATTGGCCGTTTTCAAATGTTTTATTTTTGAACGTCAGTTCACATTTGTAGGTAGATCATCAGTTTTAGAGCTAAAATTAGCATGTTTAAAGTGATTTTCATGCTTCCAGGGGCCCGGGAAGTGAATTAAATACCATTTGGAGACATTTAATGTTCAAGCAAAAACAGGTGATTTTTGACAAAAGAGATAACACCCCCCCATTACGTCATGCTTCAGAAAGGTAAAAAATGGTCCGTTTTCAAATGTTTTATTTTTGAACGTCAGTTAACATTTGTAGGTAGATCATCAGTTTTAGAGCTAAAATTAGCATGTTTAAAGTGATTTTCATGCTTCCAGGGGCCCTAAACACAAGATTTGTGGAATGGTTAAAAGTGCATGAAAATGGCTAATTTACTCACTCTGAGGTCTCAAAAAGTGTTTCTTCACCCCGGGAAGTGAATTAAATACCATTTGGAGGCATTTAATGTTCAAGCAAAAACACGTGATTTTTGCCAAAAGAGATGACACCCCCCCATTACGTCATGCTTCAGAAAGGTGAAAAATGGTCCGTTTTCAAATGTTTTATTTTTGAACGTCAGTTCACATTTGTAGGTAGATCATCAGTTTTAGAGCTAAAATTAGCATGTTTAAAGTGATTTTCATGCTTTCAGGGGCCCGGGAAGTGAATTAAATACCATTTGGAGGCATTTAATGTTCAAGCAAAAACAGGTGATTTTTGACAAAAGAGATAACACCCTACGTCATGCTTCAGAAAGGTGAAAAATGGTCCGTTTTTAAATGTTTTATTTTTGAACGTCAGTTCACATTTGTAGGTAGATCAACAGTTTTAGAGCTAAAATTAGCATGTTTAAAGTGATTTTCATGCTTCCAGGAGCCCGGGAAGTGAATTAAATACAATTTGAAAGTATTTAATGTTCAAGCAAAAACAGGAGATTTTTGACAAAAGAGATAACACCCCCCCATTACGTCATGCTTCAGAAACGTGAAAAATGGTCTGTTTTCAAATGTTTTATTTTTGAACGTCAGTTCACATTTGTAGGTAGATTATCAGTTTTAGAGCTAAAATTAGCATGTTTAAAGTGATTGTCATGCTTCCAGGGGCCCGGGAAGTGAATTAAATACCATTTGGAGGCATTTAATGTTCAAGCAAAAACAGGTGATTTTTGCCAAAAGAGATAACACCCCCCTATTACGTCATGCTTCAGAAAGGTGAAAAATGGTCCGTTTTCAAATGTTTTATTTTTGAACGTCAGTTCACATTTGTAGGTAGATCATCAGTTTTAGAGCTGAAATTAGCATGTTTAACGAGATTTTCATGCTTCGAGGGGCCCGGGAAGTGAATTAAATACCATTTGGAGGCATTTAATGTTCAAGCAAAAACAGGAGATTTTTGACAAAAGAGATAACACCCCCCATTACGCCATGCTTCAGAAAGGTGAAAAATGGTCCGTTTTCAAATGTTTTATTTTTGAACGTCAGTTCACATTTGTAGGTAGATCATCAGTTTTAGAGCTAAAATTTGCATGTTTAAAGTGATTTTCATGCTTTCAGGGCCCCGGTAAGTGAATTAAATACCATTTGGAGGCATTTAATGTTCAAGCAAAAACAGGTGATTTTAGACAAAAGAGATAACACCCCCCCATTACGTCATGCTTCAGAAAGGTGAAAAATGGTCCGTTTTCAAATGTTTTATTTTTGAACGTCAGTTCACATTTGTAGGTAGATCAACAGTTTTAGAGCTAAAATTAGCATGTTTAAAGTGATTTTCATGCTTCCAGGAGCCCGGGAAGTGAATTAAATACAATTTGAAAGCATTTAATGTTCAAGCAAAAACAGGAGATTTTTGACAAAAGAGATAACACCCCCCTATTACGTCATGCTTCAGAAAGGTGAAAAATGGTCCGTTTTCAAATGTTTTATTTTTGAACGTCAGTTCACATTTGTAGGTAGATCATCAGTTTTAGAGCTGAAATTAGCATGTTTAACGAGATTTTCATGCTTCGAGGGGCCCGGGAAGTGAATTAAATACCATTTGGAGGCATTTAATGTTCAAGCAAAAACAGGAGATTTTTGACAAAAGAGATAACACCCCCCATTACGCCATGCTTCAGAAAGGTGAAAAATGGTCCGTTTTCAAATGTTTTATTTTTGAACGTCAAGTTCACATTTGTAGGTAGATCATCAGTTTTAGAGCTAAAATTTGCATGTTTAAAGTGATTTTCATGCTTTCAGGGCCCCGGTAAGTGAATTAAATACCATTTGGAGGCATTTAATGTTCAAGCAAAAACAGGTGATTTTAGACAAAAGAGATAACACCCCCCCATTACGTCATGCTTCAGAAAGGTGAAAAATGGTCAGTTTTCAAATGTTTTATTTTTGAACGTCAGTTCACATTTGTAGGTAGATCAACAGTTTAAGAGCTAAAATTAGCATGTTTAAAGTGATTTTCATGCTTCCAGGAGCCCGGGAAGTGAATTAAATACAATTTGAAAGCATTTAATGTTCAAGCAAAAACAGGAGATTTTTGACAAAAGAGATAACACCCCCCTATTACGTCATGCTTCAGAAAGGTGAAAAATGGTCCGTTTTCAAATGTTTTATTTTTGAACGTCAGTTCACATTTGTAGGTAGATTATCAGTTTTAGAGCTAAAATTAGCATGTTTAAAGTGATTGTCATGCTTCCAGGGGCCCGGGAAGTGAATTAAATACCATTTGGAGGCATTTAATGTTCAAGCAAAAACAGGAGATTTTTGACAAAAGAGATAACACCCCCCATTACGCCATGCTTCTGAAAGGTGAAAAATGGTCCGTTTTCAAATGTTTTATTTTTGAACGTCAGTTCACATTTGTAGGTAGATCATCAGTTTTAGAGCTAAAATTAGCATGTTTAAAGAGATTTTCATGCTTCCAGGGGCCCTAAACACAAGATTAGTGGAATGGTTAAAAGTGCATGAAAATGGCCAATTTACTCACTCTGAGGTCTCAAAAAGTGTTTCTTCACCCCGGGAAGTGAATTAAATACCATTTGGAGGCATTTCATGTTCAAGCAAAAACAGGTGATTTTTGACAAAAGAGATAACACCCCCCCATTACGTCATGCTTCAGGAAGGTGAAAAATGGTCTGTTTTCAAATGTTTTATTTTTGAACGTCAGTTCACATTTGTAGGTAGATCATCAGTTTTAGAGCTACAATTAGCATGTTTAAAGTGATTTTCATGCTTTATGGGGCCCGGGAAGTGAATTAAATACCATTTGGAGGCATTTAATGTTCAAGCAAAAACAGGTGATTTTTGCCAAAAGAGATAACACCCCCCATTATATGTCATGCTTCAGAAAGGTGAAAAATGGTCCGTTTTCAAATGTTTTATTTTTGAACGTCAGTTCACATTTGTAGGTAGATCATCAGTTTTAGAGCTAATATTAGCATGTTTAAAGTGATTTTCATGCTTTCAGGGGCCCGGGAAGTGAATTAAATACCATTTAGAGGCATTTAATGTTCAAGCAAAAACAGGTGATTTTTGACAAAAGAGATAACACCCCCCCATTACGTCATGCTTCAGAAAGGTGAAAAATGGTCCGTTTTCAAATGTTTTATTTTTGAACGTCAGTTTACATTTGTAGGTAGATCATCAGTTTTAGAGCTACAATTAGCATGTTTAAAGTGATTTTCATGCTTCCAGGGGCCCGGGAAGTGAATTAAATACCATTTGGAGGCATTTAATGTTCAAGCAAAAACAGGTTATTTTTGACAAAAGAGATAACACCCCCCATTCCATTACGTCATGCTTCAGAAAGGTGAAAAATGGTGCGTTTTCAAATGTTTTATTTTTGAACGTCAGTTCACATTTGTAGGTAGATCATCAGTTTTAGAGCTAAATTAGCATGTTTAAAGTGATTTTCATGCTTCCAGGGGCCCTAAACACAAGATTTGTGGAATGGTTAAAAGTGCATGAAAATGGCCAATTTACTCACTCTGAGGTCTCAAAAAGTGTTTCTTCACCCCGGGAAGTGAATTAAATACCAGTTGGAGGCTTTTAATGTTCAAGCAAAAACAGGTGATTTTTGCCAAAAGAGATAACACCCCCCCATTACGTCATGCTTCAGAAAGGTGAAAAATGGTCCGTTTTCAAATGTTTTATTTTTGAACGTCAGTTCACATTTGTAGGTAGATCATCAGTTTTAGAGCTAAAATTAGCATGTTTAAAGTGATTTTCATGCTTTCAGGGGCCCGGGATGTGAATTAAATACCATTTGGAGGCATTTAATGTTCAAGCAAAAACAGGTGATTTTTGACAAAAGAGATAACACCCCCCCATTACGTCATGCTTCAGAAAGGTGAAAAATGGTCCGTTTTCAAATGTTTTATTTTTGAACGTCAGTTCACATTTGTAGGTAGATCATCAGTTTTAGAGCTAAAATTAGCATGTTTAAAGTGATTTTCATGCTTCCAGTGTCCCTAAACACAAGATTTGTGGAATGGTTAAAAGTGCATGAAAATGGCCAATTTACTCACTCTGAGGTCTCAAAAAGTGTTTCTTCACCCCGGGAAGTGAATTAAATACCATTTGGAGGCATTTAATGTTCAAGCAAAAACAGGTGATTTTTGCCAAAAGAGATAACACCCCCCCATTACGTCATGCTTCAGAAAGGTGAAAAATGGTCCGTTTTCAAATGTTTTATTTTTGAACGTCAGTTCACATTTGTAGGTAGATCATCAGTTTTAGAGCTAAAATTAGCATGTTTAAAGTGATTTTCATGCTTTCAGGGGCCCGGGACGTGAATTAAATACCATTTGGAGGCATTTAATGTTCAAGCAAAAACAGGTGATTTTTGACAAAAGAGATAACACCCCCCTATTACGTCATGCTTCAGAAAGGTGAAAAATGGTCCGTTTTCAAATGTTTTATTTTTGGACGTCAGTTCACATTTGTAGGTAGATCATCAGTTTTAGAGCTAAAATTAGCATGTTTAAAGTGATTTTCATGCTTCCAGGGGCCTGGAAAGTGAATTAAATACCATTTGGAGGCATTTAATGTTCAAGCAAAAACAGGAGATTTTTGACAAAAGAGATAACACCCCCCCATTACGCCATGCTTCAGAAAGGTGAAAAATGGTCCGTTTTCAAATGTTTTATTTTTGAATGTCAGTTCACATTTGTAGGTAGATCATCAGTTTTAGAGCTAAAATTAGCATGTTTAAAGTGATTTTCATGCTTCCAGGGGCCCTAAACACAAGATTTGTGGAATGGTAAAAAGTGCATGAAAATGGCCAATTTACTCACTCTGAGGTCTCAGAAAGTGTTTCTTCACCCCGGGAAGTGAATTAAATACCAGTTGGAGGCATTTAATGTTCAAGCAAAAACAGGTGATTTTTGCCAAAAGAGATAACACCCCCCCATTACGTCATGCTTCAGAAAGGTGAAATATGGTCCGTTTTCAAATGTTTTATTTCTGAACGTCAGTTCACATTTGTAGGTAGATCATCAGTTTTAGAGCTAAAATTAGCATGTTTAAAGTGATTTTCATACTTTCAGGGGCCCGGGACGTGAATTAAATACCATTTGGAGGCATTTAATGTTCAAGCAAAAACAGGTGATTTTTGACAAAAGAGATAACACCCCCCTATTACGTCATGCTTCAGAAAGGTGAAAAATGGTCTATTTTCAAATGTTTTATTTTTGAACGTCAGTTCACATTTGTAGGAAGATCATCAGTTTTAGAGCTAAAATTAGCATGTTTAAAGTGATTTTCATGCTTCCAGGGGCCCTAAACACAAGATTTGTGGAATGGTTAAAAGTGCATGAAAATGGCCAATTTACTCACTCTGAGGTATCAAAAAGTGTTTCTTCACCCCTGGAAGTGAATTAAATACCATTTGGAGGCATTTAATGTTCAAGCAAAAACAGGTGATTTTTGCCAAAAGAGATAACACCCCCCCATTACGTCATGCTTCAGAAAGGTGAAAAATGGTCCGTTTTCAAATGTTTTATTTTTGAACGTCAGTTCACATTTGTAGGTAGATCATCAGTTTTAGAGCTAAAATTAGCATGTTTAAAGTGATTTTCATGCTTCCAGGGGCCTGGGAAGTGAATTAAATACCATTTGGAGGCATTTAATGTTCAAGCAAAAACAGGAGATTTTTGACAAAAGAGATAACACCCACCCATTACGCCATGCTTCAGAAAGGTGAAAAATGGTCCGTTTTCAAATGTTTTATTTTTGAATGTCAGTTCACATTTGTAGGTAGATCATCAGTTTTAGAGCTAAAATTAGCATGTTTAAAGTGATTTTCATGCTTCCAGGGGCCCTAAACACAAGATTTGTGGAATGGTTAAAAGTGCATGAAAATGGCCAATTTACTCAATCTGAGGTCTCAAAAGGTGTTTCTTCACCCCGGGAAGTGAATTAAATACCATTTGGAGGCATTTAATGTTCAAGCAAAAACAGGTGATTTTTGCCAAAAGAGATAACACCGCCCCATTACGTCATGCTTCAGAAAGGTGAAAAATGGTCCATTTTCAAATGTTTTATTTTTGAACGTCAGTTCACATTTGTAGGTAGATCATCAGTTTTAGAGCTAAAATTAGCATTTTTAAAGTGATTTTCATGCTTCCAGGGGCCCGGGGGTGAATTAAATACCATTTGGAGGCATTTAATGTTCAAGCAAAAACAGGAGATTTTTGACAAAAGAGATAACACCCCCCCATTACGCCATGCTTCAGAAAGGTGAAAAATGGTCCGTTTTCAAATGTTTTATTTTTGAACGTCAGTTCACATTTGTAGGTAGATCATCAGTTTTAGAGCTACAATTAGCATGTTTAAAGTGATTTTCATGCTTTCAGGGGCCCGGGATGTGAATTAAATACCATTTGGAGGCATTTAATGTTCAAGCAAAAACAGGTGATTTTTGACAAAAGAGATAACACCCCCCATTACGTCATGCTTCAGAAAGGTGAAAAATGGTCCGTTTTCAAATGTTTTATTTTTGAACGTCAGTTCACATTTGTAGGTAGATCATCAGTTTTAGAGCTAAAATTAGCATGTTTAAAGTGATTTTCATGCTTCCAGTGGCCCTAAACACAAGATTTGTGGAATGGTTAAAAGTGCATGAAAATGGCCAATTTACTCACTCTGAGGTCTCAAAAAGTGTTTCTTCACCCCGGGAAGTGAATTAAATACCATTTGGAGGCATTTAATGTTCAAGCAAAAACAGGTGATTTTTGCCAAAAGAGATAACACCCCCCCATTACGTCATGCTTCAGAAAGGTGAAAAATGGTCCGTTTTCAAATGTTTTATTTTTGAACGTCAGTTCACATTTGTAGGTAGATCATCAGTTTTAGAGCTAAAATTAGCATGTTTAAAGTGATTTTCATGCTTTCAGGGGCCCGGGACGTGAATTAAATACCATTTGGAGGCATTTAATGTTCAAGCAAAAACAGGTGATTTTTGACAAAAGAGATAACACCCCCCTATTACGTCATGCTTCAGAAAGGTGAAAAATGGTCCGTTTTCAAATGTTTTATTTTTGGACGTCAGTTCACATTTGTAGGTAGATCATCAGTTTTAGAGCTAAAATTAGCATGTTTAAAGTGATTTTCATGCTTCCAGGGGCCTGGAAAGTGAATTAAATACCATTTGGAGGCATTTAATGTTCAAGCAAAAACAGGAGATTTTTGACAAAAGAGATAACACCCCCCCATTACGCCATGCTTCAGAAAGGTGAAAAATGGTCCGTTTTCAAATGTTTTATTTTTGAATGTCAGTTCACATTTGTAGGTAGATCATCAGTTTTAGAGCTAAAATTAGCATGTTTAAAGTGATTTTCATGCTTCCAGGGGCCCTAAACACAAGATTTGTGGAATGGTAAAAAGTGCATGAAAATGGCCAATTTACTCACTCTGAGGTCTCAGAAAGTGTTTCTTCACCCCGGGAAGTGAATTAAATACCATTTGGAGGCATTTAATGTTCAAGCAAAAACAGGTGATTTTTGACAAAAGAGATAACACCCCCCTATTACGTCATGCTTCAGAAAGGTGAAAAATGGTCCGTTTTCAAATGTTTTATTTTTGGACGTCAGTTCACATTTGTAGGTAGATCATCAGTTTTAGAGCTAAAATTAGCATGTTTAAAGTGATTTTCATGCTTCCAGGGGCCCTAAACACAAGATTTGTGGAATGGTTAAAAGTGCATGAAAATGGCCAATTTACTCACTCTGAGGTATCAAAAAGTGTTTCTTCACCCCTGGAAGTGAATTAAATACCATTTGGAGGCATTTAATGTTCAAGCAAAAACAGGTGATTTTTGCTAAAAGAGATAACACCCCCCCATTACGTCATGCTTCAGAAAGGTGAAAAATGGTCCGTTTTCAAATGTTTTATTTTTGAACGTCAGTTCACATTTGTAGGTAGATCATCAGTTTTAGAGCTAAAATTAGCATGTTTAAAGTGATTTTCATGCTTCCAGGGGCCTGGGAAGTGAATTAAATACCATTTGGAGGCATTTAATGTTCAAGCAAAAACAGGAGATTTTTGACAAAAGAGATAACACCCACCCATTACGCCATGCTTCAGAAAGGTGAAAAATGGTCCGTTTTCAAATGTTTTATTTTTGAACGTCAGTTCACATTTGTAGGTAGATCATCAGTTTTAGAGCTAAAATTAGCATGTTTAAAGAGATTTTCATGCTTCCAGGGGCCCTAAACACAAGATTAGTGGAATGGTTAAAAGTGCATGAAAATGGCCAATTTACTCACTCTGAGGTCTCAAAAAGTGTTTCTTCACCCCGGGAAGTGAATTAAATACCATTTGGAGGCATTTCATGTTCAAGCAAAAACAGGTGATTTTTGACAAAAGAGATAACACCCCCCCATTACGTCATGCTTCAGGAAGGTGAAAAATGGTCTGTTTTCAAATGTTTTATTTTTGAACGTCAGTTCACATTTGTAGGTAGATCATCAGTTTTAGAGCTACAATTAGCATGTTTAAAGTGATTTTCATGCTTTATGGGGCCCGGGAAGTGAATTAAATACCATTTGGAGGCATTTAATGTTCAAGCAAAAACAGGTGATTTTTGCCAAAAGAGATAACACCCCCCATTATATGTCATGCTTCAGAAAGGTGAAAAATGGTCCTTTTTCAAATGTTTTATTTTTGAACGTCAGTTCACATTTGTAGGTAGATCATCAGTTTTAGAGCTAATATTAGCATGTTTAAAGTGATTTTCATGCTTTCAGGGGCCCGGGAAGTGAATTAAATACCATTTAGAGGCATTTAATGTTCAAGCAAAAACAGGTGATTTTTGACAAAAGAGATAACACCCCCCCCATTACGTCATGCTTCAGAAAGGTAAAAAATGGTCCGTTTTCAAATGTTTTATTTTTGAACGTCAGTTTACATTTGTAGGTAGATCATCAGTTTTAGAGCTACAATTAGCATGTTTAAAGTTATTTTCATGCTTCCAGGGGCCCGGGAAGTGAATTAAATACCATTTGGAGGCATTTAATGTTCAAGCAAAAACAGGTTATTTTTGACAAAAGAGATAACACCCCCCATTCCATTACGTCATGCTTCAGAAAGGTGAAAAATGGTGCGTTTTCAAATGTTTTATTTTTGAACGTCAGTTCACATTTGTAGGTAGATCATCAGTTTTAGAGCTAAATTAGCATGTTTAAAGTGATTTTCATGCTTCCAGGGGCCCTAAACACAAGATTTGTGGAATGGTTAAAAGTGCATGAAAATGGCCAATTTACTCACTCTGAGGTCTCAAAAAGTGTTTCTTCACCCCGGGAAGTGAATTAAATACCAGTTGGAGGCTTTTAATGTTCAAGCAAAAACAGGTGATTTTTGCCAAAAGAGATAACACCCCCCCATTACGTCATGCTTCAGAAAGGTGAAAAATGGTCCGTTTTCAAATGTTTTATTTTTGAACGTCAGTTCACATTTGTAGGTAGATCATCAGTTTTAGAGCTAAAATTAGCATGTTTAAAGTGATTTTCATACTTTCAGGGGCCCGGGACGTGAATTAAATACCATTTGGAGGCATTTAATGTTCAAGCAAAAACAGGTGATTTTTGACAAAAGAGATAACACCCCCCCATTACGTCATGCTTCAGGAAGGTGAAAAATGGTCTGTTTTCAAATGTTTTATTTTTGAACGTCAGTTCACATTTGTAGGTAGATCATCAGTTTTAGAGCTACAATTAGCATGTTTAAAGTGATTTTCATGCTTTATGGGGCCCGGGAAGTGAATTAAATACCATTTGGAGGCATTTAATGTTCAAGCAAAAACAGGTGATTTTTGCCAAAAGAGATAACACCCCCCATTATATGTCATGCTTCAGAAAGGTGAAAAATGGTCCTTTTTCAAATGTTTTATTTTTGAACGTCAGTTCACATTTGTAGGTAGATCATCAGTTTTAGAGCTAATATTAGCATGTTTAAAGTGATTTTCATGCTTTCAGGGGCCCGGGAAGTGAATTAAATACCATTTAGAGGCATTTAATGTTCAAGCAAAAACAGGTGATTTTTGACAAAAGAGATAACACCCCCCCCATTACGTCATGCTTCAGAAAGGTGAAAAATGGTCCGTTTTCAAATGTTTTATTTTTGAACGTCAGTTTACATTTGTAGGTAGATCATCAGTTTTAGAGCTACAATTAGCATGTTTAAAGTTATTTTCATGCTTCCAGGGGCCCGGGAAGTGAATTAAATACCATTTGGAGGCATTTAATGTTCAAGCAAAAACAGGTTATTTTTGACAAAAGAGATAACACCCCCCATTCCATTACGTCATGCTTCAGAAAGGTGAAAAATGGTGCGTTTTCAAATGTTTTATTTTTGAACGTCAGTTCACATTTGTAGGTAGATCATCAGTTTTAGAGCTAAATTAGCATGTTTAAAGTGATTTTCATGCTTCCAGGGGCCCTAAACACAAGATTTGTGGAATGGTTAAAAGTGCATGAAAATGGCCAATTTACTCACTCTGAGGTCTCAAAAAGTGTTTCTTCACCCCGGGAAGTGAATTAAATACCAGTTGGAGGCTTTTAATGTTCAAGCAAAAACAGGTGATTTTTGCCAAAAGAGATAACACCCCCCCATTACGTCATGCTTCAGAAAGGTGAAAAATGGTCCGTTTTCAAATGTTTTATTTTTGAACGTCAGTTCACATTTGTAGGTAGATCATCAGTTTTAGAGCTAAAATTAGCATGTTTAAAGTGATTTTCATGCTTTCAGGGGCCCGGGATGTGAATTAAATACCATTTGGAGGCATTTAATGTTCAAGCAAAAACAGGTGATTTTTGACAAAAGAGATAACACCCCCCCATTACGTCATGCTTCAGAAAGGTGAAAAATGGTCCGTTTTCAAATGTTTTATTTTTGAACGTCAGTTCACATTTGTAGGTAGATCATCAGTTTTAGAGCTAAAATTAGCATGTTTAAAGTGATTTTCATGCTTCCAGTGGCCCTAAACACAAGATTTGTGGAATGGTTAAAAGTGCATGAAAATGGCCAATTTACTCACTCTGAGGTCTCAAAAAGTGTTTCTTCACCCCGGGAAGTGAATTAAATACCATTTGGAGGCATTTAATGTTCAAGCAAAAACAGGTGATTTTTGCCAAAAGAGATAACACCCCCCCATTACGTCATGCTTCAGAAAGGTGAAAAATGGTCCGTTTTCAAATGTTTTATTTTTGAACGTCAGTTCACATTTGTAGGTAGATCATCAGTTTTAGAGCTAAAATTAGCATGTTTAAAGTGATTTTCATGCTTTCAGGGGCCCGGGACGTGAATTAAATACCATTTGGAGGCATTTAATGTTCAAGCAAAAACAGGTGATTTTTGACAAAAGAGATAACACCCCCCTATTACGTCATGCTTCAGAAAGGTGAAAAATGGTCCGTTTTCAAATGTTTTATTTTTGGACGTCAGTTCACATTTGTAGGTAGATCATCAGTTTTAGAGCTAAAATTAGCATGTTTAAAGTGATTTTCATGCTTCCAGGGGCCTGGAAAGTGAATTAAATACCATTTGGAGGCATTTAATGTTCAAGCAAAAACAGGAGATTTTTGACAAAAGAGATAACACCCCCCCATTACGCCATGCTTCAGAAAGGTGAAAAATGGTCCGTTTTCAAATGTTTTATTTTTGAATGTCAGTTCACATTTGTAGGTAGATCATCAGTTTTAGAGCTAAAATTAGCATGTTTAAAGTGATTTTCATGCTTCCAGGGGCCCTAAACACAAGATTTGTGGAATGGTAATATGTGCATGAAAATGGCCAATTTACTCACTCTGAGGTCTCAGAAAGTGTTTTTTCACCCCGGGAAGTGAATTAAATACCAGTTGGAGGCATTTAATGTTCAAGCAAAAACAGGTGATTTTTGCCAAAAGAGATAACACCCCCCCATTACGTCATGCTTCAGAAAGGTGAAAAATGGTCCGTTTTCAAATGTTTTATTTTTGAACGTCAGTTCACATTTGTAGGTAGATCATCAGTTTTAGAGCTAAAATTAGCATGTTTAAAGTGATTTTCATGCTTTCAGGGGCCCGGGACGTGAATTAAATACCATTTGGAGGCATTTAATGTTCAAGCAAAAACAGGTGATTTTTGACAAAAGAGATAACACCCCCCTATTACGTCATGCTTCAGAAAGGTGAAAAATGGTCCGTTTTCAAATGTTTTATTTTTGGACGTCAGTTCACATTTGTAGGTAGATCATCAGTTTTAGAGCTAAAATTAGCATGTTTAAAGTGATTTTCATGCTTCCAGGGGCCTGGAAAGTGAATTAAATACCATTTGGAGGCATTTAATGTTCAAGCAAAAACAGGAGATTTTTGACAAAAGAGATAACACCCCCCCCATTACGCCATGCTTCAGAAAGGTGAAAAATGGTCCATTTTCAAATGTTTTATTTTTGAATGTCAGTTCACATTTGTAGGTAGATCATCAGTTTTAGAGCTAAAATTAGCATGTTTAAAGTGATTTTCATGCTTCCAGGGGCCCTAAACACAAGATTTGTGGAATGGTAAAAAGTGCATGAAAATGGCCAATTTACTCACTCTGAGGTCTCAGAAAGTGTTTCTTCACCCCGGGAAGTGAATTAAATACCAGTTGGAGGCATTTAATGTTCAAGCAAAAACAGGTGATTTTTGCCAAAAGAGATAACACCCCCCCATTACGTCATGCTTCAGAAAGGTGAAATATGGTCCGTTTTCAAATGTTTTATTTCTGAACGTCAGTTCACATTTGTAGGTAGATCATCAGTTTTAGAGCTAAAATTAGCATGTTTAAAGTGATTTTCATACTTTCAGGGGCCCGGGACGTGAATTAAATACCATTTGGAGGCATTTAATGTTCAAGCAAAAACAGGTGATTTTTGACAAAAGAGATAACACCCCCCTATTACGTCATGCTTCAGAAAGGTGAAAAATGGTCCGTTTTCAAATGTTTTATTTTTGGACGTCAGTTCACATTTGTAGGTAGATCATCAGTTTTAGAGCTAAAATTAGCATGTTTAAAGTGATTTTCATGCTTCCAGGGGCCCTAAACACAAGATTTGTGGAATGGTTAAAAGTGCATGAAAATGGCCAATTTACTCACTCTGAGGTATCAAAAAGTGTTTCTTCACCCCTGGAAGTGAATTAAATACCATTTGGAGGCATTTAATGTTCAAGCAAAAACAGGTGATTTTTGCCAAAAGAGATAACACCCCCCCATTACGTCATGCTTCAGAAAGGTGAAAAATGGTCCGTTTTCAAATGTTTTATTTTTGAACGTCAGTTCACATTTGTAGGTAGATCATCAGTTTTAGAGCTAAAATTAGCATGTTTAAAGTGATTTTCATGCTTCCAGGGGCCTGGGAAGTGAATTAAATACCATTTGGAGGCATTTAATGTTCAAGCAAAAACAGGAGATTTTTGACAAAAGAGATAACACCCACCCATTACGCCATGCTTCAGAAAGGTGAAAAATGGTCCGTTTTCAAATGTTTTATTTTTGAACGTCAGTTCACATTTGTAGGTAGATCATCAGTTTTAGAGCTAAAATTAGCATGTTTAAAGAGATTTTCATGCTTCCAGGGGCCCTAAACACAAGATTAGTGGAATGGTTAAAAGTGCATGAAAATGGCCAATTTACTCACTCTGAGGTCTCAAAAAGTGTTTCTTCACCCCGGGAAGTGAATTAAATACCATTTGGAGGCATTTCATGTTCAAGCAAAAACAGGTGATTTTTGACAAAAGAGATAACACCCCCCCCATTACGCCATGCTTCAGAAAGGTGAAAAATGGTCCGTTTTCAAATGTTTTATTTTTGAATGTCAGTTCACATTTGTAGGTAGATCATCAGTTTTAGAGCTAAAATTAGCATGTTTAAAGTGATTTTCATGCTTCCAGGGGCCCTAAACACAAGATTTGTGGAATGGTAAAAAGTGCATGAAAATGGCCAATTTACTCACTCTGAGGTCTCAGAAAGTGTTTCTTCACCCCGGGAAGTGAATTAAATACCAGTTGGAGGCATTTAATGTTCAAGCAAAAACAGGTGATTTTTGCCAAAAGAGATAACACCCCCCCATTACGTCATGCTTCAGAAAGGTGAAATATGGTCCGTTTTCAAATGTTTTATTTCTGAACGTCAGTTCACATTTGTAGGTAGATCATCAGTTTTAGAGCTAAAATTAGCATGTTTAAAGTGATTTTCATACTTTCAGGGGCCCGGGACGTGAATTAAATACCATTTGGAGGCATTTAATGTTCAAGCAAAAACAGGTGATTTTTGACAAAAGAGATAACACCCCCCTATTACGTCATGCTTCAGAAAGGTGAAAAATGGTCCGTTTTCAAATGTTTTATTTTTGGACGTCAGTTCACATTTGTAGGTAGATCATCAGTTTTAGAGCTAAAATTAGCATGTTTAAAGTGATTTTCATGCTTCCAGGGGCCCTAAACACAAGATTTGTGGAATGGTTAAAAGTGCATGAAAATGGCCAATTTACTCACTCTGAGGTATCAAAAAGTGTTTCTTCACCCCTGGAAGTGAATTAAATACCATTTGGAGGCATTTAATGTTCAAGCAAAAACAGGTGATTTTTGCCAAAAGAGATAACACCCCCCCATTACGTCATGCTTCAGAAAGGTGAAAAATGGTCCGTTTTCAAATGTTTTATTTTTGAACGTCAGTTCACATTTGTAGGTAGATCATCAGTTTTAGAGCTAAAATTAGCATGTTTAAAGTGATTTTCATGCTTCCAGGGGCCTGGGAAGTGAATTAAATACCATTTGGAGGCATTTAATGTTCAAGCAAAACCAGGAGATTTTTGACAAAAGAGATAACACCCACCCATTACGCCATGCTTCAGAAAGGTGAAAAATGGTCCGTTTTCAAATGTTTTATTTTTGAACGTCAGTTCACATTTGTAGGTAGATCATCAGTTTTAGAGCTAAAATTAGCATGTTTAAAGAGATTTTCATGCTTCCAGGGGCCCTAAACACAAGATTAGTGGAATGGTTAAAAGTGCATGAAAATGGCCAATTTACTCACTCTGAGGTCTCAAAAAGTGTTTCTTCACCCCGGGAAGTGAATTAAATACCATTTGGAGGCATTTCATGTTCAAGCAAAAACAGGTGATTTTTGACAAAAGAGATAACACCCCCCCATTACGTCATGCTTCAGGAAGGTGAAAAATGGTCTGTTTTCAAATGTTTTATTTTTGAACGTCAGTTCACATTTGTAGGTAGATCATCAGTTTTAGAGCTACAATTAGCATGTTTAAAGTGATTTTCATGCTTTATGGGGCCCGGGAAGTGAATTAAATACCATTTGGAGGCATTTAATGTTCAAGCAAAAACAGGTGATTTTTGCCAAAAGAGATAACACCCCCCATTATATGTCATGCTTCAGAAAGGTGAAAAATGGTCCGTTTTCAAATGTTTTATTTTTGAACGTCAGTTCACATTTGTAGGTAGATCATCAGTTTTAGAGCTAATATTAGCATGTTTAAAGTGATTTTCATGCTTTCAGGGGCCCGGGAAGTGAATTAAATACCATTTAGAGGCATTTAATGTTCAAGCAAAAACAGGTGATTTTTGACAAAAGAGATAACACCCCCCCCATTACGTCATGCTTCAGAAAGGTGAAAAATGGTCCGTTTTCAAATGTTTTATTTTTGAACGTCAGTTTACATTTGTAGGTAGATCATCAGTTTTAGAGCTAAAATTAGCATGTTTAAAGTGATTTTCATGCTTCCAGGGGCCCGGGAAGTGAATTAAATACCATTTGGAGGCATTTAATGTTCAAGCAAAAACAGGTTATTTTTGACAAAAGAGATAACACCCCCCATTCCATTACGTCATGCTTCAGAAAGGTGAAAAATGGTGCGTTTTCAAATGTTTTATTTTTGAACGTCAGTTCACATTTGTAGGTAGATCATCAGTTTTAGAGCTAAATTAGCATGTTTAAAGTGATTTTCATGCTTCCAGGGGCCCTAAACACAAGATTTGTGGAATGGTAAAAAGTGCATGAAAATGGCCAATTTACTCACTCTGAGGTCTCAGAAAGTGTTTCTTCACCCCGGGAAGTGAATTAAATACCAGTTGGAGGCATTTAATGTTCAAGCAAAAACAGGTGATTTTTGCCAAAAGAGATAACACCCCCCCATTACGTCATGCTTCAGAAAGGTGAAATATGGTCCGTTTTCAAATGTTTTATTTCTGAACGTCAGTTCACATTTGTAGGTAGATCATCAGTTTTAGAGCTAAAATTAGCATGTTTAAAGTGATTTTCATACTTTCAGGGGCCCGGGACGTGAATTAAATACCATTTGGAGGCATTTAATGTTCAAGCAAAAACAGGTGATTTTTGACAAAAGAGATAACACCCCCCTATTACGTCATGCTTCAGAAAGGTGAAAAATGGTCTATTTTCAAATGTTTTATTTTTGAACGTCAGTTCACATTTGTAGGAAGATCATCAGTTTTAGAGCTAAAATTAGCATGTTTAAAGTGATTTTCATGCTTCCAGGGGCCCTAAACACAAGATTTGTGGAATGGTTAAAAGTGCATGAAAATGGCCAATTTACTCACTCTGAGGTATCAAAAAGTGTTTCTTCACCCCTGGAAGTGAATTAAATACCATTTGGAGGCATTTAATGTTCAAGCAAAAACAGGTGATTTTTGCCAAAAGAGATAACACCCCCCCATTACGTCATGCTTCAGAAAGGTGAAAAATGGTCCGTTTTCAAATGTTTTATTTTTGAACGTCAGTTCACATTTGTAGGTAGATCATCAGTTTTAGAGCTAAAATTAGCATGTTTAAAGTGATTTTCATGCTTCCAGGGGCCTGGGAAGTGAATTAAATACCATTTGGAGGCATTTAATGTTCAAGCAAAAACAGGAGATTTTTGACAAAAGAGATAACACCCACCCATTACGCCATGCTTCAGAAAGGTGAAAAATGGTCCGTTTTCAAATGTTTTATTTTTGAACGTCAGTTCACATTTGTAGGTAGATCATCAGTTTTAGAGCTAAAATTAGCATGTTTAAAGAGATTTTCATGCTTCCAGGGGCCCTAAACACAAGATTAGTGGAATGGTTAAAAGTGCATGAAAATGGCCAATTTACTCACTCTGAGGTCTCAAAAAGTGTTTCTTCACCCCGGGAAGTGAATTAAATACCATTTGGAGGCATTTCATGTTCAAGCAAAAACAGGTGATTTTTGACAAAAGAGATAACACCCCCCCATTACGTCATGCTTCAGGAAGGTGAAAAATGGTCTGTTTTCAAATGTTTTATTTTTGAACGTCAGTTCACATTTGTAGGTAGATCATCAGTTTTAGAGCTACAATTAGCATGTTTAAAGTGATTTTCATGCTTTATGGGGCCCGGGAAGTGAATTAAATACCATTTGGAGGCATTTAATGTTCAAGCAAAAACAGGTGATTTTTGCCAAAAGAGATAACACCCCCCATTATATGTCATGCTTCAGAAAGGTGAAAAATGGTCCGTTTTCAAATGTTTTATTTTTGAACGTCAGTTCACATTTGTAGGTAGATCATCAGTTTTAGAGCTAATATTAGCATGTTTAAAGTGATTTTCATGCTTTCAGGGGCCCGGGAAGTGAATTAAATACCATTTAGAGGCATTTAATGTTCAAGCAAAAACAGGTGATTTTTGACAAAAGAGATAACACCCCCCCCATTACGTCATGCTTCAGAAAGGTGAAAAATGGTCCGTTTTCAAATGTTTTATTTTTGAACGTCAGTTTACATTTGTAGGTAGATCATCAGTTTTAGAGCTACAATTAGCATGTTTAAAGTTATTTTCATGCTTCCAGGGGCCCGGGAAGTGAATTAAATACCATTTGGAGGCATTTAATGTTCAAGCAAAAACAGGTTATTTTTGACAAAAGAGATAACACCCCCCATTCCATTACGTCATGCTTCAGAAAGGTGAAAAATGGTGCGTTTTCAAATGTTTTATTTTTGAACGTCAGTTCACATTTGTAGGTAGATCATCAGTTTTAGAGCTAAATTAGCATGTTTAAAGTGATTTTCATGCTTCCAGGGGCCCTAAACACAAGATTTGTGGAATGGTTAAAAGTGCATGAAAATGGCCAATTTACTCACTCTGAGGTCTCAAAAAGTGTTTCTTCACCCCGGGAAGTGAATTAAATACCAGTTGGAGGCTTTTAATGTTCAAGCAAAAACAGGTGATTTTTGCCAAAAGAGATAACACCCCCCCATTACGTCATGCTTCAGAAAGGTGAAAAATGGTCCGTTTTCAAATGTTTTATTTTTGAACGTCAGTTCACATTTGTAGGTAGATCATCAGTTTTAGAGCTAAAATTAGCATGTTTAAAGTGATTTTCATGCTTTCAGGGGCCCGGGATGTGAATTAAATACCATTTGGAGGCATTTAATGTTCAAGCAAAAACAGGTGATTTTTGACAAAAGAGATAACACCCCCCCATTACGTCATGCTTCAGAAAGGTGAAAAATGGTCCGTTTTCAAATGTTTTATTTTTGAACGTCAGTTCACATTTGTAGGTAGATCATCAGTTTTAGAGCTAAAATTAGCATGTTTAAAGTGATTTTCATGCTTCCAGTGGCCCTAAACACAAGATTTGTGGAATGGTTAAAAGTGCATGAAAATGGCCAATTTACTCACTCTGAGGTCTCAAAAAGTGTTTCTTCACCCCGGGAAGTGAATTAAATACCATTTGGAGGCATTTAATGTTCAAGCAAAAACAGGTGATTTTTGCCAAAAGAGATAACACCCCCCCATTACGTCATGCTTCAGAAAGGTGAAAAATGGTCCGTTTTCAAATGTTTTATTTTTGAACGTCAGTTCACATTTGTAGGTAGATCATCAGTTTTAGAGCTAAAATTAGCATGTTTAAAGTGATTTTCATGCTTTCAGGGGCCCGGGACGTGAATTAAATACCATTTGGAGGCATTTAATGTTCAAGCAAAAACAGGTGATTTTTGACAAAAGAGATAACACCCCCCTATTACGTCATGCTTCAGAAAGGTGAAAAATGGTCCGTTTTCAAATGTTTTATTTTTGGACGTCAGTTCACATTTGTAGGTAGATCATCAGTTTTAGAGCTAAAATTAGCATGTTTAAAGTGATTTTCATGCTTCCAGGGGCCTGGAAAGTGAATTAAATACCATTTGGAGGCATTTAATGTTCAAGCAAAAACAGGAGATTTTTGACAAAAGAGATAACACCCCCCCCATTACGCCATGCTTCAGAAAGGTGAAAAACGGTCCGTTTTCAAATGTTTTATTTTTGAATGTCAGTTCACATTTGTAGGTAGATCATCAGTTTTAGAGCTAAAATTAGCATGTTTAAAGTGATTTTCATGCTTCCAGGGGCCCTAAACACAAGATTTGTGGAATGGTAAAAAGTGCATGAAAATGGCCAATTTACTCACTCTGAGGTCTCAGAAAGTGTTTCTTCACCCCGGGAAGTGAATTAAATACCAGTTGGAGGCATTTAATGTTCAAGCAAAAACAGGTGATTTTTGCCAAAAGAGATAACACCCCCCCATTACGTCATGCTTCAGAAAGGTGAAATATGGTCCGTTTTCAAATGTTTTATTTCTGAACGTCAGTTCACATTTGTAGGTAGATCATCAGTTTTAGAGCTAAAATTAGCATGTTTAAAGTGATTTTCATACTTTCAGGGGCCCGGGACGTGAATTAAATACCATTTGGAGGCATTTAATGTTCAAGCAAAAACAGGTGATTTTTGACAAAAGAGATAACACCCCCCTATTACGTCATGCTTCAGAAAGGTGAAAAATGGTCTATTTTCAAATGTTTTATTTTTGAACGTCAGTTCACATTTGTAGGAAGATCATCAGTTTTAGAGCTAAAATTAGCATGTTTAAAGTGATTTTCATGCTTCCAGGGGCCCTAAACACAAGATTTGTGGAATGGTTAAAAGTGCATGAAAATGGCCAATTTACTCACTCTGAGGTATCAAAAAGTGTTTCTTCACCCCTGGAAGTGAATTAAATACCATTTGGAGGCATTTAATGTTCAAGCAAAAACAGGTGATTTTTGCCAAAAGAGATAACACCCCCCCATTACGTCATGCTTCAGAAAGGTGAAAAATGGTCCGTTTTCAAATGTTTTATTTTTGAACGTCAGTTCACATTTGTAGGTAGATCATCAGTTTTAGAGCTAAAATTAGCATGTTTAAAGTGATTTTCATGCTTCCAGGGGCCTGGGAAGTGAATTAAATACCATTTGGAGGCATTTAATGTTCAAGCAAAAACAGGAGATTTTTGACAAAAGAGATAACACCCACCCATTACGCCATGCTTCAGAAAGGTGAAAAATGGTCCGTTTTCAAATGTTTTATTTTTGAATGTCAGTTCACATTTGTAGGTAGATCATCAGTTTTAGAGCTAATATTAGCATGTTTAAAGTGATTTTCATGCTTCCAGGGGCCCTAAACACAAGATTTGTGGAATGGTTAAAAGTGCATGAAAATGGCCAATTTACTCAGTCTGAGGTCTCAAAAGGTGTTTCTTCACCCCGGGAAGTGAATTAAATACCATTTGGAGGCATTTAATGTTCAAGCAAAAACAGGTGATTTTTGCCAAAAGAGATAACACCGCCCCATTACGTCATGCTTCAGAAAGGTGAAAAATGGTCCATTTTCAAATGTTTTATTTTTGAACGTCAGTTCACATTTGTAGGTAGATCATCAGTTTTAGAGCTAAAATTAGCATTTTTAAAGTGATTTTCATGCTTCCAGGGGCCCGGGGATGAATTAAATACCATTTGGAGGCATTTAATGTTCAAGCAAAAACAGGAGATTTTTGACAAAAGAGATAACACCCCCCCATTACGCCATGCTTCAGAAAGGTGAAAAATGGTCCGTTTTCAAATGTTTTATTTTTGAACGTCAGTTCACATTTGTAGGTAGATCATCAGTTTTAGAGCTAAAATTAGCATGTTTAAAGTGATTTTCATGCTTTCAGGGGCCCGGGACGTGAATTAAATACCATTTGGAGGCATTTAATGTTCAAGCAAAAACAGGTGATTTTTGACAAAAGAGATAACACCCCCCTATTACGTCATGCTTCAGAAAGGTGAAAAATGGTCCGTTTTCAAATGTTTTATTTTTGGACGTCAGTTCACATTTGTAGGTAGATCATCAGTTTTAGAGCTAAAATTAGCATGTTTAAAGTGATTTTCATGCTTCCAGGGGCCTGGAAAGTGAATTAAATACCATTTGGAGGCATTTAATGTTCAAGCAAAAACAGGTTATTTTTGACAAAAGAGATAACACCCCCCATTCCATTACGTCATGCTTCAGAAAGGTGAAAAATGGTGCGTTTTCAAATGTTTTATTTTTGAACGTCAGTTCACATTTGTAGGTAGATCATCAGTTTTAGAGCTAAATTAGCATGTTTAAAGTGATTTTCATGCTTCCAGGGGCCCTAAACACAAGATTTGTGGAATGGTTAAAAGTGCATGAAAATGGCCAATTTACTCACTCTGAGGTCTCAAAAAGTGTTTCTTCACCCCGGGAAGTGAATTAAATACCAGTTGGAGGCTTTTAATGTTCAAGCAAAAACAGGTGATTTTTGCCAAAAGAGATAACACCCCCCCATTACGTCATGCTTCAGAAAGGTGAAAAATGGTCCGTTTTCAAATGTTTTATTTTTGAACGTCAGTTCACATTTGTAGGTAGATCATCAGTTTTAGAGCTAAAATTAGCATGTTTAAAGTGATTTTCATGCTTTCAGGGGCCCGGGATGTGAATTAAATACCATTTGGAGGCATTTAATGTTCAAGCAAAAACAGGTGATTTTTGACAAAAGAGATAACACCCCCCCATTACGTCATGCTTCAGAAAGGTGAAAAATGGTCCGTTTTCAAATGTTTTATTTTTGAACGTCAGTTCACATTTGTAGGTAGATCATCAGTTTTAGAGCTAAAATTAGCATGTTTAAAGTGATTTTCATGCTTCCAGTGGCCCTAAACACAAGATTTGTGGAATGGTTAAAAGTGCATGAAAATGGCCAATTTACTCAATCTGAGGTCTCAAAAAGTGTTTCTTCACCCCGGGAAGTGAATTAAATACCATTTGGAGGCATTTAATGTTCAAGCAAAAACAGGTGATTTTTGCCAAAAGAGATAACACCCCCCCATTACGTCATGCTTCAGAAAGGTGAAAAATGGTCCGTTTTCAAATGTTTTATTTTTGAACGTCAGTTCACATTTGTAGGTAGATCATCAGTTTTAGAGCTAAAATTAGCATGTTTAAAGTGATTTTCATGCTTTCAGGGGCCCGGGACGTGAATTAAATACCATTTGGAGGCATTTAATGTTCAAGCAAAAACAGGTGATTTTTGACAAAAGAGATAACACCCCCCTATTACGTCATGCTTCAGAAAGGTGAAAAATGGTCCGTTTTCAAATGTTTTATTTTTGGACGTCAGTTCACATTTGTAGGTAGATCATCAGTTTTAGAGCTAAAATTAGCATGTTTAAAGTGATTTTCATGCTTCCAGGGGCCTGGAAAGTGAATTAAATACCATTTGGAGGCATTTAATGTTCAAGCAAAAACAGGAGATTTTTGACAAAAGAGATAACACCCCCCCCATTACGCCATGCTTCAGAAAGGTGAAAAACGGTCCGTTTTCAAATGTTTTATTTTTGAATGTCAGTTCACATTTGTAGGTAGATCATCAGTTTTAGAGCTAAAATTAGCATGTTTAAAGTGATTTTCATGCTTCCAGGGGCCCTAAACACAAGATTTGTGGAATGGTAAAAAGTGCATGAAAATGGCCAATTTACTCACTCTGAGGTCTCAGAAAGTGTTTCTTCACCCCGGGAAGTGAATTAAATACCAGTTGGAGGCATTTAATGTCCAAGCAAAAACAGGTGATTTTTGCCAAAAGAGATAACACCCCCCCATTACGTCATGCTTCAGAAAGGTGAAATATGGTCCGTTTTCAAATGTTTTATTTCTGAACGTCAGTTCACATTTGTAGGTAGATCATCAGTTTTAGAGCTAAAATTAGCATGTTTAAAGTGATTTTCATACTTTCAGGGGCCCGGGACGTGAATTAAATACCATTTGGAGGCATTTAATGTTCAAGCAAAAACAGGTGATTTTTGACAAAAGAGATAACACCCCCCTATTACGTCATGCTTCAGAAAGGTGAAAAATGGTCTATTTTCAAATGTTTTATTTTTGAACGTCAGTTCACATTTGTAGGAAGATCATCAGTTTTAGAGCTAAAATTAGCATGTTTAAAGTGATTTTCATGCTTCCAGGGGCCCTAAACACAAGATTTGTGGAATGGTTAAAAGTGCATGAAAATGGCCAATTTACTCACTCTGAGGTATCAAAAAGTGTTTCTTCACCCCTGGAAGTGAATTAAATACCATTTGGAGGCATTTAATGTTCAAGCAAAAACAGGTGATTTTTGCCAAAAGAGATAACACCCCCCCCATTACGTCATGCTTCAGAAAGGTGAAAAATGGTCCGTTTTCAAATGTTTTATTTTTGAACGTCAGTTCACATTTGTAGGTAGATCATCAGTTTTAGAGCTAAAATTAGCATGTTTAAAGTGATTTTCATGCTTCCAGGGGCCTGGGAAGTGAATTAAATACCATTTGGAGGCATTTAATGTTCAAGCAAAAACAGGAGATTTTTGACAAAAGAGATAACACCCACCCATTACGCCATGCTTCAGAAAGGTGAAAAATGGTCCGTTTTCAAATGTTTTATTTTTGAATGTCAGTTCACATTTGTAGGTAGATCATCAGTTTTAGAGCTAATATTAGCATGTTTAAAGTGATTTTCATGCTTCCAGGGGCCCTAAACACAAGATTTGTGGAATGGTTAAAAGTGCATGAAAATGGCCAATTTACTCAGTCTGAGGTCTCAAAAGGTGTTTCTTCACCCCGGGAAGTGAATTAAATACCATTTGGAGGCATTTAATGTTCAAGCAAAAACAGGTGATTTTTGCCAAAAGAGATAACACCGCCCCATTACGTCATGCTTCAGAAAGGTGAAAAATGGTCCATTTTCAAATGTTTTATTTTTGAACGTCAGTTCACATTTGTAGGTAGATCATCAGTTTTAGAGCTAAAATTAGCATTTTTAAAGTGATTTTCATGCTTCCAGGGGCCCGGGGGTGAATTAAATACCATTTGGAGGCATTTAATGTTCAAGCAAAAACAGGAGATTTTTGACAAAAGAGATAACACCCCCCCATTACGCCATGCTTCAGAAAGGTGAAAAATGGTCCGTTTTCAAATGTTTTATTTTTGAACGTCAGTTCACATTTGTAGGTAGATCATCAGTTTTAGAGCTACAATTAGCATGTTTAAAGTGATTTTCATGCTTTCAGGGGCCCGGGATGTGAATTAAATACCATTTGGAGGCATTTAATGTTCAAGCAAAAACAGGTGATTTTTGACAAAAGAGATAACACCCCCCATTACGTCATGCTTCAGAAAGGTGAAAAATGGTCCGTTTTCAAATGTTTTATTTTTGAACGTCAGTTCACATTTGTAGGTAGATCATCAGTTTTAGAGCTAAAATTAGCATGTTTAAAGTGATTTTCATGCTTCCAGTGGCCCTAAACACAAGATTTGTGGAATGGTTAAAAGTGCATGAAAATGGCCAATTTACTCACTCTGAGGTCTCAAAAAGTGTTTCTTCACCCCGGGAAGTGAATTAAATACCATTTGGAGGCATTTAATGTTCAAGCAAAAACAGGTGATTTTTGCCAAAAGAGATAACACCCCCCCATTACGTCATGCTTCAGAAAGGTGAAAAATGGTCCGTTTTCAAATGTTTTATTTTTGAACGTCAGTTCACATTTGTAGGTAGATCATCAGTTTTAGAGCTAAAATTAGCATGTTTAAAGTGATTTTCATGCTTTCAGGGGCCCGGGACGTGAATTAAATACCATTTGGAGGCATTTAATGTTCAAGCAAAAACAGGTGATTTTTGACAAAAGAGATAACACCCCCCTATTACGTCATGCTTCAGAAAGGTGAAAAATGGTCCGTTTTCAAATGTTTTATTTTTGGACGTCAGTTCACATTTGTAGGTAGATCATCAGTTTTAGAGCTAAAATTAGCATGTTTAAAGTGATTTTCATGCTTCCAGGGGCCTGGAAAGTGAATTAAATACCATTTGGAGGCATTTAATGTTCAAGCAAAAACAGGAGATTTTTGACAAAAGAGATAACACCCCCCCCATTACGCCATGCTTCAGAAAGGTGAAAAACGGTCCGTTTTCAAATGTTTTATTTTTGAATGTCAGTTTACATTTGTAGGTAGATCATCAGTTTTAGAGCTAAAATTAGCATGTTTAAAGTGATTTTCATGCTTCCAGGGGCCCTAAACACAAGATTTGTGGAATGGTAAAAAGTGCATGAAAATGGCCAATTTACTCACTCTGAGGTCTCAGAAAGTGTTTCTTCACCCCGGGAAGTGAATTAAATACCAGTTGGAGGCATTTAATGTTCAAGCAAAAACAGGTGATTTTTGCCAAAAGAGATAACACCCCCCCATTACGTCATGCTTCAGAAAGGTGAAATATGGTCCGTTTTCAAATGTTTTATTTCTGAACGTCAGTTCACATTTGTAGGTAGATCATCAGTTTTAGAGCTAAAATTAGCATGTTTAAAGTGATTTTCATACTTTCAGGGGCCCGGGACGTGAATTAAATACCATTTGGAGGCATTTAATGTTCAAGCAAAAACAGGTGATTTTTGACAAAAGAGATAACACCCCCCTATTACGTCATGCTTCAGAAAGGTGAAAAATGGTCTATTTTCAAATGTTTTATTTTTGAACGTCAGTTCACATTTGTAGGAAGATCATCAGTTTTAGAGCTAAAATTAGCATGTTTAAAGTGATTTTCATGCTTCCAGGGGCCCTAAACACAAGATTTGTGGAATGGTTAAAAGTGCATGAAAATGGCCAATTTACTCACTCTGAGGTATCAAAAAGTGTTTCTTCACCCCTGGAAGTGAATTAAATACCATTTGGAGGCATTTAATGTTCAAGCAAAAACAGGTGATTTTTGCCAAAAGAGATAACACCCCCCCATTACGTCATGCTTCAGAAAGGTGAAAAATGGTCCGTTTTCAAATGTTTTATTTTTGAACGTCAGTTCACATTTGTAGGTAGATCATCAGTTTTAGAGCTAAAATTAGCATGTTTAAAGTGATTTTCATGCTTCCAGGGGCCTGGGAAGTGAATTAAATACCATTTGGAGGCATTTAATGTTCAAGCAAAAACAGGAGATTTTTGACAAAAGAGATAACACCCACCCATTACGCCATGCTTCAGAAAGGTGAAAAATGGTCCGTTTTCAAATGTTTTATTTTTGAATGTCAGTTCACATTTGTAGGTAGATCATCAGTTTTAGAGCTAATATTAGCATGTTTAAAGTGATTTTCATGCTTCCAGGGGCCCTAAACACAAGATTTGTGGAATGGTTAAAAGTGCATGAAAATGGCCAATTTACTCAGTCTGAGGTCTCAAAAGGTGTTTCTTCACCCCGGGAAGTGAATTAAATACCATTTGGAGGCATTTAATGTTCAAGCAAAAACAGGTGATTTTTGCCAAAAGAGATAACACCGCCCCATTACGTCATGCTTCAGAAAGGTGAAAAATGGTCCATTTTCAAATGTTTTATTTTTGAACGTCAGTTCACATTTGTAGGTAGATCATCAGTTTTAGAGCTAAAATTAGCATTTTTAAAGTGATTTTCATGCTTCCAGGGGCCCGGGGGTGAATTAAATACCATTTGGAGGCATTTAATGTTCAAGCAAAAACAGGAGATTTTTGACAAAAGAGATAACACCCCCCCATTACGCCATGCTTCAGAAAGGTGAAAAATGGTCCGTTTTCAAATGTTTTATTTTTGAACGTCAGTTCACATTTGTAGGTAGATCATCAGTTTTAGAGCTACAATTAGCATGTTTAAAGTGATTTTCATGCTTTCAGGGGCCCGGGATGTGAATTAAATACCATTTGGAGGCATTTAATGTTCAAGCAAAAACAGGTGATTTTTGACAAAAGAGATAACACCCCCCATTACGTCATGCTTCAGAAAGGTGAAAAATGGTCCGTTTTCAAATGTTTTATTTTTGAACGTCAGTTCACATTTGTAGGTAGATCATCAGTTTTAGAGCTAAAATTAGCATGTTTAAAGTGATTTTCATGCTTCCAGTGGCCCTAAACACAAGATTTGTGGAATGGTTAAAAGTGCATGAAAATGGCCAATTTACTCACTCTGAGGTCTCAAAAAGTGTTTCTTCACCCCGGGAAGTGAATTAAATACCATTTGGAGGCATTTAATGTTCAAGCAAAAACAGGTGATTTTTGCCAAAAGAGATAACACCCCCCCATTACGTCATGCTTCAGAAAGGTGAAAAATGGTCCGTTTTCAAATGTTTTATTTTTGAACGTCAGTTCACATTTGTAGGTAGATCATCAGTTTTAGAGCTAAAATTAGCATGTTTAAAGTGATTTTCATGCTTTCAGGGGCCCGGGACGTGAATTAAATACCATTTGGAGGCATTTAATGTTCAAGCAAAAACAGGTGATTTTTGACAAAAGAGATAACACCCCCCTATTACGTCATGCTTCAGAAAGGTGAAAAATGGTCCGTTTTCAAATGTTTTATTTTTGGACGTCAGTTCACATTTGTAGGTAGATCATCAGTTTTAGAGCTAAAATTAGCATGTTTAAAGTGATTTTCATGCTTCCAGGGGCCTGGAAAGTGAATTAAATACCATTTGGAGGCATTTAATGTTCAAGCAAAAACAGGAGATTTTTGACAAAAGAGATAACACCCCCCCATTATGCCATGCTTCAGAAAGGTGAAAAATGGTCCGTTTTCAAATGTTTTATTTTTGAATGTCAGTTCACATTTGTAGGTAGATCATCAGTTTTAGAGCTAAAATTAGCATGTTTAAAGTGATTTTCATGCTTCCAGGGGCCCTAAACACAAGATTTGTGGAATGGTAAAAAGTGCATGAAAATGGCCAATTTACTCACTCTGAGGTCTCAGAAAGTGTTTCTTCACCCCGGGAAGTGAATTAAATACCAGTTGGAGGCATTTAATGTTCAAGCAAAAACAGGTGATTTTTGCCAAAAGAGATAACACCCCCCCATTACGTCATGCTTCAGAAAGGTGAAATATGGTCCATTTTCAAATGTTTTATTTCTGAACGTCAGTTCACATTTGTAGGTAGATCATCAGTTTTAGAGCTAAAATTAGCATGTTTAAAGTGATTTTCATACTTTCAGGGGCCCGGGACGTGAATTAAATACCATTTGGAGGCATTTAATGTTCAAGCAAAAACAGGTGATTTTTGACAAAAGAGATAACACCCCCCTATTACGTCATGCTTCAGAAAGGTGAAAAATGGTCCGTTTTCAAATGTTTTATTTTTGGACGTCAGTTCACATTTGTAGGTAGATCATCAGTTTTAGAGCTAAAATTAGCATGTTTAAAGTGATTTTCATGCTTCCAGGGGCCCTAAACACAAGATTTGTGGAATGGTTAAAAGTGCATGAAAATGGCCAATTTACTCACTCTGAGGTATCAAAAAGTGTTTCTTCACCCCTGGAAGTGAATTAAATACCATTTGGAGGCATTTAATGTTCAAGCAAAAACAGGTGATTTTTGCCAAAAGAGATAACACCCCCCCATTACGTCATGCTTCAGAAAGGTGAAAAATGGTCCGTTTTCAAATGTTTTATTTTTGAACGTCAGTTCACATTTGTAGGTAGATCATCAGTTTTAGAGCTAAAATGAGCATGTTTAAAGTGATTTTCATGCTTCCAGGGGCCTGGGAAGTGAATTAAATACCATTTGGAGGCATTTAATGTTCAAGCAAAAACAGGAGATTTTTGACAAAAGAGATAACACCCACCCATTACGCCATGCTTCAGAAAGGTGAAAAATGGTCCGTTTTCAAATGTTTTATTTTTGAATGTCAGTTCACATTTGTAGGTAGATCATCAGTTTTAGAGCTAAAATTAGCATGTTTAAAGTGATTTTCATGCTTCCAGGGGCCCTAAACACAAGATTTGTGGAATGGTTAAAAGTGCATGAAAATGGCCAATTTACTCAGTCTGAGGTCTCAAAAGGTGTTTCTTCACCCCGGGAAGTGAATTAAATACCATTTGGAGGCATTTAATGTTCAAGCAAAAACAGGTGATTTTTGCCAAAAGAGATAACACCGCCCCATTACGTCATGCTTCAGAAAGGTGAAAAATGGTCCGTTTTCAAATGTTTTATTTTTGGACGTCAGTTCACATTTGTAGGTAGATCATCAGTTTTAGAGCTAAAATTAGCATGTTTAAAGTGATTTTCATGCTTCCAGGGGCCTGGAAAGTGAATTAAATACCATTTGGAGGCATTTAATGTTCAAGCAAAAACAGGAGATTTTTGACAAAAGAGATAACACCCCCCCATTACGCCATGCTTCAGAAAGGTGAAAAATGGTCCGTTTTCAAATGTTTTATTTTTGAATGTCAGTTCACATTTGTAGGTAGATCATCAGTTTTAGAGCTAAAATTAGCATGTTTAAAGTGATTTTCATGCTTCCAGGGGTCCTAAACACAAGATTTGTGGAATGGTAAAAAGTGCATGAAAATGGCCAATTTACTCACTCTGAGGTCTCAGAAAGTGTTTCTTCACCCCGGGAAGTGAATTAAATACCAGTTGGAGGCATTTAATGTTCAAGCAAAAACAGGTGATTTTTGCCAAAAGAGATAACACCCCCCCCATTACGTCATGCTTCAGAAAGGTGAAATATGGTCCGTTTTCAAATGTTTTATTTCTGAACGTCAGTTCACATTTGTAGGTAGATCATCAGTTTTAGAGCTAAAATGAGCATGTTTAAAGTGATTTTCATACTTTCAGGGGCCCGGGACGTGAATTAAATACCATTTGGAGGCATTTAATGTTCAAGCAAAAACAGGTGATTTTTGACAAAAGAGATAACACCCCCCTATTACGTCATGCTTCAGAAAGGTGAAAAATGGTCCGTTTTCAAATGTTTTATTTTTGGACGTCAGTTCACATTTGTAGGTAGATCATCAGTTTTAGAGCTAAAATGAGCATGTTTAAAGTGATTTTCATGCTTCCAGGGGTCCTAAACACAAGATTTGTGGAATGGTAAAAAGTGCATGAAAATGGCCAATTTACTCACTCTGAGGTCTCAGAAAGTGTTTCTTCACCCCGGGAAGTGAATTAAATACCAGTTGGAGGCATTTAATGTTCAAGCAAAAACAGGTGATTTTTGCCAAAAGAGATAACACCCCCCCATTACGTCATGCTTCAGAAAGGTGAAATATGGTCCGTTTTCAAATGTTTTATTTCTGAACGTCAGTTCACATTTGTAGGTAGATCATCAGTTTTAGAGCTAAAATTAGCATGTTTAAAGTGATTTTCATACTTTCAGGGGCCCGGGACGTGAATTAAATACCATTTGGAGGCATTTAATGTTCAAGCAAAAACAGGTGATTTTTGACAAAAGAGATAACACCCCCCTATTACGTCATGCTTCAGAAAGGTGAAAAATGGTCCGTTTTCAAATGTTTTATTTTTGGACGTCAGTTCACATTTGTAGGTAGATCATCAGTTTTAGAGCTAAAATTAGCATGTTTAAAGTGATTTTCATGCTTCCAGGGGCCCTAAACACAAGATTTGTGGAATGGTTAAAAGTGCATGAAAATGGCCAATTTACTCACTCTGAGGTATCAAAAAGTGTTTCTTCACCCCTGGAAGTGAATTAAATACCATTTGGAGGCATTTAATGCTTCAAGCAAAAACAGGTGATTTTTGCCAAAAGAGATAACACCCCCCCATTACGTCATGCTTCAGAAAGGTGAAAAATGGTCCATTTTCAAATGTTTTATTTTTGAACGTCAGTTCACATTTGTAGGTAGATCATCAGTTTTAGAGCTAAAATTAGCATTTTTAAAGTGATTTTCATGCTTCCAGGGGCCCGGGGGTGAATTAAATACCATTTGGAGGCATTTAATGTTCAAGCAAAAACAGGAGATTTTTGACAAAAGAGATAACACCCCCCCATTACGCCATGCTTCAGAAAGGTGAAAAATGGTCCGTTTTCAAATGTTTTATTTTTGAACGTCAGTTCACATTTGTAGGTAGATCATCAGTTTTAGAGCTAAAATTAGCATGTTTAAAGTGATTTTCATGCTTTCAGGGGCCCGGGACGTGAATTAAATACCATTTGGAGGCATTTAATGTTCAAGCAAAAACAGGTGATTTTTGACAAAAGAGATAACACCCCCCCCATTACGTCATGCTTCAGAAAGGTGAAAAATGGTCCGTTTTCAAATGTTTTATTTTTGAATGTCAGTTCACATTTGTAGGTAGATCATCAGTTTTAGAGCTAAAATTAGCCTGTTTAAAGTGATTTTCATGCTTCCAGGGGCCTGGGAAGTGAATTAAATACCATTTGGAGGCATTTAATGTTCAAGCAAAAACAGGAGATTTTTGACAAAAGAGATAACACCCCCCCATTACGCCATGCTTCAGAAAGGTGAAAAATGGTCAGTTTTCAAATGTTTTATTTTTGAACGTCAGTTCACATTTGTAGGTAGATCATCAGTTTTAGAGATAAAATTAGCATGTTTAAAGTGATTTTCATGCTTCCAGGGGCCCGGGAAGTGAATTAAATACCATTTGGAGGCATTTAATGTTCAAGCAAAAACAGGTGATTTTTGACAAAAGAGATAACACCCCCCATTACGTCATGCTTCAGAAAGGTGAAAAATGGTCCGTTTTCAAATGTTTTATTTGTGAACGTCAGTTCACATTTGTAGGTAGATCATCAGTTTTAGAGCTAAAATTAGCATGTTTAAAGTGATTTTCATGCTTCATGGGGCCCTAAACACAAGATTTGTGGAATGGTTAAAAGTGCATGAAAATGGCCAATTTACTCACTCTGAGGTCTCAAAAAGTGTTTCTTCACCCCGGGAAGTGAATTAAATACCATTTGGAGGCATTTAATGTTCAAGCAAAAACAGGTGATTTTTGCCAAAAGAGATAACACCCCCCATTATATGTCATGCTTCAGAAAGGTGAAAAATTGTCCGTTTTCAAATGTTTTATTTTTGAACGTCAGTTCACATTTGTAGGTAGATCATCAGTTTTAGAGCTAATATTAGCATGTTTAAAGTGATTTTCATGCTTCCAGGGGCCCAGGAAGTGAATTAAATACCATTTGGAGGCATTTAATGTTCAAGCAAAAACAGGTGATTTTTGACAAAAGAGATAACACCCCCCCATTACGTCATGCTTAAGAAAGGTGAAAAATTGGCCGTTTTCAAATGTTTTATTTTTGAACGTCAGTTCACATTTGAAGGTAGATCATCAGTTTTAGAGCTAAAATTAGCATGTTTAAAGTGATTTTCATGCTTCCAGGGGCCCGGGAAGTGAATTAAATACCATTTGGAGACATTTAATGTTCAAGCAAAAACAGGTGATTTTTGACAAAAGAGATAACACCCCCCCATTACGTCATGCTTCAGAAAGGTAAAAAATGGTCCGTTTTCAAATGTTTTATTTTTGAACGTCAGTTAACATTTGTAGGTAGATCATCAGTTTTAGAGCTAAAATTAGCATGTTTAAAGTGATTTTCATGCTTCCAGGGGCCCTAAACACAAGATTTGTGGAATGGTAAAAAGTGCATGAAAATGGCCAATTTACTCACTCTGAGGTCTCAGAAAGTGTTTCTTCACCCCGGGAAGTGAATTAAATACCAGTTGGAGGCATTTAATGTTCAAGCAAAAACAGGTGATTTTTGCCAAAAGAGATAACACCCCCCCATTACGTCATGCTTCAGAAAGGTGAAATATGGTCCGTTTTCAAATGTTTTATTTCTGAACGTCAGTTCACATTTGTAGGTAGATCATCAGTTTTAGAGCTAAAATTAGCATGTTTAAAGTGATTTTCATACTTTCAGGGGCCCGGGACGTGAATTAAATACCATTTGGAGGCATTTAATGTTCAAGCAAAAACAGGTGATTTTTGACAAAAGAGATAACACCCCCCTATTACGTCATGCTTCAGAAAGGTGAAAAATGGTCCGTTTTCAAATGTTTTATTTTTGAATGTCAGTTCACATTTGTAGGTAGATCATCAGTTTTAGAGCTAAAATTAGCATGTTTAAAGTGATTTTCATGCTTCCAGGGGCCCTAAACACAAGATTTGTGGAATGGTTAAAAGTGCATGAAAATGGCCAATTTACTCACTCTGAGGTATCAAAAAGTGTTTCTTCACCCCTGGAAGTGAATTAAATACCATTTGGAGGCATTTAATGTTCAAGCAAAAACAGGTGATTTTTGCCAAAAGAGATAACACCCCCCCATTACGTCATGCTTCAGAAAGGTGAAAAATGGTCCGTTTTCAAATGTTTTATTTTTGAACGTCAGTTCACATTTGTAGGTAGATCATCAGTTTTAGAGCTAAAATTAGCATGTTTAAAGTGATTTTCATGCTTCCAGGGGCCTGGGAAGTGAATTAAATACCATTTGGAGGCATTTAATGTTCAAGCAAAAACAGGAGATTTTTGACAAAAGAGATAACACCCCCCCATTACGCCATGCTTCAGAAAGGTGAAAAATGGTCCGTTTTCAAATGTTTTATTTTTGAATGTCAGTTCACATTTGTAGGTAGATCATCAGTTTTAGAGCTAAAATTAGCATGTTTAAAGTGATTTTCATGCTTCCAGGGGCCCTAAACACAAGATTTGTGGAATGGTAAAAAGTGCATGAAAATGGCCAATTTACTCACTCTGAGGTCTCAGAAAGTGTTTCTTCACCCCGGGAAGTGAATTAAATACCAGTTGGAGGCATTTAATGTTCAAGCAAAAACAGGTGATTTTTGCCAAAAGAGATAACACCCCCCCATTACGTCATGCTTCAGAAAGGTGAAATATGGTCCGTTTTCAAATGTTTTATTTCTGAACGTCAGTTCACATTTGTAGGTAGATCATCAGTTTTAGAGCTAAAATTAGCATGTTTAAAGTGATTTTCATACTTTCAGGGGCCCGGGACGTGAATTAAATACCATTTGGAGGCATTTAATGTTCAAGCAAAAACAGGTGATTTTTGACAAAAGAGATAACACCCCCCTATTACGTCATGTTTCAGAAAGGTGAAAAATGGTCTATTTTCAAATGTTTTATTTTTGAACGTCAGTTCACATTTGTAGGAAGATCATCAGTTTTAGAGCTAAAATTAGCATGTTTAAAGTGATTTTCATGCTTCCAGGGGCCCTAAACACAAGATTTGTGGAATGGTTAAAAGTGCATGAAAATGGCCAATTTACTCACTCTGAGGTATCAAAAAGTGTTTCTTCACCCCTGGAAGTGAATTAAATACCATTTGGAGGCATTTAATGTTCAAGCAAAAACAGGTGATTTTTGCCAAAAGAGATAACACCCCCCCCATTACGTCATGCTTCAGAAAGGTGAAAAATGGTCCGTTTTCAAATGTTTTATTTTTGAACGTCAGTTCACATTTGTAGGTAGATCATCAGTTTTAGAGCTAAAATTAGCATGTTTAAAGTGATTTTCATGCTTCCAGGGGCCTGGGAAGTGAATTAAATACCATTTGGAGGCATTTAATGTTCAAGCAAAAACAGGAGATTTTTGACAAAAGAGATAACACCCACCCATTACGCCATGCTTCAGAAAGGTGAAAAATGGTCCGTTTTCAAATGTTTTATTTTTGAATGTCAGTTCACATTTGTAGGTAGATCATCAGTTTTAGAGCTAAAATTAGCATGTTTAATGTGATTTTCATGCTTCCAGGGGCCCTAAACACAAGATTTGTGGAATGGTTAAAAGTGCATGAAAATGGCCAATTTACTCAGTCTGAGGTCTCAAAAGGTGTTCCTTCACCCCGGGAAGTGAATTAAATACCATTTGGAGGCATTTAATGTTCAAGCAAAAACAGGTGATTTTTGCCAAAAGAGATAACACCGCCCCATTACGTCATGCTTCAGAAAGGTGAAAAATGGTCCATTTTCAAATGTTTTATTTTTGAACGTCAGTTCACATTTGTAGGTAGATCATCAGTTTTAGAGCTAAGATTAGCATTTTTTAAGTGATTTTCATGCTTCCAGGGGCCCGGGGGTGAATTAAATACCATTTGGAGGCATTTAATGTTCAAGCAAAAACAGGAGATTTTTGATAAAAGAGATAACACCCCCCCATTACGCCATGCTTCAGAAAGGTGAAAAATGGTCCGTTTTCAAATGTTTTATTTTTGAACGTCAGTTCACATTTGTAGGTAGATCATCAGTTTTAGAGCTAAAATTAGCATGTTTAAAGTGATTTTCATGCTTTCAGGGGCCCGGGACGTGAATTAAATACCATTTGGAGGCATTTAATGTTCAAGCAAAAACAGGTGATTTTTGACAAAAGAGATAACACCCCCCCCCATTACGTCATGCTTCAGAAAGGTGAAAAATGGTCTGTTTTCAAATGTTTTATTTTTGAATGTCAGTTCACATTTGTAGGTAGATCATCAGTTTTAGAGCTAAAATTAGCCTGTTTAAAGTGATTTTCATGCTTCCAGGGGCCTGGGAAGTGAATTAAATACCATTTGGAGGCATTTAATGTTCAAGCAAAAACAGGAGATTTTTGACAAAAGAGATAACACCCCCCCATTACGCCATGCTTCAGAGAGGTGAAAAATGGTCAGTTTTCAAATGTTTTATTTTTGAACGTCAGTTCACATTTGTAGGTAGATCATCAGTTTTAGAGATAAAATTAGCATGTTTAAAGTGATTTTCATGCTTCCAGGGGCCCGGGAAGTGAATTAAATACTATTTGGAGGCATTTAATGTTCAAGCAAAAACAGGTGATTTTTGACAAAAGAGATAACACCCCCCATTACGTCATGCTTCAGAAAGGTGAAAAATGGTCCGTTTTCAAATGTTTTATTTGTGAACGTCAGTTCACATTTGTAGGTAGATCATCAGTTTTAGAGCTAAAATTAGCATGTTTAAAGTGATTTTCATGCTTCATGGGGCCCTAAACACAAGATTTGTGGAATGGTTAAAAGTGCATGAAAATGGCCAATTTACTCACTCTGAGGTCTCAAAAAGTGTTTCTTCACCCCGGGAAGTGAATTAAATACCATTTGGAGGCATTTAATGTTCAAGCAAAAACAGGTGATTTTTGCCAAAAGAGATAACACCCCCCATTATATGTCATGCTTCAGAAAGGTGAAAAATTGTCCGTTTTCAAATGTTTTATTTTTGAACGTCAGTTCACATTTGTAGGTAGATCATCAGTTTTAGAGCTAATATTAGCATGTTTAAAGTGATTTTCATGCTTCCAGGGGCCCAGGAAGTGAATTAAATACCATTTGGAGGCATTTAATGTTCAAGCAAAAACAGGTGATTTTTGACAAAAGAGATAACACCCCCCCAACGTCATGCTTAAGAAAGGTGAAAAATTGGCCGTTTTCAAATGTTTTATTTTTGAACGTCAGTTCACATTTGAAGGTAGATCATCAGTTTTAGAGCTAAAATTAGCATGTTTAAAGTGATTTTCATGCTTCCAGGGGCCCGGGAAGTGAATTAAATACCATTTGGAGACATTTAATGTTCAAGCAAAAACAGGTGATTTTTGACAAAAGAGATAACACCCCCCCATTACGTCATGCTTCAGAAAGGTAAAAAATGGCCCGTTTTCAAATGTTTTATTTTTGAACGTCAGTTAACATTTGTAGGTAGATCATCAGTTTTAGAGCTAAAATTAGCATGTTTAAAGTGATTTTCATGCTTCCAGGGGCCCTAAACACAAGATTTGTGGAATGGTTAAAAGTGCATGAAAATGGCTAATTTACTCACTCTGAGGTCTCAAAAAGTGTTTCTTCACCCCGGGAAGTGAATTAAATACCATTTGGAGGCATTTAATGTTCAAGCAAAAACACGTGATTTTTGCCAAAAGAGATGACACCCCCCCATTACGTCATGCTTCAGAAAGGTGAAAAATGGTCCGTTTTCAAATGTTTTATTTTTGAACGTCAGTTCACATTTGTAGGTAGATCATCAGTTTTAGAGCTAAAATTAGCATGTTTAAAGTGATTTTCATGCTTTCAGGGGCCCGGGAAGTGAATTAAATACCATTTGGAGGCATTTAATGTTCAAGCAAAAACAGGTGATTTTTGACAAAAGAGATAACACCCTACGTCATGCTTCAGAAAGGTGAAAAATGGTCCGTTTTCAAATGTTTTATTTTTGAACGTCAGTTCACATTTGTAGGTAGATCAACAGTTTTAGAGCTAAAATTAGCATGTTTAAAGTGATTTTCATGCTTCCAGGAGCCCGGGAAGTGAATTAAATACAATTTGAAAGCATTTAATGTTCAAGCAAAAACAGGAGATTTTCGACAAAAGAGATAACACCCCCCCATTACGTCATGCTTCAGAAAGGTGAAAAATGGTCCGTTTTCAAATGTTTTATTTTTGAACGTCAGTTCACATTTGTAGGTAGATTATCCGTTTTAGAGCTAAAATTAGCATGTTTAAAGTGATTGTCATGCTTCCAGGGGCCCGGGAAGTGAATTAAATACCATTTGGAGGCATTTAATGTTCAAGCAAAAACAGGTGATTTTTGCCAAAAGAGATAACACCCCCCTATTACGTCATGCTTCAGAAAGGTGAAAAATGGTCCGTTTTCAAATGTTTTATTTTTGAACGTCAGTTCACATTTGTAGGTAGATCATCAGTTTTAGAGCTGAAATTAGCATGTTTAACGAGATTTTCATGCTTCGAGGGGCCCGGGAACTGAATTAAATACCATTTGGAGGCATTTAATGTTCAAGCAAAAACAGGAGATTTTTGACAAAAGAGATAACACCCCCCATTACGCCATGCTTCAGAAAGGTGAAAAATGGTCCGTTTTCAAATGTTTTATTTTTGAACGTCAGTTCACATTTGTAGGTAGATCATCAGTTTTAGAGCTAAAATTTGCATGTTTAAAGTGATTTTCATGCTTTCAGGGCCCCGGTAAGTGAATTAAATACCATTTGGAGGCATTTAATGTTCAAGCAAAAACAGGTGATTTTAGACAAAAGAGATAACACCCCCCCATTACGTCATGCTTCAGAAAGGTGAAAAATGGTCCGTTTTCAAATGTTTTATTTTTGAACGTCAGTTCACATTTGTAGGTAGATCAACAGTTTTAGAGCTAAAATTAGCATGTTTAAAGTGATTTTCATGCTTCCAGGAGCCCGGGAAGTGAATTAAATACATTTTGAAAGCATTTAATGTTCAAGCAAAAACAGGAGATTTTTGACAAAAGAGATAACACCCCCCTATTACGTCATGCTTCAGAAAGGTGAAAAATGGTCCGTTTTCAAATGTTTTATTTTTGAACGTCAGTTCACATTTGTAGGTAGATCATCAGTTTTAGAGCTAAAATTAGCATGTTTAAAGTGATTTTCATGCTTCATGGGGCCCTAAACACAAGATTTGTGGAATGGTTAAAAGTGCATGAAAATGGCCAATTTACTCACTCTGAGGTCTCAAAAAGTGTTTCTTCACCCCGGGAAGTGAATTAAATACCATTTGGAGGCATTTAATGTTCAAGCAAAAACAGGTGATTTTTGCCAAAAGAGATAACACCCCCCATTATATGTCATGCTTCAGAAAGGTGAAAAATTGTCCGTTTTCAAATGTTTTATTTTTGAACGTCAGTTCACATTTGTAGGTAGATCATCAGTTTTAGAGCTAATATTAGCATGTTTAAAGTGATTTTCATGCTTCCAGGGGCCCAGGAAGTGAATTAAATACCATTTGAAAGCATTTAATGTTCAAGCAAAAACAGGTGATTTTTGACAAAAGAGATAACACCCCCCCATTACGTCATGCTTAAGAAAGGTGAAAAATTGGCCGTTTTCAAATGTTTTATTTTTGAACGTCAGTTCACATTTGTAGGTAGATCATCAGTTTTAGAGCTAAAATTAGCATGTTTAAAGTGATTTTCATGCTTCCAGGGGCCCGGGAAGTGAATTAAATACCATTTGGAGACATTTAATGTTCAAGCAAAAACAGGTGATTTTTGACAAAAGAGATAACACCCCCCCATTACGTCATGCTTCAGAAAGGTAAAAAATGGTCCGTTTTCAAATGTTTTATTTTTGAACGTCAGTTAACATTTGTAGGTAGATCATCAGTTTTAGAGCTAAAATTAGCATGTTTAAAGTGATTTTCATGCTTCCAGGGGCCCTAAACACAAGATTTGTGGAATGGTTAAAAGTGCATGAAAATGGCTAATTTACTCACTCTGAGGTCTCAAAAAGTGTTTCTTCACCCCGGGAAGTGAATTAAATACCATTTGGAGGCATTTAATGTTCAAGCAAAAACACGTGATTTTTGCCAAAAGAGATGACACCCCCCCATTACGTCATGCTTCAGAAAGGTGAAAAATGGTCCGTTTTCAAATGTTTTATTTTTGAACGTCAGTTCACATTTGTAGGTAGATCATCAGTTTTAGAGCTAAAATTAGCATGTTTAAAGTGATTTTCATGCTTTCAGGGGCCCGGGAAGTGAATTAAATACCATTTGGAGGCATTTAATGTTCAAGCAAAAACAGGTGATTTTTGACAAAAGAGATAACACCCTACGTCATGCTTCAGAAAGGTGAAAAATGGTCCGTTTTCAAATGTTTTATTTTTGAACGTCAGTTCACATTTGTAGGTAGATCAACAGTTTTAGAGCTAAAATTAGCATGTTTAAAGTGATTTTCATGCTTCCAGGAGCCCGGGAAGTGAATTAAATACAATTTGAAAGCATTTAATGTTCAAGCAAAAACAGGAGATTTTTGACAAAAGAGATAACACCCCCCCATTACGTCATGCTTCAGAAAGGTGAAAAATGGTCCGTTTTCAAATGTTTTATTTTTGAACGTCAGTTCACATTTGTAGGTAGATTATCAGTTTTAGAGCTAAAATTAGCATGTTTAAAGTGATTGTCATGCTTCCAGGGGCCCGGGAAGTGAATTAAATACCATTTGGAGGCATTTAATGTTCAAGCAAAAACAGGTGATTTTTGCCAAAAGAGATAACACCCCCCTATTACGTCATGCTTCAGAAAGGTGAAAAATGGTCCGTTTTCAAATGTTTTATTTTTGAACGTCAGTTCACATTTGTAGGTAGATCATCAGTTTTAGAGCTGAAATTAGCATGTTTAACGAGATTTTCATGCTTCGAGGGGCCCGGGAAGTGAATTAAATACCATTTGGAGGCATTTAATGTTCAAGCAAAAACAGGAGATTTTTGACAAAAGAGATAACACCCCCCATTACGCCATGCTTCAGAAAGGTGAAAAATGGTCCGTTTTCAAATGTTTTATTTTTGAACGTCAGTTCACATTTGTAGGTAGATCATCAGTTTTAGAGCTAAAATTTGCATGTTTAAAGTGATTTTCATGCTTTCAGGGCCCCGGTAAGTGAATTAAATACCATTTGGAGGCATTTAATGTTCAAGCAAAAACAGGTGATTTTAGACAAAAGAGATAACACCCCCCCATTACGTCATGCTTCAGAAAGGTGAAAAATGGTCCGTTTTCAAATGTTTTATTTTTGAACGTCAGTTCACATTTGTAGGTAGATCAATAGTTTTAGAGCTAAAATTAGCATGTTTAAAGTGATTTTCATGCTTCCAGGAGCCCGGGAAGTGAATTAAATACAATTTGAAAGCATTTAATGTTCAAGCAAAAACAGGAGATTTTTGACAAAAGAGATAACACCCCCCTATTACGTCATGCTTCAGAAAGGTGAAAAATGGTCCGTTTTCAAATGTTTTATTTTTGAACGTCAGTTCACATTTGTAGGTAGATCATCAGTTTTAGAGCTGAAATTAGCATGTTTAACGAGATTTTCATGCTTCGAGGGGCCCGGGAAGTGAATTAAATACCATTTGGAGGCATTTAATGTTCAAGCAAAAACAGGAGATTTTTGACAAAAGAGATAACACCCCCCATTACGCCATGCTTCAGAAAGGTGAAAAATGGTCCGTTTTCAAATGTTTTATTTTTGAACGTCAGTTCACATTTGTAGGTAGATCATCAGTTTTAGAGCTAAAATTTGCATGTTTAAAGTGATTTTCATGCTTTCAGGGCCCCGGTAAGTGAATTAAATACCATTTGGAGGCATTTAATGTTCAAGCAAAAACAGGTGATTTTAGACAAAAGAGATAACACCCCCCCATTACGTCATGCTTCAGAAAGGTGAAAAATGGTCCGTTTTCAAATGTTTTATTTTTGAACGTCAGTTCACATTTGTAGGTAGATCAACAGTTTTAGAGCTAAAATTAGCATGTTTAAAGTGATTTTCATGCTTCCAGGGGCCCTAAACACAAGATTAGTGGAATGGTTAAAAGTGCATGAAAATGGCCAATTTACTCACTCTGAGGTCTCAAAAAGTGTTTCTTCACCCCGGGAAGTGAATTAAATACCATTTGGAGGCATTTCATGTTCAAGCAAAAACAGGTGATTTTTGACAAAAGAGATAACACCCCCCCATTACGTCATGCTTCAGGAAGGTGAAAAATGGTCTGTTTTCAAATGTTTTATTTTTGAACGTCAGTTCACATTTGTAGGTAGATCATCAGTTTTAGAGCTACAATTAGCATGTTTAAAGTGATTTTCATGCTTTATGGGGCCCGGGAAGTGAATTAAATACCATTTGGAGGCATTTAATGTTCAAGCAAAAACAGGTGATTTTTGCCAAAAGAGATAACACCCCCCATTATATGTCATGCTTCAGAAAGGTGAAAAATGGTCCGTTTTCAAATGTTTTATTTTTGAACGTCAGTTCACATTTGTAGGTAGATCATCAGTTTTAGAGCTAATATTAGCATGTTTAAAGTGATTTTCATGCTTTCAGGGGCCCGGGAAGTGAATTAAATACCATTTAGAGGCATTTAATGTTCAAGCAAAAACAGGTGATTTTTGACAAAAGAGATAACACCCCCCCATTACGTCATGCTTCAGAAAGGTGAAAAATGGTCCGTTTTCAAATGTTTTATTTTTGAACGTCAGTTTACATTTGTAGGTAGATCATCAGTTTTAGAGCTACAATTAGCATGTTTAAAGTGATTTTCATGCTTCCAGGGGCCCGGGAAGTGAATTAAATACCATTTGGAGGCATTTAATGTTCAAGCAAAAACAGGTTATTTTTGACAAAAGAGATAACACCCCCCATTCCATTACGTCATGCTTCAGAAAGGTGAAAAATGGTGCGTTTTCAAATGTTTTATTTTTGAATGTCAGTTCACATTTGTAGGTAGATCATCAGTTTTAGAGCTAAATTAGCATGTTTAAAGTGATTTTCATGCTTCCAGGGGCCCTAAACACAAGATTTGTGGAATGGTTAAAAGTGCATGAAAATGGCCAATTTACTCACTCTGAGGTCTCAAAAAGTGTTTCTTCACCCCGGGAAGTGAATTAAATACCAGTTGGAGGCTTTTAATGTTCAAGCAAAAACAGGTGATTTTTGCCAAAAGAGATAACACCCCCCCATTACGTCATGCTTCAGAAAGGTGAAAAATGGTCCGTTTTCAAATGTTTTATTTTTGAACGTCAGTTCACATTTGTAGGTAGATCATCAGTTTTAGAGCTAAAATTAGCATGTTTAAAGTGATTTTCATGCTTTCAGGGGCCCGGGATGTGAATTAAATACCATTTGGAGGCATTTAATGTTCAAGCAAAAACAGGTGATTTTTGACAAAAGAGATAACACCCCCCCATTACGTCATGCTTCAGAAAGGTGAAAAATGGTCCGTTTTCAAATGTTTTATTTTTGAACGTCAGTTCACATTTGTAGGTAGATCATCAGTTTTAGAGCTAAAATTAGCATGTTTAAAGTGATTTTCATGCTTCCAGTGGCCCTAAACACAAGATTTGTGGAATGGTTAAAAGTGCATGAAAATGGCCAATTTACTCACTCTGAGGTCTCAAAAAGTGTTTCTTCACCCCGGGAAGTGAATTAAATACCATTTGGAGGCATTTAATGTTCAAGCAAAAACAGGTGATTTTTGCCAAAAGAGATAACACCCCCCCATTACGTCATGCTTCAGAAAGGTGAAAAATGGTCCGTTTTCAAATGTTTTATTTTTGAACGTCAGTTCACATTTGTAGGTAGATCATCAGTTTTAGAGCTAAAATTAGCATGTTTAAAGTGATTTTCATGCTTTCAGGGGCCCGGGACGTGAATTAAATACCATTTGGAGGCATTTAATGTTCAAGCAAAAACAGGTGATTTTTGACAAAAGAGATAACACCCCCCTATTACGTCATGCTTCAGAAAGGTGAAAAATGGTCCGTTTTCAAATGTTTTATTTTTGAACGTCAGTTCACATTTGTAGGAAGATCATCAGTTTTAGAGCTAAAATTAGCATGTTTAAAGTGATTTTCATGCTTCCAGGGGCCCTAAACACAAGATTTGTGGAATGGTTAAAAGTGCATGAAAATGGACAATTTACTCACTCTGAGGTATCAAAAAGTGTTTCTTCACCCCTGGAAGTGAATTAAATACCATTTGGAGGCATTTAATGTTCAAGCAAAAACAGGTGATTTTTGCCAAAAGAGATAACACCCCCCCATTACGTCATGCTTCAGAAAGGTGAAAAATGGTCCGTTTTCAAATGTTTTATTTTTGAACGTCAGTTCACATTTGTAGGTAGATCATCAGTTTTAGAGCTAAAATTAGCATGTTTAAAGTGATTTTCATGCTTCCAGGGGCCTGGGAAGTGAATTAAATACCATTTGGAGGCATTTAATGTTCAAGCAAAAACAGGAGATTTTTGACAAAAGAGATAACACCCACCCATTACGCCATGCTTCAGAAAGGTGAAAAATGGTCCGTTTTCAAATGTTTTATTTTTGAATGTCAGTTCACATTTGTAGGTAGATCATCAGTTTTAGAGCTAAAATTAGCATGTTTAAAGTGATTTTCATGCTTCCAGGGGCCCTAAACACAAGATTTGTGGAATGGTTAAAAGTGCATGAAAATGGCCAATTTACTCAGTCTGAGGTCTCAAAAGGTGTTTCTTCACCCCGGGAAGTGAATTAAATACCATTTGGAGGCATTTAATGTTCAAGCAAAAACAGGTGATTTTTGCCAAAAGAGATAACACCGCCCCATTACGTCATGCTTCAGAAAGGTGAAAAATGGTCCATTTTCAAATGTTTTATTTTTGAACGTCAGTTCACATTTGTAGGTAGATCATCAGTTTTAGAGCTAAAATTAGCATTTTTAAAGTGATTTTCATGCTTTCAGGGGCCCGGGACGTGAATTAAATACCATTTGGAGGCATTTAATGTTCAAGCAAAAACAGGTGATTTTTGACAAAAGAGATAACACCCCCCTATTACGTCATGCTTCAGAAAGGTGAAAAATGGTCCGTTTTCAAATGTTTTATTTTTGGACGTCAGTTCACATTTGTAGGTAGATCATCAGTTTTAGAGCTAAAATTAGCATGTTTAAAGTGATTTTCATGCTTCCAGGGGCCTGGAAAGTGAATTAAATACCATTTGGAGGCATTTAATGTTCAAGCAAAAACAGGAGATTTTTGACAAAAGAGATAACACCCCCCCATTACGCCATGCTTCAGAAAGGTGAAAAATGGTCCGTTTTCAAATGTTTTATTTTTGAATGTCAGTTCACATTTGTAGGTAGATCATCAGTTTTAGAGCTAAAATTAGCAAGTTTAAAGTGATTTTCATGCTTCCAGGGGCCCTAAACACAAGATTTGTGGAATGGTAAAAAGTGCATGAAAATGGCCAATTTACTCACTCTGAGGTCTCAGAAAGTGTTTCTTCACCCCGGGAAGTGAATTAAATACCAGTTGGAGGCATTTAATGTTCAAGCAAAAACAGGTGATTTTTGCCAAAAGAGATAACACCCCCCCATTACGTCATGCTTCAGAAAGGTGAAATATGGTCCGTTTTCAAATGTTTTATTTCTGAACGTCAGTTCACATTTGTAGGTAGATCATCAGTTTTAGAGCTAAAATTAGCATGTTTAAAGTGATTTTCATACTTTCAGGGGCCCGGGACGTGAATTAAATACCATTTGGAGGCATTTAATGTTCAAGCAAAAACAGGTGATTTTTGACAAAAGAGATAACACCCCCCTATTACGTCATGCTTCAGAAAGGTGAAAAATTGTCTATTTTCAAATGTTTTATTTTTGAACGTCAGTTCACATTTGTAGGAAGATCATCAGTTTTAGAGCTAAAATTAGCATGTTTAAAGTGATTTTCATGCTTCCAGGGGCCCTAAACACAAGATTTGTGGAATGGTTAAAAGTGCATGAAAATGGACAATTTACTCACTCTGAGGTATCAAAAAGTGTTTCTTCACCCCTGGAAGTGAATTAAATACCATTTGGAGGCATTTAATGTTCAAGCAAAAACAGGTGATTTTTGCCAAAAGAGATAACACCCCCCCATTACGTCATGCTTCAGAAAGGTGAAAAATGGTCCGTTTTCAAATGTTTTATTTTTGAACGTCAGTTCACATTTGTAGGTAGATCATCAGTTTTAGAGCTAAAATTAGCATGTTTAAAGTGATTTTCATGCTTCCAGGGGCCTGGGAAGTGAATTAAATACCATTTGGAGGCATTTAATGTTCAAGCAAAAACAGGAGATTTTTGACAAAAGAGATAACACCCACCCATTACGCCATGCTTCAGAAAGGTGAAAAATGGTCCGTTTTCAAATGTTTTATTTTTGAATGTCAGTTCACATTTGTAGGTAGATCATCAGTTTTAGAGCTAAAATTAGCATGTTTAAAGTGATTTTCATGCTTCCAGGGGCCCTAAACACAAGATTTGTGGAATGGTTAAAAGTGCATGAAAATGGCCAATTTACTCAGTCTGAGGTCTCAAAAGGTGTTTCTTCACCCCGGGAAGTGAATTAAATACCATTTGGAGGCATTTAATGTTCAAGCAAAAACAGGTGATTTTTGCCAAAAGAGATAACACCGCCCCATTACGTCATGCTTCAGAAAGGTGAAAAATGGTCCATTTTCAAATGTTTTATTTTTGAACGTCAGTTCACATTTGTAGGTAGATCATCAGTTTTAGAGCTAAAATTAGCATTTTTAAAGTGATTTTCATGCTTCCAGGGGCCCGGGGGTGAATTAAATACCATTTGGAGGGATTTAATGTTCAAGCAAAAACAGGAGATTTTTGACAAAAGAGATAACACCCCCCCATTACGCCATGCTTCAGAAAGGTGAAAAATGGTCCGTTTTCAAATGTTTTATTTTTGAACGTCAGTTCACATTTGTAGGTAGATCATCAGTTTTAGAGCTAAAATTAGCATGTTTAAAGTGATTTTCATGCTTTCAGGGGCCCGGGACGTGAATTAAATACCATTTGGAGGCATTTAATGTTCAAGCAAAAACAGGTGATTTTTGACAAAAGAGATAACACCCCCCATTATATGTCATGCTTCAGAAAGGTGAAAAATGGTCCGTTTTCAAATGTTTTATTTTTGAACGTCAGTTCACATTTGTAGGTAGATCATCAGTTTTAGAGCTAATATTAGCATGTTTAAAGTGATTTTCATGCTTTCAGGGGCCCGGGAAGTGAATTAAATACCATTTAGAGGCATTTAATGTTCAAGCAAAAACAGGAGATTTTTGACAAAAGAGATAACACCCCCCCATTACGCCATGCTTCAGAAAGGTGAAAAATGGTCAGTTTTCAAATGTTTTATTTTTGAACGTCAGTTCACATTTGTAGGTAGATCATCAGTTTTAGAGATAAAATTAGCATGTTTAACGAGATTTTCATGCTTCGAGGGGCCCGGGAAGTGAATTAAATACCATTTGGAGGCATTTAATGTTCAAGCAAAAACAGGAGATTTTTGACAAAAGAGATAACACCCCCCATTACGCCATGCTTCAGAAAGGTGAAAAATGGTCCGTTTTCAAATGTTTTATTTTTGAACGTCAGTTCACATTTGTAGGTAGATCATCAGTTTTAGAGCTAAAATTTGCATGTTTAAAGTGATTTTCATGCTTTCAGGGCCCCGGTAAGTGAATTAAATACCATTTGGAGGCATTTAATGTTCAAGCAAAAACAGGTGATTTTAGACAAAAGAGATAACACCCCCCTATTACGTCATGCTTCAGAAAGGTGAAAAATGGTCCGTTTTCAAATGTTTTATTTTTGAACGTCAGTTCACATTTGTAGGTAGATTATCAGTTTTAGAGCTAAAATTAGCATGTTTAAAGTGATTGTCATGCTTCCAGGGGCCCGGGAAGTGAATTAAATACCATTTGGAGGCATTTAATGTTCAAGCAAAAACAGGAGATTTTTGACAAAAGAGATAACACCCCCCATTACGCCATGCTTCTGAAAGGTGAAAAATGGTCCGTTTTCAAATGTTTTATTTTTGAACGTCAGTTCACATTTGTAGGTAGATCATCAGTTTTAGAGCTAAAATTAGCATGTTTAAAGAGATTTTCATGCTTCCAGGGGCCCTAAACACAAGATTAGTGGAATGGTTAAAAGTGCATGAAAATGGCCAATTTACTCACTCTGAGGTCTCAAAAAGTGTTTCTTCACCCCGGGAAGTGAATTAAATACCATTTGGAGGCATTTCATGTTCAAGCAAAAACAGGTGATTTTTGACAAAAGAGATAACACCCCCCCATTACGTCATGCTTCAGGAAGGTGAAAAATGGTCTGTTTTCTTAAATGTTTTATTTTTGAACGTCAGTTCACATTTGTAGGTAGATCATCAGTTTTAGAGCTACAATTAGCATGTTTAAAGTGATTTTCATGCTTTATGGGGCCCGGGAAGTGAATTAAATACCATTTGGAGGCATTTAATGTTCAAGCAAAAACAGGTGATTTTTGCCAAAAGAGATAACACCCCCCATTATATGTCATGCTTCAGAAAGGTGAAAAATGGTCCGTTTTCAAATGTTTTATTTTTGAACGTCAGTTCACATTTGTAGGTAGATCATCAGTTTTAGAGCTAATATTAGCATGTTTAAAGTGATTTTCATGCTTTCAGGGGCCCGGGAAGTGAATTAAATACCATTTAGAGGCATTTAATGTTCAAGCAAAAACAGGTGATTTTTGACAAAAGAGATAACACCCCCCCATTACGTCATGCTTCAGAAAGGTGAAAAATGGTCCGTTTTCAAATGTTTTATTTTTGAACGTCAGTTTACATTTGTAGGTAGATCATCAGTTTTAGAGCTACAATTAGCATGTTTAAAGTGATTTTCATGCTTCCAGGGGCCCGGGAAGTGAATTAAATACCATTTGGAGGCATTTAATGTTCAAGCAAAAACAGGTTATTTTTGACAAAAGAGATAACACCCCCCATTCCATTACGTCATGCTTCAGAAAGGTGAAAAATGGTCCGTTTTCAAATGTTTTATTTTTGAACGTCAGTTCACATTTGTAGGTAGATCATCAGTTTTAGAGCTAAAATTAGCATGTTTAAAGTGATTTTCATGCTTCCAGTGGCCCTAACCACAAGATTTGTGGAATGGTTAAAAGTGCATGAAAATGGCCAATTTACTCACTCTGAGGTCTCAAAAAGTGTTTCTTCACCCCGGGAAGTGAATTAAATACCATTTGGAGGCATTTAATGTTCAAGCAAAAACAGGTGATTTTTGCCAAAAGAGATAACACCCCCCCATTACGTCATGCTTCAGAAAGGTGAAAAATGGTCCGTTTTCAAATGTTTTATTTTTGAACGTCAGTTCACATTTGTAGGTAGATCATCAGTTTTAGAGCTAAAATTAGCATGTTTAAAGTGATTTTCATGCTTTCAGGGGCCCGGGACGTGAATTAAATACCATTTGGAGGCATTTAATGTTCAAGCAAAAACAGGTGATTTTTTACAAAAGAGATAACACCCCCCTATTACGTCATGCTTCAGAAAGGTGAAAAATGGTCCGTTTTCAAATGTTTTATTTTTGGACGTCAGTTCACATTTGTAGGTAGATCATCAGTTTTAGAGCTAAAATTAGCATGTTTAAAGTGATTTTCATGCTTCCAGGGGCCTGGAAAGTGAATTAAATACCATTTGGAGGCATTTAATGTTCAAGCAAAAACAGGAGATTTTTGACAAAAGAGATAACACCCCCCCATTACGCCATGCTTCAGAAAGGTGAAAAATGGTCCGTTTTCAAATGTTTTATTTTTGAATGTCAGTTCACATTTGTAGGTAGATCATCAGTTTTAGAGCTAAAATTAGCATGTTTAAAGTGATTTTCATGCTTCCAGGGGCCCTAAACACAAGATTTGTGGAATGGTAAAAAGTGCATGAAAATGGCCAATTTACTCACTCTGAGGTCTCAGAAAGTGTTTCTTCACCCCGGGAAGTGAATTAAATACCAGTTGGAGGCATTTAATGTTCAAGCAAAAACAGGTGATTTTTGCCAAAAGAGATAACACCCCCCCATTACGTCATGCTTCAGAAAGGTGAAAAATGGTCCGTTTTCAAATGTTTTATTTTTGAACGTCAGTTCACATTTGTAGGTAGATCATCAGTTTTAGAGCTAAAATTAGCATGTTTAAAGTGATTTTCATGCTTCCAGGGGCCTGGGAAGTGAATTAAATACCATTTGGAGGCATTTAATGTTCAAGCAAAAACAGGAGATTTTTGACAAAAGAGATAACACCCACCCATTACGCCATGCTTCAGAAAGGTGAAATATGGTCCGTTTTCAAATGTTTTATTTCTGAACGTCAGTTCACATTTGTAGGTAGATCATCAGTTTTAGAGCTAAAATTAGCATGTTTAAAGTGATTTTCATACTTTCAGGGGCCCGGGACGTGAATTAAATACCATTTGGAGGCATTTAATGTTCAAGCAAAAACAGGTGATTTTTGACAAAAGAGATAACACCCCCCTATTACGTCATGCTTCAGAAAGGTGAAAAATTGTCTATTTTCAAATGTTTTATTTTTGAACGTCAGTTCACATTTGTAGGAAGATCATCAGTTTTAGAGCTAAAATTAGCATGTTTAAAGTGATTTTCATGCTTCCAGGGGCCCTAAACACAAGATTTGTGGAATGGTTAAAAGTGCATGAAAATGGCCAATTTACTCACTCTGAGGTATCAAAAAGTGTTTCTTCACCCCTGGAAGTGAATTAAATACCATTTGGAGGCATTTAATGTTCAAGCAAAAACAGGTGATTTTTGCCAAAAGAGATAACACCCCCCCATTACGTCATGCTTCAGAAAGGTGAAAAATGGTCCGTTTTCAAATGTTTTATTTTTGAACGTCAGTTCACATTTGTAGGTAGATCATCAGTTTTAGAGCTAAAATTAGCATGTTTAAAGTGATTTTCATGCTTCCAGGGGCCTGGGAAGTGAATTAAATACCATTTGGAGGCATTTAATGTTCAAGCAAAAACAGGAGATTTTTGACAAAAGAGATAACACCCACCCATTACGCCATGCTTCAGAAAGGTGAAAAATGGTCCGTTTTCAAATGTTTTATTTTTGAATGTCAGTTCACATTTGTAGGTAGATCATCAGTTTTAGAGCTAAAATTAGCATGTTTAAAGTGATTTTCATGCTTCCAGGGGCCCTAAACACAAGATTTGTGGAATGGTTAAAAGTGCATGAAAATGGCCAATTTACTCAGTCTGAGGTCTCAAAAGGTGTTTCTTCACCCCGGGAAGTGAATTAAATACCATTTGGAGGCATTTAATGTTCAAGCAAAAACAGGTGATTTTTGCCAAAAGAGATAACACCGCCCCATTACGTCATGCTTCAGAAAGGTGAAAAATGGTCCATTTTCAAATGTTTTATTTTTGAACGTCAGTTCACATTTGTAGGTAGATCATCAGTTTTAGAGCTAAAATTAGCATTTTTAAAGTGATTTTCATGCTTCCAGGGGCCCGGGGGTGAATTAAATACCATTTGGAGGCATTTAATGTTCAAGCAAAAACAGGAGATTTTTGACAAAAGAGATACCACCCCCCCATTACGCCATGCTTCAGAAAGGTGAAAAATGGTCCGTTTTCAAATGTTTTATTTTTGAACGTCAGTTCACATTTGTAGGTAGATCATCAGTTTTAGAGCTAAAATTAGCATGTTTAAAGTGATTTTCATGCTTTCAGGGGCCCGGGACGTGAATTAAATACCATTTGGAGGCATTTAATGTTCAAGCAAAAACAGGTGATTTTTGACAAAAGAGATAACACCCCCCTATTACGTCATGCTTCAGAAAGGTGAAAAATGGTCCTTTTTCAAATGTTTTATTTTTGGACGTCAGTTCACATTTGTAGGTAGATCATCAGTTTTAGAGCTAAAATTAGCATGTTTAAAGTGATTTTCATGCTTCCAGGGGCCTGGAAAGTGAATTAAATACCATTTGGAGGCATTTAATGTTCAAGCAAAAACAGGAGATTTTTGACAAAAGAGATAACACCCCCCCATTACGCCATGCTTCAGAAAGGTGAAAAATGGTCCGTTTTCAAATGTTTTATTTTTGAATGTCAGTTCACATTTGTAGGTAGATCATCAGTTTTAGAGCTAAAATTAGCATGTTTAAAGTGATTTTCATGCTTCCAGGGGCCCTAAACACAAGATTTGTGGAATGGTAAAAAGTGCATGAAAATGGCCAATTTACTCACTCTGAGGTCTCAGAAAGTGTTTCTTCACCCCGGGAAGTGAATTAAATACCAGTTGGAGGCATTTAATGTTCAAGCAAAAACAGGTGATTTTTGCCAAAAGAGATAACACCCCCCCATTACGTCATGCTTCAGAAAGGTGAAATATGGTCCGTTTTCAAATGTTTTATTTCTGAACGTCAGTTCACATTTGTAGGTAGATCATCAGTTTTAGAGCTAAAATTAGCATGTTTAAAGTGATTTTCATACTTTCAGGGGCCCGGGACGTGAATTAAATACCATTTGGAGGAATTTAATGTTCAAGCAAAAACAGGTGATTTTTGACAAAAGAGATAACACCCCCCTATTACGTCATGCTTCAGAAAGGTGAAAAATTGTCTATTTTCAAATGTTTTATTTTTGAACGTCAGTTCACATTTGTAGGAAGATCATCAGTTTTAGAGCTAAAATTAGCATGTTTAAAGTGATTTTCATGCTTCCAGGGGCCCTAAACACAAGATTTGTGGAATGGTTAAAAGTGCATGAAAATGGACAATTTACTCACTCTGAGGTATCAAAAAGTGTTTCTTCACCCCTGGAAGTGAATTAAATACCATTTGGAGGCATTTAATGTTCAAGCAAAAACAGGTGATTTTTGCCAAAAGAGATAACACCCCCCCATTACGTCATGCTTCAGAAAGGTGAAAAATGGTCCGTTTTCAAATGTTTTATTTTTGAACGTCAGTTCACATTTGTAGGTAGATCATCAGTTTTAGAGCTAAAATTAGCATGTTTAAAGTGATTTTCATGCTTCCAGGGGCCTGGGAAGTGAATTAAATACCATTTGGAGGCATTTAATGTTCAAGCAAAAACAGGAGATTTTTGACAAAAGAGATAACACCCACCCATTACGCCATGCTTCAGAAAGGTGAAAAATGGTCCGTTTTCAAATGTTTTATTTTTGAATGTCAGTTCACATTTGTAGGTAGATCATCAGTTTTAGAGCTAAAATTAGCATGTTTAAAGTGATTTTCATGCTTTCAGGGGCCCGGGACGTGAATTAAATACCATTTGGAGGCATTTAATGTTCAAGCAAAAACAGGTGATTTTTGACAAAAGAGATAACACCCCCACATTACGTCATGCTTCAGAAAGGTGAAAAATGGTCCGTTTTCAAATGTTTTATTTTTGAATGTCAGTTCACATTTGTAGGTAGATCATCAGTTTTAGAGCTAAAATTAGCCTGTTTAAAGTGATTTTCATGCTTCCAGGGGCCTGGGAAGTGAATTAAATACCATTTGGAGGCATTTAATGTTCAAGCAAAAACAGGAGATTTTTGACAAAAGAGATAACACCCCCCCATTACGCCATGCTTCAGAAAGGTGAAAAATGGTCAGTTTTCAAATGTTTTATTTTTGAACGTCAGTTCACATTTGTAGGTAGATCATCAGTTTTAGAGATAAAATTAGCATGTTTAAAGTGATTTTCATGCTTCCAGGGGCCCGGGAAGTGAATTAAATACCATTTGGAGGCATTTAATGTTCAAGCAAAAACAGGTGATTTTTGACAAAAGAGATAACACCCCCCATTACGTCATGCTTCAGAAAGGTGAAAAATGGTCTGTTTTCAAATGTTTTATTTGTGAACGTCAGTTCACATTTGTAGGTAGATCATCAGTTTTAGAGCTGAAATTAGCATGTTTAACGAGATTTTCATGCTTCGAGGGGCCCGGGAAGTGAATTAAATACCATTTGGAGGCATTTAATGTTCAAGCAAAAACAGGAGATTTTTGACAAAAGAGATAACACCCCCCATTACGCCATGCTTCAGAAAGGTGAAAAATGGTCCGTTTTCAAATGTTTTATTTTTGAACGTCAGTTCACATTTGTAGGTAGATCATCAGTTTTAGAGCTAAAATTTGCATGTTTAAAGTGATTTTCATGCTTTCAGGGCCCCGGTAAGTGAATTAAATACCATTTGGAGGCATTTAATGTTCAAGCAAAAACAGGTGATTTTAGACAAAAGAGATAACACCCCCCCATTACGTCATGCTTCAGAAAGGTGAAAAATGGTCCGTTTTCAAATGTTTTATTTTTGAACGTCAGTTCACATTTGTAGGTAGATCAACAGTTTTAGAGCTAAAATTAGCATGTTTAAAGTGATTTTCATGCTTCCAGGAGCCCGGGAAGTGAATTAAATACAATTTAAAAGCATTTAATGTTCAAGCAAAAACAGGAGATTTTTGACAAAAGAGATAACACCCCCCTATTACGTCATGCTTCAGAAAGGTGAAAAATGGTCCGTTTTCAAATGTTTTATTTTTGAACGTCAGTTCACATTTGTAGGTAGATTATCAGTTTTAGAGCTAAAATTAGCATGTTTAAAGTGATTGTCATGCTTCCAGGGGCCCGGGAAGTGAATTAAATACCATTTGGAGGCATTTAATGTTCAAGCAAAAACAGGAGATTTTTGACAAAAGAGATAACACCCCCCATTACGCCATGCTTCTGAAAGGTGAAAAATGGTCCGTTTTCAAATGTTTTATTTTTGAACGTCAGTTCACATTTGTAGGTAGATCATCAGTTTTAGAGCTAAAATTAGCATGTTTAAAGAGATTTTCATGCTTCCAGGGGCCCTAAACACAAGATTAGTGGAATGGTTAAAAGTGCATGAAAATGGCCAATTTACTCACTCTGAGGTCTCAAAAAGTGTTTCTTCACCCCGGGAAGTGAATTAAATACCATTTGGAGGCATTTCATGTTCAAGCAAAAACAGGTGATTTTTGACAAAAGAGATAACACCCCCCCATTACGTCATGCTTCAGGAAGGTGAAAAATGGTCTGTTTTCAAATGTTTTATTTTTGAACGTCAGTTCACATTTGTAGGTAGATCATCAGTTTTAGAGCTACAATTAGCATGTTTAAAGTGATTTTCATGCTTTATGGGGCCCGGGAAGTGAATTAAATACCATTTGGAGGCATTTAATGTTCAAGCAAAAACAGGTGATTTTTGCCAAAAGAGATAACACCCCCCATTATATGTCATGCTTCAGAAAGGTGAAAAATGGTCCGTTTTCAAATGTTTTATTTTTGAACGTCAGTTCACATTTGTAGGTAGATCATCAGTTTTAGAGCTAATATTAGCATGTTTAAAGTGATTTTCATGCTTTCAGGGGCCCGGGAAGTGAATTAAATACCATTTAGAGGCATTTAATGTTCAAGCAAAAACAGGTGATTTTTGACAAAAGAGATAACACCCCCCCCATTACGTCATGCTTCAGAAAGGTGAAAAATGGTCCGTTTTCAAATGTTTTATTTTTGAACGTCAGTTTACATTTGTAGGTAGATCATCAGTTTTAGAGCTACAATTAGCATGTTTAAAGTGATTTTCATGCTTCCAGGGGCCCGGGAAGTGAATTAAATACCATTTGGAGGCATTTAATGTTCAAGCAAAAACAGGTTATTTTTGACAAAAGAGATAACACCCCCCATTCCATTACGTCATGCTTCAGAAAGGTGAAAAATGGTGCGTTTTCAAATGTTTTATTTTTGAACGTCAGTTCACATTTGTAGGTAGATCATCAGTTTTAGAGCTAAATTAGCATGTTTAAAGTGATTTTCATGCTTCCAGGGGCCCTAAACACAAGATTTGTGGAATGGTTAAAAGTGCATGAAAATGGCCAATTTACTCACTCTGAGGTCTCAAAAAGTGTTTCTTCACCCCGGGAAGTGAATTAAATACCAGTTGGAGGCTTTTAATGTTCAAGCAAAAACAGGTGATTTTTGCCAAAAGAGATAACACCCCCCCATTACGTCATGCTTCAGAAAGGTGAAAAATGGTCCGTTTTCAAATGTTTTATTTTTGAACGTCAGTTCACATTTGTAGGTAGATCATCAGTTTTAGAGCTAAAATTAGCATGTTTAAAGTGATTTTCATGCTTTCAGGGGCCCGGGATGTGAATTAAATACCATTTGGAGGCATTTAATGTTCAAGCAAAAACAGGTGATTTTTGACAAAAGAGATAACACCCCCCCATTACGTCATGCTTCAGAAAGGTGAAAAATGGTCCGTTTTCAAATGTTTTATTTTTGAACGTCAGTTCACATTTGTAGGTAGATCATCAGTTTTAGAGCTAAAATTAGCATGTTTAAAGTGATTTTCATGCTTCCAGTGGCCCTAAACACAAGATTTGTGGAATGGTTAAAAGTGCATGAAAATGGCCAATTTACTCACTCTGAGGTCTCAAAAAGTGTTTCTTCACCCCGGGAAGTGAATTAAATACCATTTGGAGGCATTTAATGTTCAAGCAAAAACAGGTGATTTTTGCCAAAAGAGATAACACCCCCCCATTACGTCATGCTTCAGAAAGGTGAAAAATGGTCCGTTTTCAAATGTTTTATTTTTGAACGTCAGTTCACATTTGTAGGTAGATCATCAGTTTTAGAGCTAAAATTAGCATGTTTAAAGTGATTTTCATGCTTTCAGGGGCCCGGGACGTGAATTAAATACCATTTGGAGGCATTTAATGTTCAAGCAAAAACAGGTGATTTTTGACAAAAGAGATAACACCCCCCTATTACGTCATGCTTCAGAAAGGTGAAAAATGGTCCGTTTTCAAATGTTTTATTTTTGGACGTCAGTTCACATTTGTAGGTAGATCATCAGTTTTAGAGCTAAAATTAGCATGTTTAAAGTGATTTTCATGCTTCCAGGGGCCTGGAAAGTGAATTAAATACCATTTGGAGGCATTTAATGTTCAAGCAAAAACAGGAGATTTTTGACAAAAGAGATAACACCCCCCCATTACGCCATGCTTCAGAAAGGTGAAAAATGGTCCGTTTTCAAATGTTTTATTTTTGAATGTCAGTTCACATTTGTAGGTAGATCATCAGTTTTAGAGCTAAAATTAGCATGTTTAAAGTGATTTTCATGCTTCCAGGGGCCCTAAACACAAGATTTGTGGAATGGTAAAAAGTGCATGAAAATGGCCAATTTACTCACTCTGAGGTCTCAGAAAGTGTTTCTTCACCCCGGGAAGTGAATTAAATACCAGTTGGAGGCATTTAATGTTCAAGCAAAAACAGGTGATTTTTGCCAAAAGAGATAACACCCCCCCATTACGTCATGCTTCAGAAAGGTGAAATATGGTCCGTTTTCAAATGTTTTATTTCTGAACGTCAGTTCACATTTGTAGGTAGATCATCAGTTTTAGAGCTAAAATTAGCATGTTTAAAGTGATTTTCATACTTTCAGGGGCCCGGGACGTGAATTAAATACCATTTGGAGGCATTTAATGTTCAAGCAAAAACAGGTGATTTTTGACAAAAGAGATAACACCCCCCTATTACGTCATGCTTCAGAAAGGTGAAAAATTGTCTATTTTCAAATGTTTTATTTTTGAACGTCAGTTCACATTTGTAGGAAGATCATCAGTTTTAGAGCTAAAATTAGCATGTTTAAAGTGATTTTCATGCTTCCAGGGGCCCTAAACACAAGATTTGTGGAATGGTTAAAAGTGCATGAAAATGGCCAATTTACTCACTCTGAGGTATCAAAAAGTGTTTCTTCACCGCTGGAAGTGAATTAAATACCATTTGGAGGCATTTAATGTTCAAGCAAAAACAGGTGATTTTTGCCAAAAGAGATAACACCCCCCCATTACGTCATGCTTCAGAAAGGTGAAAAATGGTCCGTTTTCAAATGTTTTATTTTTGAACGTCAGTTCACATTTGTAGGTAGATCATCAGTTTTAGAGCTAAAATTAGCATGTTTAAAGTGATTTTCATGCTTCCAGGGGCCTGGGAAGTGAATTAAATACCATTTGGAGGCATTTAATGTTCAAGCAAAAACAGGAGATTTTTGACAAAAGAGATAACACCCACCCATTACGCCATGCTTCAGAAAGGTGAAAAATGGTCCGTTTTCAAATGTTTTATTTTTGAATGTCAGTTCACATTTGTAGGTAGATCATCAGTTTTAGAGCTAAAATTAGCATGTTTAAAGTGATTTTCATGCTTCCAGGGGCCCTAAACACAAGATTTGTGGAATGGTTAAAAGTGCATGAAAATGGCCAATTTACTCAGTCTGAGGTCTCAAAAGGTGTTTCTTCACCCCGGGAAGTGAATTAAATACCATTTGGAGGCATTTAATGTTCAAGCAAAAACAGGTGATTTTTGCCAAAAGAGATAACACCGCCCCATTACGTCATGCTTCAGAAAGGTGAAAAATGGTCCATTTTCAAATGTTTTATTTTTGAACGTCAGTTCACATTTGTAGGTAGATCATCAGTTTTAGAGCTAAAATTAGCATTTTTAAAGTGATTTTCATGCTTCCAGGGGCCCGGGGGTGAATTAAATACCATTTGGAGGCATTTAATGTTCAAGCAAAAACAGGAGATTTTTGACAAAAGAGATAACACCCCCCCATTACGCCATGCTTCAGAAAGGTGAAAAATGGTCCGTTTTCAAATGTTTTATTTTTGAACGTCAGTTCACATTTGTAGGTAGATCATCAGTTTTAGAGCTAAAATTAGCATGTTTAAAGTGATTTTCATGCTTTTAGGGGCCCGGGACGTGAATTAAATACCATTTGGAGGCATTTAATGTTCAAGCAAAAACAGGTGATTTTTGACAAAAGAGATAACACCCCCCCATTACGTCATGCTTCAGAAAGGTGAAAAATGGTCCGTTTTCAAATGTTTTATTTTTGAACGTCAGTTCACATTTGTAGGTAGATCATCAGGTTTAGAGCTAAAATTAGCATGTTTAAAGTGATTTTCATGCTTCCAGTGGCCCTAAACACAAGATTTGTGGAATGGTTAAAAGTGCATGAAAATGGCCAATTTACTCACTCTGAGGTCTCAAAAAGTGTTTCTTCACCCCGGGAAGTGAATTAAATACCATTTGGAGGCATTTAATGTTCAAGCAAAAACAGGTGATTTTTGCCAAAAGAGATAACACCCCCCATTACGTCATGCTTCAGAAAGGTGAAAAATGGTCCGTTTTCAAATGTTTTATTTTTGAACGTCAGTTCACATTTGTAGGTAGATCATCAGTTTTAGAGCTAAAATTAGCCTGTTTAAAGTGATTTTCATGCTTCCAGGGGCCTGGGAAGTGAATTAAATACCATTTGGAGGCATTTAATGTTCAAGCAAAAACAGGAGATTTTTGACAAAAGAGATAACACCCCCCCATTACGCCATGCTTCAGAAAGGTGAAAAATGGTCAGTTTTCAAATGTTTTATTTTTGAACGTCAGTTCACATTTGTAGGTAGATCATCAGTTTTAGAGATAAAATTAGCATGTTTAAAGTGATTTTCATGCTTCCAGGGGCCCGGGAAGTGAATTAAATACCATTTGGAGGCATTTAATGTTCAAGCAAAAACAGGTGATTTTTGACAAAAGAGATAACACCCCCCATTACGTCATGCTTCAGAAAGGTGAAAAATGGTCCGTTTTCAAATGTTTTATTTGTGAACGTCAGTTCACATTTGTAGGTAGATCATCAGTTTTAGAGCTAAAATTAGCATGTTTAAAGTGATTTTCATGCTTCATGGGGCCCTAAACACAAGATTTGTGGAATGGTTAAAAGTGCATGAAAATGGCCAATTTACTCACTCTGAGATCTCAAAAAGTGTTTCTTCACCCCGGGAAGTGAATTAAATACCATTTGGAGGCATTTAATGTTCAAGCAAAAACAGGTGATTTTTGCCAAAAGAGATAACACCCCCCATTATATGTCATGCTTCAGAAAGGTGAAAAATTGTCCGTTTTCAAATGTTTTATTTTTGAACGTCAGTTCACATTTGTAGGTAGATCATCAGTTTTAGACCTAATATTAGCATGTTTAAAGTGATTTTCATGCTTTCAGGGGCCCGGGAAGGGAATTAAATACCATTTAGAGGCATTTAATGTTCAAGCAAAAACAGGTGATTTTTGACAAAAGAGATAACACCCCCCATTACGTCATGCTTCAGAAAGGTGAAAAATGGTCCGTTTTCAAATGTTTTATTTTTTAACGTCAGTTCACATTTGTAGGTAGATCATCAGTTTTAGAGCTACAATTAGCATGTTTAAAGTGATTTTCATGCTTCCAGGGGCCCGGGAAGTGAATTAAATACCATTTGGAGGCATTTAATGTTAAAGCAAAAACAGGTGATTTTTGACAAAAGAGATAACACCCCCCATTCCATTACGTCATGCTACAGAAAGGTGAAAAATGGTCCATTTTCAAATGTTTTATTTTTGAACGTCAGTTCACATTTGTAGGTAGATCATCAGTTTTAGAGCTAAAATTAGCATGTTTAAAGTGATTTTCATGCTTCCAGGGGCCCAGGAAGTGAATTAAATACCATTTGGAGGCATTTAATGTTCAAGCAAAAACAGGTGATTTTTGACAAAAGAGATAACACCCCCCCCCATTACGTCATGCTTCAGAAAGGTGAAAAATGGTCCGTTTTCAAATGTTTTATTTTTGAACGTCAGTTCACATTTGTAGGTAGATCATCAGTTTTAGAGCTACAATTAGCATGTTTAAAGTGATTTTCATGCTTCCAGGGGCCCGGGAAGTGAATTAAATACCATTTGGAGGCATTTAGTGTTAAAGCAAAAACAGGTGATTTTTGACAAAAGAGTTAACACCCCCCATTCCATTACGTCATGCTTCAGAAAGGTGAAAAATGGTCCATTTTCAAATGTTTTATTTTTGAACGGCAGTTCACATTTGTAGGTAGATCATCAGTTTTAGAGCTAAAATTAGCATTTTTAAAGTGATTTTCATGCTTACAGGGGCCCGGGAAGTGAATTAAATACCATTTGGAGGCATTTAATGTTCAAGCAAAAACAGGAGATTTTTGACAAAAGAGATAACACCCCCCCATTACGCCATGCTTCAGAAAGGTGAAAAATGGTCAGTTTTCAAATGTTTTATTTTTGAACGTCAGTTCACATTTGTAGGTAGATCATCAGTTTTAGAGCTAAAATTAGCATGTTTAAAGTGATTTTCATGCTTCCAGGGGCCCTAAACACAAGATTTGTGGAATGGTTAAAAGTGCATGAAAATGGCCAATTTACTCAGTCTGAGGTCTCAAAGGTGTTTCTTCACCCCGGGAAGTGAATTAAATACCATTTGGAGGCATTTAATGTTCAAGCAAAAACAGGTGATTTTTGACAAAAGAGATAACACCCCCCCATTACGTCATGCTTAAGAAAGGTGAAAAATGGTCCGTTTTCAAATGTTTTATTTTTGAACGTCAGTTCACATTTGTAGGTAGATCATCAGTTTTAGAGCTAAAATTAGCATTTTTAAAGTGATTTTCATGCTTCCAGGGGCCTGGGAAGTGAATTAAATACAATTTGGAGGAATTTAATGTTCAAGCAAAAACAGGAGATTTTTGACAAAAGAGAAAACACCCCCCCCATTACGCCATGCTTCAGAAAGGTGAAAAATGGTCCGTTTTCAAATGTTTTTTTTTTGAAGGTCAGTTCACATTTGTAGGTAGATCATCAGTTTTAGAGCTAAAATTAGCATGTTTAAAGTGATTTTCATGCTTCCAGGGGCCCAGGAAGTGAATTAAATACCATTTGGAGGCATTTAATGTTCAAGCAAAAACAGGTGATTTTTGACAAAAGAGATAACACCCCCCCATTACGTCATGCTTAAGAAAGGTGAAAAATGGTCTGTTTTCAAATGTTTTATTTTTGAACGTCAGTTCACATTTGTAGGTAGATCATCAGTTTTAGAGCTAAAATTAGCATGTTTAAAGTGATTTTCATGCTTCCAGGGGCCCTAAACACAAGATTTGTGGAATGGTTAAAAGTGCATGAAAATGGCCAATTTACTCACTCTGAGGTCTCAAAAAGTGTTTCTTCACCCCTGGAAGTGAATTATATACCATTTGGAGGCATTTAATGTTCAAGCATAAACAGGTGTTTTTTGCCAAAAGAGATAACACCCCCATTACGTCATGCTTCAGAAAGGTGAAAAATTGTCTGTTTTCAAATGTTTTATTTTTGAACGTCAGTTCACATTTGTAGGCAGATCATCAGTTTTAGAGCTAAAATTAGCATGTTTAAAGTGATTTTCATGCTTCCAGGGGCCCGGGAAGTGAATTAAATACCATTTGGAGGCATTTAATGTTAAAGCAAAAACAGGTGATTTTTGACAAAAGAGTTAACACCCCCCATTCCATTACGTCATGCTTCAGAAAGGTGAAAAATGGTCCATTTTCAAATGTTTTATTTTTGAACGGCAGTTCACATTTGTAGGTAGATCATCAGTTTTAGAGCTAAAATTAGCATTTTTAAAGTGATTTTCATGCTTACAGGGGCCCGGGAAGTGAATTAAATACCATTTGGAGGCATTTAATGTTCAAGCAAAAACAGGAGATTTTTGACAAAAGAGATAACACCCCCCCATTACGCCATGCTTCAGAAAGGTGAAAAATGGTCAGTTTTCAAATGTTTTATTTTTGAACGTCAGTTCACATTTGTAGGTAGATCATCAGTTTTAGAGCTAAAATTAGCATGTTTAAAGTGATTTTCATGCTTCCAGGGGCCCTAAACACAAGATTTGTGGAATGGTTAAAAGTGCATGAAAATGGCCAATTTACTCAGTCTGAGGTCTCAAAGGTGTTTCTTCACCCCGGGAAGTGAATTAAATACCATTTGGAGGCATTTAATGTTCAAGCAAAAACAGGTGATTTTTGACAAAAGAGATAACACCCCCCCATTACGTCATGCTTAAGAAAGGTGAAAAATGGTCCGTTTTCAAATGTTTTATTTTTGAACGTCAGTTCACATTTGTAGGTAGATCATCAGTTTTAGAGCTAAAATTAGCATTTTTAAAGTGATTTTCATGCTTCCAGGGGCCTGGGAAGTGAATTAAATACAATTTGGAGGAATTTAATGTTCAAGCAAAAACAGGAGATTTTTGACAAAAGAGAAAACACCCCCCCCATTACGCCATGCTTCAGAAAGGTGAAAAATGGTCCGTTTTCAAATGTTTTTTTTTTGAAGGTCAGTTCACATTTGTAGGTAGATCATCAGTTTTAGAGCTAAAATTAGCATGTTTAAAGTGATTTTCATGCTTCCAGGGGCCCAGGAAGTGAATTAAATACCATTTGGAGGCATTTAATGTTCAAGCAAAAACAGGTGATTTTTGACAAAAGAGATAACACCCCCCCATTACGTCATGCTTAAGAAAGGTGAAAAATGGTCTGTTTTCAAATGTTTTATTTTTGAACGTCAGTTCACATTTGTAGGTAGATCATCAGTTTTAGAGCTAAAATTAGCATGTTTAAAGTGATTTTCATGCTTCCAGGGGCCCTAAACACAAGATTTGTGGAATGGTTAAAAGTGCATGAAAATGGCCAATTTACTCACTCTGAGGTCTCAAAAAGTGTTTCTTCACCCCTGGAAGTGAATTATATACCATTTGGAGGCATTTAATGTTCAAGCATAAACAGGTGTTTTTTGCCAAAAGAGATAACACCCCCATTACGTCATGCTTCAGAAAGGTGAAAAATTGTCTGTTTTCAAATGTTTTATTTTTGAACGTCAGTTCACATTTGTAGGCAGATCATCAGTTTTAGAGCTAAAATTAGCATGTTTAAAGTGATTTTCATGCTTCCAGGGGCCCGGGAAGTGAATTAAATGCCATTTGGAGGCATTTAATGTTTAAGCAAAAACAGGTGATTTTTGACAAAAGAGATAACACCCCTCCCCATTACGTCATGCTTCAGAAAGGTGAAAAATGGTCCGTTTTCAAATGTTTTATTTTTGAACGTCAGTTCACATTTGTAGGTAGATCATCAGTTTTAGAGCTAAAATTAGCATGTTTAAAGTGATTTTCATGCTTCCAGGGGCTCTAAACACAAGATTTGTGGAATGGTTAAAAGTGCATGAAAATGGCCAATTTACTCACTCTGAGGTCTCAAAGGTGTTTCTTCACCCCGGGAAGTGAATTAAATACCATTTGGAGGCATTTAATGTTCAAGCAAAAACAGGTGATTTTTGCCAAAAGAGATAACACCCCCCCCATTACGTCATGCTTCAGAAAGGTGAAAAATGGTCCGTTTTCAAATGTTTTATTTTTGAACGTCAGTTCACATTTGTAGGTAGATCATCAGTTTTAGAGCTAAAATTAGCATGTTTAAAGTGACTTTCATGGTCCAGGGGCCCTAAACACAAGATTTGTGGAATGGTTAAAAGTGCATAAAAATGGCCAATTTACTCAGTCTGAGGTCTCAAAGGTGTTTCTTCACCCCGGGAAGTGAATTAAATACCATTTGGAGGCATTTAATGTTCAAGCAAAAACAGGTGATTTTTGCCAAAAGAGATAACACCCCCCCCATTACGTCATGCTTCAGAAAGGTGAAAAATGGTCAATTTTCAAATGTTTTATTTTTGAACGTCAGTTCACATTTGTAGGTAGATCATCAGTTTTAGAGCTAAAATTAGCATTTTTAAAGTGATTTTCATGCTTCCAGGGGCCTGGGAAGTGAATTAAATACCATTTGGAGGAATTTAATGTTCAAGCAAAAACAGGAGATTTTTGACAAAAGAGATATCACCCCCCCATTACGCCATGCTTCAGAAAGGTGAAAAATGGTCCGTTTTCAAATGTTTTATTTTTGAACGTCAGTTTACATTTGTAGGTAGATCATCAGTTTTAGTGCTAAAATTAGCATGTTTAAAGTGATTTTCATGCTTCCAGAGGCCCAGGAAGTGAATTAAATACCATTTGGAGGCATTTAATGTTCAAGCAAAAACAGGTGATTTTTCACAAAAGAGATAACACCCCCCATTACGCCATGCTTAAGAAAGGTGAAAAATGGTCCGTTTTCAAATGTTTTATTTTTGAACGTCAGTTCACATTTGTAGGTAGATCATCCGTTTTAGAGCTAAAATTAGCATGTTTAAAGTGATTTTCATGCTTCCAGGGGCACTAAACACAAGATTTGTGGAATGGTTAAAAGTGCATGAAAATGGCCAATTTACTCACTCTGAGGTCTCAAAAAGTGTTTCTTCACCCCGGGAAGTGCATTAAATACCATTTGGAGGCATTTAATGTTCAAGCAAAAACAGGTGTTTTTTGCCAAAAGAGATAACACCCCCATTACGTCATGCTTCAGAAAGGTGAAAAATGGTCAGTTTTCAAATTTGTGAACGTCAGTTCACATTTGTAGGTAGATCATCAGTTTTAGAGCTAAAATTAGCATGTTTAAAGTGATTTTCATGCTTCCAGGGGCCCTAAACACAAGATTTGTGGAATGGTTAAAAGTGCATGAAAATGGCCAATTTACTCACTCTGAGGTCTCAAAAAGTGTTTCTTCACCCCGGGAAGTGAATTAAATACCATTTGGAGGCATTTAATGTTCAAGCAAAAACAGGTGATTTTTGCCAAAAGAGATAACATCCCCCCATTACGTCATGCTTCAGAAAGTTGAAAAATGGTCCGTTTTCAAATGTTTTATTTTTGAACGTCAGTTCACATTTGTAGGTAGATCATCAGTTTTAGAGCTAAAATTAGCATGTTTAAAGTGATTTTCATGCTTCCAGCGGCCCAGCAAGTGAATTAAATACCATTTGGAGGCATTTAATGTTCAAGCAAAAACAGGTGATTTTTGACAAAAGAGATAACACCCCTCCCCATTACGTCATGCTTCAGAAAGGTGAAAAATGGTCCGTTTTCAAATGTTTTATTTTTGAACGTCAGTTCACATTTGTAGGTAGATCATCAGTTTTAGAGCTAAAATTAGCATGTTTAAAGTGATTTTCATGCTTCCAGGGGCCTGGGAAGCGAATTAAATACCATTTGGAGGAATTTAATGTTCAAGCAAAAACAGGAGATTTTTGACAAAAGAGATAACACCCCCCCCATTACGTCGTGCTTCAGAAAGGTGAAAAATGGTCCGTTTTCAAATGTTTTATTTTTGAACGTCAGTTCACATTTGTAGGTAGATCATCAGTTTTAGAGCTAAAATTAGCATGTTTAAAGTGATTTTCATGCTTCCAGAGGCCCAGGAAGGGAATTAAATACCATTTGGAGGCATTTAATGTTCAAGAGAAAACAGGTGATTTTTGCCAAAAGAGATAACACCCCCCCATTACGTCATGCTTAAGAAAGGTGAAAAATGGTCCATTTTCAAATGTTTTATTTTTGAACGTCAGTTCACATTTGTAGGTAGATCATCAGTTTTAGAGCTAAAATTAGCATTTTTAAAGTGATTTTCATGCTTCCAGGGGCCCGGGGGTGAATTAAATACCATTTGGAGGCATTTAATGTTCAAGCAAAAACAGGAGATTTTTGACAAAAGAGATAACACCCCCCCATTACGCCATACTTCAGAAAGGTGAAAAATGGTCCGTTTTCAAATGTTTTATTTTGAACGTCAGTTCACATTTGTAGGTAGATCATCAGTTTTAGAGCTAAAATTAGCATGTTTAAAGTGATTTTCATGCTTCCAGGGGCCCTAAACACAAGATTTGTGGAATGGTTAAAAGTGCATGAAAATGGCTAATTTACTCACTCTGAGGTCTCAAAAAGTGTTTCTTCACCCCGGGAAGTGAATTAAATACCATTTGGAGGCATTTAATGTTCAAGCAAAAACACGTGATTTTTGCCAAAAGAGATGACACCCCCCCATTACGTCATGCTTCAGAAAGGTGAAAAATGGTCCGTTTTCAAATGTTTTATTTTTGAACGTCAGTTCACATTTGTAGGTAGATCATCAGTTTTAGAGCTAAAATTAGCATGTTTAAAGTGATTTTCATGCTTTCAGGGGCCCGGGAAGTGAATTAAATACCATTTGGAGGCATTTAATGTTCAAGCAAAAACAGGTGATTTTTGACAAGAGAGATAACACCCTACGTCATGCTTCAGAAAGGTGAAAAATGGTCCGTTTTCAAATGTTTTATTTTTGAACGTCAGTTCACATTTGTAGGTAGATCATCAGTTTTAGAGCTAAAATTAGCATGTTTAAAGTGATTTTCATGCTTCCAGGGGCCTGGGAAGTGAATTAAATACCATTTGGAGGCATTTAATGTTCAAGCAAAAACAGGAGATTTTTGACAAAAGAGATAACACCCACCCATTACGCCATGCTTCAGAAAGGTGAAAAATGGTCCGTTTTCAAATGTTTAATTTTGGAATGTCAGTTCACATTTGTAGGTAGATCATCAGTTTTAGAGCTAAAATTAGCATGTTTAAAGTGATTTTCATGCTTCCAGGGCCCCTAAACACAAGATTTGTGGAATGGTTAAAAGTGCATGAAAATGGCCAATTTACTCAGTCTGAGGTCTCAAAAGGTGTTTCTTCACCCCGGGAAGTGAATTAAATACCATTTGGAGGCATTTAATGTTCAAGCAAAAACAGGTGATTTTTGCCAAAAGAGATAACACCGCCCCATTACGTCATGCTTCAGAAAGGTGAAAAATGGTCCATTTTCAAATGTTTTATTTTTGAACGTCAGTTCACATTTGTAGGTAGATCATCAGTTTTAGAGCTAAAATTAGCATTTTTAAAGTGATTTTCATGCTTCCAGGGGCCCGGGGGTGAATTAAATACCATTTGGAGGCATTTAATGTTCAAGCAAAAACAGGAGATTTTTGACAAAAGAGATAACACCCCCCCATTACGCCATGATTCAGAAAGGTGAAAAATGGTCCGTTTTCAAATGTTTTATTTTTGAACGTCAGTTCACATTTGTAGGTAGATCATCAGTTTTAGAGCTAAAATTAGCATGTTTAAAGTGATTTTCATGCTTTCAGGGGCCCGGGACGTGAATTAAATACCATTTGGAGGCATTTAATGTTCAAGCAAAAACAGGTGATTTTTGACAAAAGAGATAACACCCCCCCATTACGTCATGCTTTAGAAAGGTGAAAAATGGTCCGTTTTCAAATGTTTTATTTTTGAATGTCAGTTCACATTTGTAGGTAGATCATCAGTTTTAGAGCTAAAATTAGCCTGTTTAAAGTGATTTTCATGCTTCCAGGGGCCTGGGAAGTGAATTAAATACCATTTGGAGGCATTTAATGTTCAAGCAAAAACAGGAGATTTTTGACAAAAGAGATAACACCCCCCCATTACGCCATGCTTCAGAAAGGTGAAAAATGGTCAGTTTTCAAATGTTTTATTTGTGAACGTCAGTTCACATTTGTAGGTAGATCATCAGTTTTAGAGCTAAAATTAGCATGTTTAAAGTGATTTTCATGCTTCATGGGGCCCTAAACACAAGATTTGTGGAATGGTTAAAAGTGCATGAAAATGGCCAATTTACTCACTCTGAGGTCTCAAAAAGTGTTTCTTCACCCCGGGAAGTGAATTAAATACCATTTGGAGGCATTTAATGTTCAAGCAAAAACAGGTGATTTTTGCCAAAAGAGATAACACCCCCCCATTACGTCATGCTTCAGGAAGGTGAAAAATGGTCTGTTTTCAAATGTTTTATTTTTTAACGTCAGTTCACATTTGTAGGTAGATCATCAGTTTTAGAGCTACAATTAGCATGTTTAAAGTGATTTTCATGCTTCCAGGGGCCCGGGAAGTGAATTAAATACCATTTGGAGGCATTTAATGTTAAAGCAAAAACAGGTGATTTTTGACAAAAGAGATAACACCCCCCATTCCATTACGTCATGCTACAGAAAGGTGAAAAATGGTCCGTTTTCAAATGTTTTATTTTTGAACGTCAGTTCACATTTGTAGGTAGATCATCAGTTTTAGAGCTAAAATTAGCATGTTTAAAGTGATTTTCATGCTTCCAGGGGCCCGGGAAGTGAATTAAATGCCATTTGGAGGCATTTAATGTTTAAGCAAAAACAGGTGATTTTTGACAAAAGAGATAACACCCCTCCCCATTACGTCATGCTTCAGAAAGGTGAAAAATGGTCCGTTTTCAAATGTTTTATTTTTGAACGTCAGTTCACATTTGTAGGTAGATCATCAGTTTTAGAGCTAAAATTAGCATGTTTAAAGTGATTTTCATGCTTCCAGGGGCCCTAAACACAAGATTTGTGGAATGGTTAAAAGTGCATGAAAATGGCCAATTTACTCACTCTGAGGTCTCAAAGGTGTTTCTTCACCCCGGGAAGTGAATTAAATACCATTTGGAGGCATTTAATGTTCAAGCAAAAACAGGTGATTTTTGCCAAAAGAGATAACACCCCCCCATTACGTCATGCTTCAGAAAGGTGAAAAATGGTCCATTTTCAAATGTTTTATTTTTGAACGGCAGTTCACATTTGTAGGTAGATCATCAGTTTTAGAGCTAAAATTAGCATTTTTAAAGTGATTTTCATGCTTACAGGGGCCCGGGAAGTGAATTAAATACCATTTGGAGGCATTTAATGTTCAAGCAAAAACAGGAGATTTTTGACAAAAGAGATAACACCCCCCCATTACGCCATGCTTCAGAAAGGTGAAAAATGGTCCGTTTTCAAATGTTTTATTTTTGAACGTCAGTTCACATTTGTAGGTAGATCATCAGTTTTAGAGCTAAAATTAGCATGTTTAAAGTGATCTTCATGCTTCCAGGGGCCCTAAACACAAGATTTGTGGAATGGTTAAAAGTGCATGAAAATGGCCAATTTACTCAGTCTGAGGTCTCAAAGGTGTTTCTTCACCCCGGGAAGTGAATTAAATACCATTTGGAGGCATTTAATGTTCAAGCAAAAACAGGTGATTTTTGACAAAAGAGAAAACACCCCCCCATTACGCCATGCTTCAGAAAGGTGAAAAATGGTCCGTTTTCAAATGTTTTATTTTTGAAGGTCAGTTCACATTTGTAGGTAGATCATCAGTTTTAGAGCTAAAATTAGCATGTTTAAAGTGATTTTCATGCTTCCAGGGGCCCAGGAAGTGAATTAAATACCATTTGGAGGCATTTAATGTTCAAGCAAAAACAGGTGATTTTTGACAAAAGAGATAACACCCCCCCCATTACGTCATGCTTAAGAAAGGTGAAAAATGGTCCATTTTCAAATGTTTTATTTTTGAACGTCAGTTCACATTTGTAGGTAGATCATCAGTTTTAGAGCTAAAATTAGCATGTTTAAAGTGATTTTCATGCTTCCAGGGGCCCTAAACACAAGATTTGTGGAATGGTTAAAAGTGCATGAAAATGGCCAATTTACTCACTCTGAGGTCTCAAAAAGTGTTTCTTCACCCCGGGAAGTGAATTATATACCATTTGGAGGCATTTAATGTTCAAGCATAAACAGGTGTTTTTTGCCAAAAGAGATAACACCCCCATTACGTCATACTTCAGAAAGGTGAAAAATTGTCTGTTTTAAAATGTTTTATTTTTGAACGTTTGTTCACATTTGTAGGTAGATCATCAGTTTTAGAGCTAAAATTAGCATGTTTAAAGTGATTTTCATGCTTCCAGGGGCCCGGGAAGTGAATTAAATGCCATTTGGAGGCATTTAATGTTTAAGCAAAAACAGGTGATTTTTGACAAAAGAGATAACACCCCTCCCCATTACGTCATGCTTCAGAAAGGTGAAAAATGGTCCGTTTTCAAATGTTTTATTTTTGAACGTCAGTTCACATTTGTAGGTAGATCATCAGTTTTAGAGCTAAAATTAGCATGTTTAAAGTGATTTTCATGCTTCCAGGGGCTCTAAACACAAGATTTGTGGAATGGTTAAAAGTGCATGAAAATGGCCAATTTACTCTCTCTGAGGTCTCAAAAAGTGTTTCTTCACCCCGGGAAGTGAATTAAATACGATTTGGAGGCATTTAATGTTCAAGCAAAAACAGGTGATTTTTGCCAAAAGAGATAACACCCCCCCATTACGTCATGCTTCAGAAAGGTGAAAAATGGTCCGTTTTCAAATGTTTTATTTTTGAACGTCAGTTCACTTTTGTAGGTAGATCATCAGTTTTAGAGCTGAAATTAGCATTTTTAAAGTGATTTTCATGCTTCCAGGGGCCTGGGAAGTGAATTAAATACCATTTGGAGGAATTTAATGTTCAAGCAAAAACAGGAGATTTTTGACAAAAGAGATAACACCCCCCCATTACGCCATGCTTCAGAAAGGTGAAAAATGGTCCGTTTTCAAATGTTTTATTTTTGAACGTCAGTTTACATTTGTAGGTAGATCATCAGTTTTAGAGCTAAAATTAGCATGTTTAAAGTGATTTTCATGCTTCCAGAGGCCCAGGAAGTGAATTAAATACCATTTGGAGGCATTTAATGTTCAAGCAAAAACAGGTGATTTTTGACAAAAGAGATAACACCCCCCATTACGTCATGCTTAAGAAAGGTGAAAAATGGTCCGTTTTCAAATGTTTTATTTTTGAACGTCAGTTCACATTTGTAGGTAGATCATCAGTTTTAGAGCTAAAATTAGCATGTTTAAAGTGATTTTCATGCTTCCAGGGGCACTAAACACAAGATTTGTGGAATGGTTAAAAGTGCATGAAAATGGCCAATTTACTCAGTCTGAGGTCTCAAAAGGTGTTTCTTCACCCCGGGAAGTGAATTAAATACCATTTGGAGGCATTTAATGTTCAAGCAAAAACAGGTGATTTTTGCCAAAAGAGATAACACCGCCCCATTACGTCATGCTTCAGAAAGGTGAAAAATGGTCCATTTTCAAATGTTTTATTTTTGAACGTCAGTTCACATTTGTAGGTAGATCATCAGTTTTAGAGCTAAAATTAGCATTTTTAAAGTGATTTTCATGCTTCCAGGGGCCCGGGGGTGAATTAAATACCATTTGGAGGCATTTAATGTTCAAGCAAAAACAGGAGATTTTTGACAAAAGAGATAACACCCCCCCATTACGCCATGCTTCAGAAAGGTGAAAAATGGTCCGTTTTCAAATGTTTTATTTTTGAACGTCAGTTCACATTTGTAGGTAGATCATCAGTTTTAGAGCTAAAATTAGCATGTTTAAAGTGATTTTCATGCTTTTAGGGGCCCGGGACGTGAATTAAATACCATTTGGAGGCATTTAATGTTCAAGCAAAAACAGGTGATTTTTGACAAAAGAGATAACACCCCCCCATTACGTCATGCTTCAGAAAGGTGAAAAATGGTCCGTTTTCAAATGTTTTATTTTTGAACGTCAGTTCACATTTGTAGGTAGATCATCAGGTTTAGAGCTAAAATTAGCATGTTTAAAGTGATTTTCATGCTTCCAGTGGCCCTAAACACAAGATTTGTGGAATGGTTAAAAGTGCATGAAAATGGCCAATTTACTCACTCTGAGGTCTCAAAAAGTGTTTCTTCACCCCGGGAAGTGAATTAAATACCATTTGGAGGCATTTAATGTTCAAGCAAAAACAGGTGATTTTTGCCAAAAGAGATAACACCCCCCATTACGTCATGCTTCAGAAAGGTGAAAAATGGTCCGTTTTCAAATGTTTTATTTTTGAACGTCAGTTCACATTTGTAGGTAGATCATCAGTTTTAGAGCTAAAATTAGCCTGTTTAAAGTGATTTTCATGCTTCCAGGGGCCTGGGAAGTGAATTAAATACCATTTGGAGGCATTTAATGTTCAAGCAAAAACAGGAGATTTTTGACAAAAGAGATAACACCCCCCCATTACGCCATGCTTCAGAAAGGTGAAAAATGGTCAGTTTTCAAATGTTTTATTTTTGAACGTCAGTTCACATTTGTAGGTAGATCATCAGTTTTAGAGATAAAATTAGCATGTTTAAAGTGATTTTCATGCTTCCAGGGGCCCGGGAAGTGAATTAAATACCATTTGGAGGCATTTAATGTTCAAGCAAAAACAGGTGATTTTTGACAAAAGAGATAACACCCCCCATTACGTCATGCTTCAGAAAGGTGAAAAATGGTCCGTTTTCAAATGTTTTATTTGTGAACGTCAGTTCACATTTGTAGGTAGATCATCAGTTTTAGAGCTAAAATTAGCATGTTTAAAGTGATTTTCATGCTTCATGGGGCCCTAAACACAAGATTTGTGGAATGGTTAAAAGTGCATGAAAATGGCCAATTTACTCACTCTGAGATCTCAAAAAGTGTTTCTTCACCCCGGGAAGTGAATTAAATACCATTTGGAGGCATTTAATGTTCAAGCAAAAACAGGTGATTTTTGCCAAAAGAGATAACACCCCCCATTATATGTCATGCTTCAGAAAGGTGAAAAATTGTCCGTTTTCAAATGTTTTATTTTTGAACGTCAGTTCACATTTGTAGGTAGATCATCAGTTTTAGACCTAATATTAGCATGTTTAAAGTGATTTTCATGCTTTCAGGGGCCCGGGAAGGGAATTAAATACCATTTAGAGGCATTTAATGTTCAAGCAAAAACAGGTGATTTTTGACAAAAGAGATAACACCCCCCATTACGTCATGCTTCAGAAAGGTGAAAAATGGTCCGTTTTCAAATGTTTTATTTTTTAACGTCAGTTCACATTTGTAGGTAGATCATCAGTTTTAGAGCTACAATTAGCATGTTTAAAGTGATTTTCATGCTTCCAGGGGCCCGGGAAGTGAATTAAATACCATTTGGAGGCATTTAATGTTAAAGCAAAAACAGGTGATTTTTGACAAAAGAGATAACACCCCCCATTCCATTACGTCATGCTACAGAAAGGTGAAAAATGGTCCATTTTCAAATGTTTTATTTTTGAACGTCAGTTCACATTTGTAGGTAGATCATCAGTTTTAGAGCTAAAATTAGCATGTTTAAAGTGATTTTCATGCTTCCAGGGGCCCAGGAAGTGAATTAAATACCATTTGGAGGCATTTAATGTTCAAGCAAAAACAGGTGATTTTTGACAAAAGAGATAACACCCCCCCCCATTACGTCATGCTTCAGAAAGGTGAAAAATGGTCCGTTTTCAAATGTTTTATTTTTGAACGTCAGTTCACATTTGTAGGTAGATCATCAGTTTTAGAGCTACAATTAGCATGTTTAAAGTGATTTTCATGCTTCCAGGGGCCCGGGAAGTGAATTAAATACCATTTGAAGGCATTTAGTGTTAAAGCAAAAACAGGTGATTTTTGACAAAAGAGTTAACACCCCCCATTCCATTACGTCATGCTTCAGAAAGGTGAAAAATGGTCCATTTTCAAATGTTTTATTTTTGAACGGCAGTTCACATTTGTAGGTAGATCATCAGTTTTAGAGCTAAAATTAGCATTTTTAAAGTGATTTTCATGCTTACAGGGGCCCGGGAAGTGAATTAAATACCATTTGGAGGCATTTAATGTTCAAGCAAAAACAGGAGATTTTTGACAAAAGAGATAACACCCCCCCATTACGCCATGCTTCAGAAAGGTGAAAAATGGTCAGTTTTCAAATGTTTTATTTTTGAACGTCAGTTCACATTTGTAGGTAGATCATCAGTTTTAGAGCTAAAATTAGCATGTTTAAAGTGATTTTCATGCTTCCAGGGGCCCTAAACACAAGATTTGTGGAATGGTTAAAAGTGCATGAAAATGGCCAATTTACTCAGTCTGAGGTCTCAAAGGTGTTTCTTCACCCCGGGAAGTGAATTAAATACCATTTGGAGGCATTTAATGTTCAAGCAAAAACAGGTGATTTTTGACAAAAGAGATAACACCCCCCCATTACGTCATGCTTAAGAAAGGTGAAAAATGGTCCGTTTTCAAATGTTTTATTTTTGAACGTCAGTTCACATTTGTAGGTAGATCATCAGTTTTAGAGCTAAAATTAGCATTTTTAAAGTGATTTTCATGCTTCCAGGGGCCTGGGAAGTGAATTAAATACAATTTGGAGGAATTTAATGTTCAAGCAAAAACAGGAGATTTTTGACAAAAGAGAAAACACCCCCCCCATTACGCCATGCTTCAGAAAGGTGAAAAATGGTCCGTTTTCAAATGTTTTTTTTTTGAAGGTCAGTTCACATTTGTAGGTAGATCATCAGTTTTAGAGCTAAAATTAGCATGTTTAAAGTGATTTTCATGCTTCCAGGGGCCCAGGAAGTGAATTAAATACCATTTGGAGGCATTTAATGTTCAAGCAAAAACAGGTGATTTTTGACAAAAGAGATAACACCCCCCCATTACGTCATGCTTAAGAAAGGTGAAAAATGGTCTGTTTTCAAATGTTTTATTTTTGAACGTCAGTTCACATTTGTAGGTAGATCATCAGTTTTAGAGCTAAAATTAGCATGTTTAAAGTGATTTTCATGCTTCCAGGGGCCCTAAACACAAGATTTGTGGAATGGTTAAAAGTGCATGAAAATGGCCAATTTACTCACTCTGAGGTCTCAAAAAGTGTTTCTTCACCCCTGGAAGTGAATTATATACCATTTGGAGGCATTTAATGTTCAAGCATAAACAGGTGTTTTTTGCCAAAAGAGATAACACCCCCATTACGTCATGCTTCAGAAAGGTGAAAAATTGTCTGTTTTCAAATGTTTTATTTTTGAACGTCAGTTCACATTTGTAGGCAGATCATCAGTTTTAGAGCTAAAATTAGCATGTTTAAAGTGATTTTCATGCTTCCAGGGGCCCGGGAAGTGAATTAAATACCATTTGGAGGCATTTAATGTTAAAGCAAAAACAGGTGATTTTTGACAAAAGAGTTAACACCCCCCATTCCATTACGTCATGCTTCAGAAAGGTGAAAAATGGTCCATTTTCAAATGTTTTATTTTTGAACGGCAGTTCACATTTGTAGGTAGATCATCAGTTTTAGAGCTAAAATTAGCATTTTTAAAGTGATTTTCATGCTTACAGGGGCCCGGGAAGTGAATTAAATACCATTTGGAGGCATTTAATGTTCAAGCAAAAACAGGAGATTTTTGACAAAAGAGATAACACCCCCCCATTACGCCATGCTTCAGAAAGGTGAAAAATGGTCAGTTTTCAAATGTTTTATTTTTGAACGTCAGTTCACATTTGTAGGTAGATCATCAGTTTTAGAGCTAAAATTAGCATGTTTAAAGTGATTTTCATGCTTCCAGGGGCCCTAAACACAAGATTTGTGGAATGGTTAAAAGTGCATGAAAATGGCCAATTTACTCAGTCTGAGGTCTCAAAGGTGTTTCTTCACCCCGGGAAGTGAATTAAATACCATTTGGAGGCATTTAATGTTCAAGCAAAAACAGGTGATTTTTGACAAAAGAGATAACACCCCCCCATTACGTCATGCTTAAGAAAGGTGAAAAATGGTCCGTTTTCAAATGTTTTATTTTTGAACGTCAGTTCACATTTGTAGGTAGATCATCAGTTTTAGAGCTAAAATTAGCATTTTTAAAGTGATTTTCATGCTTCCAGGGGCCTGGGAAGTGAATTAAATACAATTTGGAGGAATTTAATGTTCAAGCAAAAACAGGAGATTTTTGACAAAAGAGAAAACACCCCCCCCATTACGCCATGCTTCAGAAAGGTGAAAAATGGTCCGTTTTCAAATGTTTTTTTTTTGAAGGTCAGTTCACATTTGTAGGTAGATCATCAGTTTTAGAGCTAAAATTAGCATGTTTAAAGTGATTTTCATGCTTCCAGGGGCCCAGGAAGTGAATTAAATACCATTTGGAGGCATTTAATGTTCAAGCAAAAACAGGTGATTTTTGACAAAAGAGATAACACCCCCCCATTACGTCATGCTTAAGAAAGGTGAAAAATGGTCTGTTTTCAAATGTTTTATTTTTGAACGTCAGTTCACATTTGTAGGTAGATCATCAGTTTTAGAGCTAAAATTAGCATGTTTAAAGTGATTTTCATGCTTCCAGGGGCCCTAAACACAAGATTTGTGGAATGGTTAAAAGTGCATGAAAATGGCCAATTTACTCACTCTGAGGTCTCAAAAAGTGTTTCTTCACCCCTGGAAGTGAATTATATACCATTTGGAGGCATTTAATGTTCAAGCATAAACAGGTGTTTTTTGCCAAAAGAGATAACACCCCCATTACGTCATGCTTCAGAAAGGTGAAAAATTGTCTGTTTTCAAATGTTTTATTTTTGAACGTCAGTTCACATTTGTAGGCAGATCATCAGTTTTAGAGCTAAAATTAGCATGTTTAAAGTGATTTTCATGCTTCCAGGGGCCCGGGAAGTGAATTAAATGCCATTTGGAGGCATTTAATGTTTAAGCAAAAACAGGTGATTTTTGACAAAAGAGATAACACCCCTCCCCATTACGTCATGCTTCAGAAAGGTGAAAAATGGTCCGTTTTCAAATGTTTTATTTTTGAACGTCAGTTCACATTTGTAGGTAGATCATCAGTTTTAGAGCTAAAATTAGCATGTTTAAAGTGATTTTCATGCTTCCAGGGGCTCTAAACACAAGATTTGTGGAATGGTTAAAAGTGCATGAAAATGGCCAATTTACTCACTCTGAGGTCTCAAAGGTGTTTCTTCACCCCGGGAAGTGAATTAAATACCATTTGGAGGCATTTAATGTTCAAGCAAAAACAGGTGATTTTTGCCAAAAGAGATAACACCCCCCCCATTACGTCATGCTTCAGAAAGGTGAAAAATGGTCAGTTTTCAAATGTTTTATTTTTGAACGTCAGTTCACATTTGTAGGTAGATCATCAGTTTTAGAGCTAAAATTAGCATGTTTAAAGTGACTTTCATGGTCCAGGGGCCCTAAACACAAGATTTGTGGAATGGTTAAAAGTGCATAAAAATGGCCAATTTACTCAGTCTGAGGTCTCAAAGGTGTTTCTTCACCCCGGGAAGTGAATTAAATACCATTTGGAGGCATTTAATGTTCAAGCAAAAACAGGTGATTTTTGCCAAAAGAGATAACACCCCCCCCATTACGTCATGCTTCAGAAAGGTGAAAAATGGTCAATTTTCAAATGTTTTATTTTTGAACGTCAGTTCACATTTGTAGGTAGATCATCAGTTTTAGAGCTAAAATTAGCATTTTTAAAGTGATTTTCATGCTTCCAGGGGCCTGGGAAGTGAATTAAATACCATTTGGAGGAATTTAATGTTCAAGCAAAAACAGGAGATTTTTGACAAAAGAGATATCACCCCCCCATTACGCCATGCTTCAGAAAGGTGAAAAATGGTCCGTTTTCAAATGTTTTATTTTTGAACGTCAGTTTACATTTGTAGGTAGATCATCAGTTTTAGAGCTAAAATTAGCATGTTTAAAGTGATTTTCATGCTTCCAGAGGCCCAGGAAGTGAATTAAATACCATTTGGAGGCATTTAATGTTCAAGCAAAAACAGGTGATTTTTCACAAAAGAGATAACACCCCCCATTACGCCATGCTTAAGAAAGGTGAAAAATGGTCCGTTTTCAAATGTTTTATTTTTGAACGTCAGTTCACATTTGTAGGTAGATCATCCGTTTTAGAGCTAAAATTAGCATGTTTAAAGTGATTTTCATGCTTCCAGGGGCACTAAACACAAGATTTGTGGAATGGTTAAAAGTGCATGAAAATGGCCAATTTACTCACTCTGAGGTCTCAAAAAGTGTTTCTTCACCCCGGGAAGTGAATTAAATACCATTTGGAGGCATTTAATGTTCAAGCAAAAACAGGTGTTTTTTGCCAAAAGAGATAACACCCCCATTACGTCATGCTTCAGAAAGGTGAAAAATGGTCAGTTTTCAAATTTGTGAACGTCAGTTCACATTTGTAGGTAGATCATCAGTTTTAGAGCTAAAATTAGCATGTTTAAAGTGATTTTCATGCTTCCAGGGGCCCTAAACACAAGATTTGTGGAATGGTTAAAAGTGCATGAAAATGGCCAATTTACTCACTCTGAGGTCTCAAAAAGTGTTTCTTCACCCCGGGAAGTGAATTAAATACCATTTGGAGGCATTTAATGTTCAAGCAAAAACAGGTGATTTTTGCCAAAAGAGATAACATCCCCCCATTACGTCATGCTTCAGAAAGTTGAAAAATGGTCCGTTTTCAAATGTTTTATTTTTGAACGTCAGTTCACATTTGTAGGTAGATCATCAGTTTTAGAGCTAAAATTAGCATGTTTAAAGTGATTTTCATGCTTCCAGCGGCCCAGCAAGTGAATTAAATACCATTTGGAGGCATTTAATGTTCAAGCAAAAACAGGTGATTTTTGACAAAAGAGATAACACCCCTCCCCATTACGTCATGCTTCAGAAAGGTGAAAAATGGTCCGTTTTCAAATGTTTTATTTTTGAACGTCAGTTCACATTTGTAGGTAGATCATCAGTTTTAGAGCTAAAATTAGCATGTTTAAAGTGATTTTCATGCTTCCAGGGGCCTGGGAAGCGAATTAAATACCATTTGGAGGAATTTAATGTTCAAGCAAAAACAGGAGATTTTTGACAAAAGAGATAACACCCCCCCCATTACGTCGTGCTTCAGAAAGGTGAAAAATGGTCCGTTTTCAAATGTTTTATTTTTGAACGTCAGTTCACATTTGTAGGTAGATCATCAGTTTTAGAGCTAAAATTAGCATGTTTAAAGTGATTTTCATGCTTCCAGAGGCCCAGGAAGGGAATTAAATACCATTTGGAGGCATTTAATGTTCAAGAGAAAACAGGTGATTTTTGCCAAAAGAGATAACACCCCCCCATTACGTCATGCTTAAGAAAGGTGAAAAATGGTCCATTTTCAAATGTTTTATTTTTGAACGTCAGTTCACATTTGTAGGTAGATCATCAGTTTTAGAGCTAAAATTAGCATTTTTAAAGTGATTTTCATGCTTCCAGGGGCCCGGGGGTGAATTAAATACCATTTGGAGGCATTTAATGTTCAAGCAAAAACAGGAGATTTTTGACAAAAGAGATAACACCCCCCCATTACGCCATACTTCAGAAAGGTGAAAAATGGTCCGTTTTCAAATGTTTTATTTTGAACGTCAGTTCACATTTGTAGGTAGATCATCAGTTTTAGAGCTAAAATTAGCATGTTTAAAGTGATTTTCATGCTTCCAGGGGCCCTAAACACAAGATTTGTGGAATGGTTAAAAGTGCATGAAAATGGCTAATTTACTCACTCTGAGGTCTCAAAAAGTGTTTCTTCACCCCGGGAAGTGAATTAAATACCATTTGGAGGCATTTAATGTTCAAGCAAAAACACGTGATTTTTGCCAAAAGAGATGACACCCCCCCATTACGTCATGCTTCAGAAAGGTGAAAAATGGTCCGTTTTCAAATGTTTTATTTTTGAACGTCAGTTCACATTTGTAGGTAGATCATCAGTTTTAGAGCTAAAATTAGCATGTTTAAAGTGATTTTCATGCTTTCAGGGGCCCGGGAAGTGAATTAAATACCATTTGGAGGCATTTAATGTTCAAGCAAAAACAGGTGATTTTTGACAAGAGAGATAACACCCTACGTCATGCTTCAGAAAGGTGAAAAATGGTCCGTTTTCAAATGTTTTATTTTTGAACGTCAGTTCACATTTGTAGGTAGATCATCAGTTTTAGAGCTAAAATTAGCATGTTTAAAGTGATTTTCATGCTTCCAGGGGCCTGGGAAGTGAATTAAATACCATTTGGAGGCATTTAATGTTCAAGCAAAAACAGGAGATTTTTGACAAAAGAGATAACACCCACCCATTACGCCATGCTTCAGAAAGGTGAAAAATGGTCCGTTTTCAAATGTTTAATTTTGGAATGTCAGTTCACATTTGTAGGTAGATCATCAGTTTTAGAGCTAAAATTAGCATGTTTAAAGTGATTTTCATGCTTCCAGGGCCCCTAAACACAAGATTTGTGGAATGGTTAAAAGTGCATGAAAATGGCCAATTTACTCAGTCTGAGGTCTCAAAAGGTGTTTCTTCACCCCGGGAAGTGAATTAAATACCATTTGGAGGCATTTAATGTTCAAGCAAAAACAGGTGATTTTTGCCAAAAGAGATAACACCGCCCCATTACGTCATGCTTCAGAAAGGTGAAAAATGGTCCATTTTCAAATGTTTTATTTTTGAACGTCAGTTCACATTTGTAGGTAGATCATCAGTTTTAGAGCTAAAATTAGCATTTTTAAAGTGATTTTCATGCTTCCAGGGGCCCGGGGGTGAATTAAATACCATTTGGAGGCATTTAATGTTCAAGCAAAAACAGGAGATTTTTGACAAAAGAGATAACACCCCCCCATTACGCCATGATTCAGAAAGGTGAAAAATGGTCCGTTTTCAAATGTTTTATTTTTGAACGTCAGTTCACATTTGTAGGTAGATCATCAGTTTTAGAGCTAAAATTAGCATGTTTAAAGTGATTTTCATGCTTTCAGGGGCCCGGGACGTGAATTAAATACCATTTGGAGGCATTTAATGTTCAAGCAAAAACAGGTGATTTTTGACAAAAGAGATAACACCCCCCCATTACGTCATGCTTTAGAAAGGTGAAAAATGGTCCGTTTTCAAATGTTTTATTTTTGAATGTCAGTTCACATTTGTAGGTAGATCATCAGTTTTAGAGCTAAAATTAGCCTGTTTAAAGTGATTTTCATGCTTCCAGGGGCCTGGGAAGTGAATTAAATACCATTTGGAGGCATTTAATGTTCAAGCAAAAACAGGAGATTTTTGACAAAAGAGATAACACCCCCCCATTACGCCATGCTTCAGAAAGGTGAAAAATGGTCAGTTTTCAAATGTTTTATTTGTGAACGTCAGTTCACATTTGTAGGTAGATCATCAGTTTTAGAGCTAAAATTAGCATGTTTAAAGTGATTTTCATGCTTCATGGGGCCCTAAACACAAGATTTGTGGAATGGTTAAAAGTGCATGAAAATGGCCAATTTACTCACTCTGAGGTCTCAAAAAGTGTTTCTTCACCCCGGGAAGTGAATTAAATACCATTTGGAGGCATTTAATGTTCAAGCAAAAACAGGTGATTTTTGCCAAAAGAGATAACACCCCCCCATTACGTCATGCTTCAGGAAGGTGAAAAATGGTCTGTTTTCAAATGTTTTATTTTTTAACGTCAGTTCACATTTGTAGGTAGATCATCAGTTTTAGAGCTACAATTAGCATGTTTAAAGTGATTTTCATGCTTCCAGGGGCCCGGGAAGTGAATTAAATACCATTTGGAGGCATTTAATGTTAAAGCAAAAACAGGTGATTTTTGACAAAAGAGATAACACCCCCCATTCCATTACGTCATGCTACAGAAAGGTGAAAAATGGTCCGTTTTCAAATGTTTTATTTTTGAACGTCAGTTCACATTTGTAGGTAGATCATCAGTTTTAGAGCTAAAATTAGCATGTTTAAAGTGATTTTCATGCTTCCAGGGGCCCGGGAAGTGAATTAAATGCCATTTGGAGGCATTTAATGTTTAAGCAAAAGCAGGTGATTTTTGACAAAAGAGATAACACCCCTCCCCATTACGTCATGCTTCAGAAAGGTGAAAAATGGTCCGTTTTCAAATGTTTTATTTTTGAACGTCAGTTCACATTTGTAGGTAGATCATCAGTTTTAGAGCTAAAATTAGCATGTTTAAAGTGATTTTCATGCTTCCAGGGGCCCTAAACACAAGATTTGTGGAATGGTTAAAAGTGCATGAAAATGGCCAATTTACTCACTCTGAGGTCTCAAAGGTGTTTCTTCACCCCGGGAAGTGAATTAAATACCATTTGGAGGCATTTAATGTTCAAGCAAAAACAGGTGATTTTTGCCAAAAGAGATAACACCCCCCCATTACGTCATGCTTCAGAAAGGTGAAAAATGGTCCATTTTCAAATGTTTTATTTTTGAACGGCAGTTCACATTTGTAGGTAGATCATCAGTTTTAGAGCTAAAATTAGCATTTTTAAAGTGATTTTCATGCTTACAGGGGCCCGGGAAGTGAATTAAATACCATTTGGAGGCATTTAATGTTCAAGCAAAAACAGGAGATTTTTGACAAAAGAGATAACACCCCCCCATTACGCCATGCTTCAGAAAGGTGAAAAATGGTCCGTTTTCAAATGTTTTATTTTTGAACGTCAGTTCACATTTGTAGGTAGATCATCAGTTTTAGAGCTAAAATTAGCATGTTTAAAGTGATCTTCATGCTTCCAGGGGCCCTAAACACAAGATTTGTGGAATGGTTAAAAGTGCATGAAAATGGCCAATTTACTCAGTCTGAGGTCTCAAAGGTGTTTCTTCACCCCGGGAAGTGAATTAAATACCATTTGGAGGCATTTAATGTTCAAGCAAAAACAGGTGATTTTTGACAAAAGAGAAAACACCCCCCCATTACGCCATGCTTCAGAAAGGTGAAAAATGGTCCGTTTTCAAATGTTTTATTTTTGAAGGTCAGTTCACATTTGTAGGTAGATCATCAGTTTTAGAGCTAAAATTAGCATGTTTAAAGTGATTTTCATGCTTCCAGGGGCCCAGGAAGTGAATTAAATACCATTTGGAGGCATTTAATGTTCAAGCAAAAACAGGTGATTTTTGACAAAAGAGATAACACCCCCCCCATTACGTCATGCTTAAGAAAGGTGAAAAATGGTCCATTTTCAAATGTTTTATTTTTGAACGTCAGTTCACATTTGTAGGTAGATCATCAGTTTTAGAGCTAAAATTAGCATGTTTAAAGTGATTTTCATGCTTCCAGGGGCCCTAAACACAAGATTTGTGGAATGGTTAAAAGTGCATGAAAATGGCCAATTTACTCACTCTGAGGTCTCAAAAAGTGTTTCTTCACCCCGGGAAGTGAATTATATACCATTTGGAGGCATTTAATGTTCAAGCATAAACAGGTGTTTTTTGCCAAAAGAGATAACACCCCCATTACGTCATACTTCAGAAAGGTGAAAAATTGTCTGTTTTAAAATGTTTTATTTTTGAACGTTTGTTCACATTTGTAGGTAGATCATCAGTTTTAGAGCTAAAATTAGCATGTTTAAAGTGATTTTCATGCTTCCAGGGGCCCGGGAAGTGAATTAAATGCCATTTGGAGGCATTTAATGTTTAAGCAAAAACAGGTGATTTTTGACAAAAGAGATAACACCCCTCCCCATTACGTCATGCTTCAGAAAGGTGAAAAATGGTCCGTTTTCAAATGTTTTATTTTTGAACGTCAGTTCACATTTGTAGGTAGATCATCAGTTTTAGAGCTAAAATTAGCATGTTTAAAGTGATTTTCATGCTTCCAGGGGCTCTAAACACAAGATTTGTGGAATGGTTAAAAGTGCATGAAAATGGCCAATTTACTCTCTCTGAGGTCTCAAAAAGTGTTTCTTCACCCCGGGAAGTGAATTAAATACGATTTGGAGGCATTTAATGTTCAAGCAAAAACAGGTGATTTTTGCCAAAAGAGATAACACCCCCCCATTACGTCATGCTTCAGAAAGGTGAAAAATGGTCCGTTTTCAAATGTTTTATTTTTGAACGTCAGTTCACTTTTGTAGGTAGATCATCAGTTTTAGAGCTGAAATTAGCATTTTTAAAGTGATTTTCATGCTTCCAGGGGCCTGGGAAGTGAATTAAATACCATTTGGAGGAATTTAATGTTCAAGCAAAAACAGGAGATTTTTGACAAAAGAGATAACACCCCCCCATTACGCCATGCTTCAGAAAGGTGAAAAATGGTCCGTTTTCAAATGTTTTATTTTTGAACGTCAGTTTACATTTGTAGGTAGATCATCAGTTTTAGAGCTAAAATTAGCATGTTTAAAGTGATTTTCATGCTTCCAGAGGCCCAGGAAGTGAATTAAATACCATTTGGAGGCATTTAATGTTCAAGCAAAAACAGGTGATTTTTGACAAAAGAGATAACACCCCCCATTACGTCATGCTTAAGAAAGGTGAAAAATGGTCCGTTTTCAAATGTTTTATTTTTGAACGTCAGTTCACATTTGTAGGTAGATCATCAGTTTTAGAGCTAAAATTAGCATGTTTAAAGTGATTTTCATGCTTCCAGGGGCACTAAACACAAGATTTGTGGAATGGTTAAAAGTGCATGAAAATGGCCAATTTACTCACTCTGAGGTCTCAAAAAGTGTTTCTTCACCCCGGGAAGTGAAGTAAATACCATTTGGAGGCATTTAATGTTCAAGCAAAAACAGGTGTTTTTTGCCAAAAGAGATAACACCCCCATTACGTCATGCTTCAGAAAGGTGAAAAATGGTCAGTTTTCAAATTTTTGAACGTCAGTTCACATTTGTAGGTAGATCATCAGTTTTAGAGCTAAAATTAGCATGTTTAAAGTGATTTTCATGCTTCCAGGGGCCCTAAACACAAGATTTGTGGAATGGTTAAAAGTGCATGAAAATGGCCAATTTACTCACTCTGAGGTCTCAAAAAGTGTTTCTTCACCCCGGGAAGTGAATTAAATACCATTTGGAGGCATTTAATGTTCAAGCAAAAACAGGTGATTTTTGCCAAAAGAGATAACATCCCCCCATTACGTCATGCTTCAGAAAGGTGAAAAATGGTCCGTTTTCAAATGTTTTATTTTTGAACGTCAGTTCACATTTGTAGGTAGATCATCAGTTTTAGAGCTAAAATTAGCATGTTTAAAGTGATTTTCATGCTTCCAGCGGCCCAGGAAGTGAATTAAATACCATTTGGAGGCATTTAATGTTCAAGCAAAAACAGGTGATTTTTGACAAAAGAGATAACACCCCTCCCCATTACGTCATGCTTCAGAAAGGTGAAAAATGGTCCGTTTTCAAATGTTTTATTTTTGAACGTCAGTTCACATTTGTAGGTAGATCATCAGTTTTAGAGCTAAAATTAGCATGTTTAAAGTGATTTTCATGCTTCCAGGGGCCTGGGAAGTGAATTAAATACCATTTGGAGGAATTTAATGTTCAAGCAAAAACAGGAGATTTTTGACAAAAGAGATAACACCCCCCCATTACGCCGTGCTTCAGAAAGTTGAAAAATGGTCCGTTTTCAAATGTTTTATTTTTGAACGTCAGTTCACATTTGTAGGTAGATCATCAGTTTTAGAGCTAAAATTAGCATGTTTAAAGTGATTTTCATGCTTCCAGAGGCCCAGGAAGGGAATTAAATACCATTTGGAGGCATTTAATGTTCAAGCAAAAACAGGTGATTTTTGCCAAAAGAGATAACACCCCCCCATTACGTCATGCTTAAGAAAGGTGAAAAATGGTCCATTTTCAAATGTTTTATTTTTGAACGTCAGTTCACATTTGTAGGTAGATCATCAGTTTTAGAGCTAAAATTAGCATTTTTAAAGTGATTTTCATGCTTCCAGGGGCCCGGGGGTGAATTAAATACCATTTGGAGGCATTTAATGTTCAAGCAAAAACAGGAGATTTTTGACAAAAGAGATAACACCCCCCCATTACGCCATGCTTCAGAAAGGTGAAAAATGGTCCGTTTTCAAATGTTTTATTTTGAACGTCAGTTCACATTTTTAGGTAGATCATCAGTTTTAGAGCTAAAATTAGCATGTTTAAAGTGATTTTCATGCTTCCAGGGGCCCAGGAAGTGAATTAAATACCATTTGGAGGCATTTAATGTTCAAGCAAAAACAGGTGATTTTTGACAAAAGAGATAACACTCCCCCATTATGTCATGCTTAAGAAAGGTGAAAAATTGGCCGTTTTCAAATGTTTTATTTTTGAACGTCAGTTCACATTTGTAGGTAGATCATCAGTTTTAGAGCTAAAATTAGCATGTTTAAAGTGATTTTCATGCTTCCAGGGGCCCGGGAAGTGAATTAAATACCATTTGGAGACATTTAATGTTCAAGCAAAAACAGGTGATTTTTGACAAAAGAGATAACACCCCCCCATTACGTCATGCTTCAGAAAGGTAAAAAATGGTCCGTTTTCAAATGTTTTATTTTTGAACGTCAGTTAACATTTGTAGGTAGATCATCAGTTTTAGAGCTAAAATTAGCATGTTTAAAGTGATTTTCATGCTTCCAGGGGCCCTAAACACAAGATTTGTGGAATGGTTAAAAGTGCATGAAAATGGCTAATTTACTCACTCTGAGGTCTCAAAAAGTGTTTCTTCACCCCGGGAAGTGAATTAAATACCATTTGGAGGCATTTAATGTTCAAGCAAAAACACGTGATTTTTGCCAAAAGAGATGACACCCCCCCATTACGTCATGCTTCAGAAAGGTGAAAAATGGTCCGTTTTCAAATGTTTTATTTTTGAACGTCAGTTCACATTTGTAGGTAGATCATCAGTTTTAGAGCTAAAATTAGCATGTTTAAAGTGATTTTCATGCTTTCAGGGGCCCGGGAAGTGAATTAAATACCATTTGGAGGCATTTAATGTTCAAGCAAAAACAGGTGATTTTTGACAAAAGAGATAACACCCTACGTCATGCTTCAGAAAGGTGAAAAATGGTCCGTTTTCAAATGTTTTATTTTTGAACGTCAGTTCACATTTGTAGGTAGATTAACAGTTTTAGAGCTAAAATTAGCATGTTTAAAGTGATTTTCATGCTTCCAGGAGCCCGGGAAGTGAATTAAATACAATTTGAAAGCATTTAATGTTCAAGCAAAAACAGGAGATTTTTGACAAAAGAGATAACACCCCCCCATTACGTCATGCTTCAGAAAGGTGAAAAATGGTCCGTTTTCAAATGTTTTATTTTTGAACGTCAGTTCACATTTGTAGGTAGATTATCAGTTTTAGAGCTAAAATTAGCATGTTTAAAGTGATTGTCATGCTTCCAGGGGCCCGGGAAGTGAATTAAATACCATTTGGAGGCATTTAATGTTCAAGCAAAAACAGGTGATTTTTGCCAAAAGAGATAACACCCCCCTATTACGTCATGCTTCAGAAAGGTGAAAAATGGTCCGTTTTCAAATGTTTTATTTTTGAACGTCAGTTCACATTTGTAGGTAGATCATCAGTTTTAGAGCTGAAATTAGCATGTTTAACGAGATTTTCATGCTTCGAGGGGCCCGGGAAGTGAATTAAATACCATTTGGAGGCATTTAATGTTCAAGCAAAAACAGGAGATTTTTGACAAAAGAGATAACACCCCCCATTACGCCATGCTTCAGAAAGGTGAAAAATGGTCCGTTTTCAAATGTTTTATTTTTGAACGTCAGTTCACATTTGTAGGTAGATCATCAGTTTTAGAGCTAAAATTTGCATGTTTAAAGTGATTTTCATGCTTTCAGGGCCCCGGTAAGTGAATTAAATACCATTTGGAGGCATTTAATGTTCAAGCAAAAACAGGTGATTTTAGACAAAAGAGATAACACCCCCCCCATTACGTCATGCTTCAGAAAGGTGAAAAATGGTCCGTTTTCAAATGTTTTATTTTTGAACGTCAGTTCACATTTGTAGGTAGATCAACAGTTTTAGAGCTAAAATTAGCATGTTTAAAGTGATTTTCATGCTTCCAGGAGCCCGGGAAGTGAATTAAATACAATTTGAAAGCATTTAATGTTCAAGCAAAAACAGGAGATTTTTGACAAAAGAGATAACACCCCCCTATTACGTCATGCTTCAGAAAGGTGAAAAATGGTCCGTTTTCAAATGTTTTATTTTTGAACGTCAGTTCACATTTGTAGGTAGATTATCAGTTTTAGAGCTAAAATTAGCATGTTTAAAGTGATTGTCATGCTTCCAGGGGCCCGGGAAGTGAATTAAATACCATTTGGAGGCATTTAATGTTCAAGCAAAAACAGGAGATTTTTGACAAAAGAGATAACATCCCCCATTACGCCATGCTTCTGAAAGGTGAAAAATGGTCCGTTTTCAAATGTTTTATTTTTGAACGTCAGTTCACATTTGTAGGTAGATCATCAGTTTTAGAGCTAAAATTAGCATGTTTAAAGAGATTTTCATGCTTCCAGGGGCCCTAAACACAAGATTTGTGGATTGGTTAAAAGTGCATGAAAATGGCTAATTTACTCACTCTGAGGTCTCAAAAAGTGTTTCTTCACCCCGGGAAGTGAATTAAATACCATTTGGAGGCATTTAATGTTCAAGCAAAAACAGGTGATTTTTGCCAAAAGAGATAACACCCCCCATTACGTCATGCTTCAGGAAGGTGAAAAATGGTCTGTTTTCAAATGTTTTATTTTTGAACGTCAGTTCACATTTGTAGGTAGATCATCAGTTTTAGAGCTACAATTAGCATGTTTAAAGTGATTTTCATGCTTTATGGGGCCCGGGAAGTGAATTAAATACCATTTGGAGGCATTTAATGTTCAAGCAAAAACAGGTGATTTTTGCCAAAAGAGATAACACCCCCCATTATATGTCATGCTTCAGAAAGGTGAAAAATGGTCCGTTTTCAAATGTTTTATTTTTGAACGTCAGTTCACATTTGTAGGTAGATCATCAGTTTTAGAGCTAATATTAGCATGTTTAAAGTGATTTTCATGCTTTCAGGGGCCCGGGAAGTGAATTAAATACCATTTAGAGGCATTTAATGTTCAAGCAAAAACAGGTGATTTTTGACAAAAGAGATAACACCCCCCCATTACGTCATGCTTCAGAAAGGTGAAAAATGGTCCGTTTTCAAATGTTTTATTTTTGAACGTCAGTTTACATTTGTAGGTAGATCATCAGTTTTAGAGCTACAATTAGTATGTTTAAAGTGATTTTCATGCTTCCAGGGGCCCGGGAAGTGAATTAAATACCATTTGGAGGCATTTAATGTTCAAGCAAAAACAGGTTATTTTTGACAAAAGAGATAACACCCCCCATTCCATTACGTCATGCTTCAGAAAGGTGAAAAATGGTGCGTTTTCAAATGTTTTATTTTTGAACGTCAGTTCACATTTGTAGGTAGATCATCAGTTTTAGAGCTAAATTAGCATGTTTAAAGTGATTTTCATGCTTCCAGGGGCCTGGGAAGTGAATTAAATACCATTTGGAGGCATTTAATGTTCAAGCAAAAACAGGTGATTTTTGCCAAAAGAGATAACACCCCCCATTATATGTCATGCTTCAGAAAGGTGAAAAATGGTCCGTTTTCAAATGTTTTATTTTTGAACGTCAGTTCACATTTGTAGGTAGATCATCAGTTTTAGAGCTAATATTAGCATGTTTAAAGTGATTTTCATGCTTTCAGGGGCCCGGGAAGTGAATTAAATACCATTTAGAGGCATTTAATGTTCAAGCAAAAACAGGTGATTTTTGACAAAAGAGATAACACCCCCCCATTACGTCATGCTTCAGAAAGGTGAAAAATGGTCCGTTTTCAAATGTTTTATTTTTGAACGTCAGTTTACATTTGTAGGTAGATCATCAGTTTTAGAGCTACAATTAGTATGTTTAAAGTGATTTTCATGCTTCCAGGGGCCCGGGAAGTGAATTAAATACCATTTGGAGGCATTTAATGTTCAAGCAAAAACAGGTTATTTTTGACAAAAGAGATAACACCCCCCATTCCATTACGTCATGCTTCAGAAAGGTGAAAAATGGTGCGTTTTCAAATGTTTTATTTTTGAACGTCAGTTCACATTTGTAGGTAGATCATCAGTTTTAGAGCTAAATTAGCATGTTTAAAGTGATTTTCATGCTTCCAGGGGCCTGGGAAGTGAATTAAATACCATTTGGAGGCATTTAATGTTCAAGCAAAAACAGGAGATTTTTGACAAAAGAGATAACACCCCCCCATTACGCCATGCTTCAGAAAGGTGAAAAATGGTCAGTTTTCAAATGTTTTATTTTTGAACGTCAGTTCACATTTGTAGGTAGATCATCAGTTTTAGAGATAAAATTAGCATGTTTAAAGTGATTTTCATGCTTCCAGGGGCCCGGGAAGTGAATTAAATACCATTTGGAGGCATTTAATGTTCAAGCAAAAACAGGTGATTTTTGACAAAAGAGATAACACCCCCCATTACGTCATGCTTCAGAAAGGTGAAAAATGGTCCGTTTTCAAATGTTTTATTTGTGAACGTCAGTTCACATTTGTAGGTAGATCATCAGTTTTAGAGCTAAAATTAGCATGTTTAAAGTGATTTTCATGCTTCATGGGGCCCTAAACACAAGATTTGTGGAATGGTTAAAAGTGCATGAAAATGGCCAATTTACTCACTCTGAGGTCTCAAAAAGTGTTTCTTCACCCCGGGAAGTGAATTAAATACCATTTGGAGGCATTTAATGTTCAAGCAAAAACAGGTGATTTTTGCCAAAAGAGATAACACCCCCCATTATATGTCATGCTTCAGAAAGGTGAAAAATTGTCCGTTTTCAAATGTTTTATTTTTGAACGTCAGTTCACATTTGTAGGTAGATCATCAGTTTTAGAGCTAATATTAGCATGTTTAAAGTGATTTTCATGCTTTCAGGGGCCCGGGAAGGGAATTAAATACCATTTAGAGGCATTTAATGTTCAAGCAAAAACAGGTGATTTTTGACAAAAGAGATAACACCCCCCATTACGTCATGCTTCAGAAAGGTGAAAAATGGTCCGTTTTCAAATGTTTTATTTTTTAACGTCAGTTCACATTTGAAGGTAGATCATCAGTTTTAGAGCTACAATTAGCATGTTTAAAGTGATTTTCATGCTTCCAGGGGCCCGGGAAGTGAATTAAATACCATTTGGAGGCATTTAATGTTAAAGCAAAAACAGGTGATTTTTGACAAAAGAGATAACACCCCCCATTCCATTACGTCATGCTACAGAAAGGTGAAAAATGGTCCGTTTTCAAATGTTTTATTTTTGAACGTCAGTTCACATTTGTAGGTAGATCATCAGTTTTAGAGCTAAAATTAGCATGTTTAAAGTGATTTTCATGCTTCCAGGGGCCCTAAACACAAGATTTGTGGAATGGTTAAAAGTGCATGAAAATGGCCAATTTACTCACTCTGAGGTCTTAAAGGTGTTTCTTCACCCCGGGAAGTGAATTAAATACCATTTGGAGGCATTTAATGTTCAAGCAAAAACAGGTGATTTTTGCCAAAAGAGATAACACCCCCCCATTACGTCATGCTTCAGAAAGGTGAAAAATGGTCCATTTTCAAATGTTTTATTTTTGAACGGCAGTTCACATTTGTAGGTAGATCATCAGTTTTAGAGCTAAAATTAGCATTTTTAAAGTGATTTTCATGCTTACAGGGGCCCGGGAAGTGAATTAAATACCATTTGGAGGCATTTAATGTTCAAGCAAAAACAGGAGATTTTTGACAAAAGAGATAACACCCCCCCATTACGCCATGCTTCAGAAAGGTGAAAAATGGTCCGTTTTCAAAGGTTTTATTTTTGAACGTCAGTTCACATTTGTAGGTAGATCATCAGTTTTAGAGCTAAAATTAGCATGTTTAAAGTGATCTTCATGCTTCCAGGGGCCCTAAACACAAGATTTGTGGAATGGTTAAAAGTGCATGAAAATGGCCAATTTACTCAGTCTGAGGTCTCAAAGGTGTTTCTTCACCCCGGGAAGTGAATTAAATACCATTTGGAGGCATTTAATGTTCAAGCAAAAACAGGTGATTTTTGACAAAAGAGAAAACACCCCCCCATTACGCCATGCTTCAGAAAGGTGAAAAATGGTCCGTTTTCAAATGTTTTATTTTTGAAGGTCAGTTCACATTTGTAGGTAGATCATCAGTTTTAGAGCTAAAATTAGCATGTTTAAAGTGATTTTCATGCTTCCAGGGGCCCAGGAAGTGAATTAAATACCATTTGGAGGCATTTAATGTTCAAGCAAAAACAGGTGATTTTTGACAAAAGAGATAACACCCCCCCCATTACGTCATGCTTAAGAAAGGTGAAAAATGGTCCATTTTCAAATGTTTTATTTTTGAACGTCAGTTCACATTTGTAGGTAGATCATCAGTTTTAGAGCTAAAATTAGCATGTTTAAAGTGATTTTCATGCTTCCAGGGGCCCTAAACACAAGATTTGTGGAATGGTTAAAAGTGCATGAAAATGGCCAATTTACTCACTCTGAGGTCTCAAAAAGTGTTTCTTCACCCCGGGAAGTGAATTATATACCATTTGGAGGCATTTAATGTTCAAGCATAAACAGGTGTTTTTTGCCAAAAGAGATAACACCCCCATTACGTCATACTTCAGAAAGGTGAAAAATTGTCTGTTTTAAAATGTTTTATTTTTGAACGTCAGTTCACATTTGTAGGTAGATCATCAGTTTTAGAGCTAAAATTAGCATGTTTAAAGTGATTTTCATGCTTCCAGGGGCCCGGGAAGTGAATTAAATGCCATTTGGAGGCATTTAATGTTTAAGCAAAAACAGGTGATTTTTGACAAAAGAGATAACACCCCTCCCCATTACGTCATGCTTCAGAAAGGTGAAAAATGGTCCATTTTCAAATGTTTTATTTTTGAACGTCAGTTCACATTTGTAGGTAGATCATCAGTTTTAGAGCTAAAATTAGCATGTTTAAAGTGATTTTCATGCTTCCAGGGGCTCTAAACACAAGATTTGTGGAATGGTTAAAAGTGCATGAAAATGGCCAATTTACTCACTCTGAGGTCTCAAAAAGTGTTTCTTCACCCCGGGAAGTGAATTAAATACGATTTGGAGGCATTTAATGTTCAAGCAAAAACAGGTGATTTTTGCCAAAAGAGATAACACCCCCCCATTACGTCATGCTTCAGAAAGGTGAAAAATGGTCCGTTTTCAAATGTTTTATTTTTGAACGTCAGTTCACTTTTGTAGGTAGATCATCAGTTTTAGAGCTGAAATTAGCATTTTTAAAGTGATTTTCATGCTTCCAGGGGCCTGGGAAGTGAATTAAATACCATTTGGAGGAATTTAATGTTTAAGCAAAAACAGGAGATTTTTGACAAAAGAGATAACACCCCCCCATTACGCCATGCTTCAGAAAGGTGAAAAATGGTCCATTTTCAAATGTTTTATTTTTGAACGTCAGTTTACATTTGTAGGTAGATCATCAGTTTTAGAGCTAAAAATAGCATGTTTAAAGTGATTTTCATGCTTCCAGAGGCCCAGGAAGTGAATTAAATACCATTTGGAGGCATTTAATGTTCAAGCAAAAACAGGTGATTTTTGACAAAAGAGATAACACCCCCCATTACGTCATGCTTAAGAAAGGTGAAAAATGGTCCGTTTTCAAATGTTTTATTTTTGAACGTCAGTTCACATTTGTAGGTAGATCATCAGTTTTAGAGCTAAAATTAGCATGTTTAAAGTGATTTTCATGCTTCCAGGGGCACTAAACACAAGATTTGTGGAATGGTTAAAAGTGCATGAAAATGGCCAATTTACTCACTCTGAGGTCTCAAAAAGTGTTTCTTCACCCCGGGAAGTGAAGTAAATACCATTTGGAGGCATTTAATGTTCAAGCAAAAACAGGTGTTTTTTGCCAAAAGAGATAACACCCCCATTATGTCATGCTTCAGAAAGGTGAAAAATGGTCAGTTTTCAAATTTTTGAACGTCAGTTCACATTTGTAGGTAGATCATCAGTTTTAGAGCTAAAATTAGCATGTTTAAAGTGATTTTCATGCTTCCAGGGGCCCTAAACACAAGATTTGTGGAATGGTTAAAAGTGCATGAAAATGGCCAATTTACTCACTCTGAGGTCTCAAAAAGTGTTTCTTCACCCCGGGAAGTGAATTAAATACCATTTGGAGGCATTTAATGTTCAAGCAAAAACAGGTGATTTTTGCCAAAAGAGATAACATCCCCCCATTACGTCATGCTTCAGAAAGGTGAAAAATGGTCCGTTTTCAAATGTTTTATTTTTGAACGTCAGTTCACATTTGTAGGTAGATCATCAGTTTTAGAGCTAAAATTAGCATGTTTAAAGTGATTTTCATGCTTCCAGCGGCCCAGGAAGTGAATTAAATACCATTTGGAGGCATTTAATGTTCAAGCAAAAACAGGTGATTTTTGACAAAAGAGATAACACCCCTCCCCATTACGTCATGCTTCAGAAAGGTGAAAAATGGTCCGTTTTCAAATGTTTTATTTTTGAACGTCAGTTCACATTTGTAGGTAGATCATCAGTTTTAGAGCTAAAATTAGCATGTTTAAAGTGATTTTCATGCTTCCAGGGGCCTGGGAAGTGAATTAAATACCATTTGGAGGAATTTAATGTTCAAGCAAAAACAGGAGATTTTTGACAAAAGAGATAACACCCCCCCATTATGCCGTGCTTCAGAAAGTTGAAAAATGGTCCGTTTTCAAATGTTTTATTTTTGAACGTCAGTTCACATTTGTAGGTAGATCATCAGTTTTAGAGCTAAAATTAGCATGTTTAAAGTGATTTTCATGCTTCCAGAGGCCCAGGAAGGGAATTAAATACCATTTGGAGGCATTTAATGTTCAAGCAAAAACAGGTGATTTTTGCCAAAAGAGATAACACCCCCCCATTACGTCATGCTTAAGAAAGGTGAAAAATGGTCCATTTTCAAATGTTTTATTTTTGAACGTCAGTTCACATTTGTAGGTAGATCATCAGTTTTAGAGCTAAAATTAGCATTTTTAAAGTGATTTTCATGCTTCCAGGGGCCCGGGGGTGAATTAAATACCATTTGGAGGCATTTAATGTTCAAGCAAAAACAGGAGATTTTTGACAAAAGAGATAACACCCCCCCATTACGCCATGCTTCAGAAAGGTGAAAAATGGTCCGTTTTCAAATGTTTTATTTTGAACGTCAGTTCACATTTGTAGGTAGATCATCAGTTTTAGAGCTACAATTAGCATGTTTAAAGTGATTTTCATGCTTTCAGGGGCCCGGGAAGTGAATTAAATGCCATTTGGAGGCATTTAATGTTCAAGCAAAAACAGGTGATTTTTGACAAGAGAGATAACACCCTACGTCATGCTTCAGAAAGGTGAAAAATGGTCCGTTTTCAAATGTTTTATTTTTGAACGTCAGTTCACATTTGTAGGTAGATCATCAGTTTTAGAGCTAAAATTAGCATGTTTAAAGTGATTTTCATGCTTCCAGGGGCCTGGGAAGTGAATTAAATACCATTTGGAGGCATTTAATGTTCAAGCAAAAACAGGAGATTTTTGACAAAAGAGATAACACCCACCCATTACGCCATGCTTCAGAAAGGTGAAAAATGGTCCGTTTTCAAATGTTTAATTTTGGAATGTCAGTTCACATTTGTAGGTAGATCATCAGTTTTAGAGCTAAAATTAGCATGTTTAAAGTGATTTTCATGCTTCCAGGGCCCCTAAACACAAGATTTGTGGAATGGTTAAAAGTGCATGAAAATGGCCAATTTACTCAGTCTGAGGTCTCAAAAGGTGTTTCTTCACCCCGGGAAGTGAATTAAATACCATTTGGAGGCATTTAATGTTCAAGCAAAAACAGGTGATTTTTGCCAAAAGAGATAACACCGCCCCATTACGTCATGCTTCAGAAAGGTGAAAAATGGTCCATTTTCAAATGTTTTATTTTTGAACGTCAGTTCACATTTGTAGGTAGATCATCAGTTTTAGAGCTAAAATTAGCATTTTTAAAGTGATTTTCATGCTTCCAGGGGCCCGGGGGTGAATTAAATACCATTTGGAGGCATTTAATGTTCAAGCAAAAACAGGAGATTTTTGACAAAAGAGATAACACCCCCCCATTACGCCATGATTCAGAAAGGTGAAAAATGGTCCGTTTTCAAATGTTTTATTTTTGAACGTCAGTTCACATTTGTAGGTAGATCATCAGTTTTAGAGCTAAAATTAGCATGTTTAAAGTGATTTTCATGCTTTCAGGGGCCCGGGACGTGAATTAAATACCATTTGGAGGCATTTAATGTTCAAGCAAAAACAGGTGATTTTTGACAAAAGAGATAACACCCCCCCATTACGTCATGCTTTAGAAAGGTGAAAAATGGTCCGTTTTCAAATGTTTTATTTTTGAATGTCAGTTCACATTTGTAGGTAGATCATCAGTTTTAGAGCTAAAATTAGCCTGTTTAAAGTGATTTTCATGCTTCCAGGGGCCTGGGAAGTGAATTAAATACCATTTGGAGGCATTTAATGTTCAAGCAAAAACAGGAGATTTTTGACAAAAGAGATAACACCCCCCCATTACGCCATGCTTCAGAAAGGTGAAAAATGGTCAGTTTTCAAATGTTTTATTTGTGAACGTCAGTTCACATTTGTAGGTAGATCATCAGTTTTAGAGCTAAAATTAGCATGTTTAAAGTGATTTTCATGCTTCATGGGGCCCTAAACACAAGATTTGTGGAATGGTTAAAAGTGTATGAAAATGGCCAATTTACTCACTCTGAGGTCTCAAAAAGTGTTTCTTCACCCCGGGAAGTGAATTAAATACCATTTGGAGGCATTTAATGTTCAAGCAAAAACAGGTGATTTTTGCCAAAAGAGATAACACCCCCCCATTACGTCATGCTTCAGGAAGGTGAAAAATGGTCTGTTTTCAAATGTTTTATTTTTTAACGTCAGTTCACATTTGTAGGTAGATCATCAGTTTTAGAGCTACAATTAGCATGTTTAAAGTGATTTTCATGCTTCCAGGGGCCCGGGAAGTGAATTAAATACCATTTGGAGGCATTTAATGTTAAAGCAAAAACAGGTGATTTTTGACAAAAGAGATAACACCCCCCATTCCATTACGTCATGCTACAGAAAGGTGAAAAATGGTCCGTTTTCAAATGTTTTATTTTTGAACGTCAGTTCACATTTGTAGGTAGATCATCAGTTTTAGAGCTAAAATTAGCATGTTTAAAGTGATTTTCATGCTTCCAGGGGCCCGGGAAGTGAATTAAATGCCATTTGGAGGCATTTAATGTTTAAGCAAAAACAGGTGATTTTTGACAAAAGAGATAACACCCCTCCCCATTACGTCATGCTTCAGAAAGGTGAAAAATGGTCCGTTTTCAAATGTTTTATTTTTGAACGTCAGTTCACATTTGTAGGTAGATCATCAGTTTTAGAGCTAAAATTAGCATGTTTAAAGTGATTTTCATGCTTCCAGGGGCCCTAAACACAAGATTTGTGGAATGGTTAAAAGTGCATGAAAATGGCCAATTTACTCACTCTGAGGTCTCAAAGGTGTTTCTTCACCCCGGGAAGTGAATTAAATACCATTTGGAGGCATTTAATGTTCAAGCAAAAACAGGTGATTTTTGCCAAAAGAGATAACACCCCCCCATTACGTCATGCTTCAGAAAGGTGAAAAATGGTCCATTTTCAAATGTTTTATTTTTGAACGGCAGTTCACATTTGTAGGTAGATCATCAGTTTTAGAGCTAAAATTAGCATTTTTAAAGTGATTTTCATGCTTACAGGGGCCCGGGAAGTGAATTAAATACCATTTGGAGGCATTTAATGTTCAAGCAAAAACAGGAGATTTTTGACAAAAGAGATAACACCCCCCCATTACGCCATGCTTCAGAAAGGTGAAAAATGGTCCGTTTTCAAATGTTTTATTTTTGAACGTCAGTTCACATTTGTAGGTAGATCATCAGTTTTAGAGCTAAAATTAGCATGTTTAAAGTGATCTTCATGCTTCCAGGGGCCCTAAACACAAGATTTGTGGAATGGTTAAAAGTGCATGAAAATGGCCAATTTACTCAGTCTGAGGTCTCAAAGGTGTTTCTTCACCCCGGGAAGTGAATTAAATACCATTTGGAGGCATTTAATGTTCAAGCAAAAACAGGTGATTTTTGACAAAAGAGAAAACACCCCCCCATTACGCCATGCTTCAGAAAGGTGAAAAATGGTCCGTTTTCAAATGTTTTATTTTTGAAGGTCAGTTCACATTTGTAGGTAGATCATCAGTTTTAGAGCTAAAATTAGCATGTTTAAAGTGATTTTCATGCTTCCAGGGGCCCAGGAAGTGAATTAAATACCATTTGGAGGCATTTAATGTTCAAGCAAAAACAGGTGATTTTTGACAAAAGAGATAACACCCCCCCATTACGTCATGCTTCAGAAAGGTGAAAAATGGTCCGTTTTCAAATGTTTTATTTTTGAACGTCAGTTTACATTTGTAGGTAGATCATCAGTTTTAGAGCTACAATTAGTATGTTTAAAGTGATTTTCATGCTTCCAGGGGCCCGGGAAGTGAATTAAATACCATTTGGAGGCATTTAATGTTCAAGCAAAAACAGGTTATTTTTGACAAAAGAGATAACACCCCCCATTCCATTACGTCATGCTTCAGAAAGGTGAAAAATGGTGCGTTTTCAAATGTTTTATTTTTGAACGTCAGTTCACATTTGTAGGTAGATCATCAGTTTTAGAGCTAAATTAGCATGTTTAAAGTGATTTTCATGCTTCCAGGGGCCTGGGAAGTGAATTAAATACCATTTGGAGGCATTTAATGTTCAAGCAAAAACAGGAGATTTTTGACAAAAGAGATAACACCCCCCCATTACGCCATGCTTCAGAAAGGTGAAAAATGGTCAGTTTTCAAATGTTTTATTTTTGAACGTCAGTTCACATTTGTAGGTAGATCATCAGTTTTAGAGATAAAATTAGCATGTTTAAAGTGATTTTCATGCTTCCAGGGGCCCGGGAAGTGAATTAAATACCATTTGGAGGCATTTAATGTTCAAGCAAAAACAGGTGATTTTTGACAAAAGAGATAACACCCCCCATTACGTCATGCTTCAGAAAGGTGAAAAATGGTCCGTTTTCAAATGTTTTATTTGTGAACGTCAGTTCACATTTGTAGGTAGATCATCAGTTTTAGAGCTAAAATTAGCATGTTTAAAGTGATTTTCATGCTTCATGGGGCCCTAAACACAAGATTTGTGGAATGGTTAAAAGTGCATGAAAATGGCCAATTTACTCACTCTGAGGTCTCAAAAAGTGTTTCTTCACCCCGGGAAGTGAATTAAATACCATTTGGAGGCATTTAATGTTCAAGCAAAAACAGGTGATTTTTGCCAAAAGAGATAACACCCCCCATTATATGTCATGCTTCAGAAAGGTGAAAAATTGTCCGTTTTCAAATGTTTTATTTTTGAACGTCAGTTCACATTTGTAGGTAGATCATCAGTTTTAGAGCTAATATTAGCATGTTTAAAGTGATTTTCATGCTTTCAGGGGCCCGGGAAGGGAATTAAATACCATTTAGAGGCATTTAATGTTCAAGCAAAAACAGGTGATTTTTGACAAAAGAGATAACACCCCCCATTACGTCATGCTTCAGAAAGGTGAAAAATGGTCCGTTTTCAAATGTTTTATTTTTTAACGTCAGTTCACATTTGAAGGTAGATCATCAGTTTTAGAGCTACAATTAGCATGTTTAAAGTGATTTTCATGCTTCCAGGGGCCCGGGAAGTGAATTAAATACCATTTGGAGGCATTTAATGTTAAAGCAAAAACAGGTGATTTTTGACAAAAGAGATAACACCCCCCATTCCATTACGTCATGCTACAGAAAGGTGAAAAATGGTCCGTTTTCAAATGTTTTATTTTTGAACGTCAGTTCACATTTGTAGGTAGATCATCAGTTTTAGAGCTAAAATTAGCATGTTTAAAGTGATTTTCATGCTTCCAGGGGCCCTAAACACAAGATTTGTGGAATGGTTAAAAGTGCATGAAAATGGCCAATTTACTCACTCTGAGGTCTTAAAGGTGTTTCTTCACCCCGGGAAGTGAATTAAATACCATTTGGAGGCATTTAATGTTCAAGCAAAAACAGGTGATTTTTGCCAAAAGAGATAACACCCCCCCATTACGTCATGCTTCAGAAAGGTGAAAAATGGTCCATTTTCAAATGTTTTATTTTTGAACGGCAGTTCACATTTGTAGGTAGATCATCAGTTTTAGAGCTAAAATTAGCATTTTTAAAGTGATTTTCATGCTTACAGGGGCCCGGGAAGTGAATTAAATACCATTTGGAGGCATTTAATGTTCAAGCAAAAACAGGAGATTTTTGACAAAAGAGATAACACCCCCCCATTACGCCATGCTTCAGAAAGGTGAAAAATGGTCCGTTTTCAAAGGTTTTATTTTTGAACGTCAGTTCACATTTGTAGGTAGATCATCAGTTTTAGAGCTAAAATTAGCATGTTTAAAGTGATCTTCATGCTTCCAGGGGCCCTAAACACAAGATTTGTGGAATGGTTAAAAGTGCATGAAAATGGCCAATTTACTCAGTCTGAGGTCTCAAAGGTGTTTCTTCACCCCGGGAAGTGAATTAAATACCATTTGGAGGCATTTAATGTTCAAGCAAAAACAGGTGATTTTTGACAAAAGAGAAAACACCCCCCCATTACGCCATGCTTCAGAAAGGTGAAAAATGGTCCGTTTTCAAATGTTTTATTTTTGAAGGTCAGTTCACATTTGTAGGTAGATCATCAGTTTTAGAGCTAAAATTAGCATGTTTAAAGTGATTTTCATGCTTCCAGGGGCCCGGGAAGTGAATTAAATACCATTTGGAGGCATTTAATGTTCAAGCAAAAACAGGAGATTTTTGACAAAAGAGATAACATCCCCCATTACGCCATGCTTCTGAAAGGTGAAAAATGGTCCGTTTTCAAATGTTTTATTTTTGAACGTCAGTTCACATTTGTAGGTAGATCATCAGTTTTAGAGCTAAAATTAGCATGTTTAAAGAGATTTTCATGCTTCCAGGGGCCCTAAACACAAGATTTGTGGATTGGTTAAAAGTGCATGAAAATGGCTAATTTACTCACTCTGAGGTCTCAAAAAGTGTTTCTTCACCCCGGGAAGTGAATTAAATACCATTTGGAGGCATTTAATGTTCAAGCAAAAACAGGTGATTTTTGCCAAAAGAGATAACACCCCCCATTACGTCATGCTTCAGGAAGGTGAAAAATGGTCTGTTTTCAAATGTTTTATTTTTGAACGTCAGTTCACATTTGTAGGTAGATCATCCGTTTTAGAGCTACAATTAGCATGTTTAAAGTGATTTTCATGCTTTATGGGGCCCGGGAAGTGAATTAAATACCATTTGGAGGCATTTAATGTTCAAGCAAAAACAGGTGATTTTTGCCAAAAGAGATAACACCCCCCATTATATGTCATGCTTCAGAAAGGTGAAAAATGGTCCGTTTTCAAATGTTTTATTTTTGAACGTCAGTTCACATTTGTAGGTAGATCATCAGTTTTAGAGCTAATATTAGCATGTTTAAAGTGATTTTCATGCTTTCAGGGGCCCGGGAAGTGAATTAAATACCATTTAGAGGCATTTAATGTTCAAGCAAAAACAGGTGATTTTTGACAAAAGAGATAACACCCCCCCATTACGTCATGCTTCAGAAAGGTGAAAAATGGTCCGTTTTCAAATGTTTTATTTTTGAACGTCAGTTTACATTTGTAGGTAGATCATCAGTTTTAGAGCTACAATTAGTATGTTTAAAGTGATTTTCATGCTTCCAGGGGCCCGGGAAGTGAATTAAATACCATTTGGAGGCATTTAATGTTCAAGCAAAAACAGGTTATTTTTGACAAAAGAGATAACACCCCCCATTCCATTACGTCATGCTTCAGAAAGGTGAAAAATGGTGCGTTTTCAAATGTTTTATTTTTGAACGTCAGTTCACATTTGTAGGTAGATCATCAGTTTTAGAGCTAAATTAGCATGTTTAAAGTGATTTTCATGCTTCCAGGGGCCTGGGAAGTGAATTAAATACCATTTGGAGGCATTTAATGTTCAAGCAAAAACAGGAGATTTTTGACAAAAGAGATAACACCCCCCCATTACGCCATGCTTCAGAAAGGTGAAAAATGGTCAGTTTTCAAATGTTTTATTTTTGAACGTCAGTTCACATTTGTAGGTAGATCATCAGTTTTAGAGATAAAATTAGCATGTTTAAAGTGATTTTCATGCTTCCAGGGGCCCGGGAAGTGAATTAAATACCATTTGGAGGCATTTAATGTTCAAGCAAAAACAGGTGATTTTTGACAAAAGAGATAACACCCCCCATTACGTCATGCTTCAGAAAGGTGAAAAATGGTCCGTTTTCAAATGTTTTATTTGTGAACGTCAGTTCACATTTGTAGGTAGATCATCAGTTTTAGAGCTAAAATTAGCATGTTTAAAGTGATTTTCATGCTTCATGGGGCCCTAAACACAAGATTTGTGGAATGGTTAAAAGTGCATGAAAATGGCCAATTTACTCACTCTGAGGTCTCAAAAAGTGTTTCTTCACCCCGGGAAGTGAATTAAATACCATTTGGAGGCATTTAATGTTCAAGCAAAAACAGGTGATTTTTGCCAAAAGAGATAACACCCCCCATTATATGTCATGCTTCAGAAAGGTGAAAAATTGTCCGTTTTCAAATGTTTTATTTTTGAACGTCAGTTCACATTTGTAGGTAGATCATCAGTTTTAGAGCTAATATTAGCATGTTTAAAGTGATTTTCATGCTTTCAGGGGCCCGGGAAGGGAATTAAATACCATTTAGAGGCATTTAATGTTCAAGCAAAAACAGGTGATTTTTGACAAAAGAGATAACACCCCCCATTACGTCATGCTTCAGAAAGGTGAAAAATGGTCCGTTTTCAAATGTTTTATTTTTTAACGTCAGTTCACATTTGAAGGTAGATCATCAGTTTTAGAGCTACAATTAGCATGTTTAAAGTGATTTTCATGCTTCCAGGGGCCCGGGAAGTGAATTAAATACCATTTGGAGGCATTTAATGTTAAAGCAAAAACAGGTGATTTTTGACAAAAGAGATAACACCCCCCATTCCATTACGTCATGCTACAGAAAGGTGAAAAATGGTCCGTTTTCAAATGTTTTATTTTTGAACATCAGTTCACATTTGTAGGTAGATCATCAGTTTTAGAGCTAAAATTAGCATGTTTAAAGTGATTTTCATGCTTCCAGGGGCCCTAAACACAAGATTTGTGGAATGGTTAAAAGTGCATGAATATGGCCAATTTACTCACTCTGAGGTCTTAAAGGTGTTTCTTCACCCCGGGAAGTGAATTAAATACCATTTGGAGGCATTTAATGTTCAAGCAAAAACAGGTGATTTTTGCCAAAAGAGATAACACCCCCCCATTACGTCATGCTTCAGAAAGGTGAAAAATGGTCCATTTTCAAATGTTTTATTTTTGAACGGCAGTTCACATTTGTAGGTAGATCATCAGTTTTAGAGCTAAAATTAGCATTTTTAAAGTGATTTTCATGCTTACAGGGGCCCGGGAAGTGAATTAAATACCATTTGGAGGCATTTAATGTTCAAGCAAAAACAGGAGATTTTTGACAAAAGAGATAACACCCCCCCATTACGCCATGCTTCAGAAAGGTGAAAAATGGTCCGTTTTCAAAGGTTTTATTTTTGAACGTCAGTTCACATTTGTAGGTAGATCATCAGTTTTAGAGCTAAAATTAGCATGTTTAAAGTGATCTTCATGCTTCCAGGGGCCCTAAACACAAGATTTGTGGAATGGTTAAAAGTGCATGAAAATGGCCAATTTACTCAGTCTGAGGTCTCAAAGGTGTTTCTTCACCCCGGGAAGTGAATTAAATACCATTTGGAGGCATTTAATGTTCAAGCAAAAACAGGTGATTTTTGACAAAAGAGAAAACACCCCCCCATTACGCCATGCTTCAGAAAGGTGAAAAATGGTCCGTTTTCAAATGTTTTATTTTTGAAGGTCAGTTCACATTTGTAGGTAGATCATCAGTTTTAGAGCTAAAATTAGCATGTTTAAAGTGATTTTCATGCTTCCAGGGGCCCAGGAAGTGAATTAAATACCATTTGGAGGCATTTAATGTTCAAGCAAAAACAGGTGATTTTTGACAAAAGAGATAACACCCCCCCCATTACGTCATGCTTAAGAAAGGTGAAAAATGGTCCATTTTCAAATGTTTTATTTTTGAACGTCAGTTCACATTTGTAGGTAGATCATCAGTTTTAGAGCTAAAATTAGCATGTTTAAAGTGATTTTCATGCTTCCAGGGGCCCTAAACACAAGATTTGTGGAATGGTTAAAAGTGCATGAAAATGGCCAATTTACTCACTCTGAGGTCTCAAAAAGTGTTTCTTCACCCCGGGAAGTGAATTATATACCATTTGGAGGCATTTAATGTTCAAGCATAAACAGGTGTTTTTTGCCAAAAGAGATAACACCCCCATTACGTCATACTTCAGAAAGGTGAAAAATTGTCTGTTTTAAAATGTTTTATTTTTGAACGTCAGTTCACATTTGTAGGTAGATCATCAGTTTTAGAGCTAAAATTAGCATGTTTAAAGTGATTTTCATGCTTCCAGGGGCCCGGGAAGTGAATTAAATGCCATTTGGAGGCATTTAATGTTTAAGCAAAAACAGGTGATTTTTGACAAAAGAGATAACACCCCTCCCCATTACGTCATGCTTCAGAAAGGTGAAAAATGGTCCGTTTTCAAATGTTTTATTTTTGAACGTCAGTTCACATTTGTAGGTAGATCATCAGTTTTAGAGCTAAAATTAGCATGTTTAAAGTGATTTTCATGCTTCCAGGGGCTCTAAACACAAGATTTGTGGAATGGTTAAAAGTGCATGAAAATGGCCAATTTACTCACTCTGAGGTCTCAAAAAGTGTTTCTTCACCCCGGGAAGTGAATTAAATACGATTTGGAGGCATTTAATGTTCAAGCAAAAACAGGTGATTTTTGCCAAAAGAGATAACACCCCCCCATTACGTCATGCTTCAGAAAGGTGAAAAATGGTCCGTTTTCAAATGTTTTATTTTTGAACGTCAGTTCACTTTTGTAGGTAGATCATCAGTTTTAGAGCTGAAATTAGCATTTTTAAAGTGATTTTCATGCTTCCAGGGGCCTGGGAAGTGAATTAAATACCATTTGGAGGAATTTAATGTTCAAGCAAAAACAGGAGATTTTTGACAAAAGAGATAACACCCCCCCATTACGCCATGCTTCAGAAAGGTGAAAAATGGTCCATTTTCAAATGTTTTATTTTTGAACGTCAGTTTACATTTGTAGGTAGATCATCAGTTTTAGAGCTAAAATTAGCATGTTTAAAGTGATTTTCATGCTTCCAGAGGCCCAGGAAGTGAATTAAATACCATTTGGAGGCATTTAATGTTCAAGCAAAAACAGGTGATTTTTGACAAAAGAGATAACACCCCCCATTACGTCATGCTTAAGAAAGGTGAAAAATGGTCCGTTTTCAAATGTTTTATTTTTGAACGTCAGTTCACATTTGTAGGTAGATCATCAGTTTTAGAGCTAAAATTAGCATGTTTAAAGTGATTTTCATGCTTCCAGGGGCACTAAACACAAGATTTGTGGAATGGTTAAAAGTGCATGAAAATGGCCAATTTACTCACTCTGAGGTCTCAAAAAGTGTTTCTTCACCCCGGGAAGTGAAGTAAATACCATTTGGAGGCATTTAATGTTCAAGCAAAAACAGGTGTTTTTTGCCAAAAGAGATAACACCCCCATTATGTCATGCTTCAGAAAGGTGAAAAATGGTCAGTTTTCAAATTTTTGAACGTCAGTTCACATTTGTAGGTAGATCATCAGTTTTAGAGCTAAAATTAGCATGTTTAAAGTGATTTTCATGCTTCCAGGGGCCCTAAACACAAGATTTGTGGAATGGTTAAAAGTGCATGAAAATGGCCAATTTACTCACTCTGAGGTCTCAAAAAGTGTTTCTTCACCCCGGGAAGTGAATTAAATACCATTTGGAGGCATTTAATGTTCAAGCAAAAACAGGTGATTTTTGCCAAAAGAGATAACATCCCCCCATTACGTCATGCTTCAGAAAGGTGAAAAATGGTCCGTTTTCAAATGTTTTATTTTTGAACGTCAGTTCACATTTGTAGGTAGATCATCAGTTTTAGAGCTAAAATTAGCATGTTTAAAGTGATTTTCATGCTTCCAGCGGCCCAGGAAGTGAATTAAATACCATTTGGAGGCATTTAATGTTCAAGCAAAAACAGGTGATTTTTGACAAAAGAGATAACACCCCTCCCCATTACGTCATGCTTCAGAAAGGTGAAAAATGGTCCGTTTTCAAATGTTTTATTTTTGAACGTCAGTTCACATTTGTAGGTAGATCATCAGTTTTAGAGCTAAAATTAGCATGTTTAAAGTGATTTTCATGCTTCCAGGGGCCTGGGAAGTGAATTAAATACCATTTGGAGGAATTTAATGTTCAAGCAAAAACAGGAGATTTTTGACAAAAGAGATAACACCCCCCCATTATGCCGTGCTTCAGAAAGTTGAAAAATGGTCCGTTTTCAAATGTTTTATTTTTGAACGTCAGTTCACATTTGTAGGTAGATCATCAGTTTTAGAGCTAAAATTAGCATGTTTAAAGTGATTTTCATGCTTCCAGAGGCCCAGGAAGGGAATTAAATACCATTTGGAGGCATTTAATGTTAAGCAAAAACAGGTGATTTTTGCCAAAAGAGATAACACCCCCCCATTACGTCATGCTTAAGAAAGGTGAAAAATGGTCCATTTTCAAATGTTTTATTTTTGAACGTCAGTTCACATTTGTAGGTAGATCATCAGTTTTAGAGCTAAAATTAGCATTTTTAAAGTGATTTTCATGCTTCCAGGGGCCCGGGGGTGAATTAAATACCATTTGGAGGCATTTAATGTTCAAGCAAAAACAGGAGATTTTTGACAAAAGAGATAACACCCCCCCATTACGCCATGCTTCAGAAAGGTGAAAAATGGTCCGTTTTCAAATGTTTTATTTTGAACGTCAGTTCACATTTGTAGGTAGATCATCAGTTTTAGAGCTAAAATTAGCATGTTTAAAGTGATTTTCATGCTTCCAGGGGCCCAGGAAGTGAATTAAATACCATTTGGAGGCATTTAATGTTCAAGCAAAAACAGGTGATTTTTGACAAAAGAGATAACACCCCCCCATTATGTCATGCTTAAGAAAGGTGAAAAATTGGCCGTTTTCAAATGTTTTATTTTTGAACGTCAGTTCACATTTGTAGGTAGATCATCAGTTTTAGAGCTAAAATTAGCATGTTTAAAGTGATTTTCATGCTTTCAGGGGCCCGGGAAGTGAATTAAATACCATTTAGAGGCATTTAATGTTCAAGCAAAAACAGGTGATTTTTGACAAAAGAGATAACACCCCCCCATTACGTCATGCTTCAGAAAGGTGAAAAATGGTCCGTTTTCAAATGTTTTATTTTTGAACGTCAGTTTACATTTGTAGGTAGATCATCAGTTTTAGAGCTACAATTAGTATGTTTAAAGTGATTTTCATGCTTCCAGGGGCCCGGGAAGTGAATTAAATACCATTTGGAGGCATTTAATGTTCAAGCAAAAACAGGTTATTTTTGACAAAAGAGATAACACCCCCCATTCCATTACGTCATGCTTCAGAAAGGTGAAAAATGGTGCGTTTTCAAATGTTTTATTTTTGAACGTCAGTTCACATTTGTAGGTAGATCATCAGTTTTAGAGCTAAATTAGCATGTTTAAAGTGATTTTCATGCTTCCAGGGGCCTGGGAAGTGAATTAAATACCATTTGGAGGCATTTAATGTTCAAGCAAAAACAGGAGATTTTTGACAAAAGAGATAACACCCCCCCATTACGCCATGCTTCAGAAAGGTGAAAAATGGTCAGTTTTCAAATGTTTTATTTTTGAACGTCAGTTCACATTTGTAGGTAGATCATCAGTTTTAGAGATAAAATTAGCATGTTTAAAGTGATTTTCATGCTTCCAGGGGCCCGGGAAGTGAATTAAATACCATTTGGAGGCATTTAATGTTCAAGCAAAAACAGGTGATTTTTGACAAAAGAGATAACACCCCCCATTACGTCATGCTTCAGAAAGGTGAAAAATGGTCCGTTTTCAAATGTTTTATTTGTGAACGTCAGTTCACATTTGTAGGTAGATCATCAGTTTTAGAGCTAAAATTAGCATGTTTAAAGTGATTTTCATGCTTCATGGGGCCCTAAACACAAGATTTGTGGAATGGTTAAAAGTGCATGAAAATGGCCAATTTACTCACTCTGAGGTCTCAAAAAGTGTTTCTTCACCCCGGGAAGTGAATTAAATACCATTTGGAGGCATTTAATGTTCAAGCAAAAACAGGTGATTTTTGCCAAAAGAGATAACACCCCCCATTATATGTCATGCTTCAGAAAGGTGAAAAATTGTCCGTTTTCAAATGTTTTATTTTTGAACGTCAGTTCACATTTGTAGGTAGATCATCAGTTTTAGAGCTAATATTAGCATGTTTAAAGTGATTTTCATGCTTTCAGGGGCCCGGGAAGGGAATTAAATACCATTTAGAGGCATTTAATGTTCAAGCAAAAACAGGTGATTTTTGACAAAAGAGATAACACCCCCCATTACGTCATGCTTCAGAAAGGTGAAAAATGGTCCGTTTTCAAATGTTTTATTTTTTAACGTCAGTTCACATTTGAAGGTAGATCATCAGTTTTAGAGCTACAATTAGCATGTTTAAAGTGATTTTCATGCTTCCAGGGGCCCGGGAAGTGAATTAAATACCATTTGGAGGCATTTAATGTTAAAGCAAAAACAGGTGATTTTTGACAAAAGAGATAACACCCCCCATTCCATTACGTCATGCTACAGAAAGGTGAAAAATGGTCCGTTTTCAAATGTTTTATTTTTGAACGTCAGTTCACATTTGTAGGTAGATCATCAGTTTTAGAGCTAAAATTAGCATGTTTAAAGTGATTTTCATGCTTCCAGGGGCCCTAAACACAAGATTTGTGGAATGGTTAAAAGTGCATGAAAATGGCCAATTTACTCACTCTGAGGTCTTAAAGGTGTTTCTTCACCCCGGGAAGTGAATTAAATACCATTTGGAGGCATTTAATGTTCAAGCAAAAACAGGTGATTTTTGCCAAAAGAGATAACACCCCCCCATTACGTCATGCTTCAGAAAGGTGAAAAATGGTCCATTTTCAAATGTTTTATTTTTGAACGGCAGTTCACATTTGTAGGTAGATCATCAGTTTTAGAGCTAAAATTAGCATTTTTAAAGTGATTTTCATGCTTACAGGGGCCCGGGAAGTGAATTAAATACCATTTGGAGGCATTTAATGTTCAAGCAAAAACAGGAGATTTTTGACAAAAGAGATAACACCCCCCCATTACGCCATGCTTCAGAAAGGTGAAAAATGGTCCGTTTTCAAAGGTTTTATTTTTGAACGTCAGTTCACATTTGTAGGTAGATCATCAGTTTTAGAGCTAAAATTAGCATGTTTAAAGTGATCTTCATGCTTCCAGGGGCCCTAAACACAAGATTTGTGGAATGGTTAAAAGTGCATGAAAATGGCCAATTTACTCAGTCTGAGGTCTCAAAGGTGTTTCTTCACCCCGGGAAGTGAATTAAATACCATTTGGAGGCATTTAATGTTCAAGCAAAAACAGGTGATTTTTGACAAAAGAGAAAACACCCCCCCATTACGCCATGCTTCAGAAAGGTGAAAAATGGTCCGTTTTCAAATGTTTTATTTTTGAAGGTCAGTTCACATTTGTAGGTAGATCATCAGTTTTAGAGCTAAAATTAGCATGTTTAAAGTGATTTTCATGCTTCCAGGGGCCCAGGAAGTGAATTAAATACCATTTGGAGGCATTTAATGTTCAAGCAAAAACAGGTGATTTTTGACAAAAGAGATAACACCCCCCCCCATTACGTCATGCTTAAGAAAGGTGAAAAATGGTCCATTTTCAAATGTTTTATTTTTGAACGTCAGTTCACATTTGTAGGTAGATCATCAGTTTTAGAGCTAAAATTAGCATGTTTAAAGTGATTTTCATGCTTCCAGGGGCCCTAAACACAAGATTTGTGGAATGGTTAAAAGTGCATGAAAATGGCCAATTTACTCACTCTGAGGTCTCAAAAAGTGTTTCTTCACCCCGGGAAGTGAATTATATACCATTTGGAGGCATTTAATGTTCAAGCATAAACAGGTGTTTTTTGCCAAAAGAGATAACACCCCCATTACGTCATACTTCAGAAAGGTGAAAAATTGTCTGTTTTAAAATGTTTTATTTTTGAACGTCAGTTCACATTTGTAGGTAGATCATCAGTTTTAGAGCTAAAATTAGCATGTTTAAAGTGATTTTCATGCTTCCAGGGGCCCGGGAAGTGAATTAAATGCCATTTGGAGGCATTTAATGTTTAAGCAAAAACAGGTGATTTTTGACAAAAGAGATAACACCCCTCCCCATTACGTCATGCTTCAGAAAGGTGAAAAATGGTCCGTTTTCAAATGTTTTATTTTTGAACGTCAGTTCACATTTGTAGGTAGATCATCAGTTTTAGAGCTAAAATTAGCATGTTTAAAGTGATTTTCATGCTTCCAGGGGCTCTAAACACAAGATTTGTGGAATGGTTAAAAGTGCATGAAAATGGCCAATTTACTCACTCTGAGGTCTCAAAAAGTGTTTCTTCACCCCGGGAAGTGAATTAAATACGATTTGGAGGCATTTAATGTTCAAGCAAAAACAGGTGATTTTTGCCAAAAGAGATAACACCCCCCCATTACGTCATGCTTCAGAAAGGTGAAAAATGGTCCGTTTTCAAATGTTTTATTTTTGAACGTCAGTTCACTTTTGTAGGTAGATCATCAGTTTTAGAGCTGAAATTAGCATTTTTAAAGTGATTTTCATGCTTCCAGGGGCCTGGGAAGTGAATTAAATACCATTTGGAGGAATTTAATGTTCAAGCAAAAACAGGAGATTTTTGACAAAAGAGATAACACCCCCCCATTACGCCATGCTTCAGAAAGGTGAAAAATGGTCCATTTTCAAATGTTTTATTTTTGAACGTCAGTTTACATTTGTAGGTAGATCATCAGTTTTAGAGCTAAAATTAGCATGTTTAAAGTGATTTTCATGCTTCCAGAGGCCCAGGAAGTGAATTAAATACCATTTGGAGGCATTTAATGTTCAAGCAAAAACAGGTGATTTTTGACAAAAGAGATAACACCCCCCATTACGTCATGCTTAAGAAAGGTGAAAAATGGTCCGTTTTCAAATGTTTTATTTTTGAACGTCAGTTCACATTTGTAGGTAGATCATCAGTTTTAGAGCTAAAATTAGCATGTTTAAAGTGATTTTCATGCTTCCAGGGGCACTAAACACAAGATTTGTGGAATGGTTAAAAGTGCATGAAAATGGCCAATTTACTCACTCTGAGGTCTCAAAAAGTGTTTCTTCACCCCGGGAAGTGAAGTAAATACCATTTGGAGGCATTTAATGTTCAAGCAAAAACAGGTGTTTTTTGCCAAAAGAGATAACACCCCCATTATGTCATGCTTCAGAAAGGTGAAAAATGGTCAGTTTTCAAATTTTTGAACGTCAGTTCACATTTGTAGGTAGATCATCAGTTTTAGAGCTAAAATTAGCATGTTTAAAGTGATTTTCATGCTTCCAGGGGCCCTAAACACAAGATTTGTGGAATGGTTAAAAGTGCATGAAAATGGCCAATTTACTCACTCTGAGGTCTCAAAAAGTGTTTCTTCACCCCGGGAAGTGAATTAAATACCATTTGGAGGCATTTAATGTTCAAGCAAAAACAGGTGATTTTTGCCAAAAGAGATAACATCCCCCCATTACGTCATGCTTCAGAAAGGTGAAAAATGGTCCGTTTTCAAATGTTTTATTTTTGAACGTCAGTTCACATTTGTAGGTAGATCATCAGTTTTAGAGCTAAAATTAGCATGTTTAAAGTGATTTTCATGCTTCCAGCGGCCCAGGAAGTGAATTAAATACCATTTGGAGGCATTTAATGTTCAAGCAAAAACAGGTGATTTTTGACAAAAGAGATAACACCCCTCCCCATTACGTCATGCTTCAGAAAGGTGAAAAATGGTCCGTTTTCAAATGTTTTATTTTTGAACGTCAGTTCACATTTGTAGGTAGATCATCAGTTTTAGAGCTAAAATTAGCATGTTTAAAGTGATTTTCATGCTTCCAGGGGCCTGGGAAGTGAATTAAATACCATTTGGAGGAATTTAATGTTCAAGCAAAAACAGGAGATTTTTGACAAAAGAGATAACACCCCCCCATTATGCCGTGCTTCAGAAAGTTGAAAAATGGTCCGTTTTCAAATGTTTTATTTTTGAACGTCAGTTCACATTTGTAGGTAGATCATCAGTTTTAGAGCTAAAATTAGCATGTTTAAAGTGATTTTCATGCTTCCAGAGGCCCAGGAAGGGAATTAAATACCATTTGGAGGCATTTAATGTTCAAGCAAAAACAGGTGATTTTTGCCAAAAGAGATAACACCCCCCCATTACGTCATGCTTAAGAAAGGTGAAAAATGGTCCATTTTCAAATGTTTTATTTTTGAACGTCAGTTCACATTTGTAGGTAGATCATCAGTTTTAGAGCTAAAATTAGCATTTTTAAAGTGATTTTCATGCTTCCAGGGGCCCGGGGGTGAATTAAATACCATTTGGAGGCATTTAATGTTCAAGCAAAAACAGGAGATTTTTGACAAAAGAGATAACACCCCCCCATTACGCCATGCTTCAGAAAGGTGAAAAATGGTCCGTTTTCAAATGTTTTATTTTGAACGTCAGTTCACATTTGTAGGTAGATCATCAGTTTTAGAGCTAAAATTAGCATGTTTAAAGTGATTTTCATGCTTCCAGGGGCCCAGGAAGTGAATTAAATACCATTTGGAGGCATTTAATGTTCAAGCAAAAACAGGTGATTTTTGACAAAAGAGATAACACCCCCCCATTATGTCATGCTTAAGAAAGGTGAAAAATTGGCCGTTTTCAAATGTTTTATTTTTGAACGTCAGTTCACATTTGTAGGTAGATCATCAGTTTTAGAGCTAAAATTAGCATGTTTAAAGTGATTTTCATGCTTCCAGGGGCCCGGGAAGTGAATTAAATACCATTTGGAGACATTTAATGTTCAAGCAAAAACAGGTGATTTTTGACAAAAGAGATAACACCCCCCCATTACGTCATGCTTCAGAAAGGTAAAAAATGGTCCGTTTTCAAATGTTTTATTTTTGAACGTCAGTTAACATTTGTAGGTAGATCATCAGTTTTAGAGCTAAAATTAGCATGTTTAAAGTGATTTTCATGCTTCCAGGGGCCCTAAACACAAGATTTGTGGAATGGTTAAAAGTGCATGAAAATGGCTAATTTACTCACTCTGAGGTCTCAAAAAGTGTTTCTTCACCCCGGGAAGTGAATTAAATACCATTTGGAGGCATTTAATGTTCAAGCAAAAACACGTGATTTTTGCCAAAAGAGATGACACCCCCCCATTACGTCATGCTTCAGAAAGGTGAAAAATGGTCCGTTTTCAAATGTTTTATTTTTGAACGTCAGTTCACATTTGTAGGTAGATCATCAGTTTTAGAGCTAAAATTAGCATGTTTAAAGTGATTTTCATGCTTTCAGGGGCCCGGGAAGTGAATTAAATACCATTTGGAGGCATTTAATGTTCAAGCAAAAACAGGTGATTTTTGACAAAAGAGATAACACCCTACGTCATGCTTCAGAAAGGTGAAAAATGGTCCGTTTTCAAATGTTTTATTTTTGAACGTCAGTTCACATTTGTAGGTAGATCAACAGTTTTAGAGCTAAAATTAGCATGTTTAAAGTGATTTTCATGCTTCCAGGAGCCCGGGAAGTGAATTAAATACAATTTGAAAGCATTTAATGTTCAAGCAAAAACAGGAGATTTTTGACAAAAGAGATAACACCCCCCCCATTACGTCATGCTTCAGAAAGGTGAAAAATGGTCCGTTTTCAAATGTTTTATTTTTGAACGTCAGTTCACATTTGTAGGTAGATTATCAGTTTTAGAGCTAAAATTAGCATGTTTAAAGTGATTGTCATGCTTCCAGGGGCCCGGGAAGTGAATTAAATACCATTTGGAGGCATTTAATGTTCAAGCAAAAACAGGTGATTTTTGCCAAAAGAGATAACACCCCCCTATTACGTCATGCTTCAGAAAGGTGAAAAATGGTCCGTTTTCAAATGTTTTATTTTTGAACGTCAGTTCACATTTGTAGGTAGATCATCAGTTTTAGAGCTGAAATTAGCATGTTTAACGAGATTTTCATGCTTCGAGGGGCCCGGGAAGTGAATTAAATACCATTTGGAGGCATTTAATGTTCAAGCAAAAACAGGAGATTTTTGACAAAAGAGATAACACCCCCCATTACGCCATGCTTCAGAAAGGTGAAAAATGGTCCGTTTTCAAATGTTTTATTTTTGAACGTCAGTTCACATTTGTAGGTAGATCATCAGTTTTAGAGCTAAAATTAGCATGTTTAAAGTGATTTTCATGCTTCCAGAGGCCCAGGAAGGGAATTAAATACCATTTGGAGGCATTTAATGTTCAAGCAAAAACAGGTGATTTTTGCCAAAAGAGATAACACCCCCCCATTACGTCATGCTTAAGAAAGGTGAAAAATGGTCCATTTTCAAATGTTTTATTTTTGAACGTCAGTTCACATTTGTAGGTAGATCATCAGTTTTAGAGCTAAAATTAGCATTTTTAAAGTGATTTTCATGCTTCCAGGGGCCCGGGGGTGAATTAAATACCATTTGGAGGCATTTAATGTTCAAGCAAAAACAGGAGATTTTTGACAAAAGAGATAACACCCCCCCATTACGCCATGCTTCAGAAAGGTGAAAAATGGTCCGTTTTCAAATGTTTTATTTTGAACGTCAGTTCACATTTGTAGGTAGATCATCAGTTTTAGAGCTAAAATTAGCATGTTTAAAGTGATTTTCATGCTTCCAGGGGCCCAGGAAGTGAATTAAATACCATTTGGAGGCATTTAATGTTCAAGCAAAAACAGGTGATTTTTGACAAAAGAGATAACACCCCCCCATTATGTCATGCTTAAGAAAGGTGAAAAATTGGCCGTTTTCAAATGTTTTATTTTTGAACGTCAGTTCACATTTGTAGGTAGATCATCAGTTTTAGAGCTAAAATTAGCATGTTTAAAGTGATTTTCATGCTTCCAGGGGCCCGGGAAGTGAATTAAATACCATTTGGAGACATTTAATGTTCAAGCAAAAACAGGTGATTTTTGACAAAAGAGATAACACCCCCCCATTACGTCATGCTTCAGAAAGGTAAAAAATGGTCCGTTTTCAAATGTTTTATTTTTGAACGTCAGTTAACATTTGTAGGTAGATCATCAGTTTTAGAGCTAAAATTAGCATGTTTAAAGTGATTTTCATGCTTCCAGGGGCCCTAAACACAAGATTTGTGGAATGGTTAAAAGTGCATGAAAATGGCTAATTTACTCACTCTGAGGTCTCAAAAAGTGTTTCTTCACCCCGGGAAGTGAATTAAATACCATTTGGAGGCATTTAATGTTCAAGCAAAAACACGTGATTTTTGCCAAAAGAGATGACACCCCCCCATTACGTCATGCTTCAGAAAGGTGAAAAATGGTCCGTTTTCAAATGTTTTATTTTTGAACGTCAGTTCACATTTGTAGGTAGATCATCAGTTTTAGAGCTAAAATTAGCATGTTTAAAGTGATTTTCATGCTTTCAGGGGCCCGGGAAGTGAATTAAATACCATTTGGAGGCATTTAATGTTCAAGCAAAAACAGGTGATTTTTGACAAAAGAGATAACACCCTACGTCATGCTTCAGAAAGGTGAAAAATGGTCCGTTTTCAAATGTTTTATTTTTGAACGTCAGTTCACATTTGTAGGTAGATCAACAGTTTTAGAGCTAAAATTAGCATGTTTAAAGTGATTTTCATGCTTCCAGGAGCCCGGGAAGTGAATTAAATACAATTTGAAAGCATTTAATGTTCAAGCAAAAACAGGAGATTTTTGACAAAAGAGATAACACCCCCCCCATTACGTCATGCTTCAGAAAGGTGAAAAATGGTCCGTTTTCAAATGTTTTATTTTTGAACGTCAGTTCACATTTGTAGGTAGATTATCAGTTTTAGAGCTAAAATTAGCATGTTTAAAGTGATTGTCATGCTTCCAGGGGCCCGGGAAGTGAATTAAATACCATTTGGAGGCATTTAATGTTCAAGCAAAAACAGGTGATTTTTGCCAAAAGAGATAACACCCCCCTATTACGTCATGCTTCAGAAAGGTGAAAAATGGTCCGTTTTCAAATGTTTTATTTTTGAACGTCAGTTCACATTTGTAGGTAGATCATCAGTTTTAGAGCTGAAATTAGCATGTTTAACGAGATTTTCATGCTTCGAGGGGCCCGGGAAGTGAATTAAATACCATTTGGAGGCATTTAATGTTCAAGCAAAAACAGGAGATTTTTGACAAAAGAGATAACACCCCCCATTACGCCATGCTTCAGAAAGGTGAAAAATGGTCCGTTTTCAAATGTTTTATTTTTGAACGTCAGTTCACATTTGTAGGTAGATCATCAGTTTTAGAGCTAAAATTAGCATGTTTAAAGTGATTTTCATGCTTCCAGAGGCCCAGGAAGGGAATTAAATACCATTTGGAGGCATTTAATGTTCAAGCAAAAACAGGTGATTTTTGCCAAAAGAGATAACACCCCCCCATTACGTCATGCTTAAGAAAGGTGAAAAATGGTCCATTTTCAAATGTTTTATTTTTGAACGTCAGTTCACATTTGTAGGTAGATCATCAGTTTTAGAGCTAAAATTAGCATTTTTAAAGTGATTTTCATGCTTCCAGGGGCCCGGGGGTGAATTAAATACCATTTGGAGGCATTTAATGTTCAAGCAAAAACAGGAGATTTTTGACAAAAGAGATAACACCCCCCCATTACGCCATGCTTCAGAAAGGTGAAAAATGGTCCGTTTTCAAATGTTTTATTTTGAACGTCAGTTCACATTTGTAGGTAGATCATCAGTTTTAGAGCTAAAATTAGCATGTTTAAAGTGATTTTCATGCTTCCAGGGGCCCAGGAAGTGAATTAAATACCATTTGGAGGCATTTAATGTTCAAGCAAAAACAGGTGATTTTTGACAAAAGAGATAACACCCCCCCATTATGTCATGCTTAAGAAAGGTGAAAAATTGGCCGTTTTCAAATGTTTTATTTTTGAACGTCAGTTCACATTTGTAGGTAGATCATCAGTTTTAGAGCTAAAATTAGCATGTTTAAAGTGATTTTCATGCTTCCAGGGGCCCGGGAAGTGAATTAAATACCATTTGGAGACATTTAATGTTCAAGCAAAAACAGGTGATTTTTGACAAAAGAGATAACACCCCCCCATTACGTCATGCTTCAGAAAGGTAAAAAATGGTCCGTTTTCAAATGTTTTATTTTTGAACGTCAGTTAACATTTGTAGGTAGATCATCAGTTTTAGAGCTAAAATTAGCATGTTTAAAGTGATTTTCATGCTTCCAGGGGCCCTAAACACAAGATTTGTGGAATGGTTAAAAGTGCATGAAAATGGCTAATTTACTCACTCTGAGGTCTCAAAAAGTGTTTCTTCACCCCGGGAAGTGAATTAAATACCATTTGGAGGCATTTAATGTTCAAGCAAAAACACGTGATTTTTGCCAAAAGAGATGACACCCCCCCATTACGTCATGCTTCAGAAAGGTGAAAAATGGTCCGTTTTCAAATGTTTTATTTTTGAACGTCAGTTCACATTTGTAGGTAGATCATCAGTTTTAGAGCTAAAATTAGCATGTTTAAAGTGATTTTCATGCTTTCAGGGGCCCGGGAAGTGAATTAAATACCATTTGGAGGCATTTAATGTTCAAGCAAAAACAGGTGATTTTTGACAAAAGAGATAACACCCTACGTCATGCTTCAGAAAGGTGAAAAATGGTCCGTTTTCAAATGTTTTATTTTTGAACGTCAGTTCACATTTGTAGGTAGATCAACAGTTTTAGAGCTAAAATTAGCATGTTTAAAGTGATTTTCATGCTTCCAGGAGCCCGGGAAGTGAATTAAATACAATTTGAAAGCATTTAATGTTCAAGCAAAAACAGGAGATTTTTGACAAAAGAGATAACACCCCCCCCATTACGTCATGCTTCAGAAAGGTGAAAAATGGTCCGTTTTCAAATGTTTTATTTTTGAACGTCAGTTCACATTTGTAGGTAGATTATCAGTTTTAGAGCTAAAATTAGCATGTTTAAAGTGATTGTCATGCTTCCAGGGGCCCGGGAAGTGAATTAAATACCATTTGGAGGCATTTAATGTTCAAGCAAAAACAGGTGATTTTTGCCAAAAGAGATAACACCCCCCTATTACGTCATGCTTCAGAAAGGTGAAAAATGGTCCGTTTTCAAATGTTTTATTTTTGAACGTCAGTTCACATTTGTAGGTAGATCATCAGTTTTAGAGCTGAAATTAGCATGTTTAACGAGATTTTCATGCTTCGAGGGGCCCGGGAAGTGAATTAAATACCATTTGGAGGCATTTAATGTTCAAGCAAAAACAGGAGATTTTTGACAAAAGAGATAACACCCCCCATTACGCCATGCTTCAGAAAGGTGAAAAATGGTCCGTTTTCAAATGTTTTATTTTTGAACGTCAGTTCACATTTGTAGGTAGATCATCAGTTTTAGAGCTAAAATTTGCATGTTTAAAGTGATTTTCATGCTTTCAGGGCCCCGGTAAGTGAATTAAATACCATTTGGAGGCATTTAATGTTCAAGCAAAAACAGGTGATTTTAGACAAAAGAGATAACACCCCCCCATTACGTCATGCTTCAGAAAGGTGAAAAATGGTCCGTTTTCAAATGTTTTATTTTTGAACGTCAGTTCACATTTGTAGGTAGATCAACAGTTTTAGAGCTAAAATTAGCATGTTTAAAGTGATTTTCATGCTTCCAGGAGCCCGGGAAGTGAATTAAATACAATTTGAAAGCATTTAATGTTCAAGCAAAAACAGGAGATTTTTGACAAAAGAGATAACACCCCCCTATTACGTCATGCTTCAGAAAGGTGAAAAATGGTCCGTTTTCAAATGTTTTATTTTTGAACGTCAGTTCACATTTGTAGGTAGATTATCAGTTTTAGAGCTAAAATTAGCATGTTTAAAGTGATTGTCATGCTTCCAGGGGCCCGGGAAGTGAATTAAATACCATTTGGAGGCATTTAATGTTCAAGCAAAAACAGGAGATTTTTGACAAAAGAGATAACATCCCCCATTACGCCATGCTTCTGAAAGGTGAAAAATGGTCCGTTTTCAAATGTTTTATTTTTGAACGTCAGTTCACATTTGTAGGTAGATCATCAGTTTTAGAGCTAAAATTAGCATGTTTAAAGAGATTTTCATGCTTCCAGGGGCCCTAAACACAAGATTTGTGGATTGGTTAAAAGTGCATGAAAATGGCTAATTTACTCACTCTGAGGTCTCAAAAAGTGTTTCTTCACCCCGGAAAGTGAATTAAATACCATTTGGAGGGATTTAATGTTCAAGCAAAAACAGGTGATTTTTGCCAAAAGAGATAACACCCCCCATTACGTCATGCTTCAGGAAGGTGAAAAATGGTCTGTTTTCAAATGTTTTATTTTTGAACGTCAGTTCACATTTGTAGGTAGATCATCAGTTTTAGAGCTACAATTAGCATGTTTAAAGTGATTTTCATGCTTTATGGGGCCCGGGAAGTGAATTAAATACCATTTGGAGGCATTTAATGTTCAAGCAAAAACAGGTGATTTTTGCCAAAAGAGATAACACCCCCCATTATATGTCATGCTTCAGAAAGGTGAAAAATGGTCCGTTTTCAAATGTTTTATTTTTGAACGTCAGTTCACATTTGTAGGTAGATCATCAGTTTTAGAGCTAATATTAGCATGTTTAAAGTGATTTTCATGCTTTCAGGGGCCCGGGAAGTGAATTAAATACCATTTAGAGGCATTTAATGTTCAAGCAAAAACAGGTGATTTTTGACAAAAGAGATAACACCCCCCCCATTACGTCATGCTTCAGAAAGGTGAAAAATGGTCCGTTTTCAAATGTTTTATTTTTGAACGTCAGTTTACATTTGTAGGTAGATCATCAGTTTTAGAGCTACAATTAGCATGTTTAAAGTGATTTTCATGCTTCCAGGGGCCCGGGAAGTGAATTAAATACCATTTGGAGGCATTTAATGTTCAAGCAAAAACAGGTTATTTTTGACAAAAGAGATAACACCCCCCATTCCATTACGTCATGCTTCAGAAAGGTGAAAAATGGTGCGTTTTCAAATGTTTTATTTTTGAACGTCAGTTCACATTTGTAGGTAGATCATCAGTTTTAGAGCTAAATTAGCATGTTTAAAGTGATTTTCATGCTTCCAGGGGCCCTAAACACAAGATTTGTGGAATGGTTAAAAGTGCATGAAAATGGCCAATTTACTCACTCTGAGGTCTCAAAAAGTGTTTCTTCACCCCGGGAAGTGAATTAAATACCAGTTGGAGGCTTTTAATGTTCAAGCAAAAACAGGTGATTTTTGCCAAAAGAGATAACACCCCCCCATTACGTCATGCTTCAGAAAGGTGAAAAATGGTCCGTTTTCAAATGTTTTATTTTTGAACGTCAGTTCACATTTGTAGGTAGATCATCAGTTTTAGAGCTAAAATTAGCATGTTTAAAGTGATTTTCATGCTTTCAGGGGCCCGGGATGTAAATTAAATACCATTTGGAGGCATTTAATGTTCAAGCAAAAACAGGTGATTTTTGACAAAAGAGATAACACCCTACGTCATGCTTCAGAAAGGTGAAAAATGGTCCGTTTTCAAATGTTTTATTTTTGAACGTCAGTTCACATTTGTAGGTAGATCATCAGTTTTAGAGCTAAAATTAGCATGTTTAAAGTGATTTTCATGCTTCCAGTGGCCCTAAACACAAGATTTGTGGAATGGTTAAAAGTGCATGAAAATTGCCAATTTACTCACTCTGAGGTCTCAAAAGGTGTTTCTTCACCCCGGGAAGTGAATTAAATACCATTTGGAGGCATTTAATGTTCAAGCAAAAACAGGTGATTTTTGACAAAAGAGATAACACCCCCCCCATTACGTCATGCTTCAGAAAGGTGAAAAATGGTCCGTTTTCAAATGTTTTATTTTTGAACGTCAGTTCACATTTGTAGGTAGATCATCAGTTTTAGAGCTAAAATTAGCATGTTTAAAGTGATTGTCATGCTTCCAGGGGCCCGGGAAGTGAATTAAATACCATTTGGAGGCATTTAATGTTCAAGCAAAAACAGGTGATTTTTGACAAAAGAGATAACACCCCCCTATTACGTCATGCTTCAGAAAGGTGAAAAATGGTCAGTTTTCAAATGTTTTATTTTTGGACGTCAGTTCACATTTGTAGGTAGATCATCAGTTTTAGAGCTAAAATTAGCATGTTTAAAGTTATTTTCATGCTTCCAGGGGCCTGGAAAGTGAATTAAATACCATTTGGAGGCATTTAATGTTCAAGCAAAAACAGGAGATTTTTGACAAAAGAGATAACACCCCCCCATTACGCCATGCTTCAGAAAGGTGAAAAATGGTCCGTTTTCAAATGTTTTATTTTTGAATGTCAGTTCACATTTGTAGGTAGATCATCAGTTTTAGAGCTAAAATTAGCATGTTTAAAGTGATTTTCATGCTTCCAGGGGCCCTAAACACAAGATTTGTGGAATGGTAAAAAGTGCATGAAAATGGCCAATTTACTCACTCTGAGGTCTCAGAAAGTGTTTCTTCACCCCAGGAAGTGAATTAAATACCAGTTGGAGGCATTTAATGTTCAAGCAAAAACAGGTGATTTTTGCCAAAAGAGATGACACCCCCCCATTACGTCATGCTTCAGAAAGGTGAAATATGGTCCGTTTTCAAATGTTTTATTTCTGAACGTCAGTTCACATTTGTAGGTAGATCATCAGTTTTAGAGCTAAAATTAGCATGTTTAAAGTGATTTTCATACTTTCAGGGGCCCGGGACGTGAATTAAATACCATTTGGAGGCATTTAATGTTCAAGCAAAAACAGGTGATTTTTGACAAAAGAGATAACACCCCCCTATTACGTCATGCTTCAGAAAGGTGAAAAATGGTCCGTTTTCAAATGTTTTATTTTTGAATGTCAGTTCACATTTGTAGGTAGATCATGAGTTTTAGAGCTAAAATTAGCATGTTTAAAGTGATTTTCATGCTTCCAGGGGCCCTAAACACAAGATTTGTGGAATGGTAAAAAGTGCATGAAAATGGCCAATTTACTCACTCTGAGGTCTCAGAAAGTGTTTCTTCACCCCAGGAAGTGAATTAAATACCAGTTGGAGGCATTTAATGTTCAAGCAAAAACAGGTGATTTTTGACAAAAGAGACAACACCCCCCCATTACGTCATGCTTCAGAAAGGTGAAATATGGTCCGTTTTCAAATGTTTTATTTTTGAACGTCAGTTCACATTCGTAGGAAGATCATCAGTTTTAGAGCTAAAATTAGCATGTTTAAAGTAATTTTCATACTTTCAGGGGCCCGCGACGTGAATTAAATACCATTTGGAGGCATTTAATGTTCAAGCAAAAACAGGTGATTTTTGACAAAAGAGATAACACCCCCCTATTACGTCATGCTTCAGAAAGGTGAAAAATGGTCTATTTTCAAATGTTTTATTTTTGAACGTCAGTTCACATTCGTAGGAAGATCATCAGTTTTAGAGCTAAAATTAGCATGTTTAAAGTGATTTTCATGCTTCCAGGGGCCCTAAACACAAGATTTGTGGAATGGTTAAAAGTGCATGAAAATGGCCAATTTACTCACTCTGAGGTATCAAAAAGTGTTTCTTCACCCCGGGAAGTGAATTAAATACCATTTGGAGGCATTTAATGTTCAAGCAAAAACAGGTGATTTTTGCCAAAAGAGATAACACCCCCCCATTACGTCATGCTTCAGAAAGGTGAAAAATGGTCCGTTTTCAAATGTTTTATTTTTGAACGTCAGTTCACATTTGTAGGTAGATCATCAGTTTTAGAGCTAAAATTAGCATGTTTAAAGTGATTTTCATGCTTCCAGGGGCCTGGGAAGTGAATTAAATACCATTTGGAGGCATTTAATGTTCAAGCAAAAACAGGAGATTTTTGACAAAAGAGATAACACCCCCCATTCCATTACGTCATGCTTCAGAAAGGTGAAAAATGGTGCGTTTTCAAATGTTTTATTTTTGAACGTCAGTTCACATTTGTAGGTAGATCATCAGTTTTAGAGCTAAATTAGCATGTTTAAAGTGATTTTCATGCTTCCAGGGGCCCTAAACACAAGATTTGTGGAATGGTTAAAAGTGCATGAAAATGGCCAATTTACTCACTCTGAGGTCTCAAAAAGTGTTTCTTCACCCCGGGAAGTGAATTAAATACCAGTTGGAGGCTTTTAATGTTCAAGCAAAAACAGGTGATTTTTGCCAAAAGAGATAACACCCCCCCATTACGTCATGCTTCAGAAAGGTGAAAAATGGTCCGTTTTCAAATGTTTTATTTTTGAACGTCAGTTCACATTTGTAGGTAGATCATCAGTTTTAGAGCTAAAATTAGCATGTTTAAAGTGATTTTCATGCTTTCAGGGGCCCGGGATGTAAATTAAATACCATTTGGAGGCATTTAATGTTCAAGCAAAAACAGGTGATTTTTGACAAAAGAGATAACACCCTACGTCATGCTTCAGAAAGGTGAAAAATGGTCCGTTTTCAAATGTTTTATTTTTGAACGTCAGTTCACATTTGTAGGTAGATCATCAGTTTTAGAGCTAAAATTAGCATGTTTAAAGTGATTTTCATGCTTCCAGTGGCCCTAAACACAAGATTTGTGGAATGGTTAAAAGTGCATGAAAATTGCCAATTTACTCACTCTGAGGTCTCAAAAGGTGTTTCTTCACCCCGGGAAGTGAATTAAATACCATTTGGAGGCATTTAATGTTCAAGCAAAAACAGGTGATTTTTGACAAAAGAGATAACACCCCCCCATTACGTCATGCTTCAGAAAGGTGAAAAATGGTCCGTTTTCAAATGTTTTATTTTTGAACGTCAGTTCACATTTGTAGGTAGATCATCAGTTTTAGAGCTAAAATTAGCATGTTTAAAGTGATTGTCATGCTTCCAGGGGCCCGGGAAGTGAATTAAATACCATTTGGAGGCATTTAATGTTCAAGCAAAAACAGGTGATTTTTGACAAAAGAGATAACACCCCCCTATTACGTCATGCTTCAGAAAGGTGAAAAATGGTCAGTTTTCAAGTGTTTTATTTTTGGACGTCAGTTCACATTTGTAGGTAGATCATCAGTTTTAGAGCTAAAATTAGCATGTTTAAAGTTATTTTCATGCTTCCAGGGGCCTGGAAAGTGAATTAAATACCATTTGGAGGCATTTAATGTTCAAGCAAAAACAGGAGATTTTTGACAAAAGAGATAACACCCCCCCATTACGCCATGCTTCAGAAAGGTGAAAAATGGTCCGTTTTCAAATGTTTTATTTTTGAATGTCAGTTCACATTTGTAGGTAGATCATCAGTTTTAGAGCTAAAATTAGCATGTTTAAAGTGATTTTCATGCTTCCAGGGGCCCTAAACACAAGATTTGTGGAATGGTAAAAAGTGCATGAAAATGGCCAATTTACTCACTCTGAGGTCTCAGAAAGTGTTTCTTCACCCCAGGAAGTGAATTAAATACCAGTTGGAGGCATTTAATGTTCAAGCAAAAACAGGTGATTTTTGCCAAAAGAGATAACACCCCCCCATTACGTCATGCTTCAGAAAGGTGAAATATGGTCCGTTTTCAAATGTTTTATTTCTGAACGTCAGTTCACATTTGTAGGTAGATCATCAGTTTTAGAGCTAAAATTAGCATGTTTAAAGTGATTTTCATACTTTCAGGGGCCCGGGACGTGAATTAAATACCATTTGGAGGCATTTAATGTTCAAGCAAAAACAGGTGATTTTTGACAAAAGAGATAACACCCCCCTATTACGTCATGCTTCAGAAAGGTGAAAAATGGTCCGTTTTCAAATGTTTTATTTTTGAATGTCAGTTCACATTTGTAGGTAGATCATCAGTTTTAGAGCTAAAATTAGCATGTTTAAAGTGATTTTCATGCTTCCAGGGGCCCTAAACACAAGATTTGTGGAATGGTAAAAAGTGCATGAAAATGGCCAATTTACTCACTCTGAGGTCTCAGAAAGTGTTTCTTCACCCCAGGAAGTGAATTAAATACCAGTTGGAGGCATTTAATGTTCAAGCAAAAACAGGTGATTTTTGCCAAAAGAGACAACACCCCCCCATTACGTCATGCTTCAGAAAGGTGAAATATGGTCCGTTTTCAAATGTTTTATTTCTGAACGTCAGTTCACATTTGTAGGTAGATCATCAGTTTTAGAGCTAAAATTAGCATGTTTAAAGTAATTTTCATACTTTCAGGGGCCCGGGACGTGAATTAAATACCATTTGGAGGCATTTAATGTTCAAGCAAAAACAGGTGATTTTTGACAAAAGAGATAACACCCCCCTATTACGTCATGCTTCAGAAAGGTGAAAAATGGTCTATTTTCAAATGTTTTATTTTTGAACGTCAGTTCACATTCGTAGGAAGATCATCAGTTTTAGAGCTAAAATTAGCATGTTTAAAGTGATTTTCATGCTTCCAGGGGCCCTAAACACAAGATTTGTGGAATGGTTAAAAGTGCATGAAAATGGCCAATTTACTCACTCTGAGGTATCAAAAAGTGTTTCTTCACCCCGGGAAGTGAATTAAATACCATTTGGAGGCATTTAATGTTCAAGCAAAAACAGGTGATTTTTGCCAAAAGAGATAACACCGCCCCATTACGTCATGCTTCAGAAAGGTGAAAAATGGTCCATTTTCAAATGTTTTATTTTTGAACGTCAGTTCACATTTGTAGGTAGATCATCAGTTTTAGAGCTAAAATTAGCATTTTTAAAGTGATTTTCATGCTTCCAGGGGCCCGGGGGTGAATTAATTACCATTTGGAGGCATTTAATGTTCAAGCAAAAACAGGAGATTTTTGACAAAAGAGATAACACCCCCCCATTACGCCATGCTTCAGAAAGGTGAAAATTGGTCCGTTTTCAAATGTTTTATTTTGAACGTCAGTTCACATTTGTAGGTAGATCATCAGTTTTAGAGCTAAAATTAGCATGTTTAAAGTGATTTTCATGCTTCCAGGGGCCCAGGAAGTGAATTAAATACCATTTGGTGGCATTTAATGTTCAAGCAAAAACAGGTGATTTTTGACAAAAGAGATAACACCCCCCCATTACGTCATGCTTAAGAAAGGTGAAAAATTGGCCGTTTTCAAATGTTTTATTTTTGAACGTCAGTTCACATTTGTAGGTAGATCATCAGTTTTAGAGCTAAAATTAGCATGTTTAAAGTGATTTTCATGCTTCCAGGGGCCCGGGAAGTGAATTAAATACCATTTGGAGACATTTAATGTTCAAGCAAAAACAGGTGATTTTTGACAAAAGAGATAACACCCCCCCATTACGTCATGCTTCAGAAAGGTAAAAAATGGTCCGTTTTCAAATGTTTTATTTTTGAACGTCAGTTAACATTTGTAGGTAGATCATCAGTTTTAGAGCTAAAATTAGCATGTTTAAAGTGATTTTCATGCTTCCAGGGGCCCTAAACACAAGATTTGTGGAATGGTTAAAAGTGCATGAAAATGGCTAATTTACTCACTCTGAGGTCTCAAAAAGTGTTTCTTCACCCCGGGAAGTGAATTAAATACCATTTGGAGGCATTTAATGTTCAAGCAAAAACACATGATTTTTGCCAAAAGAGATGACACCCCCCCATTACGTCATGCTTCAGAAAGGTGAAAAATGGTCCGTTTTCAAATGTTTTATTTTTGAACGTCAGTTCACATTTGTAGGTAGATCATCAGTTTTAGAGCTAAAATTAGCATGTTTAAAGTGATTTTCATGCTTTCAGGGGCCTGGGAAGTGAATTAAATACCATTTGGAGGCATTTAATGTTCAAGCAAAAACAGGTGATTTTTGACAAAAGAGATAACACCCTACGTCATGCTTCAGAAAGGTGAAAAATGGTCCGTTTTCAAATGTTTTATTTTTGAACGTCAGTTCACATTTGTAGGTAGATCAACAGTTTTAGAGCTAAAATTAGCATATTTAAAGTGATTTTCATGCTTCCTGGAGCCCGGGAAGTGAATTAAATACAATTTGAAAGCATTTAATGTTCAAGCAAAAACAGGAGATTTTTCACAAAAGAGATAACACCCCCCCATTACGTCATGCTTCAGAAAGGTGAAAAATGGTCCGTTTTCAAATGTTTTATTTTTGAACGTCAGTTCACATTTGTAGGTAGATTATCAGTTTTAGAGCTAAAATTAGCATGTTTAAAGTGATTGTCATGCTTCCAGGGGCCCGGGAAGTGAATTAAATACCATTTGGAGGCATTTAATGTTCAAGCAAAAACAGGTGATTTTTGACAAAAGAGATAACACCCCCCTATTACGTCATGCTTCAGAAAGGTGAAAAATGGTCCGTTTTCAAATGTTTTATTTTTGAACGTCAGTTCACATTTGTAGGAAGATCATCAGTTTTAGAGCTAAAATTAGCATGTTTAAAGTGATTTTCATGCTTCCAGGGGCCCTAAACACAAGATTTGTGGAATGGTTAAAAGTGCATGAAAATGGCCAATTTACTCACTCTGAGGTATCAAAAAGTGTTTCTTCACCCCTGGAAGTGAATTAAATACCATTTGGAGGCATTTAATGTTCAAGCAAAAACAGGTGATTTTTGCCAAAAGAGATAACACCCCCCCATTACGTCATGCTTCAGAAAGGTGAAAAATGGTCCGTTTTCAAATGTTTTATTTTTGAACGTCAGTTCACATTTGTAGGAAGATCATCAGTTTTAGAGCTAAAATTAGCATGTTTAAAGTGATTTTCATGCTTCCAGGGGCCTGGGAAGTGAATTAAATACCATTTGGAGGCATTTAATGTTCAAGCAAAAACAGGAGATTTTTGACAAAAGAGATAACACCCACCCATTACGCCATGCTTCAGAAAGGTGAAAAATGGTCCGTTTTCAAATGTTTTATTTTTGAATGTCAGTTCACATTTGTAGGTCGATCATCAGTTTTAGAGCTAAAATTAGCATGTTTAAAGTGATTTACATGCTTCCAGGGGCCCTAAACACAAGATTTGTGGAATGGTTAAAAGTGCATGAAAATGGCCAATTTACTCACACTGAGATCTCAAAAAGTGTTTCTTCACCCCGGGAAGTGAATTAAATACCATTTGGAGGCATTTAATGTTCAAGCAAAAACAGGTGATTTTTTCCAATAGAGATAACACCCCCCCCCCCATTATGTCATGCTTCAGAAAGGTGAAAAATGGTCTGTTTTCAAATGTTTTATTTTTGAACGTCAGTTCACATTTGTAGGTAGATCCTCAGTTTTAGAGCTAATATTAGCATGTTTAAAGTGATTTTCATGCTTTCAGGGGCCCGGGAAGTGAATTAAATACCATTTAGAGGCATTTAATGTTCAAGCAAAAACAGGAGATTTTTGACAAAAGAGATAACACCCCCCCATTACGTCATGCTTCAGAAAGGTGAAAAATTGTCCGTTTTCAAATGTTTTATTTTTGAACGTCAGTTCACATTTGTAGGTAGATCATCAGTTTTAGAGCTACAATTAGCACGTTTAAAGTGATTTTCATGCTTCCAGGGGCCCGGGAAGTGAATTAAATACCATTTGGAGGCATTTAATGTTCAAGCAAAAGCAGGTGATTTTTGACAAAAGAGATAACACCCCCCCATTACATCATGCTTAAGAAAGGTGAAGAATGGTCCATTTTCAAATGTTTTATTTTTGAACGTCAGTTCACATTTGTAGGTAGATCATCAGTTTTAGAGCTAAAATTAGCATGTATAAAGTGATTTTCATGCTTCCAGGGGCCCTAAACACAAGATTTGTGGAATGGTTAAAAGTCCATGAAAATGGCCAATTTACTCACTCTGAGGTCTCAAAAAGTGTTTCTTCACCCCAGGAAGTGAATTAAATACCATTTGGAGGCATTTAATGTTCAAGCAAAAACAGGTGATTTTTGCCAAAAGAGATAACACCCCCCCATTACGTCATGCTTCAGAAAGGTGAAAAATGGTCAGTTTTCAAATGTTTTATTTTTGAACGTCAGTTCACATTTGTAGGTAGATCATCAGTTTTAGAGCTAAAATGAGCACGCTTAAAGTGATTTTCATGCTTACAGGGGCCCGGGAAGTGAATTAAATACCATTTGGAGGCATTTAATGTTCAAGCAAAAGTAGGTGATTTTTTCCAAAAGAGATAACACCCCCCCCCATTATGTCATGCTTCAGAAAGGTGAAAAATGGTCTGTTTTCAAATGTTTTATTTTTGAACGTCAGTTCACATTTGTAGGTAGATCCTCAGTTTTAGAGCTAATATTAGCATGTTTAAAGTGATTTTCATGCTTTCAGGGGCCCTGGAAGTGAATTAAATACCATTTAGAGGCATTTAATGTTCAAGCAAAAACAGGAGATTTTTGACAAAAGAGATAACACCCCCCCATTACGTCATGCTTCAGAAAGGTGAAAAATTGTCCGTTTTCAAATTTTTTATTTTTGAACGTCAGTTCACATTTGAAGGTAGATCATCAGTTTTAGAGCTACAATTAGCATGTTTAAAGTGATTTTCATGCTTTCAGGGGCCTGGGAAGTGAATTAAATACCATTTGGAGGCATTTAATGTTCAAGCAAAAACAGGTGATTTTTGACAAAAGGGATAACACCCCCCATTCCATTACGTCATGCTTCAGAAAGGTGAAAAATGGTCAGTTTTCAAATGTTTTATTTTTGAACGTCAGTTCACATTTGTAGGTAGATCATCAGTTTTAGAGCTAAAATTAGCATGTTTAAAGTGATTTTCATGCTTCCAGGGGCCCTAAACACAAGATTTGTGGAATGGTTAAAAGTGCATGAAAATGGCCAATTTACTCACTCTGAGGTCGCAAAAAGTGTTTCTTCACCCCGGGAAGTGAATTAAATACCATTTGGAGGCATTTAATGTTCAAGCAAAAACAGGTGATTTTTGACAAAAGAGATAACACCCCCCATTACGTCATGCTTCAGAAAGGTGAAAAATGGTCCGTTTTCAAATGTTTTATTTTTGAACGTCAGTTCACATTTGTAGGTAGATCATCAGTTTTAGAGCTAAAATTAGCATGTTTAAAGTGATTTTCATGCTTCCAGGGGCCCGGGAAGTGAATTAAATACCATTTAGAGGCATTTAATGTTCAAGCAAAAACAGGAGATTTTTGACAAAAGAGATAACACCCCCCCATTACGTCATGCTTCAGAAAGGTAAAAAATGGTCCGTTTTCAAATGTTTTATTTTTGAACGTCAGTTAACATTTGTAGGTAGATCATCAGTTTTAGAGTAAAATTAGCATGTTTAAAGTGATTTTCATGCTTCCAGGGGCCCGGGGGTGAATTAAATACCATTTGGAGGCATTTAATGTTCAAGCAAAAACAGGAGATTTTTGACAAAAGAGATAACACCCCCCCATTACGCCATGCTTCAGAAAGGTGAAAATTGGTCCGTTTTCAAATGTTTTATTTTGAACGTCAGTTCACATTTGTAGGTAGATCATCAGTTTTAGAGCTAAAATTAGCATGTTTAAAGTGATTTTCATGCTTCCAGGGGCCCGGGAAGTGAATTAAATACCATTTAGAGGCATTTAATGTTCAAGCAAAAACAGGAGATTTTTGACAAAAGAGATAACACCCCCCCATTACGTCATGCTTCAGAAAGGTAAAAAATGGTCCGTTTTCAAATGTTTTATTTTTGAACGTCAGTTAACATTTGTAGGTAGATCATCAGTTTTAGAGCTAAAATTAGCATGTTTAAAGTGATTTTCATGCTTCCAGGGGCTCTAAACACAAGATTTGTGGAATGGTTAAAAGTGCATGAAAATGGCTAATTTACTCACTCTGAGGTCTCAAAAAGTGTTTCTTCACCCCGGGAAGTGAATTAAATACCATTTGGAGGCATTTAATGTTCAAGCAAAAACACATGATTTTTGCCAAAAGAGATGACACCCCCCCATTACGTCATGCTTCAGAAAGGTGAAAAATGGTCCGTTTTCAAATGTTTTATTTTTGAACGTCAGTTCACATTTGTAGGTAGATCATCAGTTTTAGAGCTAAAATTAGCATGTTTAAAGTGATTTTCATGCTTTCAGGGGCCTGGGAAGTGAATTAAATACCATTTGGAGGCATTTAATGTTCAAGCAAAAACAGGTGATTTTTGACAAAAGAGATAACACCCTACGTCATGCTTCAGAAAGGTGAAAAATGGTCCGTTTTCAAATGTTTTATTTCTGAACGTCAGTTCACATTTGTAGGTAGATCATCAGTTTTAGAGCTAAAATTAGCATGTTTAAAGTGATTTTCATACTTTCAGGGGCCCGGGACGTGAATTAAATACCATTTGGAGGCATTTAATGTTCAAGCAAAAACAGGTGATTTTTGACAAAAGAGATAACACCCCCCTATTACGTCATGCTTCAGAAAGGTGAAAAATGGTCAGTTTTCAAATGTTTTATTTTTGAACGTCAGTTCACATTTGTAGGAAGATCATCAGTTTTAGAGCTAAAATTAGCATGTTTAAAGTGATTTTCATGCTTCCAGGGGCCCTAAACACAAGATTTGTGGAATGGTTAAAAGTGCATGAAAATGGCCAATTTACTCACTCTGAGGTATCAAAAAGTGTTTCTTCACCCCTGGAAGTGAATTAAATACCATTTGGAGGCATTTAATGTTCAAGCAAAAACAGGTGATTTTTGCCAAAAGAGATGACACCCCCCCATTACGTCATGCTTCAGAAAGGTGAAAAATGGTCCGTTTTCAAATGTTTTATTTTTGAACGTCAGTTCACATTTGTAGGAAGATCATCAGTTTTAGAGCTAAAATTAGCATGTTTAAAGTGATTTTCATGCTTCCAGGGGCCTGGGAAGTGAATTAAATACCATTTGGAGGCATTTAATGTTCAAGCAAAAACAGGAGATTTTTGACAAAAGAGATAACACCCACCCATTACGCCATGCTTCAGAAAGGTGAAAAATGGTCCGTTTTCAAATGTTTTATTTTTGAATGTCAGTTCACATTTGTAGGTCGATCATCAGTTTTAGAGCTAAAATTAGCATGTTTAAAGTGATTTACATGCTTCCAGGGGCCCTAAACACAAGATTTGTGGAATGGTTAAAAGTGCATGAAAATGGCCAATTTACTCACTCTGAGATCTCAAAAAGTGTTTCTTCACCCCGGGAAGTGAATTAAATACCATTTGGAGGCATTTAATGTTCAAGCAAAAACAGGTGATTTTTTCCAATAGACATAACACCCCCCCCCCATTATGTCATGCTTCAGAAAGGTGAAAAATGGTCTGTTTTCAAATGTTTTATTTTTGAACGTCAGTTCACATTTGTAGGTAGATCCTCAGTTTTAGAGCTAATATTAGCATGTTTAAAGTGATTTTCATGCTTTCAGGGGCCCGGGAAGTGAATTAAATACCATTTAGAGGCATTTAATGTTCAAGCAAAAACAGGAGATTTTTGACAAAAGAGATAACACCCCCCCATTACGTCATGCTTCAGAAAGGTGAAAAATTGTCCGTTTTCAAATGTTTTATTTTTGAACGTCAGTTCACATTTGTAGGTAGATCATCAGTTTTAGAGCTACAATTAGCACGTTTAAAGTGATTTTCATGCTTCCAGGGGCCCGGGAAGTGAATTAAATACCATTTGGAGGCATTTAATGTTCAAGCAAAAGCAGGTGATTTTTGACAAAAGAGATAACACCCCCCCCATTACATCATGCTTAAGAAAGGTGAAGAATGGTCCATTTTCAAATGTTTTATTTTTGAACGTCAGTTCACATTTGTAGGTAGATCATCAGTTTTAGAGCTAAAATTAGCATGTATAAAGTGATTTTCATGCTTCCAGGGGCCCTAAACACAAGATTTGTGGAATGGTTAAAAGTGCATGAAAATGGCCAATTTACTCACTCTGAGGTCTCAAAAAGTGTTTCTTCACCCCAGGAAGTGAATTAAATACCATTTGGAGGCATTTAATGTTCAAGCAAAAACAGGTGATTTTTGCCAAAAGAGATAACACCCCCCCCCATTACGTCATGCTTCAGAAAGGTGAAAAATGGTCAGTTTTCAAATGTTTTATTTTTGAACGTCAGTTCACATTTGTAGGTAGATCATCAGTTTTAGAGCTAAAATTAGCACGTTTAAAGTGATTTTCATGCTTACAGGGGCCCGGGAAGTGAATTAAATACCATTTGGAGGCATTTAATGTTCAAGCAAAAGTAGGTGATTTTTTCCAAAAGAGATAACACCCCCCCCCATTATGTCATGCTTCAGAAAGGTGAAAAATGGTCTGTTTTCAAATGTTTTATTTTTGAACGTCAGTTCACATTTGTAGGTAGATCCTCAGTTTTAGAGCTAATATTAGCATGTTTAAAGTGATTTTCATGCTTTCAGGGGCCCTGGAAGTGAATTAAATACCATTTAGAGGCATTTAATGTTCAAGCAAAAACAGGAGATTTTTGACAAAAGAGATAACACCCCCCCATTACGTCATGCTTCAGAAAGGTGAAAAATTGTCCGTTTTCAAATTTTTTATTTTTGAACGTCAGTTCACATTTGAAGGTAGATCATCAGTTTTAGAGCTACAATTAGCATGTTTAAAGTGATTTTCATGCTTTCAGGGGCCTGGGAAGTGAATTAAATACCATTTGGAGGCATTTAATGTTCAAGCAAAAACAGGTGATTTTTGACAAAAGGGATAACACCCCCCATTCCATTACGTCATGCTTCAGAAAGGTGAAAAATGGTCCGTTTTCAAATGTTTTATTTTTGAACGTCAGTTCACATTTGTAGGTAGATCATCAGTTTTAGAGCTAAAATTAGCATGTTTAAAGTGATTTTCATGCTTCCAGGGGCCCTAAACACAAGATTTGTGGAATGGTTAAAAGTGCATGAAAATGGCCAATTTACTCACTCTGAGGTCGCAAAAAGTGTTTCTTCACCCCGGGAAGTGAATTAAATACCATTTGGAGGCATTTAATGTTCAAGCAAAAACAGGTGATTTTTGACAAAAGAGATAACACCCCCCATTACGTCATGCTTCAGAAAGGTGAAACATGGTCCGTTTTCAAATGTTTTATTTTTGAACGTCAGTTCACATTTGTAGGTAGATCATCAGTTTTAGAGTAAAATTAGCATGTTTAAAGTGATTTTCATGCTTCCAGGGGCCCGGGAAGTGAATTAAATACCATTTGGAGGCATTTAATGTTCAAGCAAAAACAGGTGATTTTTGACAAAAGAGATAACACCCCCCCATTACGTCATGCTTCAGAAAGGTGAAAAATGGTCCGTTTTTAAATGTTTTATTTTTGAACTTCAGTTCACATTTGTAGGTAGATCATCAGTTTTAGAGCTAAAATTAGCATGTTTAAAGTGATTTTCATGCTTTCAGGGGCCCGGGAAGTGAATTAAATACCATTTGGAGGCATTTAATGTTCAAGCAAAAACAGGTGATTTTTGACAAAAGAGATAACACCCCCCCATTACGTCATGCTTTAGAAAGGTATAAAATGGTCCGTTTTCAAATGTTTTATTTTTGAACGTCAGTTCACATTTGTAGGTAGATCATCAGTTTTAAAGCTAAAATTAGCATGTTTCAAGTGATTTTCATGCTTCCAGGGGCCCGGGAAGTACATTAAATACCATTTGGAGGCATTTAATGTTCAAGCAAAAACAGGAGATTTTTGACAAAAGAGATAACACCCCCCCATTACGCCATGCTTCTGAAAGGTGAAAAATGATCGGTTTTCAAATGTTTTATTTTTGAAGGTCAGTTCACATTTGTAGGTAGATCATCAGTTTTAGAGCTAAAATTAGCATGTGTAAAGTGATTTTCATGCTTCCAGGGGCCTGGGAAGTGAATTAAATACCATTTGGAGGCATTTAATGTTCAAGCAAAAACAGGTGATTTTTGACAAAAGAGATAACACCCCCCCATTACGTCATGCTTCAGAAAGGTGAAAAATGGTCCGTTTTCAAATGTTTTATTTTTGAACGTCAGTTCACATTTGTAGGTAGATCATCAGTTTTAGAGCTAAAATTAGCATGTTTAAAGTGATTTTCATGCTTCCAGGGGCCCTAAACACAAGATTTGTGGAATGGTTAAAAGTGCATGAAAATGGCCAATTTACTCACTCTGAGGTCTCAAAAAGTGTTTCTTCACCACGGGAAGTGAATTAAATACCATTTGGAGGCATTTAATGTTCAAGCAAAAACAGGAGATTTTTGACAAAAGAGATAACACCCCCCATTACGCCATGCTTCAGAAAGGTGAAAAATGGTCAGTTTTCAAATGTTTTATTTTTGAACGTCAGTTCACATTTGTAGGTAGATCATCAGTTTTAGAGCTAAAATTAGCATGTTTAAAGTGATTTTCATGCTTCCAGGGGCCCGGGAAGTGACTTAAATACCATTTGGAGGCATTTAATGTTCAAGCAAAAACAGGAGATTTTTGACAAAAGAGATAACACCCCCCCCATTACTCCATGCTTCACAAAGGTGAAAAATGGTCCATTTTCAAATGTTTTATTTTTGAACGTCAGTTCACATTTGTAGCTAGATCATCCGTTTTAGAGCTAAAATTAGCATGTTTAAAGTGATTTTCATGCTTCCAGGGGCCCAGGAAGTGAATTAAATACCATTTGGAGGCATTTAATGTTCAAGCAAAAACAGGTGATTTTTGACAAAAGAGATAACACCCCCCCATTACGTCATGCTTCAGAAAGATGAAAAATGGTCCGTTTTCAAATGTTTTATTTTTGAACGTCAGTTCACATTTGTAGGTAGATCATCAGTCTTAGAGCTAAAAGTAGCATGTTTGAAGTGATTTTCATGCTTCCATGGGCCCTAAACACAAGATTTGTGGAATGGTTAAAAGTGCATGAAAATGGCCAATTTACTCACTCTGAGGTCTCAAAAAGTGTTTCTTCACCCCGGGAAGTGAATTAAATACTATTTGGAGGCATTTAATGTTCAAGCAAAAACAGGTGATTTTTGCCAAAAGAGATAACACCCCCCCATTATGTCATGCTTCAGAAAGGTGAAAAATGGTCCGTTTTCAAATGTTTTATTTTTGAACGTCAGTTCACATTTGTAGGTAGATCATCAGTTTTAGAGCTAATATTAGCATGTTTAAAGTGATTTTCATGCTTTCAGGGGCCCTGGAAGTGAATTAAATACCATTTAGAGGCATTTAATGTTCAAGCAAAAACAGGTGATTTTTGACAAAAGAGATAACACCCCCCATTCCATTACGTCATGCTTCAGAAAGGTGAAAAATGGTCCGTTTTCAAATGTTTTATTTTTGAACGTCAGTTCACATTTGTAGGTAGATCATCAGTTTTAGAGCTAAATTAGCATGTTTAAAGTGGTTTTCATGCTTCCAGGGGCCCTAAACACAAGATTTGTGGAATGGTTAAAAGTGCATGAAAATGGCCAATTTACTCACTCTGAGGTCTCAAAAAGTGTTTCTTCACCCCGGGAAGTGAATTAAATACCAGTTGGAGGCATTTAATGTTCAAGCAAAAACAGGTGATTTTTGCCAAAAGATATAACACCCCCCCATTACGTCATGCTTCAGAAAGGTGAAAAATGGTCCGTTTTCAAATGTTTTATTTTTGAACGTCAGTTCACATTTGTAGGTAGATCATCAGTTTTAGAGCTAAAATTAGCATGTTTAAAGTGATTTTCATGCTTTTAGGGGCCCGGGATGTGAATTAAATACCATTTGGAGGCATTTAATGTTCAAGCAAAAACAGGTAATTTTTGACAAAAGAGATAACACCCCCCCCATTACGTCATGCTTCAGAAAGGTGAAAAATGGTCAGTTTTCAAATGTTTTATTTTTGAACGTCAGTTCACATTTGTAGGTAGATCATCAGTTTTAGAGCTAAAATTTGCATGTTTAAAGTGATTTTCATGCTTCCAGGGGCCCTAAACACAAGATTTGTGGAATGGTTAAAACTGCATGAAAATGGCCAATTTACTCACTCTGAGGTCTCAAAAAGTGTTTCTTCACCCCGGGAAGTGAATTAAATACCATTTGGAGGCATTTAATGTTCAAGCAAAAACAGGTGATTTTTGACAAAAGCGATAACACCCCCCCATTACGTCATGCTTCAGAAAGGTGAAAAATGGACCACTTTCAAATGTTTTCTTTTTGAATGTCAGTTCACATTTGTAGGTAGATCATCAGTTTTAGAGCTAAAATTAGCATGTTTAAAGTGATTTTCATGCTTTCAGGGGCCCGGGAAGTGAATTAAATACCATTTGGAGGCATTTAATGTTCAAGCAAAAACAGGTGATTTTTGACAAAAGAGATAACACCCTCCCATTACGTCATGCTTCAGAAAGGTGAAAAATGGTCCGTTTTCAAATGTTTTATTTTTGAACGTCAGATCACATTTGTAGGTAGATCATCAGTTTTAGAGCTAAAATTAGCATGTTTACAGTGATTTTCATGCTTCCAGGGGCCCTAAACACAAGATTTGTGGAATGGTTAAAAGTGCATGAAAATGGCCAATTTACTCACTCTGAGGTCTCAAAAAGTGTTTCTTCACCCCGGGAAGTGAATTAAATATCATTTGGAGGCATTTAATGTTCAAGCAAAAACAGGTGATTTTTGCCAAAAGAGATAACAACCCCCCCCCATTACGTCATGCTTCAGAAAGGTGAAAAATGGTCCGTATTCAAATGTTTTATTTTTGAACGTCACTTCACATTTGTAGGTAGATCATCAGTTTTAGAGCTAAAATTAGCATGTTTAAAGTGATTTTCATGCTTCCAGGGGCACGGGAAGTGAATTAAATACCATTTGAAGGCATTTAATGTTCAAGCAAAAACAGGTGATTTTTGACAAAAGAGATAACACCCCCCCATTACGTCATGCTTCAGGAAGGTGAAAAATGGACCACTTTCAAATGTTTTCTTTTTGAATGTCAGTTCACATTTGTAGGTAGATCATCAGTTTTAGAGCTAAAATTAGCATGTTTAAAGTGATTTTCATGCTTTCAGGGGCCCGGAAAGTGAATTAAATACCATTTGGAGGCATTTAATGTTTAAGCAAAAACAGGTGATTTTTGACAAAAGAGATAACACCCTCCCATTACGTCATGCTTCAGAAAGGTGAAAAATGGTCCGTTTTCAAATGTTTTATTTTTGAACGTCAGATCACATTTGTAGGTAGATCATCAGTTTTAGAGCTAAAATTAGCATGTTTAAAGTGATTTTCATGCTTCCAGGGGCCCTAAACACAAGATTTGTGGAATGGTTAAAAGTGCATGAAAATGGCCAATTTACTCACTCTGAGGTCTCAAAAAGTGTTTCTTCACCCCGGGTAGTGAATTAAATACCATTTGGAGGCATTTAATGTTGAAGCAAAAACAGGTGATTTTTGCCAAAAGAGATAACACCCCCCCCCCATTACGTCATGCTTCAGAAAGGTGAAAAATGGTCCGTATTCAAATGTTTTATTTTTGAACGTCACTTCACATTTGTAGGTAGATCATCAGTTTTAGAGCTAAAATTAGCATGTTTAAAGTGATTTTCATGCTTCCAGGGGCACGGGAAGTGAATTAAATACCATTTGAAGGCATTTAATGTTCAAGCAAAAACAGGTGATTTTTGACAAAAGAGATAACACCCCCCCATTACGTCATGCTTCAGGAAGGTGAAAAATGGACCACTTTCAAATGTTTTCTTTTTGAATGTCAGTTCACATTTGTAGGTAGATCATCAGTTTTAGAGCTAAAATTAGCATGTTTAAAGTGATTTTCATGCTTTCAGGGGCCCGGAAAGTGAATTAAATACCATTTGGAGGCATTTAATGTTCAAGCAAAAACAGGTGATTTTTGACAAAAGAGATAACACCCTCCCATTACGTCATGCTTCAGAAAGGTGAAAAATGGTCCGTTTTCAAATGTTTTATTTTTGAACGTCAGATCACATTTGTAGGTAGATCATCAGTTTTAGAGCTAAAATTAGCATGTTTAAAGTGATTTTCATGCTTCCAGGGGCCCTAAACACAAGATTTGTGGAATGGTTAAAAGTGCATGAAAATGGCCAATTTACTCACTCTGAGGTCTCAAAAAGTGTTTCTTCACCCCGGGTAGTGAATTAAATACCATTTGGAGGCATTTAATGTTGAAGCAAAAACAGGTGATTTTTGCCAAAAGAGATAACACCCCCCCCCCCATTACGTCATGCTTCAGAAAGGTGAAAAAATGGTCCGTTTTCAAATGTTTTATTTTTGAACGTCACTTCACATTTGTAGGTAGATCATCAGTTTTAGAGCTAAAATTAGCATGTTTAAAGTGATTTTCATGCTTCCAGGGGCCCGGGAAGTGAATTAAATACCATTTGGAGGCATTTAATGTTCAAGCAAAAACAGGTGATTTTTGACAAAAGAGATAACACCCCCCCATTACGTCATGCTTCAGGAAGGTGAAAAATGGTCCGTTTTCAAATGTTTTATTTTTGAACGTCAGTTCACATTTGTAGGTAGATCATCAGTTTTAGAGCTAAAATTAGCATGTTTAAAGTGATTTTCATGCCAGGGGCCCGGGAAGTGAATTAAATACCATTTGGAGGCATTTAATGTTCAAGCAAAAACAGGTGCTTTTTGACAAAAGAGATAACACCCCCCATTACGTCATGCTTCAGAAAGGTGAAAAATGGTCCGCTTTCAAATGTTTTATTTTTGAACGTCAGTTCACATTTGTAGGTAGATCATCAGTTTTAGAGCTAAAATTAGCATGTTTAAAGTGATTTTCATGCTTTCAGGGGCCCGGGAAGTGAATTAAATACCATTTAGAGGCATTTAATGTTCAAGCAAAAACAGGAGATTTTTGACAAAAGAGATAACACCCCCCCATTACGTCATGCTTCAGAAAGGTGAAAAATTGTCCGTTTTCAAATTTTTTATTTTTGAACGTCAGTTCACATTTGAAGGTAGATCATCAGTTTTAGAGCTACAATTAGCATGTTTAAAGTGATTTTCATGCTTTCAGGGGCCTGGGAAGTGAATTAAATACCATTTGGAGGCATTTAATGTTCAAGCAAAAACAGGTGATTTTTGACAAAAGGGATAACACCCCCCATTCCATTACGTCATGCTTCAGAAAGGTGAAAAATGGTCCGTTTTCAAATGTTTTATTTTTGAACGTCAGTTCACATTTGTAGGTAGATCATCAGTTTTAGAGCTAAAATTAGCATGTTTAAAGTGATTTTCATGCTTCCAGGGGCCCTAAACACAAGATTTGTGGAATGGTTAAAAGTGCATGAAAATGGCCAATTTACTCACTCTGAGGTCGCAAAAAGTGTTTCTTCACCCCGGGAAGTGAATTAAATACCATTTGGAGGCATTTAATGTTCAAGCAAAAACAGGTGATTTTTGACAAAAGAGATAACACCCCCCATTACGTCATGCTTCAGAAAGGTGAAAAATGGTCCGTTTTCAAATGTTTTATTTTTGAACGTCAGTTCACATTTGTAGGTAGATCATCAGTTTTAGAGTAAAATTAGCATGTTTAAAGTGATTTTCATGCTTCCAGGGGCCCGGGAAGTGAATTAAATACCATTTGGAGGCATTTAATGTTCAAGCAAAAACAGGTGATTTTTGACAAAAGAGATAACACCCCCCCATTACGTCATGCTTCAGAAAGGTGAAAAATGGTCCGTTTTCAAATGTTTTATTTTTGAACTTCAGTTCACATTTGTAGGTAGATCATCAGTTTTAGAGCTAAAATTAGCATGTTTAAAGTGATTTTCATGCTTTCAGGGGCCCGGGAAGTGAATTAAATACCATTTGGAGGCATTTAATGTTCAAGCAAAAACAGGTGATTTTTGACAAAAGAGATAACACCCCCCCATTACGTCATGCTTTAGAAAGGTATAAAATGGTCCGTTTTCAAATGTTTTATTTTTGAACGTCAGTTCACATTTGTAGGTAGATCATCAGTTTTAGAGCTAAAATTAGCATGTTTAAAGTGATTTTCATGCTTCCAGGGGCCCGGGAAGTGACTTAAATACCATTTGGAGGCATTTAATGTTCAAGCAAAAACAGGAGATTTTTGACAAAAGAGATAACACCCCCCCCATTACTCCATGCTTCACAAAGGTGAAAAATGGTCCATTTTCAAATGTTTTATTTTTGAACGTCAGTTCACATTTGTAGCTAGATCATCCGTTTTAGAGCTAAAATTAGCATGTTTAAAGTGATTTTCATGCTTCCAGGGGCCCAGGAAGTGAATTAAATACCATTTGGAGGCATTTAATGTTCAAGCAAAAACAGGTGATTTTTGACAAAAGAGATAACACCCCCCCATTACGTCATGCTTCAGAAAGGTGAAAAATGGTCCGTTTTCAAATGTTTTATTTTTGAACGTCAGTTCACATTTGTAGGTAGATCATCAGTCTTAGAGCTAAAAGTAGCATGTTTGAAGTGATTTTCATGCTTCCATGGGCCCTAAACACAAGATTTGTGGAATGGTTAAAAGTGCATGAAAATGGCCAATTTACTCACTCTGAGGTCTCAAAAAGTGTTTCTTCACCCCGGGAAGTGAATTAAATACCATTTGGAGGCATTTAATGTTCAAGCAAAAACAGGTGATTTTTGCCAAAAGAGATAACACCCCCCCATTATGTCATGCTTCAGAAAGGTGAAAAATGGTCCGTTTTCAAATGTTTTATTTTTGAACGTCAGTTCACATTTGTAGGTAGATCATCAGTTTTAGAGCTAATATTAGCATGTTTAAAGTGATTTTCATGCTTTCAGGGGCCCTGGAAGTGAATTAAATACCATTTAGAGGCATTTAATGTTCAAGCAAAAACAGGTGATTTTTGACAAAAGAGATAACACCCCCCATTCCATTACGTCATGCTTCAGAAAGGTGAAAAATGGTCCGTTTTCAAATGTTTTATTTTTGAACGTCAGTTCACATTTGTAGGTAGATCATCAGTTTTAGAGCTAAATTAGCATGTTTAAAGTGATTTTCATGCTTCCAGGGGCCCTAAACACCAGATTTGTGGAATGGTTAAAAGTGCATGAAAATGGCCAATTTACTCACTCTGAGGTCTCAAAAAGTGTTTCTTCACCCCGGGAAGTGAATTAAATACCAGTTGGAGGCATTTAATGTTCAAGCAAAAACAGGTGATTTTTGCCAAAAGATATAACACCCCCCCCATTACGTCATGCTTCAGAAAGGTGAAAAATGGTCCGTTTTCAAATGTTTTATTTTTGAACGTCAGTTCACATTTGTAGGTAGATCATCAGTTTTAGAGCTAAAATTAGCATGTTTAAAGTGATTTTCATGCTTTTAGGGGCCCGGGATGTGAATTAAATACCATTTGGAGGCATTTAATGTTCAAGCAAAAACAGGTAATTTTTGACAAAAGAGATAACACCCCCCCATTACGTCATGCTTCAGAAAGGTGAAAAATGGTCAGTTTTCAAATGTTTTATTTTTGAACGTCAGTTCACATTTGTAGGTAGATCATCAGTTTTAGAGCTAAAATTTGCATGTTTAAAGTGATTTTCATGCTTCCAGGGGCCCTAAACACAAGATTTGTGGAATGGTTAAAACTGCATGAAAATGGCCAATTTACTCACTCTGAGGTCTCAAAAAGTGTTTCTTCTCCCCGGGAAGTGAATTAAATACCATTTGGAGGCATTTAATGTTCAAGCAAAAACAGGTGATTTTTTACAAAAGCGATAACACCCCCCCCATTACGTCATGCTTCAGAAAGGTGAAAAATGGACCACTTTCAAATGTTTTCTTTTTGAATGTCAGTTCACATTTGTAGGTAGATCATCAGTTTTAGAGCTAAAATTAGCATGTTTAAAGTGATTTTCATGCTTTCAGGGGCCCGGGAAGTGAATTAAATACCATTTGGAGGCATTTAATGTTCAAGCAAAAACAGGTGATTTTTGACAAAAGAGATAACACCATCCCATTACGTCATGCTTCAGAAAGGTGAAAAATGGTCCGTTTTCAAATGTTTTATTTTTGAACGTCAGATCACATTTGTAGGTAGATCATCAGTTTTAGAGCTAAAATTAGCATGTTTACAGTGATTTTCATGCTTCCAGGGGCCCTAAACACAAGATTTGTGGAATGGTTAAAAGTGCATGAAAATGGCCAATTTACTCACTCTGAGGTCTCAAAAAGTGTTTCTTCACCCCGGGAAGTGAATTAAATACCATTTGGAGGCATTTAATGTTCAAGCAAAAACAGGTGATTTTTGCCAAAAGAGATAACAACCCCCCCCCCATTACGTCATGCTTCAGAAAGGTGAAAAATGGTCCGTTTTCAAATGTTTTATTTTTGAACGTCACTTCACATTTGTAGGTAGATCATCAGTTTTAGAGCTAAAATTAGCATGTTTAAAGTGATTTTCATGCTTCCAGGGGCACGGGAAGTGAATTAAATACCATTTGGAGGCATTTAATGTTCAAGCAAAAACAGGTGATTTTTGACAAAAGAGATAACACCCCCCATTACGTCATGCTTCAGGAAGGTGAAAAATGGACCACTTTCAAATGTTTTCTTTTTGAATGTCAGTTCACATTTGTAGGTAGATCATCAGTTTTAGAGCTAAAATTAGCATGTTTAAAGTGATTTTCATGCTTTCAGGGGCCCGGGAAGTGAATTAAATACCATTTGGAGGCATTTAATGTTCAAGCAAAAACAGGTGATTTTTGACAAAAGAGATAACACCCTCCCATTACGTCATGCTTCAGAAAGGTGAAAAATGGTCCGTTTTCAAATGTTTTATTTTTGAACGTCAGATCACATTTGTAGGTAGATCATCAGTTTTAGAGCTAAAATTAGCATGTTTAAAGTGATTTTCATGCTTCCAGGGGCCCTAAACACAAGATTTGTGGAATGGTTAAAAGTGCATGAAAATGGCCAATTTACTCACTCTGAGGTCTCAAAAAGTGTTTCTTCACCCCGGGAAGTGAATTAAATACCATTTGGAGGCATTTAATGTTGAAGCAAAAACAGGTGATTTTTGCCAAAAGAGATAACACCCCCCCCCCCATTACGTCATGCTTCAGAAAGGTGAAAAAATGGTCCGTTTTCAAATGTTTTATTTTTGAACGTCACTTCACATTTGTAGGTAGATCATCAGTTTTAGAGCTAAAATTAGCATGTTTAAAGTGATTTTCATGCTTCCAGGGGCCCGGGAAGTGAATTAAATACCATTTGGAGGCATTTAATGTTCAAGCAAAAACAGGTGATTTTTGACAAAAGAGATAACACCCCCCCATTACGTCATGCTTCAGGAAGGTGAAAAATGGTCCGTTTTCAAATGTTTTATTTTTGAACGTCAGTTCACATTTGTAGGTAGATCATCAGTTTTAGAGCTAAAATTAGCATGTTTAAAGTGATTTTCATGCTTCCAGGGGCCCGGGAAGTGAATTAAATACCATTTGGAGGCATTTAATGTTCAAGCAAAAACAGGTGCTTTTTGACAAAAGAGATAACACCCCCCATTACGTCATGCTTCAGAAAGGTGAAAAATGGTCCGCTTTCAAATGTTTTATTTTTGAACGTCAGTTCACATTTGTAGGTAGATCATCAGTTTTAGAGCTAAAATTAGCATGTTTAAAGTGATTTTCATGCTTTCAGGGGCCCGGGAAGTGAATTAAATACCATTTAGAGGCATTTAATGTTCAAGCAAAAACAGGAGATTTTTGACAAAAGAGATAACACCCCCCCATTACGTCATGCTTCAGAAAGGTGAAAAATTGTCCGTTTTCAAATTTTTTATTTTTGAACGTAAGTTCACATTTGAAGGTAGATCATCAGTTTTAGAGCTACAATTAGCATGTTTAAAGTGATTTTCATGCTTTCAGGGGCCTGGGAAGTGAATTAAATACCATTTGGAGGCATTTAATGTTCAAGCAAAAACAGGTGATTTTTGACAAAAGGGATAACACCCCCCATTCCATTACGTCATGCTTCAGAAAGGTGAAAAATGGTCCGTTTTCAAATGTTTTATTTTTGAACGCCAGTTCACATTTGTAGGTAGATCATCAGTTTTAGAGCTAAAATTAGCATGTTTAAAGTGATTTTCATGCTTCCAGGGGCCCTAAACACAAGATTTGTGGAATGGTTAAAAGTGCATGAAAATGGCCAATTTACTCACTCTGAGGTCGCAAAAAGTGTTTCTTCACCCCGGGAAGTGAATTAAATACCATTTGGAGGCATTTAATGTTCAAGCAAAAACAGGTGATTTTTGACAAAAGAGATAACACCCCCCATTACGTCATGCTTCAGAAAGGTGAAAAATGGTCCGTTTTCAAATGTTTTATTTTTGAACGTCAGTTCACATTTGTAGGTAGATCATCAGTTTTAGAGTAAAATTAGCATGTTTAAAGTGATTTTCATGCTTCCAGGGGCCCGGGAAGTGAATTAAATACCATTTGGAGGCATTTAATGTTCAAGCAAAAACAGGTGATTTTTGACAAAAGAGATAACACCCCCCCATTACGTCATGCTTCAGAAAGGTGAAAAATGGTCCGTTTTCAAATGTTTTATTTTTGAACTTCAGTTCACATTTGTAGGTAGATCATCAGTTTTAGAGCTAAAATTAGCATGTTTAAAGTGATTTTCATGCTTTCAGGGGCCCGGGAAGTGAATTAAATACCATTTGGAGGCATTTAATGTTCAAGCAAAAACAGGTGATTTTTGACAAAAGAGATAACACCCCCCCATTACGTCATGCTTTAGAAAGGTATAAAATGGTCCGTTTTCAAATGTTTTATTTTTGAACGTCAGTTCACATTTGTAGGTAGATCATCAGTTTTAGAGCTAAAATTAGCATGTTTCAAGTGATTTTCATGCTTCCAGGGGCCCGGGAAGTAAATTAAATACCATTTGGAGGCATTTAATGTTCAAGCAAAAACAGGAGATTTTTGACAAAAGAGATAACACCCCCCCATTACGCCATGCTTCTGAAAGGTGAAAAATGATCGGTTTTCAAATGTTTTATTTTTGAAGGTCAGTTCACGTTTGTAGGTAGATCATCAGTTTTAGAGCTAAAATTAGCATGTGTAAAGTGATTTTCATGCTTCCAGGGGCCTGGGAAGTGAATTAAATACCATTTGGAGGCATTTAATGTTCAAGCAAAAACAGGTGATTTTTGACAAAAGAGATAACACCCCCCCATTACGTCATGCTTCAGAAAGGTGAAAAATGGTCCGTTTTCAAATGTTTTATTTTTGAACGTCAGTTCACATTTGTAGGTAGATCATCAGTTTTAGAGCTAAAATTAGCATGTTTAAAGTGATTTTCATGTTTCCAGGGGCCCTAAACACAAGATTTGTGGAATGGTTAAAAGTGCATGAAAATGGCCAATTTACTCACTCTGAGGTCTCAAAAAGTGTTTCTTCACCACGGGAAGTGAATTAAATACCATTTGGAGGCATTTAATGTTCAAGCAAAAACAGGAGATTTTTGACAAAAGAGATAACACCCCCCATTACGCCATGCTTCAGAAAGGTGAAAAATGGTCAGTTTTCAAATGTTTTATTTTTGAACGTCAGTTCACATTTGTAGGTAGATCATCAGTTTTAGAGCTAAAATTAGCATGTTTAAAGTGATTTTCATGCTTCCAGGGGCCCGGGAAGTGACTTAAATACCATTTGGAGGCATTTAATGTTCAAGCAAAAACAGGTGATTTTTGACAAAAGAGATAACACCCCCCATTACGTCATGCTTCAGAAAGGTGAAAAATGGTCCGTTTTCAAATGTTTTATTTTTGAACGTCACTTCACATTTGTAGGTAGATCATCAGTTTTAGAGCTAAAATTAGCATGTTTAAAGTGATTTTCATGCTTCCAGGGGCACGGGAAGTGAATTAAATACCATTTGGAGGCATTTAATGTTCAAGCAAAAACAGGTGATTTTTGACAAAAGAGATAACACCCCCCATTACGTCATGCTTCAGGAAGGTGAAAAATGGACCACTTTCAAATGTTTTCTTTTTGAATGTCAGTTCACATTTGTAGGTAGATCATCAGTTTTAGAGCTAAAATTAGCACGTTTAAAGTGATTTTCATGCTTTCAGGGGCCCGGGAAGTGAATTAAATACCATTTGGAGGCATTTAATGTTCAAGCAAAAACAGGTGATTTTTGACAAAAGAGATAACACCCTCCCATTACGTCATGCTTCAGAAAGGTGAAAAATGGTCCGTTTTCAAATGTTTTATTTTTGAACGTCAGATCACATTTGTAGGTAGATCATCAGTTTTAGAGCTAAAATTAGCATGTTTAAAGTGATTTTCATGCTTCCAGGGGCCCTAAACACAAGATTTGTGGAATGGTTAAAAGTGCATGAAAATGGCCAATTTACTCACTCTGAGGTCTCAAAAAGTGTTTCTTCACCCCGGGAAGTGAATTAAATACCATTTGGAGGCATTTAATGTTGAAGCAAAAACAGGTGATTTTTGCCAAAAGAGATAACACCCCCCCCCCCATTACGTCATGCTTCAGAAAGGTGAAAAAATGGTCCGTTTTCAAATGTTTTATTTTTGAACGTCACTTCACATTTGTAGGTAGATCATCAGTTTTAGAGCTAAAATTAGCATGTTTAAAGTGATTTTCATGCTTCCAGGGGCCCGGGAAGTGAATTAAATACCATTTGGAGGCATTTAATGTTCAAGCAAAAACAGGTGATTTTTGACAAAAGAGATAACACCCCCCCATTACGTCATGCTTCAGGAAGGTGAAAAATGGTCCGTTTTCAAATGTTTTATTTTTGAACGTCAGTTCACATTTGTAGGTAGATCATCAGTTTTAGAGCTAAAATTAGCATGTTTAAAGTGATTTTCATGCTTCCAGGGGCCCGGGAAGTGAATTAAATACCATTTGGAGGCATTTAATGTTCAAGCAAAAACAGGTGCTTTTTGACAAAAGAGATAACACCCCCCATTACGTCATGCTTCAGAAAGGTGAAAAATGGTCCGCTTTCAAATGTTTTATTTTTGAACGTCAGTTCACATTTGTAGGTAGATCATCAGTTTTAGAGCTAAAATTAGCATGTTTAAAGTGATTTTCATGCTTTCAGGGGCCCGGGAAGTGAATTAAATACAATTTAGAGGCATTTAATGTTCAAGCAAAAACAGGAGATTTTTGACAAAAGAGATAACACCCCCCCATTACGTCATGCTTCAGAAAGGTGAAAAATTGTCCGTTTTCAAATTTTTTATTTTTGAACGTAAGTTCACATTTGAAGGTAGATCATCAGTTTTAGAGCTACAATTAGCATGTTTAAAGTGATTTTCATGCTTTCAGGGGCCTGGGAAGTGAATTAAATACCATTTGGAGGCATTTAATGTTCAAGCAAAAACAGGTGATTTTTGACAAAAGGGATAACACCCCCCATTCCATTACGTCATGCTTCAGAAAGGTGAAAAATGGTCCGTTTTCAAATGTTTTATTTTTGAACGTCAGTTCACATTTGTAGGTAGATCATCAGTTTTAGAGCTAAAATTAGCATGTTTAAAGTGATTTTCATGCTTCCAGGGGCCCTAAACACAAGATTTGTGGAATGGTTAAAAGTGCATGAAAATGGCCAATTTACTCACTCTGAGGTCGCAAAAAGTGTTTCTTCACCCCGGGAAGTGAATTAAATACCATTTGGAGGCATTTAATGTTCAAGCAAAAACAGGTGATTTTTGACAAAAGAGATAACACCCCCCATTACGTCATGCTTCAGAAAGGTGAAAAATGGTCCGTTTTCAAATGTTTTATTTTTGAACGTCAGTTCACATTTGTAGGTAGATCATCAGTTTTAGAGTAAAATTAGCATGTTTAAAGTGATTTTCATGCTTCCAGGGGCCCGGGAAGTGAATTAAATACCATTTGGAGGCATTTAATGTTCAAGCAAAAACAGGTGATTTTTGACAAAAGAGATAACACCCCCCCATTACGTCATGCTTCAGAAAGGTGAAAAATGGTCCGTTTTCAAATGTTTTATTTTTGAACTTCAGTTCACATTTGTAGGTAGATCATCAGTTTTAGAGCTAAAATTAGCATGTTTAAAGTGATTTTCATGCTTTCAGGGGCCCGGGAAGTGAATTAAATACCATTTGGAGGCATTTAATGTTCAAGCAAAAACAGGTGATTTTTGACAAAAGAGATAACACCCCCCCATTACGTCATGCTTTAGAAAGGTATAAAATGGTCCGTTTTCAAATGTTTTATTTTTGAACGTCAGTTCACATTTGTAGGTAGATCATCAGTTTTAGAGCTAAAATTAGCATGTTTCAAGTGATTTTCATGCTTCCAGGGGCCCGGGAAGTAAATTAAATACCATTTGGAGGCATTTAATGTTCAAGCAAAAACAGGAGATTTTTGACAAAAGAGATAACACCCCCCCATTACGCCATGCTTCTGAAAGGTGAAAAATGATCGGTTTTCAAATGTTTTATTTTTGAAGGTCAGTTCACGTTTGTAGGTAGATCATCAGTTTTAGAGCTAAAATTAGCATGTGTAAAGTGATTTTCATGCTTCCAGGGGCCTGGGAAGTGAATTAAATACCATTTGGAGGCATTTAATGTTCAAGCAAAAACAGGTGATTTTTGACAAAAGAGATAACACCCCCCCATTACGTCATGCTTCAGAAAGGTGAAAAATGGTCCGTTTTCAAATGTTTTATTTTTGAACGTCAGTTCACATTTGTAGGTAGATCATCAGTTTTAGAGCTAAAATTAGCATGTTTAAAGTGATTTTCATGTTTCCAGGGGCCCTAAACACAAGATTTGTGGAATGGTTAAAAGTGCATGAAAATGGCCAATTTACTCACTCTGAGGTCTCAAAAAGTGTTTCTTCACCACGGGAAGTGAATTAAATACCATTTGGAGGCATTTAATGTTCAAGCAAAAACAGGAGATTTTTGACAAAAGAGATAACACCCCCCATTACGCCATGCTTCAGAAAGGTGAAAAATGGTCAGTTTTCAAATGTTTTATTTTTGAACGTCAGTTCACATTTGTAGGTAGATCATCAGTTTTAGAGCTAAAATTAGCATGTTTAAAGTGATTTTCATGCTTCCAGGGGCCCGGGAAGTGACTTAAATACCATTTGGAGGCATTTAATGTTCAAGCAAAAACAGGAGATTTTTGACAAAAGAGATAACACCCCCCCCATTACTCCATGCTTCACAAAGGTGAAAAATGGTCCATTTTCAAATGTTTTATTTTTGAACGTCAGTTCACATTTGTAGCTAGATCATCCGTTTTAGAGCTAAAATTAGCATGTTTAAAGTGATTTTCATGCTTCCAGGGGCCCAGGAAGTGAATTAAATACCATTTGGAGGCATTTAATGTTCAAGCAAAAACAGGTGATTTTTGACAAAAGAGATAACACCCCCCCATTACGTCATGCTTCAGAAAGGTGAAAAATGGTCCGTTTTCAAATGTTTTATTTTTGAACGTCAGTTCACATTTGTAGGTAGATCATCAGTTTTAGAGCTAAATTAGCATGTTTAAAGTGATTTTCATGCTTCCAGGGGCCCTAAACACAAGATTTGTGGAATGGTTAAAAGTGCATGAAAATGGCCAATTTACTCACTCTGAGGTCTCAAAAAGTGTTTCTTCACCCCGGGAAGTGAATTAAATACCAGTTGGAGGCATTTAATGTTCAAGCAAAAACAGGTGATTTTTGCCAAAAGATATAACACCCCCCCCCATTACGTCATGCTTCAGAAAGGTGAAAAATGGTCCGTTTTCAAATGTTTTATTTTTGAACGTCAGTTCACATTTGTAGGTAGATCATCAGATTTAGAGCTAAAATTAGCATGTTTAAAGTGATTTTCATGCTTTTAGGGGCCCGGGATGTGAATTAAATACCATTTGGAGGCATTTAATGTTCAAGCAAAAACAGGTAATTTTTGACAAAAGAGATAACACCCCCCCATTACGTCATGCTTCAGAAAGGTGAAAAATTGTCAGTTTTCAAATGTTTTATTTTTGAACGTCAGTTCACATTTGTAGGTAGATCATCAGTTTTAGAGCTAAAATTTGCATGTTTAAAGTGATTTTCATGCTTCCAGGGGCCCTAAACACAAGATTTGTGGAATGGTTAAAACTGCATGAAAATGGCCAATTTACTCACTCTGAGGTCTCAAAAAGTGTTTCTTCACCCCGGGAAGTGAATTAAATACCATTTGGAGGCATTTAATGTTCAAGCAAAAACAGGTGATTTTTGACAAAAGCGATAACACCCCCCCATTACGTCATGCTTCAGAAAGGTGAAAAATGGACCACTTTCAAATGTTTTCTTTTTGAATGTCAGTTCACATTTGTAGGTAGATCATCAGTTTTAGAGCTAAAATTAGCATGTTTAAAGTGATTTTCATGCTTTCAGGGGCCCGGGAAGTGAATTAAATACCATTTGGAGGCATTTAATGTTCAAGCAAAAACAGGTGATTTTTGACAAAAGAGATAACACCCTCCCATTACGTCATGCTTCAGAAAGGTGAAAAATGGTCCGTTTTCAAATGTTTTATTTTTGAACGTCAGATCACATTTGTAGGTAGATCATCAGTTTTAGAGCTAAAATTAGCATGTTTACAGTGATTTTCATGCTTCCAGGGGCCCTAAACACAAGATTTGTGGAATGGTTAAAAGTGCATGAAAATGGCCAATTTACTCACTCTGAGGCCTCAAAAAGTGTTTCTTCACCCCGGGAAGTGAATTAAATACCATTTGGAGGCATTTAATGTTCAAGCAAAAACAGGTGATTTTTGCCAAAAGAGATAACAACCCCCCCCCCATTACGTCATGCTTCAGAAAGGTGAAAAATGGTCCGTTTTCAAATGTTTTATTTTTGAACGTCACTTCACATTTGTAGGTAGATCATCAGTTTTAGAGCTAAAATTAGCATGTTTAAAGTGATTTTCATGCTTCCAGGGGCACGGGAAGTGAATTAAATACCATTTGGAGGCATTTAATGTTCAAGCAAAAACAGGTGATTTTTGACAAAAGAGATAACACCCCCCCCCATTACGTCATGCTTCAGGAAGGTGAAAAATGGACCACTTTCAAATGTTTTCTTTTTGAATGTCAGTTCACATTTGTAGGTAGATCATCAGTTTTAGAGCTAAAATTAGCATGTTTAAAGTGATTTTCATGCTTTCAGGGGCCCGGGAAGTGAATTAAATACCATTTGGAGGCATTTAATGTTCAAGCAAAAACAGGAGATTTTTGACAAAAGAGATAACACCCTCCCATTACGTCATGCTTCAGAAAGGTGAAAAATGGTCCGTTTTCAAATGTTTTATTTTTGAACGTCAGATCACATTTGTAGGTAGATCATCAGTTTTAGAGCTAAAATTAGCATGTTTAAAGTGATTTTCATGCTTCCAGGGGCCCTAAACACAAGATTTGTGGAATGGTTAAAAGTGCATGAAAATGGCCAATTTACTCACTCTGAGGTCTCAAAAAGTGTTTCTTCACCCCGGGAAGTGAATTAAATACCATTTGGAGGCATTTAATGTTGAAGCAAAAACAGGTGATTTTTGCCAAAAGAGATAACGACCCCCCATTACGTCATGCTTCAGAAAGGTGAAAAAATGGTCCGTTTTCAAATGTTTTATTTTTGAACGTCACTTCACATTTGTAGGTAGATCATCAGTTTTAGAGCTAAAATTAGCATGTTTAAAGTGATTTTCATGCTTCCAGGGGCCCGGGAAGTGAATTAAATACCATTTGGAGGCATTTAATGTTCAAGCAAAAACAGGTGATTTTTGACAAAAGAGATAACACCCCCCCATTACGTCATGCTTCAGGAAGGTGAAAAATGGTCCGTTTTCAAATGTTTTATTTTTGAACGTCAGTTCACATTTGTAGGTAGATCATCAGTTTTAGAGCTAAAATTAGCATGTTTAAAGTGATTTTCATGCTTCCAGGGGCCCGGGAAGTGAATTAAATACCATTTGGAGGCATTTAATGTTCAAGCAAAAACAGGTGCTTTTTGACAAAAGAGATAACACCCCCCATTACGTCATGCTTCAGAAAGGTGAAAAATGGTCCGCTTTCAAATGTTTTATTTTTGAACGTCAGTTCACATTTGTAGGTAGATCATCAGTTTTAGAGCTAAAATTAGCATGTTTAAAGTGATTTTCATGCTTTCAGGGGCCCGGGAAGTGAATTAAATACCATTTGGAGGCATTTAATGTTCAAGCAAAAACAGGTGATTTTTGACAAAAGAGATAACACCCCCCTCATTACGTCATGCTTCAGAAAGGTGAAAAATGGTCCGTTTTCAAAAGTTTTATTTTTGAACGTCAGTTCACATTTGTAGGTAGATCATCAGTTTTAGAGCTAAAATTAGCATGTTTAAAGTGATTTTCATGCTTCCAGGGGCCCGAAACACAAGATTTGTGGAATGGTTAAAAGTGCATGAAAATGGCCAATTTACTCACTCTGAGGTCTCAAAAAGTGTTTCTTCACCCCGGGAAGTGAATTAAATACCATTTGGAGGCATTTAATGTTCAAGCAAAAACAGGTGATTTTTGCCAAAAGAGATAACACCCCCCCATTACGTCATGCTTCAGAAAGGTGAAAAATGGTCCGTTTTTAAATGTTTTATTTTTGAACGTCAGTTCACATTTGTAGGTAGATCATCAGTTTTAGAGCTAAAATTAGCATGTTTAAAGTGATTTTCATGCTTTCAGGGGCCCGGGAAGTGAATTAAATACCATTTAGAGGCATTTAATGTTCAAGCAAAAACAGGAGATTTTTGACAAAAGAGATAACACCCCCCCATTACGTCATGCTTCAGAAAGGTGAAAAATTGTCCGTTTTCAAATTTTTTATTTTTGAACGTAAGTTCACATTTGAAGGTAGATCATCAGTTTTAGAGCTACAATTAGCATGTTTAAAGTGATTTTCATGCTTTCAGGGGCCTGGGAAGTGAATTAAATACCATTTGGAGGCATTTAATGTTCAAGCAAAAACAGGTGATTTTTGACAAAAGGGATAACACCCCCCATTCCATTACGTCATGCTTCAGAAAGGTGAAAAATGGTCCGTTTTCAAATGTTTTATTTTTGAACGTCAGTTCACATTTGTAGGTAGATCATCAGTTTTAGAGCTAAAATTAGCATGTTTAAAGTGATTTTCATGCTTCCAGGGGCCCTAAACACAAGATTTGTGGAATGGTTAAAAGTGCATGAAAATGGCCAATTTACTCACTCTGAGGTCGCAAAAAGTGTTTCTTCACCCCGGGAAGTGAATTAAATACCATTTGGAGGCATTTAATGTTCAAGCAAAAACAGGTGATTTTTGACAAAAGAGATAACACCCCCCATTACGTCATGCTTCAGAAAGGTGAAAAATGGTCCGTTTTCAAATGTTTTATTTTTGAACGTCAGTTCACATTTGTAGGTAGATCATCAGTTTTAGAGTAAAATTAGCATGTTTAAAGTGATTTTCATGCTTCCAGGGGCCCGGGAAGTGAATTAAATACCATTTGGAGGCATTTAATGTTCAAGCAAAAACAGGTGATTTTTGACAAAAGAGATAACACCCCCCCATTACGTCATGCTTCAGAAAGGTGAAAAATGGTCCGTTTTCAAATGTTTTATTTTTGAACTTCAGTTCACATTTGTAGGTAGATCATCAGTTTTAGAGCTAAAATTAGCATGTTTAAAGTGATTTTCATGCTTTCAGGGGCCCGGGAAGTGAATTAAATACCATTTGGAGGCATTTAATGTTCAAGCAAAAACAGGTGATTTTTGACAAAAGAGATAACACCCCCCCATTACGTCATGCTTTAGAAAGGTATAAAATGGTCCGTTTTCAAATGTTTTATTTTTGAACGTCAGTTCACATTTGTAGGTAGATCATCAGTTTTAGAGCTAAAATTAGCATGTTTCAAGTGATTTTCATGCTTCCAGGGGCCCGGGAAGTAAATTAAATACCATTTGGAGGCATTTAATGTTCAAGCAAAAACAGGAGATTTTTGACAAAAGAGATAACACCCCCCCATTACGCCATGCTTCTGAAAGGTGAAAAATGATCGGTTTTCAAATGTTTTATTTTTGAAGGTCAGTTCACGTTTGTAGGTAGATCATCAGTTTTAGAGCTAAAATTAGCATGTGTAAAGTGATTTTCATGCTTCCAGGGGCCTGGGAAGTGAATTAAATACCATTTGGAGGCATTTAATGTTCAAGCAAAAACAGGTGATTTTTGACAAAAGAGATAACACCCCCCCATTACGTCATGCTTCAGAAAGGTGAAAAATGGTCCGTTTTCAAATGTTTTATTTTTGAACGTCAGTTCACATTTGTAGGTAGATCATCAGTTTTAGAGCTAAAATTAGCATGTTTAAAGTGATTTTCATGTTTCCAGGGGCCCTAAACACAAGATTTGTGGAATGGTTAAAAGTGCATGAAAATGGCCAATTTACTCACTCTGAGGTCTCAAAAAGTGTTTCTTCACCACGGGAAGTGAATTAAATACCATTTGGAGGCATTTAATGTTCAAGCAAAAACAGGAGATTTTTGACAAAAGAGATAACACCCCCCATTACGCCATGCTTCAGAAAGGTGAAAAATGGTCAGTTTTCAAATGTTTTATTTTTGAACGTCAGTTCACATTTGTAGGTAGATCATCAGTTTTAGAGCTAAAATTAGCATGTTTAAAGTGATTTTCATGCTTCCAGGGGCCCGGGAAGTGACTTAAATACCATTTGGAGGCATTTAATGTTCAAGCAAAAACAGGAGATTTTTGACAAAAGAGATAACACCCCCCCCATTACTCCATGCTTCACAAAGGTGAAAAATGGTCCATTTTCAAATGTTTTATTTTTGAACGTCAGTTCACATTTGTAGCTAGATCATCCGTTTTAGAGCTAAAATTAGCATGTTTAAAGTGATTTTCATGCTTCCAGGGGCCCAGGAAGTGAATTAAATACCATTTGGAGGCATTTAATGTTCAAGCAAAAACAGGTGATTTTTGACAAAAGAGATAACACCCCCCCATTACGTCATGCTTCAGAAAGGTGAAAAATGGTCCGTTTTCAAATGTTTTATTTTTGAACGTCAGTTCACATTTGTAGGTAGATCATCAGTTTTAGAGCTAAATTAGCATGTTTAAAGTGATTTTCATGCTTCCAGGGGCCCTAAACACAAGATTTGTGGAATGGTTAAAAGTGCATGAAAATGGCCAATTTACTCACTCTGAGGTCTCAAAAAGTGTTTCTTCACCCCGGGAAGTGAATTAAATACCAGTTGGAGGCATTTAATGTTCAAGCAAAAACAGGTGATTTTTGCCAAAAGATATAACACCCCCCCCCATTACGTCATGCTTCAGAAAGGTGAAAAATGGTCCGTTTTCAAATGTTTTATTTTTGAACGTCAGTTCACATTTGTAGGTAGATCATCAGATTTAGAGCTAAAATTAGCATGTTTAAAGTGATTTTCATGCTTTTAGGGGCCCGGGATGTGAATTAAATACCATTTGGAGGCATTTAATGTTCAAGCAAAAACAGGTAATTTTTGACAAAAGAGATAACACCCCCCCATTACGTCATGCTTCAGAAAGGTGAAAAATTGTCAGTTTTCAAATGTTTTATTTTTGAACGTCAGTTCACATTTGTAGGTAGATCATCAGTTTTAGAGCTAAAATTTGCATGTTTAAAGTGATTTTCATGCTTCCAGGGGCCCTAAACACAAGATTTGTGGAATGGTTAAAACTGCATGAAAATGGCCAATTTACTCACTCTGAGGTCTCAAAAAGTGTTTCTTCACCCCGGGAAGTGAATTAAATACCATTTGGAGGCATTTAATGTTCAAGCAAAAACAGGTGATTTTTGACAAAAGCGATAACACCCCCCCATTACGTCATGCTTCAGAAAGGTGAAAAATGGACCACTTTCAAATGTTTTCTTTTTGAATGTCAGTTCACATTTGTAGGTAGATCATCAGTTTTAGAGCTAAAATTAGCATGTTTAAAGTGATTTTCATGCTTTCAGGGGCCCGGGAAGTGAATTAAATACCATTTGGAGGCATTTAATGTTCAAGCAAAAACAGGTGATTTTTGACAAAAGAGATAACACCCTCCCATTACGTCATGCTTCAGAAAGGTGAAAAATGGTCCGTTTTCAAATGTTTTATTTTTGAACGTCAGATCACATTTGTAGGTAGATCATCAGTTTTAGAGCTAAAATTAGCATGTTTACAGTGATTTTCATGCTTCCAGGGGCCCTAAACACAAGATTTGTGGAATGGTTAAAAGTGCATGAAAATGGCCAATTTACTCACTCTGAGGCCTCAAAAAGTGTTTCTTCACCCCGGGAAGTGAATTAAATACCATTTGGAGGCATTTAATGTTCAAGCAAAAACAGGTGATTTTTGCCAAAAGAGATAACAACCCCCCCCCCCATTACGTCATGCTTCAGAAAGGTGAAAAATGGTCCGTTTTCAAATGTTTTATTTTTGAACGTCACTTCACATTTGTAGGTAGATCATCAGTTTTAGAGCTAAAATTAGCATGTTTAAAGTGATTTTCATGCTTCCAGGGGCACGGGAAGTGAATTAAATACCATTTGGAGGCATTTAATGTTCAAGCAAAAACAGGTGATTTTTGACAAAAGAGATAACACCCCCCCCATTACGTCATGCTTCAGGAAGGTGAAAAATGGACCACTTTCAAATGTTTTCTTTTTGAATGTCAGTTCACATTTGTAGGTAGATCATCAGTTTTAGAGCTAAAATTAGCATGTTTAAAGTGATTTTCATGCTTTCAGGGGCCCGGGAAGTGAATTAAATACCATTTGGAGGCATTTAATGTTCAAGCAAAAACAGGAGATTTTTGACAAAAGAGATAACACCCTCCCATTACGTCATGCTTCAGAAAGGTGAAAAATGGTCCGTTTTCAAATGTTTTATTTTTGAACGTCAGATCACATTTGTAGGTAGATCATCAGTTTTAGAGCTAAAATTAGCATGTTTAAAGTGATTTTCATGCTTCCAGGGGCCCTAAACACAAGATTTGTGGAATGGTTAAAAGTGCATGAAAATGGCCAATTTACTCACTCTGAGGTCTCAAAAAGTGTTTCTTCACCCCGGGAAGTGAATTAAATACCATTTGGAGGCATTTAATGTTGAAGCAAAAACAGGTGATTTTTGCCAAAAGAGATAACGACCCCCCATTACGTCATGCTTCAGAAAGGTGAAAAAATGGTCCGTTTTCAAATGTTTTATTTTTGAACGTCACTTCACATTTGTAGGTAGATCATCAGTTTTAGAGCTAAAATTAGCATGTTTAAAGTGATTTTCATGCTTCCAGGGGCCCGGGAAGTGAATTAAATACCATTTGGAGGCATTTAATGTTCAAGCAAAAACAGGTGATTTTTGACAAAAGAGATAACACCCCCCCATTACGTCATGCTTCAGGAAGGTGAAAAATGGTCCGTTTTCAAATGTTTTATTTTTGAACGTCAGTTCACATTTGTAGGTAGATCATCAGTTTTAGAGCTAAAATTAGCATGTTTAAAGTGATTTTCATGCTTCCAGGGGCCCGGGAAGTGAATTAAATACCATTTGGAGGCATTTAATGTTCAAGCAAAAACAGGTGCTTTTTGACAAAAGAGATAACACCCCCCATTACGTCATGCTTCAGAAAGGTGAAAAATGGTCCGCTTTCAAATGTTTTATTTTTGAACGTCAGTTCACATTTGTAGGTAGATCATCAGTTTTAGAGCTAAAATTAGCATGTTTAAAGTGATTTTCATGCTTTCAGGGGCCCGGGAAGTGAATTAAATACCATTTGGAGGCATTTAATGTTCAAGCAAAAACAGGTGATTTTTGACAAAAGAGATAACACCCCCCTCATTACGTCATGCTTCAGAAAGGTGAAAAATGGTCCGTTTTCAAAAGTTTTATTTTTGAACGTCAGTTCACATTTGTAGGTAGATCATCAGTTTTAGAGCTAAAATTAGCATGTTTAAAGTGATTTTCATGCTTCCAGGGGCCCGAAACACAAGATTTGTGGAATGGTTAAAAGTGCATGAAAATGGCCAATTTACTCACTCTGAGGTCTCAAAAAGTGTTTCTTCACCCCGGGAAGTGAATTAAATACCATTTGGAGGCATTTAATGTTCAAGCAAAAACAGGTGATTTTTGCCAAAAGAGATAACACCCCCCCATTACGTCATGCTTCAGAAAGGTGAAAAATGGTCCGTTTTCAAATGTTTTATTTTTGAACGTCAGTTCACATTTGTAGGTAGATCATCAGTTTTAGAGCTAAAATTAGCATGTTTAAAGTTGTTTTCATGCTTCCAGGGGCCCGGGAAGTGAATTAAATACCATTTGGAGGCATTTAATGTTCAAGCAAAAACAGGTGATTTTTGACAAAAGAGATAACACCCCCCATTACGTCATGCTTCAGAAAGGTGAAAAATGGTCCGTTTTCAAATGTTTTATTTTTGAACGTCAGTTCACATTTGTAGGTAGATCATTAGTATTAGAGCTAAAATTAGCATGTTTAAAGTGATTTTCATGCTTCCAGGGGCCCTAAACACAAGATTTGTGGAATGGTTAAAAGTGCATGAAAATTGCCAATTTACTCACTCGAAGGTCTCAAAAAGTGTTTCTTCACCCCGGGAAGTGAATTAAATACCATTTGGAGGCATTTAATGTTCAAGCAAAAACAGGTGATTTTTGCCAAAAGAGATAACACCCCCCCATTACGTCATGCTTCAGAAAGGTGAAAAATGGTCTGTTTTCAAATGTTTTATTTTTGAACGTGATTCACATTTGTAGGTAGATCATCAGTTTTAGAGCTAAAATTAGCATTTTTAAAGTGATTTTCATGCTTTCAGGGACCCGGGAAGTGAATTAAATACCATTTGGAGGCATTTAATGTTCAAGCAAAAACAGGTGATTTTTGACAAAAGAGATAACACCCCCCTCATTACGTCATGCTTTAGAAAGGTGAAAAATGGTCCGTTTTCAAATGTTTTATTTTTGAACGTCAGTTCACATTTGTAGGTAGATCATCAGTTTTAGAGCTAAAATTAGCATGTTTAAAGTAATTTTCATGCTTCCAGGGGCCCGAAACACAAGATTTGTGGAATGGTTAAAAGTGCATGAAAATGGCCAATTTACTCACTCTGAGGTCTCAAAAAGTGTTTCTTCACCCCGGGAAGTGAATTAAATACCATTTGGAGGCATTTAATGTTCAAGCAAAAACAGGTGATTTTTGCCAAAAGAGATAACACCCCCCCATTACGTCATGCTTCAGAAAGGTGAAAAATGGTCCGTTTTCAAATGTTTTATATTTGAACGTCAGTTCACATTTGTAGGTAGATCATCAGTTTTAGAGCTAAAATTAGCATGTTTTAAGTGATTTTCATGCTTTCAGGGGCCCGGTAAGTGAATTAAATACCATTTGGAGGCATTTCATGTTCAAGCAAAAACAGGTGATTTTTGACAAAAGAGATAACACCCCCCATTACGTCATGCTTCAGAAAGGTGAAAAATGGTCAGTTTTCAAATGTTTTATTTTTGAACGTCAGTTCACATATGTAGGTAGATCATCAGTTTTAGAGCTAAAATTAGCATGTTTAAAGTTGTTTTCATGCTTCCAGGGGCCCGGGAAGTGAATTAAATACCATTTGGAGGCATTTAATGTTCAAGCAAAAACAGGTGATTTTTGACAAAAGAGATAACACCCCCCCATTACGTCATGCTTCAGAAAGGTGAAAAATGGTCCGCTTTCAAATGTTTTATTTTTGAACGTCAGTTCACATTTGTAGGTAGATCATCAGTTTTAGAGCTAAAATTAGCATGTTTAAAGTGATTTTCATGCTTCCAGGGGCCCTAAACACAAGATTTGTGGAATGGTTAAAAGTGCATGAAAATTGCCAATGTACTCACTCTGAGGTCTCAAAAAGTGTTTCTTCACCCCGGGAAGTGAATTAAAACCATTTGGAGGCATTTAATGTTCAAGCAAAAACAGGTGATTTTTGCCAAAAGAGATAACACCCCCCATTACGTCATGCTTCAGAAAGGTGAAAAATGGTCGTTTTCAAATGTTTTATTTTTGAATGTCAGTTCACATTTGTAGGTAGATAATCAGTTTTAGGGCTAACATTAGCATGTTTAAAGTGATTTTCATGCTTCCTGGGGCCCAGGAAGTGAATTAAATACCATTTGGAGGCATTTAATGTTGAAGCAAAAACAGGTGATTTTTGACAAAAGAGATAACACCCCCCATTACGTCATGCTTCAGAAAGATGAAAAATGGTCCGTTTTCAAAAGTTTTATTTTTGAACGTCAGTTCACATTTGTAGGTAGATCATCAGTTTTAGAGCTAAAATTAGCATGTTTAAAGTGATTTTCATGCTTCCAGGGGCCCAGAAAGTGAATTAAATACCATTTGGAGGCATTTAATGTTCAAGCAAAAACAGGTGATTTTTGCCAAAAGAGATAACACCCCCCATTACGTCATGCTTCAGAAAGGTGAAAAATGGTCCGTTTTCAAATGTTTTATTTTTGAACGTCAGTTCACATTTGTAGGTAGATCATCAGTTTTAGAGCTAAAATTAGCATGTTTAAAGTGATTTTCATGCTTCCAGGGGCCCTAAACACAAGATTTGTGGAATGGTTAAAAGTGCATGAAAATTGCCAATTTACTCACTCTGAGGTCTCAAAAAGTGTTTCTTCACCCCGGGAAGTGAATTAAATACCATTTGGAGGCATTTACTGTTCAAGCAAAAACAGGTGATTTTTGCCAAAAGAGATAACACCCCCCCCATTACGTCATGCTTCAGAAAGGTGAAAAATTGTCTGTTTTTAAATGTTTTATTTTTGAACGTCAGTTCACATTTGTAGGTAGATCATCAGTTTTAGAGCTAAAATTAGCATGTTGAAAGTTGTTTTCATGCTTCCAGGGGCCCGGGAAGTGAATTAAATACCATTTGGAGGCATTTAATGTTCAAGCAAAAACAGGTGATTTTTGACAAAAGAGATAACACCCCCCCATTACGTCATGCTTCAGAAAGGTGAAAAATGGTCCGCTTTCAAATGTTTTATTTTTGAACGTCAGTTCACATTTGTAGTTAGATCATCAGTTTTAGAGCTAAAATTAGCATGTTTAAAGTGATTTTCATGCTTCCAGGGGCCCTAAACACAAGATTTGTGGAATGGTTAAAAGTGCATGAAAATTGCCAATGTACCCACTCTGAGGTCTCAAAAAGTGTTTCTTCACCCCGGGAAGTGAATTAAATACCATTTGGAGGCATTTAATGTTCAAGCAAAAACAGGTGATTTTTGCCAAAAGAGATAACACCCCCCCATTACGTCATGCTTCAGAAAGGTGAAAAATGGTCAGTTTTTAAATGTTTTATTTTTGAACGTCAGTTCACATTTGTAGGTAGATCATCAGTTTTAGAGCTAAAATTAGCATTTTTAAAGTGATTTTCATGCTTCCAGGGGCCCGGGAAGTGAATTAAATACCATTTGGAGACATTTAATGTTCAAGCAAAAACAGGAGATTTTTGACAAAAGAGATAAAACCCCCCTATTACGCCATGCTTCAGAAAAGTGAAAAATGGTCCGTTTTCAAATGTTTTATTTTTGAACGTCAGTTCACATTTGTAGGTAGATCATCAGTTTTAGAGCTAAAATTAGCATGTTTAAAGTGATTTTCATGCTTCCAGGGGCCCGGGAAGTGAATTAAATACCATTTGGAGGCATTTAATGTTCAAGCAAAAACAGGTGATTTTTGACAAAAGAGATAACACCCCCCCATTACGCCATGCTTCAGAAAGGTGAAAAATGGTCCGTTTTCAAATGTTTTATTTTTGAACGTCAGTTCACATTTGTAGGTAGATCATCAGTTTTATAGCTAAAATTAGCATGTTTTAAGTGATTTTCATGCTTCCAGGGGCCCTAAACACAAGATTTGTGGAATGGTTAAAAGTGCATGAAAATGGCCAATTTACTCAGTCTGAGGTCTCAAAAGGTGTTTCTTCACCCCGGGAAGTGAATTAAATACCATTTGGAGGCATTTAATGTTCAAGCAAAAACAGGTGATTTTTGCCAAAAGAGATAACACCGCCCCATTACGTCATGCTTCAGAAAGGTGAAAAATGGTCCATTTTCAAATGTTTTATTTTTGAACGTCAGTTCACATTTGTAGGTAGATCATCAGTTTTAGAGCTAAAATTAGCATTTTTAAAGTGATTTTCATGCTTCCAGGGGCCCGGGGGTCAATTAAATACCATTTGGAGGCATTTAATGTTCAAGCAAAAACAGGAGATTTTTGACAAAAGAGATAAACCCCCCCATTACGCCATGCTTCAGAAAGGTGAAAAATGGTCCGTTTTCAAATGTTTTATTTTGAACGTCAGTTCACATTTGTAGGTAGATCATCAGTTTTAGAGCTAAAATTAGCATGTTTAAAGTGATTTTCATGCTTCCAGGGGCCCGGGAAGTGAATTAAATACCATTTGGAGACATTTAATGTTCAAGCAAAAATAGGTGATTTTTGACAAAAGAGATAACACCCCCCCATTACGTCATGCTTCAGAAAGGTAAAAAATGGTCAGTTTTGAAATGTTTTATTTTTGAACGTCAGTTTACATTTGTAGGTAGATCATCAGTTTTAGAGCTAAAATTAGCATGTTTAAAGTGATTTTCATGCTTCCAGGGGCCCTAAACACAAGATTTGTGGAATGGTTAAAAGTGCATGAAAATGGCTAATTTACTCACTCTGAGGTCTCAAAAAGTGTTTCTTCATCCCGGGAAGTGAATTAAATACCATTTGGAGGCATTTAATGTTCAAGCAAAAACACGTGATTTTTGCCAAAAGAGATGACACCCCCCCATTACGTCATGCTTCAGAAAGGTGAAAAATGGTCCATTTTCAAATGTTTTATTTTTGAACGTCAGTTCACATTTGTAGGTAGATCAACAGTTTTAGAGCTAAAATTAGCATGTTTAAAGTGATTTTCATGCTTCCAGGAGCCCGGGAAGTGAATTAAATACAATTTGAAAGCATTTAATGTTCAAGCAAAAACAGGAGATTTTTCACAAAAGAGATAACACCCCCCCCATTACGTCATGCTTCAGAAAGGTGAAAAATGGTCCGTTTTCAAATGTTTTATTTTTGAACGTCAGTTCACATTTGTAGGTAGATTATCAGTTTTAGAGCTAAAATGAGCATGTTTAAAGTGATTGTCATGCTTCCAGGGGCCCGGGAAGTGAATTAAATACCATTTGGAGGCATTTAATGTTCAAGCAAAAACAGGTGATTTTTTGCCAAAAGAGATAACACCCCCCTATTACGTCATGCTTCAGAAAGGTGAAAAATGGTCCGTTTTCAAATGTTTTATTTTTGAACGTCAGTTCACATTTGTAGGTAGATCATCAGTTTTAGAGCTAATATTAGCATGTTTAAAGTGATTTTCATGCTTTCAGGGGCCCGGGAAGTGAATTAAATACCATTTAGAGGCATTTAATGTTCAAGCAAAAACAGGAGATTTTTGACAAAAGAGATAACACCCCCCCATTACGTCATGCTTCAGAAAGGTGAAAAATTGTCCGTTTTCAATTTTTCTATTTTTGAACGTCAGTTCACATTTGTAGGTAGATCATCAGTTTTAGAGCTACAATTAGCATGTTTAAAGTGATTTTCATGCTTTCAGGGGCCTGGGAAGTGAATTAAATACCATTTGGAGGCATTTAATGTTCAAGCAAAAACAGGTGATTTTTGACAAAAGGGATAACACCCCCCATTCCATTACGTCATGCTTCAGAAAGGTGAAAAATGGTCCGTTTTCAAATGTTTTATTTTTGAACGTCAGTTCACATTTGTAGGTAGATCATCAGTTTTAGAGCTAAAATTAGCATGTTTAAAGTGATTTTCATGCTTCCAGGGGCCCTAAACACAAGATTTGTGGAATGGTTAAAAGTGCATGAAAATGGCCAATTTACTCACTCTGAGGTCGCAAAAAGTGTTTCTTCACCCCGGGAAGTGAATTAAATACCATTTGGAGGCATTTAATGTTCAAGCAAAAACAGGTGATTTTTTGCCAAAAGAGATAACACCCCCCTATTACGTCATGCTTCAGAAAGGTGAAAAATGGTCCGTTTTCAAATGTTTTATTTTTGAACGTCAGTTCACATTTGTAGGTAGATCATCAGTTTTAGAGCTAATATTAGCATGTTTAAAGTGATTTTCATGCTTCCAGGGGCCCTAAACACAAGATTTGTGGAATGGTTAAAAGTGCATGAAAATGGCCAATTTACTCAGTCTGAGGTCTCAAAAGGTGTTTCTTCACCCCGGGAAGTGAATTAAATACCATTTGGAGGCATTTAATGTTCAAGCAAAAACAGGTGATTTTTGCCAAAAGAGATAACACCGCCCCATTACGTCATGCTTCAGAAAGGTGAAAAATGGTCCATTTTCAAATGTTTTATTTTTGAACGTCAGTTCACATTTGTAGGTAGATCATCAGTTTTAGAGCTAAAATTAGCATTTTTAAAGTGATTTTCATGCTTCCAGGGGCCCGGGGGTGAATTAAATACCATTTGGAGGCATTTAATGTTCAAGCAAAAACAGGAGATTTTTGACAAAAGAGATAACACCCCCCCATTACGCCATGCTTCAGAAAGGTGAAAAATGGTCCGTTTTCAAATGTTTTTGAACGTCAGTTCACATTTGTAGGTAGATCATCAGTTTTAGAGCTAAAATTAGCATGTTTAAAGTGATTTTCATGCTTCCAGGGGCCCAGGAAGTGAATTAAATACCATTTGGAGGCATTTAATGTTCAAGCAAAAACAGGTGATTTTTGACAAAAGAGATAACACCCCCCCCATTACGTCATGCTTAAGAAAGGTGAAAAATTGGCCGTTTTCAAATGTTTTATTTTTGAACGTCAGTTCACATTTGTAGGTAGATCATCAGTTTTAGAGCTAAAATTAGCGTGTTTAAAGTGATTTTCATGCTTCCAGGGGCCCGGGAAGTGAATTAAATACCATTTGGAGACATTTAATGTTCAAGCAAAAACAGGTGATTTTTGACAAAAGAGATAACACCCCCCCCATTACGTCATGCTTCAGAAAGGTAAAAAATGGTCAGTTTTGAAATGTTTTATTTTTGAACGTCAGTTTACATTTGTAGGTAGATCATCAGTTTTAGAGCTAAAATTAGCATGTTTAAAGTGATTTTCATGCTTCCAGGGGCCATAAACACAAGATTTGTGGAATGGTTAAAAGTGCATGAAAATGGCTAATTTACTCACTCTGAGGTCTCAAAAAGTGTTTCTTCATCCCGGGAAGTGAATTAAATACCATTTGGAGGCATTTAATGTTCAAGCAAAAACACGTGATTTTTGCCAAAAGAGATGACACCCCCCCATTACGTCATGCTTCAGAAAGGTGAAAAATGGTCCGTTTTCAAATGTTTTATTTTTGAACGTCAGTTCACATTTGTAGGTAGATCAACAGTTTTAGAGCTAAAATTAGCATGTTTAAAGTGATTTTCATGCTTCCAGGAGCCCGGGAAGTGAATTAAATACAATTTGAAAGCATTTAATGTTCAAGCAAAAACAGGAGATTTTTCACAAAAGAGATAACACCCCCCCCATTACGTCATGCTTCAGAAAGGTGAAAAATGGTCCGTTTTCAAATGTTTTATTTTTGAACGTCAGTTCACATTTGTAGGTAGATTATCAGTTTTAGAGCTAAAATGAGCATGTTTAAAGTGATTGTCATGCTTCCAGGGGCCCGGGAAGTGAATTAAATACCATTTGGAGGCATTTAATGTTCAAGCAAAAACAGGTGATTTTTTGCCAAAAGAGATAACACCCCCCCATTACGTCATGCTTCAGAAAGGTGAAAAATGGTCAGTTTTTAAATGTTTTATTTTTGAACGTCAGTTCACATTTGTAGGTAGATCATCAGTTTTAGAGCTAAAATTAGCATTTTTAAAGTGATTTTCATGCTTCCAGGGGCCCGGGAAGTGAATTAAATACCATTTGGAGACATTTAATGTTCAAGCAAAAACAGGAGATTTTTGACAAAAGAGATAAAACCCCCCTATTACGCCATGCTTCAGAAAAGTGAAAAATGGTCCGTTTTCAAATGTTTTATTTTTGAACGTCAGTTCACATTTGTAGGTAGATCATCAGTTTTAGAGCTAAAATTAGCATGTTTAAAGTGATTTTCATGCTTCCAGGGGCCCGGGAAGTGAATTAAATACCATTTGGAGGCATTTAATGTTCAAGCAAAAACAGGTGATTTTTGACAAAAGAGATAACACCCCCCCATTACGCCATGCTTCAGAAAGGTGAAAAATGGTCCGTTTTCAAATGTTTTATTTTTGAACGTCAGTTCACATTTGTAGGTAGATCATCAGTTTTATAGCTAAAATTAGCATGTTTTAAGTGATTTTCATGCTTCCAGGGGCCCTAAACACAAGATTTGTGGAATGGTTAAAAGTGCATGAAAATGGCCAATTTACTCAGTCTGAGGTCTCAAAAGGTGTTTCTTCACCCCGGGAAGTGAATTAAATACCATTTGGAGGCATTTAATGTTCAAGCAAAAACAGGTGATTTTTGCCAAAAGAGATAACACCGCCCCATTACGTCATGCTTCAGAAAGGTGAAAAATGGTCCATTTTCAAATGTTTTATTTTTGAACGTCAGTTCACATTTGTAGGTAGATCATCAGTTTTAGAGCTAAAATTAGCATTTTTAAAGTGATTTTCATGCTTCCAGGGGCCCGGGGGTGAATTAAATACCATTTGGAGGCATTTAATGTTCAAGCAAAAACAGGAGATTTTTGACAAAAGAGATAAACCCCCCCATTACGCCATGCTTCAGAAAGGTGAAAAATGGTCCGTTTTCAAATGTTTTATTTTGAACGTCAGTTCACATTTGTAGGTAGATCATCAGTTTTAGAGCTAAAATTAGCATGTTTAAAGTGATTTTCATGCTTCCAGGGGCCCAGGAAGTGAATTAAATACCATTTGGAGGCATTTAATGTTCAAGCAAAAACAGGTGATTTTTGACAAAAGAGATAACACCCCCCCATTACGTCATGCTTAAGAAAGGTGAAAAATTGGCCGTTTTCAAATGTTTTATTTTTGAACGTCAGTTCACATTTGTAGGTAGATCATCAGTTTTAGAGCTAAAATTAGCATGTTTAAAGTGATTTTCATGCTTCCAGGGGCCCGGGAAGTGAATTAAATACCATTTGGAGACATTTAATGTTCAAGCAAAAATAGGTGATTTTTGACAAAAGAGATAACACCCCCCCCATTACGTCATGCTTCAGAAAGGTAAAAAATGGTCAGTTTTGAAATGTTTTATTTTTGAACGTCAGTTTACATTTGTAGGTAGATCATCAGTTTTAGAGCTAAAATTAGCATGTTTAAAGTGATTTTCATGCTTCCAGGGGCCCTAAACACAAGATTTGTGGAATGGTTAAAAGTGCATGAAAATGGTTAATTTACTCACTCTGAGGTCTCAAAAAGTGTTTCTTCATCCCGGGAAGTGAATTAAATACCATTTGGAGGCATTTAATGTTCAAGCAAAAACACGTGATTTTTGCCAAAAGAGATGACACCCCCCCATTACGTCATGCTTCAGAAAGGTGAAAAATGGTCCATTTTCAAATGTTTTATTTTTGAACGTCAGTTCACATTTGTAGGTAGATCAACAGTTTTAGAGCTAAAATTAGCATGTTTAAAGTGATTTTCATGCTTCCAGGAGCCCGGGAAGTGAATTAAATACAATTTGAAAGCATTTAATGTTCAAGCAAAAACAGGAGATTTTTCACAAAAGAGATAACACCCCCCCCATTACGTCATGCTTCAGAAAGGTGAAAAATGGTCCGTTTTCAAATGTTTTATTTTTGAACGTCAGTTCACATTTGTAGGTAGATTATCAGTTTTAGAGCTAAAATGAGCATGTTTAAAGTGATTGTCATGCTTCCAGGGGCCCGGGAAGTGAATTAAATACCATTTGGAGGCATTTAATGTTCAAGCAAAAACAGGTGATTTTTTGCCAAAAGAGATAACACCCCCCTATTACGTCATGCTTCAGAAAGGTGAAAAATGGTCCGTTTTCAAATGTTTTATTTTTGAACGTCAGTTCACATTTGTAGGTAGATCATCAGTTTTAGAGCTAATATTAGCATGTTTAAAGTGATTTTCATGCTTTCAGGGGCCCGGGAAGTGAATTAAATACCATTTAGAGGCATTTAATGTTCAAGCAAAAACAGGAGATTTTTGACAAAAGAGATAACACCCCCCCATTACGTCATGCTTCAGAAAGGTGAAAAATTGTCCGTTTTCATTTTTTTTATTTTTGAACGTCAGTTCACATTTGTAGGTAGATCATCAGTTTTAGAGCTACAATTAGCATGTTTAAAGTGATTTTCATGCTTTCAGGGGCCTGGGAAGTGAATTAAATACCATTTGGAGGCATTTAATGTTCAAGCAAAAACAGGTGATTTTTGACAAAAGGGATAACACCCCCCATTCCATTACGTCATGCTTCAGAAAGGTGAAAAATGGTCCGTTTTCAAATGTTTTATTTTTGAACGTCAGTTCACATTTGTAGGTAGATCATCAGTTTTAGAGCTAAAATTAGCATGTTTAAAGTGATTTTCATGCTTCCAGGGGCCCTAAACACAAGATTTGTGGAATGGTTAAAAGTGCATGAAAATGGCCAATTTACTCACTCTGAGGTCGCAAAAAGTGTTTCTTCACCCCGGGAAGTGAATTAAATACCATTTGGAGGCATTTAATGTTCAAGCAAAAACAGGTGATTTTTGACAAAAGAGATAACACCCCCCATTACGTCATGCTTCAGAAAGGTGAAAAATGGTCCGTTTTCAAATGTTTTATTTTTGAACGTCAGTTCACATTTGTAGGTAGATCATCAGTTTTATAGCTAAAATTAGCATGTTTTAAGTGATTTTCATGCTTCCAGGGGCCCTAAACACAAGATTTGTGGAATGGTTAAAAGTGCATGAAAATGGCCAATTTACTCAGTCTGAGGTCTCAAAAGGTGTTTCTTCACCCCGGGAAGTGAATTAAATACCATTTGGAGGCATTTAATGTTCAAGCAAAAACAGGTGATTTTTGCCAAAAGAGATAACACCGCCCCATTACGTCATGCTTCAGAAAGGTGAAAAATGGTCCATTTTCAAATGTTTTATTTTTGAACGTCAGTTCACATTTGTAGGTAGATCATCAGTTTTAGAGCTAAAATTAGCATTTTTAAAGTGATTTTCATGCTTCCAGGGGCCCGGGGGTGAATTAAATACCATTTGGAGGCATTTAATGTTCAAGCAATAACAGGAGATTTTTGACAAAAGAGATAACACCCCCCCATTACGCCATGCTTCAGAAAGGTGAAAAATGGTCCGTTTTCAAATGTTTTATTTTGAACGTCAGTTCACATTTGTAGGTAGATCATCAGTTTTAGAGCTAAAATTAGCATGTTTAAAGTGATTTTCATGCTTCCAGGGGCCCAGGAAGTGAATTAAATACCATTTGGAGGCATTTAATGTTCAAGCAAAAACAGGTGATTTTTGACAAAAGAGATAACACCCCCCCATTACGTCATGCTTAAGAAAGGTGAAAAATTGGCCGTTTTCAAATGTTTTATTTTTGAACGTCAGTTCACATTTGTAGGTAGATCATCAGTTTTAGAGCTAAAATTAGCGTGTTTAAAGTGATTTTCATGCTTCCAGGGGCCCGGGAAGTGAATTAAATACCATTTGGAGACATTTAATGTTCAAGCAAAAACAGGTGATTTTTGACAAAAGAGATAACACCCCCCCCATTACGTCATGCTTCAGAAAGGTAAAAAATGGTCAGTTTTGAAATGTTTTATTTTTGAACGTCAGTTTACATTTGTAGGTAGATCATCAGTTTTAGAGCTAAAATTAGCATGTTTAAAGTGATTTTCATGCTTCCAGGGGCCCTAAACACAAGATTTGTGGAATGGTTAAAAGTGCATGAAAATGGCTAATTTACTCACTCTGAGGTCTCAAAAAGTGTTTCTTCATCCCGGGAAGTGAATTAAATACCATTTGGAGGCATTTAATGTTCAAGCAAAAACACGTGATTTTTGCCAAAAGAGATGACACCCCCCCATTACGTCATGCTTCAGAAAGGTGAAAAATGGTCCGTTTTCAAATGTTTTATTTTTGAACGTCAGTTCACATTTGTAGGTAGATCAACAGTTTTAGAGCTAAAATTAGCATGTTTAAAGTGATTTTCATGCTTCCAGGAGCCCGGGAAGTGAATTAAATACAATTTGAAAGCATTTAATGTTCAAGCAAAAACAGGAGATTTTTCACAAAAGAGATAACACCCCCCCCATTACGTCATGCTTCAGAAAGGTGAAAAATGGTCCGTTTTCAAATGTTTTATTTTTGAACGTCAGTTCACATTTGTAGGTAGATTATCAGTTTTAGAGCTAAAATGAGCATGTTTAAAGTGATTGTCATGCTTCCAGGGGCCCGGGAAGTGAATTAAATACCATTTGGAGGCATTTAATGTTCAAGCAAAAACAGGTGATTTTTTGCCAAAAGAGATAACACCCCCCTATTACGTCATGCTTCAGAAAGGTGAAAAATGGTCCGTTTTCAAATGTTTTATTTTTGAACATCAGTTCACATTTGTAGGTAGATCATCAGTTTTAGAGCTAATATTAGCATGTTTAAAGTGATTTTCATGCTTTCAGGGGCCCGGGAAGTGAATTAAATACCATTTAGAGGCATTTAATGTTCAAGCAAAAACAGGAGATTTTTGACAAAAGAGATAACACCCCCCCATTACGTCATGCTTCAGAAAGGTGAAAAATTGTCCGTTTTCAATTTTTTTATTTTTGAACGTCAGTTCACATTTGTAGGTAGATCATCAGTTTTAGAGCTACAATTAGCATGTTTAAAGTGATTTTCATGCTTTCAGGGGCCTGGGAAGTAAATTAAATACCATTTGGAGGCATTTAATGTTCAAGCAAAAACAGGTGATTTTTGACAAAAGGGATAACACCCCCCATTCCATTACGTCATGCTTCAGAAAGGTGAAAAATGGTCCGTTTTCAAATGTTTTATTTTTGAACGTCAGTTCACATTTGTAGGTAGATCATCAGTTTTAGAGCTACAATTAGCATGTTTAAAGTGATTTTCATGCTTCCAGGGGCCCTAAACACAAGATTTGTGGAATGGTTAAAAGTGCATGAAAATGGCCAATTTACTCACTCTGAGGTTGCAAAAAGTGTTTCTTCACCCCGGGAAGTGAATTAAATACCATTTGGAGGCATTTAATGTTCAAGCAAAAACAGGTGATTTTTGACAAAAGAGATAACACCCCCCATTACGTCATGCTTCAGAAAGGTGAAAAATGGTCCGTTTTCAAATGTTTTATTTTTGAACGTCAGTTCACATTTGTAGGTAGATCATCAGTTTTAGAGTAAAATTAGCATGTTTAAAGTGATTTTCATGCTTCCAGGGGCCCGGGAAGTGAATTAAATACCATTTGGAGGCATTTAATGTTCAAGCAAAAACAGGTGATTTTTGACAAAAGAGATAACACCCCCCCATTACGTCATGCTTCAGAAAGGTGAAAAATGGTCCGTTTTCAAATGTTTTATTTTTGAACTTCAGTTCACATTTGTAGGTAGATCATCAGTTTTAGAGCTAAAATTAGCATGTTTAAAGTGATTTTCATGCTTCCAGGGGCCCGGGAAGTGAATTAAATACCATTTGGAGGCATTTAATGTTCAAGCAAAAACAGGTGCTTTTTGACAAAAGAGATAACACCCCCCATTCCATTACGTCATGCTTCAGAAAGGTGAAAAATGGTCCGTTTTCAAATGTTTTATTTTTGAACGTCAGTTCACATTTGTAGGTAGATCATCAGTTTTAGAGCTAAAATTAGCATGTTTAAAGTGATTTTCATGCTTCCAGGGGCCCTAAACACAAGATTTGTGGAATGGTTAAAAGTGCATGAAAATGGCCAATTTACTCACTCTGAGGTCGCAAAAAGTGTTTCTTCACCCCGGGAAGTGAATTATACCATTTGGAGGCATTTAATGTTCAAGCAAAAACAGGTGATTTTTGACAAAAGAGATAACACCCCCCATTACGTCATGCTTCAGAAAGGTGAAAAATGGTCCGTTTTCAAATGTTTTATTTTTGAACGTCAGTTCACATTTGTAGGTAGATCATCAGTTTTATAGCTAAAATTAGCATGTTTTAAGTGATTTTCATGCTTCCAGGGGCCCTAAACACAAGATTTGTGGAATGGTTAAAAGTGCATGAAAATGGCCAATTTACTCAGTCTGAGGTCTCAAAAGGTGTTTCTTCACCCCGGGAAGTGAATTAAATACCATTTGGAGGCATTTAATGTTCAAGCAAAAACAGGTGATTTTTGCCAAAAGAGATAACACCGCCCCATTACGTCATGCTTCAGAAAGGTGAAAAATGGTCCATTTTCAAATGTTTTATTTTTGAACGTCAGTTCACATTTGTAGGTAGATCATCAGTTTTAGAGCTAAAATTAGCATTTTTAAAGTGATTTTCATGCTTCCAGGGGCCCGGGGGTGAATTAAATACCATTTGGAGGCATTTAATGTTCAAGCAATAACAGGAGATTTTTGACAAAAGAGATAACACCCCCCCATTACGCCATGCTTCAGAAAGGTGAAAAATGGTCCGTTTTCAAATGTTTTATTTTGAACGTCAGTTCACATTTGTAGGTAGATCATCAGTTTTAGAGCTAAAATTAGCATGTTTAAAGTGATTTTCATGCTTCCAGGGGCCCAGGAAGTGAATTAAATACCATTTGGAGGCATTTAATGTTCAAGCAAAAACAGGTGATTTTTGACAAAAGAGATAACACCCCCCCATTACGTCATGCTTAAGAAAGGTGAAAAATTGGCCGTTTTCAAATGTTTTATTTTTGAACGTCAGTTCACATTTGTAGGTAGATCATCAGTTTTAGAGCTAAAATTAGCGTGTTTAAAGTGATTTTCATGCTTCCAGGGGCCCGGGAAGTGAATTAAATACCATTTGGAGACATTTAATGTTCAAGCAAAAACAGGTGATTTTTGACAAAAGAGATAACACCCCCCCCATTACGTCATGCTTCAGAAAGGTAAAAAATGGTCAGTTTTGAAATGTTTTATTTTTGAACGTCAGTTTACATTTGTAGGTAGATCATCAGTTTTAGAGCTAAAATTAGCATGTTTAAAGTGATTTTCATGCTTCCAGGGGCCCTAAACACAAGATTTGTGGAATGGTTAAAAGTGCATGAAAATGGCTAATTTACTCACTCTGAGGTCTCAAAAAGTGTTTCTTCATCCCGGGAAGTGAATTAAATACCATTTGGAGGCATTTAATGTTCAAGCAAAAACACGTGATTTTTGCCAAAAGAGATGACACCCCCCCATTACGTCATGCTTCAGAAAGGTGAAAAATGGTCCGTTTTCAAATGTTTTATTTTTGAACGTCAGTTCACATTTGTAGGTAGATCAACAGTTTTAGAGCTAAAATTAGCATGTTTAAAGTGATTTTCATGCTTCCAGGAGCCCGGGAAGTGAATTAAATACAATTTGAAAGCATTTAATGTTCAAGCAAAAACAGGAGATTTTTCACAAAAGAGATAACACCCCCCCCATTACGTCATGCTTCAGAAAGGTGAAAAATGGTCCGTTTTCAAATGTTTTATTTTTGAACGTCAGTTCACATTTGTAGGTAGATTATCAGTTTTAGAGCTAAAATGAGCATGTTTAAAGTGATTGTCATGCTTCCAGGGGCCCGGGAAGTGAATTAAATACCATTTGGAGGCATTTAATGTTCAAGCAAAAACAGGTGATTTTTTGCCAAAAGAGATAACACCCCCCTATTACGTCATGCTTCAGAAAGGTGAAAAATGGTCCGTTTTCAAATGTTTTATTTTTGAACGTCAGTTCACATTTGTAGGTAGATCATCAGTTTTAGAGCTAATATTAGCATGTTTAAAGTGATTTTCATGCTTTCAGGGGCCCGGGAAGTGAATTAAATACCATTTAGAGGCATTTAATGTTCAAGCAAAAACAGGAGATTTTTGACAAAAGAGATAACACCCCCCCATTACGTCATGCTTCAGAAAGGTGAAAAATTGTCCGTTTTCAATTTTTTTATTTTTGAACGTCAGTTCACATTTGTAGGTAGATCATCAGTTTTAGAGCTACAATTAGCATGTTTAAAGTGATTTTCATGCTTTCAGGGGCCTGGGAAGTGAATTAAATACCATTTGGAGGCATTTAATGTTCAAGCAAAAACAGGTGATTTTTGACAAAAGGGATAACACCCCCCATTCCATTACGTCATGCTTCAGAAAGGTGAAAAATGGTCCGTTTTCAAATGTTTTATTTTTGAACGTCAGTTCACATTTGTAGGTAGATCATCAGTTTTAGAGCTACAATTAGCATGTTTAAAGTGATTTTCATGCTTCCAGGGGCCCTAAACACAAGATTTGTGGAATGGTTAAAAGTGCATGAAAATGGCCAATTTACTCACTCTGAGGTTGCAAAAAGTGTTTCTTCACCCCGGGAAGTGAATTAAATACCATTTGGAGGCATTTAATGTTCAAGCAAAAACAGGTGATTTTTGACAAAAGAGATAACACCCCCCATTACGTCATGCTTCAGAAAGGTGAAAAATGGTCCGTTTTCAAATGTTTTATTTTTGAACGTCAGTTCACATTTGTAGGTAGATCATCAGTTTTAGAGTAAAATTAGCATGTTTAAAGTGATTTTCATGCTTCCAGGGGCCCGGGAAGTGAATTAAATACCATTTGGAGGCATTTAATGTTCAAGCAAAAACAGGTGATTTTTGACAAAAGAGATAACACCCCCCCATTACGTCATGCTTCAGAAAGGTGAAAAATGGTCCGTTTTCAAATGTTTTATTTTTGAACTTCAGTTCACATTTGTAGGTAGATCATCAGTTTTAGAGCTAAAATTAGCATGTTTAAAGTGATTTTCATGCTTCCAGGGGCCCGGGAAGTGAATTAAATACCATTTGGAGGCATTTAATGTTCAAGCAAAAACAGGTGCTTTTTGACAAAAGAGATAACACCCCCCATTCCATTACGTCATGCTTCAGAAAGGTGAAAAATGGTCCGTTTTCAAATGTTTTATTTTTGAACGTCAGTTCACATTTGTAGGTAGATCATCAGTTTTAGAGCTAAAATTAGCATGTTTAAAGTGATTTTCATGCTTCCAGGGGCCCTAAACACAAGATTTGTGGAATGGTTAAAAGTGCATGAAAATGGCCAATTTACTCACTCTGAGGTCGCAAAAAGTGTTTCTTCACCCCGGGAAGTGAATTATACCATTTGGAGGCATTTAATGTTCAAGCAAAAACAGGTGATTTTTGACAAAAGAGATAACACCCCCCATTACGTCATGCTTCAGAAAGGTGAAAAATGGTCCGTTTTCAAATGTTTTATTTTTGAACGTCAGTTCACATTTGTAGGTAGATCATCAGTTTTAGAGTAAAATTAGCATGTTTAAAGTGATTTTCATGCTTCCAGGGGCCCGGGAAGTGAATTAAATACCATTTGGAGGCATTTAATGTTCAAGCAAAAACAGGTGATTTTTGACAAAAGAGATAACACCCCCCCATTACGTCATGCTTCAGAAAGGTGAAAAATGGTCCGTTTTCAAATGTTTTATTTTTGAACTTCAGTTCACATTTGTAGGTAGATCATCAGTTTTAGAGCTAAAATTAGCATGTTTAAAGTGATTTTCATGCTTCCAGGGGCCCGGGAAGTGAATTAAATACCATTTGGAGGCATTTAATGTTCAAGCAAAAACAGGTGCTTTTTGACAAAAGAGATAACACCCCCCATTACGTCATGCTTCAGAAAGGTGAAAAATGGTCCGCTTTCAAATGTTTTATTTTTGAACGTCAGTTCACATTTGTAGGTAGATCATCAGTTTTAGAGCTAAAATTAGCATGTTTAAAGTGATTTTCATGCTTTCAGGGGCCCGGGAAGTGAATTAAATACCATTTAGAGGCATTTAATGTTCAAGCAAAAGCAGGAGATTTTTGACAAAAGAGATAACACCCCCCCATTACGTCATGCTTCAGAAAGGTGAAAAATTGTCCGTTTTCAAATTTTTTATTTTTGAACGTCAGTTCACATTTGAAGGTAGATCATCAGTTTTAGAGCTACAATTAGCATGTTTAAAGTGATTTTCATGCTTTCAGGGGCCTGGGAAGTGAATTAAATACCATTTGGAGGCATTTAATGTTCAAGCAAAAACAGGTGATTTTTGACAAAAGGGATAACACCCCCCATTCCATTACGTCATGCTTCAGAAAGGTGAAAAATGGTCCGTTTTCAAATGTTTTATTTTTGAACGTCAGTTCACATTTGTAGGTAGATCATCAGTTTTAGAGCTAAAATTAGCATGTTTAAAGTGATTTTCATGCTTCCAGGGGCCCTAAACACAAGATTTGTGGAATGGTTAAAAGTGCATGAAAATGGCCAATTTACTCACTCTGAGGTCGCAAAAAGTGTTTCTTCACCCCGGGAAGTGAATTAAATACCATTTGCAGGCATTTAATGTTCAAGCAAAAACAGGTGATTTTTGACAAAAGAGATAACACCCCCCATTACGTCATGCTTCAGAAAGGTGAAAAATGGTCCGTTTTCAAATGTTTTATTTTTGAACGTCAGTTCACATTTGTAGGTAGATCATCAGTTTTAGAGTAAAATTAGCATGTTTAAAGTGATTTTCATGCTTCCAGGGGCCCGGGAAGTGAATTAAATACCATCTGGAGGCATTTAATGTTCAAGCAAAAACAGGTGATTTTTGACAAAAGAGATAACACCCCCCCATTACGTCATGCTTCAGAAAGGTGAAAAATGGTCCGTTTTCAAATGTTTTATTTTTGAACTTCAGTTCACATTTGTAGGTAGATCATCAGTTTTAGAGCTAAAATTAGCATGTTTAAAGTGATTTTCATGCTTTCAGGGGCCCGGGAAGTGAATTAAATACCATTTGGAGGCATTTAATGTTCAAGCAAAAACAGGTGATTTTTGACAAAAGAGATAACACCCCCCCATTACGTCATGCTTTAGAAAGGTATAAAATGGTCCGTTTTCAAATGTTTTATTTTTGAACGTCAGTTCACATTTGTAGGTAGATCATCAGTTTTAGAGCTAAAATTAGCATGTTTCAAGTGATTTTCATGCTTCCAGGGGCCCGGGAAGTAAATTAAATACCATTTGGAGGCATTTAATGTTCAAGCAAAAACAGGAGATTTTTGACAAAAGAGATAACACCCCCCCATTACGCCATGCTTCTGAAAGGTGAAAAATGATCGGTTTTCAAATGTTTTATTTTTGAAGGTCAGTTCACATTTGTAGGTAGATCATCAGTTTTAGAGCTAAAATTAGCATGTGTAAAGTGATTTTCATGCTTCCAGGGGCCTGGGAAGTGAATTAAATACCATTTGGAGGCATTTAATGTTCAAGCAAAAACAGGTGATTTTTGACAAAAGAGATAACACCCCCCCATTACGTCATGCTTCAGAAAGGTGAAAAATGGTCCGTTTTCAAATGTTTTATTTTTGAACGTCAGTTCACATTTGTAGGTAGATCATCAGTTTTAGAGCTAAAATTAGCATGTTTAAAGTGATTTTCATGCTTCCAGGGGCCCTAAACACAAGATTTGTGGAATGGTTAAAAGTGCATGAAAATGGCCAATTTACTCACTCTGAGGTCTCAAAAAGTGTTTCTTCACCACGGGAAGTGAATTAAATACCATTTGGAGGCATTTAATGTTCAAGCAAAAACAGGAGATTTTTGACAAAAGAGATAACACCCCCCATTACGCCATGCTTCAGAAAGGTGAAAAATGGTCAGTTTTCAAATGTTTTATTTTTGAACGTCAGTTCACATTTGTAGGTAGATCATCAGTTTTAGAGCTAAAATTAGCATGTTTAAAATGATTTTCATGCTTCCAGGGGCCCGGGAAGTGACTTAAATACCATTTGGAGGCATTTAATGTTCAAGCAAAAACAGGAGATTTTTGACAAAAGAGATAACACCCCCCCATTACTCCATGCTTCACAAAGGTGAAAAATGGTCCATTTTCAAATGTTTTATTTTTGAACGTCAGTTCACATTTGTAGCTAGATCATCCGTTTTAGAGCTAAAATTAGCATGTTTAAAGTGATTTTCATGCTTCCAGGGGCCCAGGAAGTGAATTAAATACCATTTGGAGGCATTTAATGTTCAAGCAAAAACAGGTGATTTTTGACAAAAGAGATAACACCCCCCCATTACGTCATGCTTCAGAAAGGTGAAAAATGGTCCGTTTTCAAATGTTTTATTTTTGAACGTCAGTTCACATTTGTAGGTAGATCATCAGTCTTAGAGCTAAAAGTAGCATGTTTGAAGTGATTTTCATGCTTCCATGGGCCCTAAACACAAGATTTGTGGAATGGTTAAAAGTGCATGAAAATGGCCAATTTACTCACTCTGAGGTCTCAAAAAGTGTTTCTTCACCCCGGGAAGTGAATTAAATACCATTTGGAGGCATTTAATGTTCAAGCAAAAACAGGTGATTTTTGCCAAAAGAGATAACACCCCCCCATTATGTCATGCTTCAGAAAGGTGAAAAATGGTCCGTTTTCAAATGTTTTATTTTTGAACGTCAGTTCACATTTGTAGGTAGATCATCAGTTTTAGAGCTAATATTAGCATGTTTAAAGTGATTTTCATGCTTTCAGGGGCCCTGGAAGTGAATTAAATACCATTTAGAGGCATTTAATGTTCAAGCAAAAACAGGTGATTTTTGACAAAAGAGATAACACCCCCCATTCCATTACGTCATGCTTCAGAAAGGTGAAAAATGGTCCGTTTTCAAATGTTTTATTTTTGAACGTCAGTTCACATTTGTAGGTAGATCATCAGTTTTAGAGCTAAATTAGCATGTTTAAAGTGATTTTCATGCTTCCAGGGGCCCTAAACACAAGATTTGTGGAATGGTTAAAAGTGCATGAAAATGGCCAATTTACTCACTCTGAGGTCTCAAAAAGTGTTTCTTCACCCCGGGAAGTGAATTAAATACCAGTTGGAGGCATTTAATGTTCAAGCAAAAACAGGTGATTTTTGCCAAAAGATATAACACCCCCCCCATTACGTCATGCTTCAGAAAGGTGAAAAATGGTCCGTTTTCAAATGTTTTATTTTTGAACGTCAGTTCACATTTGTAGGTAGATCATCAGTTTTAGAGCTAAAATTAGCATGTTTAAAGTGATTTTCATGCTTTTAGGGGCCCGGGATGTGAATTAAATACCATTTGGAGGCATTTAATGTTCAAGCAAAAACAGGTAATTTTTGACAAAAGAGATAACACCCCCCCATTACGTCATGCTTCAGAAAGGTGAAAAATGGTCAGTTTTCAAATGTTTTATTTTTGAACGTCAGTTCACATTTGTAGGTAGATCATCAGTTTTAGAGCTAAAATTTGCATGTTTAAAGTGATTTTCATGCTTCCAGGGGCCCTAAACACAAGATTTGTGGAATGGTTAAAACTGCATGAAAATGGCCAATTTACTCACTCTGAGGTCTCAAAAAGTGTTTCTTCACCCCGGGAAGTGAATTAAATACCATTTGGAGGCATTTAATGTTCAAGCAAAAACAGGTGATTTTTGACAAAAGCGATAACACCCCCCCATTACGTCATGCTTCAGAAAGGTGAAAAATGGTCACTTTCAAATGTTTTCTTTTTGAATGTCAGTTCACATTTGTAGGTAGATCATCAGTTTTAGAGCTAAAATTAGCATGTTTAAAGTGATTTTCATGCTTTCAGGGGCCCGGGAAGTGAATTAAATACCATTTGGAGGCATTTAATGTTCAAGCAAAAACATGTGATTTTTGACAAAAGAGATAACACCCTCCCATTACGTCATGCTTCAGAAAGGTGAAAAATGGTCCGTTTTCAAATGTTTTATTTTTGAACGTCAGATCACATTTGTAGGTAGATCATCAGTTTTAGAGCTAAAATTAGCATGTTTAAAGTGATTTTCATGCTTCCAGGGGCCCTAAACACAAGATTTGTGGAATGGTTAAAAGTGCATGAAAATGGCCAATTTACTCACTCTGAGGTCTCAAAAAGTGTTTCTTCACCCCGGGAAGTGGATTAAATACCATTTGGAGGCATTTAATGTTCAAGCAAACACAGGTGATTTTTGCCAAAAGAGATAACACCCCCCCCCATTACGTCATGCTTCAGAAAGGTGAAAAATGGTCCGTTTTCAAATGTTTTATTTTTGAACGTCACTTCACATTTGTAGGTAGATCATCAGTTTTAGAGCTAAAATTAGCATGTTTAAAGTGATTTTCATGCTTCCAGGGGCCCGGGAAGTGAATTAAATACCATTTGGAGGCATTTAATGTTCAAGCAAAAACAGGTGATTTTTGACAAAAGAGATAACACCCCCCATTACGTCATGCTTCAGGAAGGTGAAAAATGGACCACTTTCAAATGTTTTCTTTTTGAATGTCAGTTCACATTTGTAGGTAGATCATCAGTTTTAGAGCTAAAATTAGCATGTTTAAAGTGATTTTCATGCTTTCAGGGGCCCGGGAAGTGAATTAAATACCATTTGGAGACATTTAATGTTCAAGCAAAAACAGGTGATTTTTGACAAAAGAGATAACACCCTCCCATTACGTCATGCTTCAGAAAGGTGAAAAATGGTCCGTTTTCAAATGTTTTATTTTTGAACGTCAGATCACATTTGTAGGTAGATCATCAGTTTTAGAGCTAAAATTAGCATGTTTAAAGTGATTTTCATGCTTCCAGGGGCCCTAAACACAAGATTTGTGGAATGGTTAAAAGTGCATTAAAATGGCCAATTTACTCACTCTGAGGTCTCAAAAAGTGTTTCTTCACCCCGGGAAGTGAATTAAATACCATTTGGAGGCATTTAATGTTCAAGCAAAAACAGGTGATTTTTGCCAAAAGAGATAACACCCCCCCCCCATTACGTCATGCTTCAGAAAGGTGAAAAATGGTCCGTTTTCAAATGTTTTATTTTTGAACGTCACTTCACATTTGTAGGTAGATCATCAGTTTTAGAGCTAAAATTAGCATGTTTAAAGTGATTTTCATGCTTCCAGGGGCCCGGGAAGTGAATTAAATACCATTTGGAGGCATTTAATGTTCAAGCAAAAACAGGTGATTTTTGACAAAAGAGATAACACCCCCCCCATTACGTCATGCTTCAGGAAGGTGAAAAATGGTCCGTTTTCAAATGTTTTATTTTTGAACGTCAGTTCACATTTGTAGGTAGATCATCAGTTTTAGAGCTAAAATTAGCATGTTTAAAGTGATTTTCATGCTTCCAGGGGCCCGGGAAGTGAATTAAATACCATTTGGAGGCATTTAATGTTCAAGCAAAAACAGGTGATTTTTGACAAAAGAGATAACACCCCCCATTACGTCATGCTTCAGAAAGGTGAAAAATGGTCCGCTTTAAATGTTTTATTTTTGAACGTCAGTTCACATTTGTAGGTAGATCATCAGTTTTAGAGCTAAAATTAGCATGTTTAAAGTGATTTTCATGCTTTCAGGGGCCCGGGAAGTGAATTAAATACCATTTGGAGGCATTTAATGTTCAAGCAAAAACAGGTGATTTTTGACAAAAGAGATAACACCCCCCTCATTACGTCATGCTTCAGAAAGGTGAAAAATGGTCCGTTTTCAAAAGTTTTATTTTTGAACGTCAGTTCACATTTGTAGGTAGATCATCAGTTTTAGAGCTAAAATTAGCATGTTTAAAGTGATTTTCATGCTTTCAGGGGCCCGGGAAGTGAATTAAATACCATTTGGAGGCATTTCATGTTCAAGCAAAAACAGGTGATTTTTGACAAAAGAGATAACACCCCCATTACGTCATGCTTCAGAAAGGTGAAAAATGGTCTGTTTTCAAATGTTTTATTTTTTAACGTGATTCACATTTGTAGGTAGATCATCAGTTTTAGAGCTAAAATTAGCATGTTTAAAGTGATTTTCATGCTTTCAGGGACCCGGGAAGTGAATTAAATACCATTTGGAGGCATTTAATGTTCAAGCAAAAACAGGTGATTTTTGACAAAAGAGATAACACCCCCCTCATTACGTCATGCTTCAGAAAGGTGAAATATGGTCCGTTTTCAAATGTTTTATTTTTGAACGTCAGTTCACATTTGTAGGTAGATCATCAGTTTTAGAGCTAAAATTAGCATGTTTAAAGTGATTTTCATGCTTCCAGGGGCCCGAAACACAAGATTTGTGGAATGGTTAAAAGTGCATGAAAATGGCCAATTTACTCACTCTGAGGTCTCAAAAAGTGTTTCTTCACCCCGGGAAGTGAATTAAATACCATTTGGAGGCATTTAATGTTCAAGCAAAAACAGGTGATTTTTGCCAAAAGAGATAACACCCCCCCATTACGTCATGCTTCAGAAAGGTGAAAAATGGTCCGTTTTCAAATGTTTTATATTTGAACGTCAGTTCACATTTGTAGGTAGATCATCAGTTTTAGAGCTAAAATTAGCATGTTTTAAGTGATTTTCATGCTTTCAGGGGCCCGGGAAGTGAATTAAATACCATTTGGAGGCATTTCATGTTCAAGCAAAAACAGGTGATTTTTGACAAAAGAGATAACACCCCCCATTACGTCATGCTTCAGAAAGGTGAAAAATGGTCAGTTTTCAAATGTTTTATTTTTGAACATCAGTTCACATATGTAGGTAGATCATCAGTTTTAGAGCTAAAATTAGCATGTTTAAAGTTGTTTTCATGCTTCCAGGGGCCCGGGAAGTGAATTAAATACCATTTGGAGGCATTTAATGTTCAAGCAAAAACAGGTGATTTTTGACAAAAGAGATAACACCCCCCCATTACGTCATGCTTCAGAAAGGTGATAAATGGTCCGCTTTCAAATGGTTTATTTTTGAACGTCAGTTCACATTTGTAGGTAGATCATCAGTTTTAGAGCTAAAATTAGCATGTTTAAAGTGATTTTCATGCTTCCAGGGGCCCTAAACACAAGATTTGTGGAATGGTTAAAAGTGCATGAAAATTGCCAATGTACTCACTCTGAGGTCTCAAAAAGTGTTTCTTCACCCCGGGAAGTGAATTAAATACCATTTGGAGGCATTTAATGTTCAAGCAAAAACAGGTGATTTTTGCCAAAAGAGATAACACCCCCCCATTACGTCATGCTTCAGAATGGTGAAAAATGGTCCGTTTTCAAATGTTTTATTTTTGAACGTCAGTTCACATTTGTAGGTAGATCATCAGTTTTAGGGCTAACATTAGCATGTTTAAAGTGATTTTCATGCTTCCTGGGGCCCAGGAAGTGAATTAAATACCATTTGGAGGCATTTAATGTTGAAGCAAAAACAGGTGATTTTTGATAAAAGAGATAACACCCCCCCATTACGTCATGCTTCAGAAAGATGAAAAATGGTCCGTTTTCAAAAGTTTTATTTTTGAACGTCAGTTCACATTTGTAGGTAGATCATCAGTTTTAGAGCTAAAATTAGCATGTTTAAAGTGATTTTCATGCTTCCAGGGGCCCAGAAAGTGAATTAAATACCATTTGGAGGCATTTAATGTTCAAGCAAAAACAGGTGATTTTTGCCAAAAGAGATAACACCCCCCATTACGTCATGCTTCAGAAAGGTGAAAAATGGTCCGTTTTCAAATGTTTTATTTTTGAACGTCAGTTCACATTTGTAGGTAGATCATCAGTTTTAGAGCTAAAATTAGCATGTTTAAAGTGATTTTCATGCTTCCAGGGGCCCTAAACACAAGATTTGTGGAATGGTTAAAAGTGCATGAAAATTGCCAATTTACTCACTCTGAGGTCTCAAAAAGTGTTTCTTTACCCCGGGAAGTGAATTAAATACCATTTGGAGGCATTTACTGTTCAAGCAAAAACAGGTGATTTTTGCCAAAAGAGATAACACCCCCCATTACGTCATGCTTCAGAAAGGTGAAAAATTGTCTGTTTTCAAATGTTTTATTTTTGAACGTCAGTTCACATTTGTAGGTAGATCATCAGTTTTAGAGCTAAAATTAGCATGTTTAAAGTTGTTTTCATGCTTCCAGGGGCCCGGGGAGTGAATTAAATACCATTTGGAGGCATTTAATGTTCAAGCAAAAACAGGTTATTTTTGACAAAAGAGATAACACCCCCCCATTACGTCATGCTTCAGAAAGGTGAAAAATGGTCCGCTTTCAAATGTTTTATTTTTGAACGTCAGTTCACATTTGTAGGTAGATCATCAGTTTTAGAGCTAAAATTAGCATGTTTAAAGTGATTTTCATGCTTCCAGGGGCCCTAAACACAAGATTTGTGGAATGGTTAAAAGTGCATGAAAATTGCCAATGTACCCACTCTGAGGTCTCAAAAAGTGTTTCTTCACCCCGGTAAGTGAATTAAATACCATTTGGAGGCATTTAATGTTCAAGCAAAAACAGGTGATTTTTGCCAAAAGAGATAACACCCCCCCATTACGTCATGCTTCAGAAAGGTGAAAAATGGTCAGTTTTCAAATGTTTTATTTTTGAACGTCAGTTCACATTTGTAGGTAGATCATCAGTTTTAGAGCTAAAATTAGCATGTTTAAAGTGATTTTCATGCTTCCTGGGGCCCAGGAAGTGAATTAAATACCATTTGGAGGCATTTAATGTTCAAGCAAAAACAGGTGATTTTTGACAAAAGAGATAACACCCCCCCATTACGTCATGCTTCAGAAAGGTGAAAAATGGTCCGTTTTCAAATGTTTTATTTTTGAACGTAAGTTCACATTTGTAGGTAGATCATTAGTTTTAGAGCTAAAATTAGCATGTTTAAAGTGATTTTCATGCTTGTAGGGGCCCGGGAAGTGAATTAAATACCATTTAGAGGCATTTAATGTTTAAGCAAAAACAGGTGATTTTTGACAAAAGAGATAACACCCCCCCATTACGTCATGCTTCAGAAAGGTGAAAAATGGTCCATTTTCAAATGTTTTATTTTTGAACGTCAGTTCACATTTGTAGGTAGATCATCAGTTTTAGAGCTAAAATTAGCATTTTTAAAGTGGTTTTCATGCTTCCAGGGGCCCGGGAAGTGAATTAAATACCATTTGGAGACATTTAATGTTCAAGCAAAAACAGGAGATTTTTGACAAAAGAGATAAAACCCCCCTATTACGCCATGCTTCAGAAAAGTGAAAAATGGTCCGTTTTCAAATGTTTTATTTTTGAACGTCAGTTCACATTTGTAGGTAGATCATCAGTTTTAGAGCTAAAATTAGCATGTTTAAAGTGATTTTCATGCTTCCAGGGGCCCGGGAAGTGAATTAAATACCATTTGGAGGCATTTAATGTTCAAGCAAAAACAGGTGATTTTTTACAAAAGAGATAACACCCCCCATTACGTCATGCTTCAGAAAGGTGAAAAATGGTCCGTTTTCAAATGTTTTATTTTTGAACGTCAGTTCACATTTGTAGGTAGATCATCAGTTTTAGAGCTAATATTAGCATGTTTAAAGTGATTTTCATGCTTTCAGGGGCCCTGGAAGTGAATTAAATACCATTTAGAGGCATTTAATGTTCAAGCAAAAACAGGTGATTTTTGACAAAAGAGATAACACCCCCCATTCCATTACGTCATGCTTCAGAAAGGTGAGAAATGGTCCGTTTTCAAATGTTTTATTTTTGAACGTCAGTTCACATTTGTAGGTAGATCATTAGTTTTAGAGCTAAAATTAGCATGTTTAAACTGATTTTCATGCTTCCAGGGGCCCGGGAAGTGAATTAAATACCATTTGGAGGCATTTAATGTTCAAGCAAAAGCAGGTGATTTTTGACAATAGAGATAACACCCCCCCATTACGTCATGCTTCAGAAAGGTGAAAAATGGTCCGTTTTCAAATGTTTTATTTTTGAACGTCAGTTCACATTTGTAGGTAGATCATCAGTTTTAGAGCTAAAATTAGCATGTTTAAAGTGATTTTCATGCTTCCAGGGGCCCGGGAAGAAAATTAAATACCATTTGGAGGCATTTAATGTTCAAGCAAAAACAGGTGATTTTTGACAATAGAGATAACACCCCCCCATTACGTCATGCTTCAGAAAGGTGAAAAATGGTCCGTTTTCAAATCTTTTATTTTTGAAAGTCAGTTCACATTTGTAGGTAGATCATCAGTTTTATAGCTAAAATTAGCATGTTTAAAGTGATTTTCATGCTTCCAGGGGCCCTAAACACAAGATTTGTGGAATGGTTAAAAGTGCATGAAAATGGCCAATTTACTCACTCTGAGGTCTCAAAAAGTGTTTCTTCACCCCGGGAAGTGAATTAAATACCAGTTGGAGGCATTTAATGTTCAAGCAAAAACAGGTGATTTTTGCCAAAAGATATAACACCCCCCCATTACGTCATGCTTCAGAAAGGTGAAAAATGGTCCGTTTTCAAATGTTTTATTTTTGAACGTCAGTTCACATTTGTAGGTAGATCATCAGTTTTAGAGCTAAAATTAGCATGTTTAAAGTGATTTTCATGCTTTTAGGGGCCCGGGACGTGAATTAAATACCATTTGGAGGCATTTAATGTTCAAGCAAAAACAGGTAATTTTTGACAAAAGAGATAACACCCCCCCATTACGTCATGCTTCAGAAAGGTGAAAAATGGTCAGTTTTCAAATGTTTTATTTTTGAACGTCAGTTCACATTTGTAGGTAGATCATCAGTTTTAGAGCTAAAATTAGCATGTTTAAAGTGATTTTCATGCTTCCAGGGGCCCTAAACACAAGATTTGTGGAATGGTTAAAACTGCATGAAAATGGCCAATTTACTCACTCTGAGGTCTCAAAAAGTGTTTCTTCACCCCGGGAAGTGAATTAAATACCATTTGGAGGCATTTAATGTTCAAGCAAAAACAGGTGATTTTTGACAAAAGCGATAACACCCCCCCATTACAACATGCTTCAGAAAGGTGAAAAATGGTCCACTTTCAAATGTTTTATTTTTGAACGTCAGTTCACATTTGTAGGTAGATCATCAGTTTTAGAGCTAAAATTAGCATGTTTAAAGTGATTTTCATGCTTTTAGGGGCCCGGGAAGTGAATTAAATACCATTTGGAGGCATTTAATGTTCAAGCAACAACAGGTGATTTTTGACAAAAGAGATAACACCCCCCCCATTACGTCATGCTTCAGAAAGGTGAAAAATGGTCCGTTTTCAAATGTTTTATTTTTGAACGTCAGATCACATTTGTAGGTAGATCATCAGTTTTAGAGCTAAAATTAGCATGTTTAAAGTGATTTTCATGCTTCCAGGGGCCCAAATCACACGATTTGTGGAATGGTTAAAAGTGCATGAAAATGGCCAATTTACTCACTCTGAGGTCTCAAAAAGTGTTTCTTCACCCCGGGAAGTGAATTAAATACCATTTGGAGGCATTTAATGTTCAAGCAAAAACAGGTGATTTTTGCCAAAAGAGATAACACCCCCCCCCCATTACGTCATGCTTCAGAAAGGTGAAAAATGGTCCATTTTCAAATGTTTTATTTTTGAACGTCAGTTCACATTTGTAGGTAGATCATCAGTTTTAGAGCTAAAATTAGCATGTTTAAAGTTGTTTTCATGCTTCCAGGGGCCCGGGAAGTGAATTAAATACCATTTGGAGGCATTTAATGTTCAAGCAAAAAGAGGTGATTTTTGACAAAAGAGATAACACCCCCCCACTACGTCATGCTTCAGAAAGGTGAAAAATGGTCCGTTTTCAAATGTTTTATTTTTGAACGTCAGTTCACATTTGTAGGTAGATCATCAGTTTTAGAGCTAAAATTAGCATGTTTAAAGTGATTTTCATGCTTCCAGGGGCCCGGGAAGTGAATTAAATACCATTTGGAGGCATTTAATGTTCAAGCAAAAACAGGTGATTTTTGACAAAAGAGATAACACCCCCCCATTACGTCATGCTTCAGAAAGGTGAAAAATGGTCCGCTTTCAAATGTTTTATTTTTGAACGTCAGTTCACATTTGTAGGTAGATCATCAGTTTTAGAGCTAAAATTAGCATGTTTAAAGTGATTTTCATGCTTCCAGGGGCCCTAAACACAAGATTTGTGGAATGGTTAAAAGTGCATGAAAATTGCCAATTTACTCACTCTGAGGTCTCAAAAAGTGTTTCTTCACCCCGGGAAGTGAATTAAATACCATTTGGAGGCATTTAATGTTCAAGCAAAAACAGGTGATTTTTGCCAAAAGAGATAACACCCCCCCCATTACGTCATGCTTCAGAAAGGTGAAAAATGGTCCGTTTTCAAATGTTTTATTTTTGAACGTCAGTTCACATTTGTAGGTAGATCATCAGTTTTAGAGCTAAAATTAGCATGTTTAAAGTGATTTTCATGCTTTCAGGGGCCCGGGAAGTGAATTAAATACCATTTGGAGGCATTTCATGTTCAAGCAAAAACAGGTGATTTTTGACAAAAGAGATAACACCCCCCCATTACGTCATGCTTCAGAAAGGTGAAAAATGGTCAGTTTTCAAATGTTTTATTTTTGAACGTCAGTTCACATATGTAGGTAGATCATCAGTTTTAGAGCTAAAATTAACATGTTTAAAGTTGTTTTCATGCTTCCAGGGGCCCGGGAAGTGAATTAAATACCATTTGGAGGCATTTAATGTTCAAGCAAAAACAGGTGATTTTTGCCAAATTAGATAACACCCCCCCATTACGTCATGCTTCAGAAAGGTGAAAAATGGTCCGTTTTCAAATGTTTTATTTTTGAACGTCAGTTCACATTTGTAGGTAGATCATCAGTTTTAGAGCTAAAATTAGCATGTTTAAAGTGATTTTCATGCTTTCAGGGGCCCGGGAAGTGAATTAAATACCATTTGGAGGCATTTCATGTTCAAGCAAAAACAGGTGATTTTTGACAAAAGAAATAACACCCCCCATTACGTCATGCTTCAGAAAGGTGAAAAATGGTCAGTTTTCAAATGTTTTATTTTTGAACGTCAGTTCACATTTGTAGGTAGATCATCAGTTTTAGAGCTAAAATTAGCATGTTTAAAGTTGTTTTCATGCTTCCAGGGGCCCGGGAAGTGAATTAAATACCATTTGGAGGCATTTAATGTTCAAGTAAAAACAGGTGATTTTTGACAAAAGAGATAACACCCCCCCATTACGTCATGCTTCAGAAAGGTGAAAAATGGTCCGCTTTCAAATGTTTTATTTTTGAACGTCAGTTCACATTTGTAGGTAGATCATCAGTTTTAGAGCTAAAATTAGCATGTTTAAAGTGATTTTCATGCTTCCAGGGGCCCTAAACACAAGATTTGTGGAATGGTTAAAAGTGCATGAAAATTGCCAATGTACTCACTCTGAGGTCTCAAAAAGTGTTTCTTCACCCCGGGAAGTGAATTAAATACCATTTGGAGGCATTTAATGTTCAAGCAAAAACAGGTGATTTTTGCCAAAAGAGATAACACCCCCCCATTACGTCATGCTTCAGAAAGGTGAAAAATGGTCCGTTTTCAAATGTTTTAGTTTTTGAACGTCAGTTCACATTTGTAGGTAGATCATCAGTTTTAGGGCTAACATTAGCATGTTTAAAGTGATTTTCATGCTTCCTGGGGCCAAGGAAGTGAATTAAATACCATTTGGAGGCATTTAATGTTGAAGCAAAAACAGGTGATTTTTGACAAAAGAGATAACACCCCCCCATTACGTCATGCTTCAGAAAGATGAAAAATGGTCCGTTTTCAAAAGTTTTATTTTTGAGCGTCAGTTCACATTTGTAGGTAGATCATCAGTTTTAGAGCTAAAATTAGCATGTTTAAAGTGATTTTCATGCTTCCAGGGGCCCAGAAAGTGAATTAAATACCATTTGGAGGCATTTAATGTTCAAGCAAAAACAGGTGATTTTTGCCAAAAGAGATAACACCCCCCATTACGTCATGCTTCAGAAAGGTGAAAAATGGTCCGTTTTCAAATGTTTTATTTTTGAACGTCAGTTCACATTTGTAGGTAGATCATCAGTTTTAGAGCTAAAATTAGCATGTTTAAAGTGATTGTCATTCTTCCAGGGGCCCTAAACACAAGATTTGTGGAATGGTTAAAAGTGCATGAAAATTGCCAATTTACTCACTCTGAGGTCTCAAAAAGTGTTTCTTCACCCCGGGAAGTGAATTAAATACCATTTGGAGGCATTTAATGTTCAAGCAAAAACAGGTGATTTTTGCCAAAAGAGATAACACCCCCCCATTACGTCATGCTTCAGAAAGGTGAAAAATGGTCTGTTTTCAAATGTTTTATTTTTGAACGTCAGTTCACATTTGTAGGTAGATCATCAGTTTTAGAGCTAAAATTAGCATGTTTAAAGTGATTTTCATGCTTTCAGGGGCCCGGGAAGTGAATTAAATACCATTTGGAGGCATTTAATGTTCAAGCAAAAACAGGTGATTTTTGACAAAAGAGATAACACCCCCCTCATTACGTCATGCTTCAGAAAGGTGAAAAATGGTCCGTTTTCAAATGTTTTATTTTTGAACGTCAGTTCACATTTGTAGGTAGATCATCAGTTTTAGAGCTAAAATTAGCATGTTTAAAGTGATTTTCATGCTTCCAGGGGCCCGAAACACAAGATTTGTGGAATGGTTAAAAGTGCATGAAAATGGCCAATTTACTCACTCTGAGGTCTCAAAAAGTGTTTCTTCACCCCGGGAAGTGAATTAAATACCATTTGGAGGCATTTAATGTTCAAGCAAAAACAGGTGATTTTTGCCAAATGAGATAACACCCCCCCATTACGTCATGCTTCAGAAAGGTGAAAAATGGTCCGTTTTCAAATGTTTTATTTTTGAACGTCAGTTCACATTTGTAGGTAGATCATCAGTTTTAGAGCTAAAACTAGCATGATTAAAGTGATTTTCATGCTTTCAGGGGCCCGGGAAGTGAATTAAATACCATTTGGAGGCATTTCATGTTCAAGCAAAAACAGGTGATTTTTGACAAAAGAGATAACACCCCCCCATTACGTCATGCTTCAGAAAGGTGAAAAATGGTCCGTTTTCAAATGTTTTATTTTTGAACGTCAGTTCACATTTGTAGGTAGATCATCAGTTTTAGAGCTAAAATTAGCATGTTTAAAGTGATTTTCATGCTTCCAGGGGCCCTAAACACAAGATTTGTGGAATGGTTAAAAGTGCATGAAAATTGCCAATGTACTCACTCTGAGGTCTCAAAAAGTGTTTCTTCACCCCGGGAAGTGAATTAAATACCATTTGGAGGCATTTAATGTTCAAGCAAAAACAGGTGATTTTTGCCAAAAGAGATAACACCCCCCCATTACGTCATGCTTCAGAAAGGTGAAAAATGGTCCGTTTTCAAATGTTTTATTTTTGAACGTCAGTTCACATTTGTAGGTAGATCATCAGTTTTAGAGCTAAAATTAGCATGTTTAAAGTGATTTTCATGCTTCCTGGGGCCCAGGAAGTGAATTAAATACCATTTGGAGGCATTTAATGTTGAAGCAAAAACAGGTGATTTTTGACAAAAGAGATAACACCCTCCCATTACGTCATGCTTCAGAAAGGTGAAAAATGGTCCGTTTTCAAATGTTTTATTTTTGAACGTCAGTTCACATTTGTAGGTAGATCATCAGTTTTAGAGCTAAAATTTGCATGTTTAACGTGATTTTCCTGCTTCCAGGGGCCCAGAAAGCGAATTAAATACCATTTGGAGGCATTTAATGTTCAAGCAAAAACAGGAGATTTTTGACAAAAGAGATAACACCCCCCCATTATGTCATGCTTCAGAAAGGTGAAAAATGGTCCGTTTTCAAATGTTTTATTTTTGAACGTCATTTCACATTTGTAGGTAGATCATTAGTTTTAGAGCTAAAATTAGCATGTTTAAAATGATTTTCATGCTTGTAGGGGCCCGGGAAGTGAATTAAATACCATTTAGAGGCATTTAATGTTCAAGCAAAAACAGGTGATTTTTGACAAAAGAGATAACACCCCCCCATTACGTCATGCTTCAGAAAGGCAAAAAATGGTCCATTTTCAAATGTTTTATTTTTGAACGTCAGTTCACATTTGTAGGTAGATCATCAGTTTTAGAGCTAAAATTAGCATTTTTAAAGTGATTTTCATGCTTCCAGGGGCCCGGGAAGTGAATTAAATACCATTTGGAGACATTTAATGTTCAAGCAAAAACAGGAGATTTTTGACAAAAGAGATAACACCCCCCTATTACGCCATGCTTCAGAAAAGTGAAAAATGGTTTGTTTTCAAATGTTTTATTTTTGAACGTCAGTTCACATTTGTAGGTAGATCATCAGTTTTAGAGCTAAAATTAGCATGTTTAAAGTGATTTTCATGCTTCCAGGGGCCCGGGAAGTGAATTAAATACCATTTGGAGGCATTTAATGTTCAAGCAAAAACAGGTGATTTTTGACAAAAGAGATAACACCCCCATTACGTCATGCTTCAGAAAGGTGAAAAATGGTCCATTTTCAAATGTTTTATTTTTGAGCGTCAGTTCAAATTTGTAGGTAGATCATCAGTTTTAGAGCTAAAATTAGCATTTTTAAAGTGATTTTCATGCTTCCAGGGGCCCGGGAAGTGAATTAAATACCATTTGGAGGCATTTAATGTTCAAGCAAAAACAGGTGATTTTTGCCAAAAGAGATAACACCCCCCATTACGTCATGCTTCAGAAAGGTGAAAAAAGGTCTGTTTTCCAATGTTTTATTTTTGAACGTCAGTTCACATTTGTAGGTAGATCATCAGTTTTAGAGCTAAAATTAGCATGTTTAAAGTGATTTTCATGCTTCCAGGGGCCCTAAACACAAGATTTGTGGAATGGTTAAAAGTGCATGAAAATTGCCAATTTACTCACTCTGAGGTCTCAAAAAGTGTTTCTTCACCCCGGGAAGTGAATTAAATACCATTTGGAGGCATTTAATGTTCAAGCAAAAACAGGTGATTTTTGCCAAAAGAGATAACACCCCCCATTACGTCATGCTTCAGAAAGGTGAAAAATGGTCTGTTTTCAAATGTTTTATTTTTGAACGTCAGTTCACATTTGTAGGTAGATCATCAGTTTTAGAGCTAAAATTAGCATGTTTAAAGTGATTTTCATGCTTTCAGGGGCCCGGGAAGTGAATTAAATACCATTTGGAGGCATTTAATGTTCAAGCAAAAACAGGTGATTTTTGACACAAGAGATAACACCCCCCCATTACGTCATGCTTCAGAAAGGTGAAAAATTGTCCATTTTCAAATGTTTTATTTTTGAACGTCAGTTCACATTTGTAGGTAGATCATCAGTTTTAGAGCTAAAATTAGCATTTTTAAAGTGATTTTCATGCTTCCAGGGGCCCGGGTAGTGAATTAAATACCATTTGGAGGCATTTAATGTTCAAGCAAAAACAGGAGATTTTTGACAAAAGAGATAACACCCCCCCATTACGCCATGCTTCAGAAAGGTGAAAAATGGTCCGTTTTCAAATGTTTTATTTTTGAACGTCAGTTCACATTTGTAGGTAGATCATCAGTTTTAGAGCTAAAATTAGCATGTTTAAAGTGATTTTCATGCTTCCAGGGGCCCTAAACACAAGATTTGTGGAATGGTTAAAAGTGCATGAAAATTGCCAATTTACTCACTCTGAGGTCTCAAAAAGTGTTTCTTCACCCCGGGAAGTGAATTAAATACCATTTGGAGGCATTTAATGTTCAAGCAAAAACAGGTGATTTTTGCCAAAAGAGATAACACCCCCCATTACGTCATGCTTCAGAAAGGTGAAAAATGGTCCGTTTTCAAATGTTTTATTTTTGAACGTCAGTTCACATTTGTAGGTAGATCATCAGTTTTAGAGCTAAAATTAGCATGTTTAAAGTGATTTTCATGCTTCCAGGGGCCCTAAACACAAGATTTGTGGAATGGTTAAAAGTGCATGAAATTTGCCAATTTACTCACTCTGAGGTCTCAAAAAGTGTTTCTTCACCCCGGGAAGTGAATTAAATACCATTTGGAGGCATTTAATGTTCAAGCAAAAACAGGTGATTTTTGCCAAAAGAGATAACACCCCCCCATTACGTCATGCTTCAGAAAGGTAAAAAATGGTCTGTTTTCAAATGTTTTATTTTTGAACGTCAGTTCACATTTGTAGGTAGATCATCAGTTTTAGAGCTAAAATTAGCATGTTTAAAGTGATATTCATGCTTCCAGGGGCCCGAAACACAAGATTTGTGGAATGGTTAAAAGTGCATGAAAATGGCCAATTTACTCACTCTGAGGTCTCAAAAAGTGTTTCTTCACCCCGGGAAGTGAATTAAATACCATTTGGAGGCATTTAATGTTCAAGCAAAAACAGGTGATTTTTGCCAAAAGAGATAACACCCCCCCATTACGTCATGCTTCAGAAAGGTGAAAAATGGTCCGTTTTCAAATGTTTTATTTTTGAACGTCAGTTCACATTTGTAGGTAGATCATCAGTTTTAGAGCTAAAATTAGCATGTTTAAAGTGATTTTCATGCTTTCAGGGGCCCGGGAAGTGAATTAAATACCATTTGGAGGCATTTCATGTTCAAGCAAAAACAGGTGATTTTTGACAAAAGAGATAACACCCCCCCATTACGTCATGCTTCAGAAAGGTGAAAAATGGTCAGTTTTCAAATGTTTTATTTTTGAACGTCAGTTCACATATGTAGGTAGATCATCAGTTTTAGAGCTAAAATTAGCATGTTTAAAGTGATTTTCATGCTTCCAGGGGCCCTAAACACAAGATTTGTGGAATGGATAAAAGTGCATGAAAATTGCCAATGTACTCACTCTGAGGTCTCAAAAAGTGTTTCTTCACCCCGGGAAGTGAATTAAATACCATTTGGAGGCATTTAATGTTCAAGCAAAAACAGGTGATTTTTGCCAAAAGAGATAACACCCCCCCCCCCATTACGTCATGCTTCAGAAAGGTGAAAAATGGTCCGTTTTCAAATGTTTTATTTTTGAACGTCAGTTCACATTTGTAGGTAGATCATCAGTTTTAGGGCTAACATTAGCATGCTTAAAGTGATTTTCATGCTTCCTGGGGCCCAGGAAGTGAATTAAATACCATTTGGAGGCATTTAATGTTGAAGCAAAAACAGGTGATTTTTGACAAAAGAGATAACACCCCCCCATTACGTCATGCTTCAGAAAGATGAAAAATGGTCCGTTTTCAAAAGTTTTATTTTTGAGCGTCAGTTCACATTTGTAGGTAGATCATCATTTTTAGAGCTAAAATTAGCATGTTTAAAGTGATTTTCATGCTTCCAGGGGCCCAGAAAGTGAATTAAATACCATTTGGAGGCATTTAATGTTCAAGCAAAAACAGGTGATTTTTGCCAAAAGAGATAACACCCCCCATTACGTCATGCTTCAGAAAGGTGAAAAATGGTCCGTTTTCAAATGTTTTATTTTTGAACGTCAGTTCACATTTGTAGGTAGATCATCAGTTTTAGAGCTAAAATTAGCATGTTTAAAGTGATTGTCATGCTTCCAGGGGCCCTAAACACAAGATTTGTGGAATGGTTAAAAGTGCATGAAAATGGCCAATTTACTCACTCTGAGGTCTCAAAAAGTGTTTCTTCACCCCGGGAAGTGAATTAAATACCATTTGGAGGCATTTAATGTTCAAGCAAAAACAGGTGATTTTTGCCAAATGAGATAACACCCCCCATTACGTCATGCTTCAGAAAGGTGAAAAATGGTCCGTTTTCAAATGTTTTATTTTTGAACGTCAGTTCACATTTGTAGGTAGATCATCAGTTTTAGAGCTAAAATTAGCATGATTAAAGTGATTTTCATGCTTTCAGGGGCCCGGGAAGTGAATTAAATACCATTTGGAGGCATTTCATGTTCAAGCAAAAACAGGTGATTTTTGACAAAAGAGATAACACCCCCCCATTACGTCATGCTTCAGAAAGGTGAAAATTGGTCCGTTTTCAAATGTTTTATTTTTGAACGTCAGTTCACATTTGTAGGTAGATCATCAGTTTTAGAGCTAAAATTAGCATGTTTAAAGTGATTTTCATGCTTCCTGGGGCCCAGGAAGTGAATTAAATACCATTTTGAGGCATTTAATGTTGAAGCAAAAACAGGTGATTTTTGACAAAAGAGATAACACCCTCCCATTACGTCATGCTTCAGAAAGGTGAAAAATGGTCCGTTTTCAAATGTTTTATTTTTGAACGTCAGTTCACATTTGTAGGTAGATCATCAGTTTTAGAGCTAAAATTTGCATGTTTAAAGTGATTTTCCTGCTTCCAGGGGCCCAGAAAGCGAATTAAATACCATTTGGAGGCATTTAATGTTCAAGCAAAAACAGGTGATTTTTGCCAAAAGAGATAACACCCCCCATTACGTCATGCTTCAGAAAGGTGAAAAATGGTCCGTTTTCAAATGTTTTATTTTTGAACGTCAGTTCACATTTGTAGGTAGATCATCAGTTTTAGAGCTAAAATTAGCATGTTTAAAGTGATTTTCATGCTTCCAGGGGCCCTAAACACAAGATTTGTGGAATGGTTAAAAGTGCATGAAAATTGCCAATTTACTCACTCTGAGGTCTCAAAAAGTGTTTCTTCACCCCGGGAAGTGAATTAAATACCATTTGGAGGCATTTAATGTTCAAGCAAAAACAGGTGATTTTTGCCAAAAGAGATAACACCCCCCCATTACGTCATGCTTCAGGAAGGTGAAAAATGGTCCATTTTCAAATGTTTTATTTTTGAACGTCAGTTCACATTTGTAGGTAGATCATCAGTTTTAGAGCTAAAATTAGCATTTTTAAAGTGATTTTCATGCTTCCAGGGGCCCGGGAAGTGAATTAAATACCATTTGGAGGCATTTAATGTTCAAGCAAAAACAGGAGATTTTTGACAAAAGAGATAACACCCCCCCATTACGCCATGCTTCAGAAAGGTGAAAAATGGTGCGTTTTCAAATGTTTTATTTTTGAACGTCAGTTCACATTTGTAGGTGGATCATCAGTTTTAGAGCTAAAATGAGCATGTTTAAAGTGATTTTCATGCTTCCAGGGGCCCGGGAAGTGAATTAAATACCTTATGGAGGCATTTAATGTTAAAGCAAAAACAGGTGATTTTTGACAAAAGAGATAGCACCCCCATTACGTCATGCTTCAGAAAGGTGAAAAATGATCCGTTTTCAAATGTTTTATTTTTGAACGTCAGTTCACATTTGTAGGTGGATCATCAGTTTTAGAGCTAAAATTAGCATGTTTAAAGTGATTTTCATGCTTCCAGGGGCCCCAAACACAAGATTTGTGGAATGGTTAAAAGTGCATGAAAATGGCCAATTTACTTACTCTGAGGTCTCAAATGTGTTTCTTCATCCCGGGAAGTAAATTAAATACCATTTGGAGGCATTTAATGTTCAAGCAAAAACGGCTGATTTTTGACAAAAGAGATAACACCCCCCATTACGTCATGCTTCAGAAAGGTGAAAAATGATCCGTTTTCAAATGTTTTATTTTTGAACGTCAGTTCACATTTGTAGGTGGATCATCAGTTTTAGAGCTAAAATTAGCATGTTTAAAGTGATTTTCATGCTTCCAGGGGCCCGGGAAGTGAATTAAATACCATTTGGAGGCATTTAATGTTCAAGCTAAAACAGCTGATTTTTGACAAAAGAGAAAACACCCCCCATTACGTCATGCTTCAGAAAGGTGAAAAATGGTCCATTTTCAAATGTTTTATTTTTGAACATCAGTTCACATTTGTAGGTTGATCATCAGTTTTAGAACTAAAATTAGCATGTTTAAAGTGATTTTCATGCTTCCAGGGGCCCGGGAAGTGAATTAAATACCATTTGGAGGCATTTAATGTTCAAGCTAAAACAGCTGATTTTTGACAAAAGAGATAACACCCCCCATTACGTCATGCTTCAGAAAGGTGAAAAATGGTCCATTTTCAAATGTTTTATTTTTGAACGTCAGTTCACATTTGTAGGTGGATCATCAGTTTTAGAGCTAAAATTAGCATTTTTAAAGTGATTTTTATGCTTTCAGGGGCCCTAAACACAAGATTTGTGGAATGGTTAAAAGTGGATGAAAATGGCCAATTTACTCACTCTGAGTTCTCAAAAAGTGTTTCTTCACCCCGGGAAGTGAATTAAATACCATTTGGAGGCATTTAATGTTCAAGCAAAAACGGCTGATTTTTGACAAAAGAGATAACACCCCCCATTATGTCATGCTTCAGAAAGGTGAAAAATGGTCCATTTTCAAATGTTTTATTTTTGAACTTCAGTTCACATTTGTAGGTAGATTATCAGTTATAGAGCTAAAATTAGCATGTTTAAAGTGATTTTCATGCTTCCAGGGGCCCTAAACACAAGATTTGTGGAATGGTCAAAAGTGCATGAAAATGGCAATTTACTTACTCTGAGGTCTCAAATGTGTTTCTTCACCCCGGGAAGTGAATTAAATACCATTTGTAGGCATTTAATGTACGAGCAAAAACAGGTGATTTTTGACAAAAGAGATAGCACCCCCCATTCCGTCATGCTTCAGAAAGGTGAAAAACTGGTCCGTTTTCAAATATTTTTTTTTTGAATGTCAGTTCACATTTGTAGGTGAATCATCAGTTTTAGAACTAAAATTAGCATGTTTAAAGTGATTTTCATGCTTCCAGGGGCCCGGTAAGTGAATTAAATACCATTTGGAGGCATTTAATGTTCAAGCTAAAACAGCTGATTTTTGACAAAAAAGATAAAACCCCCCATTACGTCATGCTTCAGAAAGGTGAAAAATGGTCCGTTTTCAAATGTTTTATTTTTGAACGTCAGTTCACATTTGTAGTTGGATCTTCGGTTTTAGAGCTAAAATTAGCATGTTTAAAGTGATTTTCATGCTTCCAGGGGCCCTAAACACAAGATTTGTGGAATGGTTAAAAGTGCATGAAAAGGGCCAATTTACTCACTCTGAGTTCTCAAAAAGTGTTTCTTCACCCTGGGAAGGGAATTAAATACCATTTGGAGCATTTAATGTTCAAGCAAAAACGGCTGATTTTTGACAAAAGAGATAACACCCCCCCATTACGTCATGCTTCAGAAAGATGAAAAATGGTCCATTTTCAAATGTTATATTTTTGAACGTCAGTTCACATTTGTAGGTAGATCATCTGTTTTAGAGCTAATATTAGCATGTTTAAAGTGATTTTCATTCTTCCAGGGGCCCGGGTAGTGAATTAAATACCATTTAGAGGCATTTAATGTTCAAGCAAAAACAGGTGATTTTTGACAAAAGAGATAACTCTCCTCATTACGTCATGCTTCAGAAAGGTGAAAAATGGTCCGTTTTCAAATGGTTTACTTTTGAACGTCAGTTCACATTTGTAGGTGGATCATCAGTTTTAGAGCTAAAATGAGTATGTTTTAAGTGATTTTCATGCTTCCAGGGGCCCTAAACACAAGATTTGTGGAATGGTTAAAATTGGATGAAAATGGCCAATTTACTCACTCTGAGTTCTCAAAAAGTGTTTCTTCACCCCGGGAAGTGGATTAAATACCATTTGAAGGCATTTAATGTTCAAGCAAAAACGGCTGATTTTTGACAAAAGAGATAACACCCCCCATTATATGTCATGCTTCAGAAAGGTGAAAAATTGTCCGTTTTCAAATGTTTTATTTTTGAACTTCAGTTCACATTTGTAGGTAGATTATCAGTTATAGAGCTAAAATGAGCATGTTTAAAGTGATTTTCATGCTTCCAGGGGCCCGGGAAGTGAATTAAATACCATTTGGAGGCATTTAATGTTCAAGCAAAAACAGGTGATTTTTGACAAAAGAGATAACACCCCCCATTACGTCATGCTTCAGAAAACTGAAAAATGATTTGTTTTCAAATGTTTTATTTTTGAACGTCAGTTCACATTTGTAGGTGGATCATCAGTTTTAGAGCTAAAATTAGCATGTTTAAAGTGATTTTCATGCTCCCAGGGGCCCGGGAAGTGAATTAAATACCATTTGGAGGCATTTAATGTTCAAGCAAAAACAGGTGATTTTTGACAAAAGAGATAACACCCCCCATTACGTCATGCTTCAGAAAGGTGAAAAATGGTCAGTTTTCAAATGTTTTATTTTTGAACATCAGTTCACATTTGTAGGTGGATCATCAGTTTTAGAGCTAAAATTAGCATGTTTAAAGTGATTTTCATGCTTCCAGGGCCCCGGGAAGTGAATTAAATACCATTTGGAGGCATTTAATGTTCGAGCAAAAACAGGTGATTTTTGACAAAAGAGATAACACCCCCATTCCGTCATGCTTCAGAAAGGTGAAAAACTGGTCAGTTTTCAAATGTTTTATTTTTGAACGTCAGTTCACATTTGTAGGTGAATCATCAGTTTTAGAACTAAAATTAGCATGTTTAAAGTGATTTTCATGCTTCTAGGGGCCCGAGAAGTGAATTAAATACCATTTGGAGGCATTTAATGTTCAAGCTAAAACAGCTGATTTTTGACAAAAGAGATAACACCCCCGATTACGTCATGCTTCAGAAAGGTGAAAAATGGTCCGTTTTCAAATGTTTTATTTTTGAACGTCAGTTCAACATTTGTAGGTGGATCTTCAGTTTTAGAGCTAAAATTAGCATGTTTAAAGTGGTTTTCATGCTTCCAGGGGCCCTAAACACAAGATTTGTGGAATGGTTAAAAGTGCATGAAAGGGCCAATTTACTCACTCTGAGTTCTCAAAAAGTGTTTCTTCACCCTGGGAAGTGAATTAAATACCATTTGGAGGCATTTAATGTTCAAGCAAAAACGGCTGATTTTTGACAAAAGAGATAACACCCCCCATTATGTCATGCTTCAGAAAGGTGAAAAATGGTCCATTTTCAAATGTTTTATTTTTGAACTTCAGTTCACATTTGTAGGTAGATTATCAGTTATAGAGCTAAAATTAGCATGTTTAAAGTGATTTTCATGCTTCCAGGGGCCCGGGAAGTGAATTAAATACCATTTGGAGGCATTTAATGTTCAAGCAAAAACAGGTGATTTTTGACAAAAGAGATAACACCCCCCATTACGTCATGCTTCAGAAAGGTGAAAAATGATCCGTTTTCAAATGTTTTATTTTTGAACGTCAGTTCACATTTGTAGGTGGATCATCAGTTTTAGAGCTAAAATTAGCATGTTTAAAGTGATTCTCATGCTCCCAGGGGCCCGGGAAGTGAATTAAATACCATTTGGAGGCATTTAATGTTCAAGCAAAAACAGGTGATTTTTGACAAGAGATAACACCCCCCATTACGTCATGCTTCAGAAAGGTGAAAAATGGTCCGTTTTCAAATGTTTTATTTTTGAACATCAGTTCACATTTGTAGGTGGATCATCAGTTTTAGAACTAAAATTAGCTTGTTTAAAGTGATTTTCATGCTTCCGGGGGCCCGGGAAGTGAATTAAATACCATTTGGAGGCATTTAATGTTCAAGCAAAAACAGGTGATTTTTGACAAAAGATATAACACCCCCCATTCCGTCATGCTTCAGAAAGGTGAAAAATGGTCCGTTTCAAATGTTTTATTTTTGAACGTCAGTGCACATTTGTAGGTGGATCATCAGTTTTAGAGCTAAAATTAGCATGTTTAAAGTGATTTTCATGCTTCCAGGGGCCCTAAACACAAGATTTGTGGAATGGTTAAAAGTGCATGAAAATGACCAGTTCACATTTGTAGGTGAATCATCAGTTTTAGAACTAAAATTAGCATGTTTAAAGTGATTTTCATGCTTCCAGGGGCCTGGGAAGTGAATTAAATACCATTTGGAAGCATTTAATGTTCAAGCTAAAACAGCTGATTTTTGACAAAAGAGATAACACCCCCCATTACGTCATTCTTCAGAAAGGTGAAAAATGGTCCGTTTTCAAATGTTTTATTTTTGAACGTCAGTTCAACATTTGTAGGTGGATCTTCAGTTTTAGAGCTAAAATTAGCATGTTTAAAGTGATTTTCATGCTTCCAGGGGCCCTAAACACAAGATTTGTGGAATGGTTAAAAGTGCATGAAAAGGGCCAATTTACTCACTCTGAGTTCTCAAAAAGTGTTTCTTCACCCTGGGAAGTGAATTAAATACCATTTGGATCATTTAATGTTCAAGCAAAAACAGGTGATTTTTGACAAAAGAGATAACTCTCCTCATTACGTCATGCTTCAGAAAGGTGAAAAATGGTCCGTTTTCAAATGGTTTATTTTTGAACGTCAGTTCACATTTGTAGGTGGATCATCAGTTTTAGAGCTAAAATTAGCATGTTTAAAGTGATTTTCATGCTTCCAGGGGCCAGGGAAGTGAATTAAATACCATTTGGAGGCATTTAATGTTCAAGAAAATACAGCTGATTTTGGCAAAAGAGATAACACCCCCCATTACGTCATGCATCAGAAAGGTGAAAAATGGTCTGTTTTTAAATGTTTTATTTTTGAACGTCAGTTCACATTTGTAGGTGGATCATCAGTTTTAGAGATAAAATTAGCATGTTTAAAGTAATTTTCATGCTTCCAGGGGCCCAGGAAGTGAATTAAATACCATTTGGAGGCATTTAATGTTCAAGCAAAAACAGCTGAATTTTGACAAAAGAGATAACACCCCCCCATTACGTCATGCTTCAGAAAGGTGAAAAATGATCTGTTTTCAAATGTTTTATTTTTGAACGTCAGTTCACATTTGTAGGTGGATCATCAGTTTTAGAGCTAAAATTAGCATGTTTAAAGTGATTTTCATGCTTCCAGGTGCCAGGGAAGTGAATTAAATACCATTTGGAGGCATTTAATGTTCAAGAAAATACAGCTGATTTTGGCAAAAGAGATAACACCCCCCATTACGTCATGCTTCAGAAAGGTGAAAAATGGTCTGTTTTTAAATGTTATATTTTTGAACGTCATTTCACATTTGTAGGTGGATCATCAGTTTTAGAGATAGAATTAGCATGTTTAAAGTAATTTTCATGCTTCCAGGGGCCCAGGAAGTGAATTAAATACCATTTGGAGGCATTTAATGTTCAAGCAAAAACAGCTGAATTTTGACAAAAGAGATAACACCCCCCCATTACGTCATGCTTCAGAAAGGTGAAAAATGGTCTGTTTTCAAATGTTTTATTTTTGAATGTCAGTTCACATTTGTAGGTGGATCATCAGTTTTAGAGCTAAAATTTGCATGTTTAAAGTGATTTTCATGCTTCCAGGGGCCCTAAACACAAGATTTGTGGAATGGTTAAAAGTGGATGAAAATGGCCAATTTACTCACTCTGAGTTCTCAAAAAGTGTTTCTTCACCCCGGGAAGTGAATTAAATACCATTTGGAGGCATTTAATGTTCAAGCAAAAACGGCTGATTTTTTACAAAAGAGATACCCCCCATTATGTCATGCTTCAGAAAGGTGAAAAATGGTCCATTTTCAAATGGTTTATTTTTGAACGTCAGTTCACGTTTGTAGGTAGATTATCGGTTATAGAGCTAAAATTAGCATGTTTAAAGTGATTTTCATGCTTCCAGGGGCCCGGGAAGTGAATTAAATACCATTTGGAGGCATTTAATGTTCAAGCAAAAACAGGTGATTTTTGACAAAAGATATAACACCCCCCATTCCGTCATGCTTCAGAAAGGTGAAAAATGGTCCGTTTTCAAATGTTTTATTTTTGAACGTCAGTTCACATTTGTAGGTGGATCATCAGTTTTAGAGCTAAAATTAGCATGTTTAAAGTGATTTTCATGCTTCCAGGTGCCCTAAACACAAGATTTGTGGAATGGTCAAAAGTGCATGAAAATGGCCAATTTACTTACTCTGAGGTCGCAAATGTGTTTCTTCACCCCGGGAAGTGAATTAAATACCATTTGGAGGCATTTAATGTTCAAGCAAAAACGGCTGATTTTTGACAAAAGAGATAACACCCCCCATTATGTCATGCTTCAGAAAGGTGAAAAATGGTCCATTTTCAAATGTTTTATTTTTGAACTTCAGTTCACATTTGTAGGTAGATTATCAGTTATAGAGCTAAAATTAGCATGTTTAAAGTGATTTTCATGCTTCCAGGGGCCCGGGAAGTGAATTAAATACCATTTGGAGGCATTTAATGTTCAAGCAAAAACAGGTGATTTTTGACAAAAGAGATAACACCCCCCATTACGTCATGCTTCAGAAAGGTGAAAAATGATCCGTTTTCAAATGTTTTATTTTTGAACGTCAGTTCACATTTGTAGGTGGATCATCAGTTTTAGAGCTAAAATTAGCATGTTTAAAGTGATTCTCATGCTCCCAGGGGCCCGGGAAGTGAATTAAATACCATTTGGAGGCATTTAATGTTCAAGCAAAAACAGGTGATTTTTGACAAGAGATAACACCCCCCATTACGTCATGCTTCAGAAAGGTGAAAAATGGTCCGTTTTCAAATGTTTTATTTTTGAACATCAGTTCACATTTGTAGGTGGATCATCAGTTTTAGAACTAAAATTAGCTTGTTTAAAGTGATTTTCATGCTTCCGGGGGCCCGGGAAGTGAATTAAATACCATTTGGAGGCATTTAATGTTCAAGCAAAAACAGGTGATTTTTGACAAAAGATATAACACCCCCCATTCCGTCATGCTTCAGAAAGGTGAAAAATGGTCCGTTTCAAATGTTTTATTTTTGAACGTCAGTGCACATTTGTAGGTGGATCATCAGTTTTAGAGCTAAAATTAGCATGTTTAAAGTGATTTTCATGCTTCCAGGGGCCCTAAACACAAGATTTGTGGAATGGTTAAAAGTGCATGAAAATGACCAGTTCACATTTGTAGGTGAATCATCAGTTTTAGAACTAAAATTAGCATGTTTAAAGTGATTTTCATGCTTCCAGGGGCCTGGGAAGTGAATTAAATACCATTTGGAAGCATTTAATGTTCAAGCTAAAACAGCTGATTTTTGACAAAAGAGATAACACCCCCCATTACGTCATTCTTCAGAAAGGTGAAAAATGGTCCGTTTTCAAATGTTTTATTTTTGAACGTCAGTTCAACATTTGTAGGTGGATCTTCAGTTTTAGAGCTAAAATTAGCATGTTTAAAGTGATTTTCATGCTTCCAGGGGCCCTAAACACAAGATTTGTGGAATGGTTAAAAGTGCATGAAAAGGGCCAATTTACTCACTCTGAGTTCTCAAAAAGTGTTTCTTCACCCTGGGAAGTGAATTAAATACCATTTGGATCATTTAATGTTCAAGCAAAAACAGGTGATTTTTGACAAAAGAGATAACTCTCCTCATTACGTCATGCTTCAGAAAGGTGAAAAATGGTCCGTTTTCAAATGGTTTATTTTTGAACGTCAGTTCACATTTGTAGGTGGATCATCAGTTTTAGAGCTAAAATTAGCATGTTTAAAGTGATTTTCATGCTTCCAGGGGCCAGGGAAGTGAATTAAATACCATTTGGAGGCATTTAATGTTCAAGAAAATACAGCTGATTTTGGCAAAAGAGATAACACCCCCCATTACGTCATGCATCAGAAAGGTGAAAAATGGTCTGTTTTTAAATGTTTTATTTTTGAACATCAGTTCACATTTGTAGGTGGATCATCAGTTTTAGAGATAAAATTAGCATGTTTAAAGTAATTTTCATGCTTCCAGGGGCCCAGGAAGTGAATTAAATACCATTTGGAGGCATTTAATGTTCAAGCAAAAACAGCTGAATTTTGACAAAAGAGATAACACCCCCCCATTACGTCATGCTTCAGAAAGGTGAAAAATGATCTGTTTTCAAATGTTTTATTTTTGAACGTCAGTTCACATTTGTAGGTGGATCATCAGTTTTAGAGCTAAAATTTGCATGTTTAAAGTGATTTTCATGCTTCCAGGGGCCCTAAACACAAGATTTGTGGAATGGTTAAAAGTGGATGAAAATGGCCAATTTACTCACTCTGAGTTCTCAAAAAGTGTTTCTTCACCCCGGGAAGTGAATTAAATACCATTTGGAGGCATTTAATGTTCAAGCAAAAACGGCTGATTTTTTACAAAAGAGATACCCCCCATTATGTCAGGCTTAAGAAAGGTGAAAAATGGTCCATTTTCAAATGGTTTCTTTTTGAACGTCAGTTCACATTTGTAGGTGGATCATCAGTTTTAGAGCTAAAATTAGCATGTTTAAAGTGATTTTCATGCTTCCAGGTGCCAGGGAAGTGAATTAAATACCATTTGGAGGCATTTAATGTTCAAGAAAATACAGCTGATTTTGGCAAAAGAGATAACACCCCCCATTACGTCATGCTTCAGAAAGGTGAAAAATGGTCTGTTTTTAAATGTTATATTTTTGAACGTCATTTCACATTTGTAGGTGGATCATCAGTTTTAGAGATAGAATTAGCATGTTTAAAGTAATTTTCATGCTTCCAGGGGCCCAGGAAGTGAATTAAATACCATTTGGAGGCATTTAATGTTCAAGCAAAAACAGCTGAATTTTGACAAAAGAGATAACACCCCCCCATTACGTCATGCTTCAGAAAGGTGAAAAATGGTCTGTTTTCAAATGTTTTATTTTTGAATGTCAGTTCACATTTGTAGGTGGATCATCAGTTTTAGAGCTAAAATTTGCATGTTTAAAGTGATTTTCATGCTTCCAGGGGCCCTAAACACAAGATTTGTGGAATGGTTAAAAGTGGATGAAAATGGCCAATTTACTCACTCTGAGTTCTCAAAAAGTGTTTCTTCACCCCGGGAAGTGAATTAAATACCATTTGGAGGCATTTAATGTTCAAGCAAAAACGGCTGATTTTTTACAAAAGAGATACCCCCCATTATGTCATGCTTCAGAAAGGTGAAAAATGGTCCATTTTCAAATGGTTTATTTTTGAACGTCAGTTCACATTTGTAGGTGGATCATCAGTTTTAGAGCTAAAATTAGCATGTTTAAAGTGATTTTCATGCTTCCAGGGGCCAGGGAAGTGAATTAAATACCATTTGGAGGCATTTAATGTTCAAGAAAATACAGCTGATTTTGGCAAAAGAGATAACACCCCCCATTACGTCATGCTTCAGAAAGGTGAAAAATGGTCTGTTTTTAAATGTTTTATTTTTGAACGTCAGTTCACATTTGTAGGTGGATCATCAGTTTTAGAGATAGAATTAGCATGTTTAAAGTAATTTTCATGCTTCCAGGGGCCCAGGAAGTGAATTAAATACCATTTGGAGGCATTTAATGTTCAAGCAAAAACAGCTGAATTTTGACAAAAGAGATAACACCCCCCATTACGTCATGCTTCAGAAAGGTGAAAAATGGTCTGTTTTCAAATGTTTTATTTTTGAACGTCAGTTCACATTTGTAGGTGGATCATCAGTTTTAGAGCTAAAATTTGCATGTTTAAAGTGATTTTCATGCTTCCAGGGGCCCTAAACACAAGATTTGTGGAATGGTTAAAAGTGGATGAAAATGGCCAATTTACTCACTCTGAGTTCTCAAAAAGTGTTTCTTCACCCCGGGAAGTGAATTAAATACCATTTGGAGGCATTTAATGTTCAAGCAAAAACGGCTGATTTTTGACAAAAGAGATACCCCCCATTATGGCATGCTTCAGAAAGGTTAAAAATGATCCGTTTTCAAATGTTTTATTGTTGAACGTCAGTTCACATTTGTAGGTGGATCATCAGTTTTAGAGCTAAAATTTGCATGTTTAAAGTGATTTTCATGCTCCCAGGGGCCCGGGAAGTGAATTAAATACCATTTGGAGGCATTTAATGTTCAAGCAAAAACAGGTGATTTTTGACAAGAGATAACACCCCCCATTACGTCATGCTTCAGAAAGGTGAAAAATGGTCCATTTTCAAATGTTTTATTTTTGAACATCAGTTCACATTTGTAGGTGGATCATCAGTTTTAGAACTAAAATTAGCTTGTTTAAAGTGATTTTCATGCTTCCGGGGGCCCGGGAAGTGAATTAAATACCGTTTGGAGGCATTTAATGTTCAAGCAAAAACAGGTGATTTTTGACAAAAGATATAACACCCCCCATTCCGTCATGCTTCAGAAAGGTGAAAAATGGTCCGTTTTCAAATGTTTTATTTTTGAACGTCAGTTCACATTTGTAGGTGGATCATCAGTTTTAGAGCTAAAATTAGCATGTTTAAAGTGATTTTCATGCTTCCAGGGGCCCTAAACACAAGATTTGTGGAATGGTTAAAAGTGCATGAAAATGACCAATTTACTTACTCGGCGGTCTCAAATGTGTTTCTTCACCCCGGGAAGTGAATTAAATACCATTTGGAGGCATTTAATGTTCAAGCAAAAACGGCTGATTTTTGACAAAAGAGATAACACCCCCCATTACGTCATGCTTCAGAAATGTGAAAAATGATCAGTTTTCAAATGTTTTATTTTTGAACGTCAGTTCACATTTGTAGGTGGATCATCAGTTTTAGAGCTAAAATTAGCATGTTTAAAGTGATTTTCATGCTTCCAGGGCCCCGGGAAGTGAATTAAATACCATTTGGAGGCATTTAATGTTCAAGCTAAAACAGCTGATTTTTGACAAAAGAGATAACACCCCCCATTACGTCATGCTTCAGAAAGGTGAAAAATGGTCAGTTTTCAAATGTTTTATTTTTGAACGTCAGTTCAACATTTGTAGGTGGATCTTCAGTCTTAGAGCTAAAATTAGCATGTTTAAAGTGGTTTTCATGCTTCCAGGGGCCCTAAACACAAGATTTGTGGAATGGTTAAAAGTGCATGAAAAGGGCCAATTTACTCACTCTGAGTTCTCAAAAAGTGTTTCTTCACCCTGGGAAGTGAATTAAATACCATTTGGAGGCATTTAATGTTCAAGCAAAAACGGCTGATTTTTTACAAAAGAGATAACACCCCCCATTATGTCATGCTTTAGAAAGGTGAAAAATGGTCCATTTTCAAATGTTTTATTTTTGAACTTCAGTTCACATTTGTAGGTAGATTAGCAGTTATAGAGATAAAATTAGCATGTTTAAAGTCATTTTCATGCTTCCAGGGGCCCGGGAAGTGAATTAAATACCATTTGGAGGCATTTAATGTTCAAGCAAAAACAGGTGATTTTTGACAAAAGAGATAACACCCCCCATTACGTCATGCTTCAGAAAGGTGAAAAATGATCCGTTTTCAAATGTTTTATTGTTGAACGTCAGTTCACATTTGTAGGTGGATCATCAGTTTTAGAGCTAAAATTAGCATGTTTAAAGTGATTTTCATGCTCCCAGGGGCCCGGGAAGTGAATTAAATACCATTTGGAGGCATTTAATGTTCAAGCAAAAACAGGTGATTTTTGACAAGAGATAACATCCCCCATTACGTCATGCTTCAGAAAGGTGAAAAATGGTCCGTTTTCAAATGTTTTATTTTTGAACATCAGTTCACATTTGTAGGTGGATCATCAGTTTTAGAACTAAAATTAGCATGTTTAAAGTTATTTTCATGCTTCCGGGGGCCCGGGAAGTGAATTAAATACCATTTGGAGGCATTTAATGTTCAAGCAAAAACAGGTGATTTTTGACAAAAGATATAACACCCCCCATTCCGTCATGCTTCAGAAAGGTGAAAAATGGTCCGTTTTCAAATGTTTTATTTTTGAACGTCAGTGCACATTTGTAGGTGGATCATCAGTTTTAGAGCTAAAATTAGCATGTTTAAAGTGATTTTCATGCTTTCAGGGGCCCTAAACACAAGATTTGTGGAATGGTTAAAAGTGGATGAAAATGGCCAATTTACTCACTCTGAGTTCTCAAAAAGTGTTTCTTCACCCCGGGAAGTGAATTAAATACCATTTGGAGGCATTTATTGTTCAAGCAAAAACGGCTGATTTTTGACAAAAGGGATAACACCCCCCATTATGTCATGCTTCAGAAAGGTGAAAAATGGTCCATTTTCAAATGTTTTATTTTTGAACTTCAGTTCACATTTGTAGGTAGATTATCAGTTATAGAGCTAAAATTAGCATGTTTAAAGTGATTTTCATGCTTCCAGGGGCCCGGGAAGTGAATTAAATACCATTTGGAGGCATTTAATGTTCAAGCAAAAACAGGTGATTTTTGACAAAAGATATAACACCCCCCATTCCGTCATGCTTCAGAAAGGTGAAAAATGGTCCGTTTTCAAATGTTTTATTTTTGAACGTCAGTTCACATTTGTAGGTGGATCATCAGTTTTAGAGCTAAAATTAGCATGTTTAAAGTGATTTTCATGCTTCCAGGGGCCCTAAACACAAGATTTGTGGAATGGTCAAAAGTGCATGAAAATGGCCAATTTACTTACTCTGAGGTCTCAAATGTGTTTCTTCACCCCGGGAAGTGAATTAAATACCATTTGGAGGCATTTAATGTTCAAGCAAAAACGGCTGATTTTTGACAAAAGAGATAACACCCCCCATTACGTCATGCTTCAGAAAGGTGAAAAATGATCCATTTTCAAATGTTTTATTTTTGAACGTCAGTTCACATTTGTAGGTGGATCATCAGTTTTAGAGCTAAAATTAGCATGTTTAAAGTGATTTTCATGCTTCCAGGGGCCCGGGAAGTGAATTAAATACCATTTGGAGGCATTTAATGTTCGAGCAAAAACAGGTGATTTTTGACAAAAGAGATACCACCCCCCATTCCGTCATGCTTCAGAAAGGTGAAAAACTGAAATGTTTTATTTTTGAACGTCAGTTCACATTTGTAGGTGAATCATCAGTTTTAGAACTAAAATTAGCATGTTTAAAGTGATTTTCATGCTTCCAGGGGCCCGGGAAGTGAATTAAATACCATTTGGAGGCATTTAATGTTCAAGCTAAAACAGCTGGTTTTTGACAAAAGAGATAACACCCCCCATTACGTCATGCTTCAGAAAGGTGAAAAATGGTCCGTTTTCAAATGTTTTATTTTTGAACGTCAGTTCACATTTGTAGGTGGATCTTCGGTTTTAGAGCTAAAATTAGCATGTTTAACGTGATTTTCATGCTTCCAGGGGACAGGGAAGTGAATTAAATACCATTTGGAGGCATTTAATGTTAAAGCAAAAACAGCTGATTTTTGACAAAAGAGATAACACCCCCCCATTACGTCATGCTTCAGAAAGGTGAAAAATGGTCCATTTTCAAATGTTTTATTTTTGAACGTCAGTTCACATTTGTATGTAGATTATCAGTTTTAGAGCTAAAATTAGCATGTTTAAAGTGATTTTCATGCTTTCAGGGGCCCTAAACACAAGATTTGTGGAATGGTTAAAAGTGGATGAAAATGGCCAATTTACTCACTCTGAGTTCTCAAAAAGTGTTTCTTCACCCCGGGAAGAGAATTAAATACCATTTGGAGGCATTTAATGTTCAAGCAAAAACGGCTGATTTTTGACAAAAGGGATAACACCCCCCATTATGTCATGCTTCAGAAAGGTGAAAAATGGTCCATTTTCAAATGTTTTATTTTTGAACTTCAGTTCACATTTGTATGTAGATTATCAGTTATAGAGCTAAAATTAGCATGTTTAAAGTGATTTTCATGCTTCCAGGGGCCCGGGAAGTGAATTAAATACCATTTGGAGGCATTTAATGTTCAAGCAAAAAAAGGTGATTTTGACAAAAGATATAACACCCCCATTACATCATGCTTCAGAAAGGTGAAAAATGGTCCATTTTCAAATGTTTAATTTTTGAACGTCAGTTCAACATTTGTAGGTGGATCTTCAGTTTTAGAGCTCAAATTAGCATGTTTAAAGTGATTTTCATGCTTCCAGGGGCCCTAAACACAAGATTTGTGGAATGGTTAAAAGTGCATGAAAAGGGCCAATTTACTCACTCTGAGTTCTCAAAAAGTGTTTCTTCACCCTGGGAAGTGAATTAAATACCATTTGTAGCATTTAATGTTCAAGCAAAAACAGGTGATTTTTGACAAAAGAGATAACTCTCCTCATTCCGTCATGCTTCAGAAAGGTGAAAAAATGGTCCGTTTTCAAATGGTTTATTTTTTAACGTCAGTTCACATTTGTAGGTGGATCATCAGTTTTAGAGATAAAATTAGCATGTTTAAAGTGATTTTCATGCTTCCAGGGGCCAGGGAAGTGAATTAAATACCATTTGGAGGCATTTAATGTTCAAGAAAATACAGCTGATTTTGGCAAAAGAGATAACACCCCCCATTACGTCATGCTTCAGAAAGGTGAAAAATGGTCTGTTTTTAAATGTTTTATTTTTGAACGTCAGTTCACATTTGTAGGTGGATCATCAGTTTTAGAGATAAAATTAGCATGTTTTAAGTAATTTTCATGCTTCCAGGGGCCCAGGAAGTGAATTAAATACCATTTGGAGGCATTTAATGTTCAAGCAAAAACAGCTGAATTTTGACAAAAGAGATAACACCCCCCCATTACGTCATGCTTCAGAAAGGTGAAAAATGGTCTGTTTTCATATGTTTTATTTTTGAACGTCAGTTCACATTTGTAGGTGGATCATCAGTTTTAGAGCTAAAATTTGCATGTTTAAAGTGATTTTCATGCTTCCAGGGGCCCTAAACACAAGATTTGTGGAATGGTTAAAAGTGGATGAAAATGGCCAATTTACTCACTCTGAGTTCTCAAAAAGTGTTTCTTCACCCCGGGAAGTGAATTAAATACCATTTGGAGGCATTTAATGTTCAAGCAAAACGGCTGATTTTTGACAAAAGAGATAACACCCCCCATTATGTCATGCTTCAGAAAGGTGAAAAATGGTCCATTTTCAAATGTTTTATTTTTGAACTTCAGTTCACATTTGTAGGTAGATTATCAGTTATAGAGCTAAAATTAGCATGTTTAAAGTGATTTTCATGCTTCCAGGGGCCCGGGAAGTGAATTAAATACCATTTGGAGGCATTTAATGTTCAAGCAAAAACAGGTAATTGTTGACAAAAGAGATAACACCCCCCATTACGTCATGCTTCAGAAAGGTGAAAAATGATCCGTTTTCAAATGTTTTATTGTTGAACGTCAGTTCACATTTGTAGGTGGATCATCAGTTTTAGAGCTAAAATTAGCATGTTTAAAGTGATTTTCATGCTCCCAGGGGCCCGGGAAGTGAATTAAATACCATTTGGAGGCATTTAATGTTCAAGCAAAAACAGGTGATTTTTGACAAGAGATAACACCCCCCATTACGTCATGCTCAGAAAGGTGAAAAATGGTCCGTTTTCAAATGTTTTATTTTTGAACATCAGTTCACATTTGTAGGTAGATCATCAGTTTTAGAACTAAAATTAGCTTGTTTAAAGTGATTTTCATGCTTCCGGTGGCCCGGGAAGTGAATTAAATACCATTTGGAGGCATTTAATGTTCAAGCAAAAACAGGTGATTTTTGACAAAAGATATAACACCCCCCATTCCGTCATGCTTCAGAAAGGTGAAAAATGGTCCGTTTTCAAATGTTTTATTTTTGAACGTCAGTTCACATTTGTAGGTGGATCATCAGTTTTAGAGCTAAAATTAGCATGTTTAAAGTGATTTTCATGCTTCCAGGGGCCCTAAACACAAGATTTGTGGAATGGTTAAAAGTGCATGAAAATGACCAATTTACTTACTCTGCGGTCTCAAATGTGTTTCTTCACCCGGGAAGTGAATTAAATACCATTTGGAGGCATTTAATGTTCAAGCAAAACGGCTGATTTTGACAAAAGAGATAACACCCCCCATTACGTCATGCTTCAGAAAGGTGAAAAATGATCAGTTTTCAAATGTTTTATTTTTGAACGTCAGTTCACATTTGTAGGTGGATCATCAGTTTTAGAGCTAAAATTAGCATGTTTAAAGTGATTTTCATGCTTCCAGGGGCCCGAGAAGTGAATTAAATACCATTTGGAGGCATTTAATGTTCAAGCTAAAACAGCTGATTTTTGACAAAAGAGATAACACCCCCCATTACGTCATGCTTCAGAAAGGTGAAAAATGGTCCGTTTTCAAATGTTTTATTTTTGAACGTCAGTTCAACATTTGTAGGTGGATCTTCAGTTTTAGAGCTAAAATTAGCATGTTTAAAGTGGTTTTCATGCTTCCAGGGCCCTAAACACAAGATTTGTGGAATGGTTAAAAGTGCATGAAAAGGGCCAATTTACTCACTCTGAGTTCTCAAAAAGTGTTTCTTCACCCTGGGAAGTGAATTAAATACCATTTGGAGGCATTTAATGTTCAAGCAAAAACGGCTGATTTTTGACAAAAGAGATAACACCCCCCATTATGTCATGCTTCAGAAAGGTGAAAAATGGTCCATTTTCAAATGTTTTATTTTTGAACTTCAGTTCACATTTGTAGGTAGATTATCAGTTATAGAGCTAAAATTAGCATGTTTAAAGTGATTTTCATGCTTCCAGGGGCCCGGGAAGTGAATTAAATACCATTTGGAGGCATTTAATGTTCAAGCAAAAACAGGTGATTTTTGACAAAAGAGATAACACCCCCATTACGTCATGCTTCAGAAAGGTGAAAAATGATCCGTTTTCAAATGTTTTATTGTTGAACGTCAGTTCACATTTGTAGGTGGATCATCAGTTTTAGAGCTAAAATTAGCATGTTTAAAGTGATTTTCATGCTCCCAGGGGCCCGGGAAGTGAATTAAATACCATTTGGAGGCATTTAATGTTCAAGCAAAAACAGGTGATTTTTGACAAGAGATAACACCCCCCATTACGTCATGCTTCAGAAAGGTGAAAAATGGTCCGTTTTCAAATGTTTTATTTTTGAACATCAGTTCACATTTGTAGGTGGATCATCAGTTTTAGAACTAAAATTAGCTTGTTTAAAGTGATTTTCATGCTTCCGGGGGCCCGGGAAGTGAATTAAATACCATTTGGAGGCATTTAATGTTCAAGCAAAAACAGGTGATTTTTGACAAAAGATATAACACCCCCCATTCCGTCATGCTTCAGAAAGGTGAAAATGGTCCGTTTTCAAATGTTTTATTTTTGAACGTCAGTGCACATTTGTAGGTGGATCATCAGTTTTAGAGCTAAAATTAGCATGTTTAAAGTGATTTTCATGCTTCCAGGGGCCCTAAACACAAGATTTGTGGAATGGTTAAAAGTGCATGAAAATGACCAGTTCACATTTGTAGGTGAATCATCAGTTTTAGAACTAAAATTAGCATGTTTAAAGTGATTTTCATGCTTCCAGGGGCCCGGGAAGTGAATTAAATACCATTTGGAAGCATTTAATGTTCAAGCTAAAACAGCTGATTTTTGACAAACGAGATAACACCCCCCATTACGTCATTCTTCAGAAAGGTGAAAAATGGTCCGTTTTCAAATGTTTTATTTTTGAACGTCAGTTCAACATTTGTAGGTGGATCTTCAGTTTTAGAGCTAAAATTAGCATGTCTAAAGTGATTTTCATGCTTCCAGGGGCCCTAAACACAAGATTTGTGGAATGGTTAAAAGTGCATGAAAAGGGCCAATTTACTCACTCTGAGTTCTCAAAAAATGTTTCTTCACCCTGGGAAGTGAATTAAATACCATTTGGATCATTTAATGTTCAAGCAAAAACAGGTGATTTTTGACAAAAGAGATAACTCTCCTCATTACGTCATGCTTCAGAAAGGTGAAAAATGGTCCGTTTTCAAATGGTTTATTTTTGAACGTCAGTTCACATTTGTAGGTGGATCATCAGTTTTAGAGCTAAAATTAGCATGTTTAAAGTGATTTTCATGCTTCCAGGGGCCAGGGAAGTGAATTAAATACCATATGGAGGCATTTAATGTTCAAGAAAATACAGATGATTTTGGCAAAAGAGATAACACCCCCCATTACGTCATGCTTCAGAAAGGTGAAAAATGGTCTGTTTTTAAATGTTTTATTTTTGAACGTCAGTTCACATTTGTAGGTGGATCATCAGTTTTAGAGATAAAATTAGCATGTTTAAAGTAATTTTCATGCTTCCAGGGGCCCAGGAAGTGAATTAAATACCATTTGGAGGCATTTAATGTTCAAGCAAAAACAGCTGAATTTTGACAAAAGAGATAACACCCCCCCATTACGTCATGCTTCAGAAAGGTGAAAAATGGTCTGTTTTCAAATGTTTTATTTTTGAACGTCAGTTCACATTTGTAGGTGGATCATCAGTTTTAGAGCTAAAATTTGCATGTTTAAAGTGATTTTCATGCTTCCAGGGGCCCTAAACACAAGATTTGTGGAATGGTTAAAAGTGGATGAAAATGGCCAATTTACTCACTCTGAGTTCTCAAAAAGTGTTTCTTCACCCCGGGAAGTGAATTAAATACCATTTGGAGGCATTTAATGTTCAAGCAAAAACGGCTGATTTTTGACAAAAGAGATACCCCCCATTATGTCATGCTTCAGAAAGGTTAAAAATGATCCGTTTTCAAATGTTTTATTGTTGAACGTCAGTTCACATTTGTAGGTAGATTATCAGTTAGAGAGCTAAAATTAGCATGTTTAAAGTGATTTTCATGCTTCCAGGGGCCCGGGAAGTGAATTAAATACCATTTGGAGGCATTTAATGTTCAAGCAAAAACAGGTGATTTTTGACAAAAGAGATAACACCCCCCATTACGTCATGCTTCAGAAAGGTGAAAAATGATCCGTTTTCAAATGTTTTATTGTTGAACGTCAGTTCACATTTGTAGGTGGATCATCAGTTTTAGAGCTAAAATTAGCATGTTTAAAGTGATTTTCATGCTCCCAGGGGCCCGGGAAGTGAATTAAATACCATTTGGAGGCATTTAATGTTCAAGCAAAAACAGGTGATTTTTGACAAGAGATAACACCCCCCATTACGTCATGCTTCAGAAAGGTGAAAAATGGTCCGTTTTCAAATGTTTTATTTTTGAACATCAGTTCACATTTGTAGGTGGATCATCAGTTTTAGAACTAAAATTAGCTTGTTTAAAGTGATTTTCATGCTTCCGGGGGCCCGGGAAGTGAATTAAATACCGTTTGGAGGCATTTAATGTTCAAGCAAAAACAGGTGATTTTTGACAAAAGATATAACACCCCCCATTCCGTCATGCTTCAGAAAGGTGAAAAATGGTCCGTTTTCAAATGTTTTATTTTTGAACGTCAGTTCACATTTGTAGGTGGATCATCAGTTTTAGAGCTAAAATTAGCATGTTTAAAGTGATTTTCATGCTTCCAGGGGCCCTAAACACAAGATTTGTGGAATGGTTAAAAGTGCATGAAAATGACCAATTTACTTACTCGGCGGTCTCAAATGTGTTTCTTCACCCCGGGAAGTGAATTAAATACCATTTGGAGGCATTTAATGTTCAAGCAAAAACGGCTGATTTTTGACAAAAGAGATAACACCCCCCATTACGTCATGCTTCTGAAATGTGAAAAATGATCAGTTTTCAAATGTTTTATTTTTGAACGTCAGTTCACATTTGTAGGTGGATCATCAGTTTTAGAACTAAAATTAGCTTGTTTAAAGTGATTTTCATGCTTCCGGGGGCCCGGGAAGTGAATTAAATACCGTTTGGAGGCATTTAATGTTCAAGCAAAAACAGGTGATTTTTGACAAAAGATATAACACCCCCCATTCCGTCATGCTTCAGAAAGGTGAAAAATGGTCCGTTTTCAAATGTTTTATTTTTGAACGTCAGTTCACATTTGTAGGTGGATCATCAGTTTTAGAGCTAAAATTAGCATGTTTAAAGTGATTTTCATGCTTCCAGGGGCCCTAAACACAAGAATTGTGGAATGGTTAAAAGTGCATGAAAATGACCAATTTACTTACTCGGCGGTCTCAAATGTGTTTCTTCACCCCGGGAAGTGAATTAAATACCATTTGGAGGCATTTAATGTTCAAGCAAAAACGGCTGATTTTTTACAAAAGAGATAACACCCCCCATTATGTCATGCTTCAGAAAGGTGAAAAATGGTCCATTTTCAAATGTTTTATTTTTGAACTTCAGTTCACATTTGTAGGTAGATTATCAGTTATAGAGCTAAAATTAGCATGTTTAAAGTCATTTTCATGCTTCCAGGGGCCCGGGAAGTGAATTAAATACCATTTGGAGGCATTTAATGTTCAAGCAAAAACAGGTGATTTTTGACAAAAGAGATAACACCCCCCATTACGTCATGCTTCAGAAAGGTGAAAAATGATCCGTTTTCAAATGTTTTATTGTTGAACGTCAGTTCACATTTGTAGGTGGATCATCAGTTTTAGAGCTAAAATTAGCATGTTTAAAGTGATTTTCATGCTCCCAGGGGCCCGGGAAGTGAATTAAATACCATTTGGAGGCATTTAATGTTCAAGCAAAAACAGGTGATTTTTGACAAGAGATAACATCCCCCATTACGTCATGCTTCAGAAAGGTGAAAAATGGTCCGTTTTCAAATGTTTTATTTTTGAACATCAGTTCACATTTGTAGGTGGATCATCAGTTTTTGAACTAAAATTAGCATGTTTAAAGTTATTTTCATGCTTCCGGGGGCCCGGGAAGTGAATTAAATACCATTTGGAGGCATTTAATGTTCAAGCAAAAACAGGTGATTTTTGACAAAAGATATAACACCCCCCATTCCGTCATGCTTCAGAAAGGTGAAAAATGGTTCGTTTTCAAATGTTTTATTTTTGAACGTCAGTGCACATTTGTAGGTGGATCATCAGTTTTAGAGCTAAAATTAGCATGTTTAAAGTGATTTTCATGCTTTCAGGGGCCCTAAACACAAGATTTGTGGAATGGTTAAAAGTGGATGAAAATGGCCAATTTACTCACTCTGAGTTCTCAAAAAGTGTTTCTTCACCCCGGGAAGTGAATTAAATACCATTTGGAGGCATTTATTGTTCAAGCAAAAACGGCTGATTTTTGACAAAAGGGATAACACCCCCCATTATGTCATGCTTCAGAAAGGTGAAAAATGGTCCATTTTCAAATGTTTTATTTTTGAACTTCAGTTCACATTTGTAGGTAGATTATCAGTTATAGAGCTAAAATTAGCATGTTTAAAGTGATTTTCATGCTTCCAGGGGCCCGGGAAGTGAATTAAATACCATTTGGAGGCATTTAATGTTCAAGCAAAAACAGGTGATTTTTGACAAAAGATATAACACCCCCCATTCCGTCATGCTTCAGAAAGGTGAAAAAATGGTCCGTTTTCAAATGTTTTATTTTTGAACGTCAGTTCACATTTGTAGGTGGATCATCAGTTTTAGAGCTAAAATTAGCATGTTTAAAGTGATTTTCATGCTTCCAGGGGCCCTAAACACAAGATTTGTGGAATGGTCAAAAGTGCATGAAAATGGCCAATTTACTTACTCTGAGGTCTCAAATGTGTTTCTTCACCCCGGGAAGTGAATTAAATACCTTTTGGAGGCATTTAATGTTCAAGCAAAAACGGCTGATTTTTGACAAAAGAGATAACACCCCCCATTACGTCATGCTTCAGAAAGGTGAAAAATGATCCATTTTCAAATGTTTTATTTTTGAACGTCAGTTCACATTTTTAGGTGGATCATCAGTTTTAGAGCTAAAATTAGCATGTTTAAAGTGATTTTCATGCTTCCAGGGGCCCGGGAAGTGAATTAAATACCATTTGGAGGCATTTAATGTTCGAGCAAAAACAGGTGATTTTTGACAAAAGAGATACCACCCCCCATTCCGTCATGCTTCAGAAAGGTGAAAAACTGGTCCGTTTTCAAATGTTTTATTTTTGAACGTCAGTTCACATTTGTAGGTGAATCATCAGTTTTAGAACTAAAATTAGCATGTTTAAAGTGATTTTCATGCTTCCAGGGGCCCGAAACACAAGAATTGTGGAATGGTTAAAAGTGCATGAAAATGACCAATTTACTTACTCGGCGGTCTCAAATGTGTTTCTTCACCCCGGGAAGTGAATTAAATACCATTTGGAGGCATTTAATGTTCAAGCAAAAACGGCTGATTTTTTACAAAAGAGATAACACCCCCCATTATGTCATGCTTCAGAAAGGTGAAAAATGGTCCATTTTCAAATGTTTTATTTTTGAACTTCAGTTCACATTTGTAGGTAGATTATCAGTTATAGAGCTAAAATTAGCATGTTTAAAGTCATTTTCATGCTTCCAGGGGCCCGGGAAGTGAATTAAATACCATTTGGAGGCATTTAATGTTCAAGCAAAAACAGGTGATTTTTGACAAAAGAGATAACACCCCCCATTACGTCATGCTTCAGAAAGGTGAAAAATGATCCGTTTTCAAATGTTTTATTGTTGAACGTCAGTTCACATTTGTAGGTGGATCATCAGTTTTAGAGCTAAAATTAGCATGTTTAAAGTGATTTTCATGCTCCCAGGGGCCCGGGAAGTGAATTAAATACCATTTGGAGGCATTTAATGTTCAAGCAAAAACAGGTGATTTTTGACAAGAGATAACATCCCCCATTACGTCATGCTTCAGAAAGGTGAAAAATGGTCCGTTTTCAAATGTTTTATTTTTGAACATCAGTTCACATTTGTAGGTGGATCATCAGTTTTTGAACTAAAATTAGCATGTTTAAAGTTATTTTCATGCTTCCGGGGGCCCGGGAAGTGAATTAAATACCATTTGGAGGCATTTAATGTTCAAGCAAAAACAGGTGATTTTTGACAAAAGATATAACACCCCCCATTCCGTCATGCTTCAGAAAGGTGAAAAATGGTTCGTTTTCAAATGTTTTATTTTTGAACGTCAGTGCACATTTGTAGGTGGATCATCAGTTTTAGAGCTAAAATTAGCATGTTTAAAGTGATTTTCATGCTTCCAGGGGCCCTAAACACAAGAATTGTGGAATGGTTAAAAGTGCATGAAAATGACCAATTTACTTACTCGGCGGTCTCAAATGTGTTTCTTCACCCCGGGAAGTGAATTAAATACCATTTGGAGGCATTTAATGTTCAAGCAAAAACGGCTGATTTTTTACAAAAGAGATAACACCCCCCATTATGTCATGCTTCAGAAAGGTGAAAAATGGTCCATTTTCAAATGTTTTATTTTTGAACTTCAGTTCACATTTGTAGGTAGATTATCAGTTATAGAGCTAAAATTAGCATGTTTAAAGTCATTTTCATGCTTCCAGGGGCCCGGGAAGTGAATTAAATACCATTTGGAGGCATTTAATGTTCAAGCAAAAACAGGTGATTTTTGACAAAAGAGATAACACCCCCCATTACGTCATGCTTCAGAAAGGTGAAAAATGATCCGTTTTCAAATGTTTTATTGTTGAACGTCAGTTCACATTTGTAGGTGGATCATCAGTTTTAGAGCTAAAATTAGCATGTTTAAAGTGATTTTCATGCTCCCAGGGGCCCGGGAAGTGAATTAAATACCATTTGGAGGCATTTAATGTTCAAGCAAAAACAGGTGATTTTTGACAAGAGATAACATCCCCCATTACGTCATGCTTCAGAAAGGTGAAAAATGGTCCGTTTTCAAATGTTTTATTTTTGAACATCAGTTCACATTTGTAGGTGGATCATCAGTTTTTGAACTAAAATTAGCATGTTTAAAGTTATTTTCATGCTTCCGGGGGCCCGGGAAGTGAATTAAATACCATTTGGAGGCATTTAATGTTCAAGCAAAAACAGGTGATTTTTGACAAAAGATATAACACCCCCCATTCCGTCATGCTTCAGAAAGGTGAAAAATGGTTCGTTTTCAAATGTTTTATTTTTGAACGTCAGTGCACATTTGTAGGTGGATCATCAGTTTTAGAGCTAAAATTAGCATGTTTAAAGTGATTTTCATGCTTTCAGGGGCCCTAAACACAAGATTTGTGGAATGGTTAAAAGTGGATGAAAATGGCCAATTTACTCACTCTGAGTTCTCAAAAAGTGTTTCTTCACCCCGGGAAGTGAATTAAATACCATTTGGAGGCATTTATTGTTCAAGCAAAAACGGCTGATTTTTGACAAAAGGGATAACACCCCCCATTATGTCATGCTTCAGAAAGGTGAAAAATGGTCCATTTTCAAATGTTTTATTTTTGAACTTCAGTTCACATTTGTAGGTAGATTATCAGTTATAGAGCTAAAATTAGCATGTTTAAAGTGATTTTCATGCTTCCAGGGGCCCGGGAAGTGAATTAAATACCATTTGGAGGCATTTAATGTTCAAGCAAAAACAGGTGATTTTTGACAAAAGATATAACACCCCCCATTCCGTCATGCTTCAGAAAGGTGAAAAAATGGTCCGTTTTCAAATGTTTTATTTTTGAACGTCAGTTCACATTTGTAGGTGGATCATCAGTTTTAGAGCTAAAATTAGCATGTTTAAAGTGATTTTCATGCTTCCAGGGGCCCTAAACACAAGATTTGTGGAATGGTCAAAAGTGCATGAAAATGGCCAATTTACTTACTCTGAGGTCTCAAATGTGTTTCTTCACCCCGGGAAGTGAATTAAATACCATTTGGAGGCATTTAATGTTCAAGCAAAAACGGCTGATTTTTGACAAAAGAGATAACACCCCCCATTACGTCATGCTTCAGAAAGGTGAAAAATGATCCATTTTCAAATGTTTTATTTTTGAACGTCAGTTCACATTTTTAGGTGGATCATCAGTTTTAGAGCTAAAATTAGCATGTTTAAAGTGATTTTCATGCTTCCAGGGGCCCGGGAAGTGAATTAAATACCATTTGGAGGCATTTAATGTTCGAGCAAAAACAGGTGATTTTTGACAAAAGAGATACCACCCCCCATTCCGTCATGCTTCAGAAAGGTGAAAAACTGGTCCGTTTTCAAATGTTTTATTTTTGAACGTCAGTTCACATTTGTAGGTGAATCATCAGTTTTAGAACTAAAATTAGCATGTTTAAAGTGATTTTCATGCTTCCAGGGGCCCGGGAAGTGAATTAAATACCATTTGGAGGCATTTAATGTTCAAGCTAAAACAGCTGGTTTTTGACAAAAGAGATAACACCCCCCATTACGTCATGCTTCAGAAAGGTGAAAAATGGTCCGTTTTCAAATGTTTTATTTTTGAACGTCAGTTCACATTTGTAGGTGGATCTTCGGTTTTAGAGCTAAAATTAGCATGTTTAACGTGATTTTCATGCTTCCAGGGGACAGGGAAGTGAATTAAATACCATTTGGAGGCATTTAATGTTAAAGCAAAAACAGCTGATTTTTGACAAAAGAGATAACACCCCCCCATTACGTCATGCTTCAGAAAGGTGAAAAATGGTCTGTTTTCAAATGTTTTATTTTTGAACGTCAGTTCACATTTGTAGGTGGATCATCAGTTTTAGAGCTAAAATTAGCATGTTTAAAGTGATTTTCATGCTTTCAGGGGCCCTAAACACAAGATTTGTGGAATGGTTAAAAGTGGATGAAAATGGCCAATTTACTCACTCTGAGTTCTCAAAAAGTGTTTCTTCACCCCGGGAAGAGAATTAAATACCATTTGGAGGCATTTAATGTTCAAGCAAAAACGGCTGATTTTTGACAAAAGGGATAACACCCCCCATTATGTCATGCTTCAGAAAGGTGAAAAATGGTCCATTTTCAAATGTTTTATTTTTGAACTTCAGTTCACATTTGTATGTAGATTATCAGTTATAGAGCTAAAATTAGCATGTTTAAAGTGATTTTCATGCTTCCAGGGGCCCGGGAAGTGAATTAAATACCATTTGGAGGCATTTAATGCTCAAGCAAAAACAGGTGATTTTTGACAAAAGATATAACACCCCCCATTCCGTCATGCTTCAGAAAGGTGAAAAATGGTCCGTTTTCAAATGTTTTATTTTTGAACATCAGTTCACATTTGTAGGTGGATCATCAGTTTTAGAACTAAAATTAGCATGTTTAAAGTGATTTTCATGCTTCCAGGGGCCCGGGAAGTGAATTAAATACCATTTGGAGGCATTTAATGTTCAAGCAAAAACAGGTGATTTTTGACAAAAGAGATAACACCCCCCATTACGTCATGCTTCAGAAAGGTGAAAAATGATCCGTTTTCAAATGTTTTATTGTTGAACGTCAGTTCACATTTGTAGGTGGATCATCAGTTTTAGAGCTAAAATTAGCATGTTTAAAGTGATTTTCATTCTCCCAGGGGCCCGGGAAGTGAATTAAATACCATTTGGAGGCATTTAATGTTCAAGCAAAAACAGGTGATTTTTGACAAGAGATAACACCCCCCATTACGTCATGCTTCAGAAAGGTGAAAAATGGTCCGTTTTCAAATGTTTTATTTTTGAACGTCAGTTCAACATTTGTAGGTGGATCTTCAGTTTTAGAGCTAAAATTAGCATGTTTAAAGTGATTTTCATGCTTCCAGGGGCCCTAAACACAAGATTTGTGGAATGGTTAAAAGTGCATGAAAATGACCAGTTCACATTTGTAGGTGAATCATCAGTTTTAGAACTAAAATTAGCATGTTTAAAGTGATTTTCATGCTTCCAGGGGCCCGGGAAGTGAATTAAATACCATTTGGAAGCATTTAATGTTCAAGCTAAAACAGCTGATTTTTGACAAACGAGATAACACCCCCCATTACGTCATTCTTCAGAAAGGTGAAAAATGGTCCGTTTTCAAATGTTTTATTTTTGAACGTCAGTTCAACATTTGTAGGTGGATCTTCAGTTTTAGAGCTAAAATTAGCATGTCTAAAGTGATTTTCATGCTTCCAGGGGCCCTAAACACAAGATTTGTGGAATGGTTAAAAGTGCATGAAAAGGGCCAATTTACTCACTCTGAGTTCTCAAAAAATGTTTCTTCACCCTGGGAAGTGAATTAAATACCATTTGGATCATTTAATGTTCAAGCAAAAACAGGTGATTTTTGACAAAAGAGATAACTCTCCTCATTACGTCATGCTTCAGAAAGGTGAAAAATGGTCCGTTTTCAAATGGTTTATTTTTGAACGTCAGTTCACATTTGTAGGTGGATCATCAGTTTTAGAGCTAAAATTAGCATGTTTAAAGTGATTTTCATGCTTCCAGGGGCCAGGGAAGTGAATTAAATACCATATGGAGGCATTTAATGTTCAAGAAAATACAGATGATTTTGGCAAAAGAGATAACACCCCCCATTACGTCATGCTTCAGAAAGGTGAAAAATGGTCTGTTTTTAAATGTTTTATTTTTGAACGTCAGTTCACATTTGTAGGTGGATCATCAGTTTTAGAGATAAAATTAGCATGTTTAAAGTAATTTTCATGCTTCCAGGGGCCCAGGAAGTGAATTAAATACCATTTGGAGGCATTTAATGTTCAAGCAAAAACAGCTGAATTTTGACAAAAGAGATAACACCCCCCCATTACGTCATGCTTCAGAAAGGTGAAAAATGGTCTGTTTTCAAATGTTTTATTTTTGAACGTCAGTTCACATTTGTAGGTGGATCATCAGTTTTAGAGCTAAAATTTGCATGTTTAAAGTGATTTTCATGCTTCCAGGGGCCCTAAACACAAGATTTGTGGAATGGTTAAAAGTGGATGAAAATGGCCAATTTACTCACTCTGAGTTCTCAAAAAGTGTTTCTTCACCCCGGGAAGTGAATTAAATACCATTTGGAGGCATTTAATGTTCAAGCAAAAACGGCTGATTTTTGACAAAAGAGATACCCCCCATTATGTCATGCTTCAGAAAGGTTAAAAATGATCCGTTTTCAAATGTTTTATTGTTGAACGTCAGTTCACATTTGTAGGTAGATTATCAGTTAGAGAGCTAAAATTAGCATGTTTAAAGTGATTTTCATGCTTCCAGGGGCCCGGGAAGTGAATTAAATACCATTTGGAGGCATTTAATGTTCAAGCAAAAACAGGTGATTTTTGACAAAAGAGATAACACCCCCCATTACGTCATGCTTCAGAAAGGTGAAAAATGATCCGTTTTCAAATGTTTTATTGTTGAACGTCAGTTCACATTTGTAGGTGGATCATCAGTTTTAGAGCTAAAATTAGCATGTTTAAAGTGATTTTCATGCTCCCAGGGGCCCGGGAAGTGAATTAAATACCATTTGGAGGCATTTAATGTTCAAGCAAAAACAGGTGATTTTTGACAAGAGATAACACCCCCCATTACGTCATGCTTCAGAAAGGTGAAAAATGGTCCGTTTTCAAATGTTTTATTTTTGAACATCAGTTCACATTTGTAGGTGGATCATCAGTTTTAGAACTAAAATTAGCTTGTTTAAAGTGATTTTCATGCTTCCGGGGGCCCGGGAAGTGAATTAAATACCGTTTGGAGGCATTTAATGTTCAAGCAAAAACAGGTGATTTTTGACAAAAGATATAACACCCCCCATTCCGTCATGCTTCAGAAAGGTGAAAAATGGTCCGTTTTCAAATGTTTTATTTTTGAACGTCAGTTCACATTTGTAGGTGGATCATCAGTTTTAGAGCTAAAATTAGCATGTTTAAAGTGATTTTCATGCTTCCAGGGGCCCTAAACACAAGATTTGTGGAATGGTTAAAAGTGCATGAAAATGACCAATTTACTTACTCGGCGGTCTCAAATGTGTTTCTTCACCCCGGGAAGTGAATTAAATACCATTTGGAGGCATTTAATGTTCAAGCAAAAACGGCTGATTTTTGACAAAAGAGATAACACCCCCCATTACGTCATGCTTCTGAAATGTGAAAAATGATCAGTTTTCAAATGTTTTATTTTTGAACGTCAGTTCACATTTGTAGGTGGATCATCAGTTTTAGAACTAAAATTAGCTTGTTTAAAGTGATTTTCATGCTTCCGGGGGCCCGGGAAGTGAATTAAATACCGTTTGGAGGCATTTAATGTTCAAGCAAAAACAGGTGATTTTTGACAAAAGATATAACACCCCCCATTCCGTCATGCTTCAGAAAGGTGAAAAATGGTCCGTTTTCAAATGTTTTATTTTTGAACGTCAGTTCACATTTGTAGGTGGATCATCAGTTTTAGAGCTAAAATTAGCATGTTTAAAGTGATTTTCATGCTTCCAGGGGCCCTAAACACAAGATTTGTGGAATGGTTAAAAGTGCATGAAAATGACCAATTTACTTACTCGGCGGTCTCAAATGTGTTTCTTCACCCCGGGAAGTGAATTAAATACCATTTGGAGGCATTTAATGTTCAAGCAAAAACGGCTGATTTTTTACAAAAGAGATAACACCCCCCATTATGTCATGCTTCAGAAAGGTGAAAAATGGTCCATTTTCAAATGTTTTATTTTTGAACTTCAGTTCACATTTGTAGGTAGATTATCAGTTATAGAGCTAAAATTAGCATGTTTAAAGTCATTTTCATGCTTCCAGGGGCCCGGGAAGTGAATTAAATACCATTTGGAGGCATTTAATGTTCAAGCAAAAACAGGTGATTTTTGACAAAAGAGATAACACCCCCCATTACGTCATGCTTCAGAAAGGTGAAAAATGATCCGTTTTCAAATGTTTTATTGTTGAACGTCAGTTCACATTTGTAGGTGGATCATCAGTTTTAGAGCTAAAATTAGCATGTTTAAAGTGATTTTCATGCTCCCAGGGGCCCGGGAAGTGAATTAAATACCATTTGGAGGCATTTAATGTTCAAGCAAAAACAGGTGATTTTTGACAAGAGATAACATCCCCCATTACGTCATGCTTCAGAAAGGTGAAAAATGGTCCGTTTTCAAATGTTTTATTTTTGAACATCAGTTCACATTTGTAGGTGGATCATCAGTTTTTGAACTAAAATTAGCATGTTTAAAGTTATTTTCATGCTTCCGGGGGCCCGGGAAGTGAATTAAATACCATTTGGAGGCATTTAATGTTCAAGCAAAAACAGGTGATTTTTGACAAAAGATATAACACCCCCCATTCCGTCATGCTTCAGAAAGGTGAAAAATGGTTCGTTTTCAAATGTTTTATTTTTGAACGTCAGTGCACATTTGTAGGTGGATCATCAGTTTTAGAGCTAAAATTAGCATGTTTAAAGTGATTTTCATGCTTTCAGGGGCCCTAAACACAAGATTTGTGGAATGGTTAAAAGTGGATGAAAATGGCCAATTTACTCACTCTGAGTTCTCAAAAAGTGTTTCTTCACCCCGGGAAGTGAATTAAATACCATTTGGAGGCATTTATTGTTCAAGCAAAAACGGCTGATTTTTGACAAAAGGGATAACACCCCCCATTATGTCATGCTTCAGAAAGGTGAAAAATGGTCCATTTTCAAATGTTTTATTTTTGAACTTCAGTTCACATTTGTAGGTAGATTATCAGTTATAGAGCTAAAATTAGCATGTTTAAAGTGATTTTCATGCTTCCAGGGGCCCGGGAAGTGAATTAAATACCATTTGGAGGCATTTAATGTTCAAGCAAAAACAGGTGATTTTTGACAAAAGATATAACACCCCCCATTCCGTCATGCTTCAGAAAGGTGAAAAAATGGTCCGTTTTCAAATGTTTTATTTTTGAACGTCAGTTCACATTTGTAGGTGGATCATCAGTTTTAGAGCTAAAATTAGCATGTTTAAAGTGATTTTCATGCTTCCAGGGGCCCTAAACACAAGATTTGTGGAATGGTCAAAAGTGCATGAAAATGGCCAATTTACTTACTCTGAGGTCTCAAATGTGTTTCTTCACCCCGGGAAGTGAATTAAATACCATTTGGAGGCATTTAATGTTCAAGCAAAAACGGCTGATTTTTGACAAAAGAGATAACACCCCCCATTACGTCATGCTTCAGAAAGGTGAAAAATGATCCATTTTCAAATGTTTTATTTTTGAACGTCAGTTCACATTTTTAGGTGGATCATCAGTTTTAGAGCTAAAATTAGCATGTTTAAAGTGATTTTCATGCTTCCAGGGGCCCGGGAAGTGAATTAAATACCATTTGGAGGCATTTAATGTTCGAGCAAAAACAGGTGATTTTTGACAAAAGAGATACCACCCCCCATTCCGTCATGCTTCAGAAAGGTGAAAAACTGGTCCGTTTTCAAATGTTTTATTTTTGAACGTCAGTTCACATTTGTAGGTGAATCATCAGTTTTAGAACTAAAATTAGCATGTTTAAAGTGATTTTCATGCTTCCAGGGGCCCGGGAAGTGAATTAAATACCATTTGGAGGCATTTAATGTTCAAGCTAAAACAGCTGGTTTTTGACAAAAGAGATAACACCCCCCATTACGTCATGCTTCAGAAAGGTGAAAAATGGTCCGTTTTCAAATGTTTTATTTTTGAACGTCAGTTCACATTTGTAGGTGGATCTTCGGTTTTAGAGCTAAAATTAGCATGTTTAACGTGATTTTCATGCTTCCAGGGGACAGGGAAGTGAATTAAATACCATTTGGAGGCATTTAATGTTAAAGCAAAAACAGCTGATTTTTGACAAAAGAGATAACACCCCCCCATTACGTCATGCTTCAGAAAGGTGAAAAATGGTCTGTTTTCAAATGTTTTATTTTTGAACGTCAGTTCACATTTGTAGGTGGATCATCAGTTTTAGAGCTAAAATTAGCATGTTTAAAGTGATTTTCATGCTTTCAGGGGCCCTAAACACAAGATTTGTGGAATGGTTAAAAGTGGATGAAAATGGCCAATTTACTCACTCTGAGTTCTCAAAAAGTGTTTCTTCACCCCGGGAAGAGAATTAAATACCATTTGGAGGCATTTAATGTTCAAGCAAAAACGGCTGATTTTTGACAAAAGGGATAACACCCCCCATTATGTCATGCTTCAGAAAGGTGAAAAATGGTCCATTTTCAAATGTTTTATTTTTGAACTTCAGTTCACATTTGTATGTAGATTATCAGTTATAGAGCTAAAATTAGCATGTTTAAAGTGATTTTCATGCTTCCAGGGGCCCGGGAAGTGAATTAAATACCATTTGGAGGCATTTAATGTTCAAGCAAAAACAGGTGATTTTTGACAAAAGATATAACACCCCCCATTCCGTCATGCTTCAGAAAGGTGAAAAATGGTCCGTTTTCAAATGTTTTATTTTTGAACATCAGTTCACATTTGTAGGTGGATCATCAGTTTTAGAACTAAAATTAGCATGTTTAAAGTGATTTTCATGCTTCCAGGGGCCCGGGAAGTGAATTAAATACCATTTGGAGGCATTTAATGTTCAAGCAAAAACAGGTGATTTTTGACAAAAGAGATAACACCCCCCATTACGTCATGCTTCAGAAAGGTGAAAAATGATCCGTTTTCAAATGTTTTATTGTTGAACGTCAGTTCACATTTGTAGGTGGATCATCAGTTTTAGAGCTAAAATTAGCATGTTTAAAGTGATTTTCATTCTCCCAGGGGCCCGGGAAGTGAATTAAATACCATTTGGAGGCATTTAATGTTCAAGCAAAAACAGGTGATTTTTGACAAGAGATAACACCCCCCATTACGTCATGCTTCAGAAAGGTGAAAAATGGTCCGTTTTCAAATGTTTTATTTTTGAACATCAGTTCACATTTGTAGGTGGATCATCAGTTTTAGAACTAAAATTAGCTTGTTTAAAGTGATTTTCATGCTTCCAGGGGCCCTAAACACAAGATTTGTGGAATGGTTAAAAGTGCATGAAAATGACCAGTTCACATTTGTAGGTGAATCATCAGTTTTAGAACTAAAATTAGCATGTTTAAAGTGATTTTCATGCTTCCAGGGGCCCGGGAAGTGAATTAAATACCATTTGGAAGCATTTAATGTTCAAGCTAAAACAGCTGATTTTTGACAAAAGAGATAACACCCCCCATTACGTCATTCTTCAGAAAGGTGAAAAATGGTCCGTTTTCAAATGTTTTATTTTTGAACGTCAGTTCAACATTTGTAGGTGGATCTTCAGTTTTAGAGCTAAAATTAGCATGTTTAAAGTGATTTTCATGCTTCCAGGGGCCCTAAACACAAGATTTGTGGAATGGTTAAAAGTGCATGAAAAGGGCCAATTTACTCACTCTGAGTTCTCAAAAAGTGTTTCTTCACCCTGGGAAGTGAATTAAATACCATTTAGATCATTTAATGTTCAAGCAAAAACAGGTGATTTTTGACAAAAGAGATAACTCTCCTCATTACGTCATGCTTCAGAAAGGTGAAAAATGGTCCGTTTTCAAATGGTTTATTTTTGAACGTCAGTTCACATTTGTAGGTGGATCATCAGTTTTAGAGCTAAAATTAGCATGTTTAAAGTGATTTTCATGCTTCCAGGGGCCAGGGAAGTGAATTAAATACCATTTGGAGGCATTTAATGTTCAAGCAAAAACAGCTGAATTTTGACAAAAGAGATAACACCCCCCCCATTACGTCATGCTTCAGAAAGGTGAAAAATGGTCTGTTTTCAAATGTTTTATTTTTGAACGTCAGTTCACATTTGTAGGTGGATCATCAGTTTTAGAGCTAAAATGTGCATGTTTAAAGTGATTTTCATGCTTCCAGGGGCCCTAAACACAAGATTTGTGGAATGGTTAAAAGTGGATGAAAATGGCCAATTTACTCACTCTGAGTTCTCAAAAAGTGTTTCTTCACCCCGGGAAGTGAATTAAATACCATTTGGAGGCATTTAATGTTCAAGCAAAAACGGCTGATTTTTGACAAAAGAGATACCCCCCATTATGTCATGCTTCAGAAAGGTGAAAAATGATCCGTTTTCAAATGTTTTATTGTTGAACGTCAGTTCACATTTGTAGGTAGATTATCAGTTAGAGAGCTAAAATTAGCATGTTTAAAGTGATTTTCATGCTTCCAGGGGCCCGGGAAGTGAATTAAATACCATTTGGAGGCATTTAATGTTCAAGCAAAAACAGGTGATTTTTGACAAAAGAGATAACACCCCCCATTACGTCATGCTTCAGAAAGGTGAAAAATGATCCGTTTTCAAATGTTTTATTGTTGAACGTCAGTTCACATTTGTAGGTGGATCATCAGTTTTAGAGCTAAAATTAGCATGTTTAAAGTGATTTTCATGCTCCCAGGGGCCCGGGAAGTGAATTAAATACCATTTGGAGGCATTTAATGTTCAAGCAAAAACAGGTGATTTTTGACAAGAGATAACACCCCCCATTACGTCATGCTTCAGAAAGGTGAAAAATGGTCCGTTTTCAAATGTTTTATTTTTGAACATCAGTTCACATTTGTAGGTGGATCATCAGTTTTAGAACTAAAATTAGCTTGTTTAAAGTGATTTTCATGCTTCCGGGGGCCCGGGAAGTGAATTAAATACCGTTTGGAGGCATTTAATGTTCAAGCAAAAACAGGTGATTTTTGACAAAAGATATAACACCCCCCATTCCGTCATGCTTCAGAAAGGTGAAAAATGGTCCGTTTTCAAATGTTTTATTTTTGAACGTCAGTTCACATTTGTAGGTGGATCATCAGTTTTAGAGCTAAAATTAGCATGTTTAAAGTGATTTTCATGCTTCCAGGGGCCCTAAACACAAGATTTGTGGAATGGTTAAAAGTGCATGAAAATGACCAATTTACTTACTCTGCGGTCTCAAATGTGTTTCTTCACCCCGGGAAGTGAATTAAATACCATTTGGAGGCATTTAATGTTCAAGCAAAAACGGCTGATTTTTGACAAAAGAGATAACACCCCCCATTACGTCATGCTTCAGAAAGGTGAAAAATGGTCCGTTTTCAAATGTTTTATTTTTGAACGTCAGTTCACATTTGTAGGTGAATCATCAGTTTTAGAACTAAAATTAGCATGTTTAAAGTGATTTTCATGCTTCCAGGGGCCCGGGAAGTGAATTAAATACCATTTGGAGGCATTTAATGTTCAAGCTAAAACAGCTGATTTTTGACAAAAGAGATAACACCCCCCATTACGTCATGCTTCAGAAAGGTGAAAAATGGTCAGTTTTCAAATGTTTTATTTTTGAACGTCAGTTCAACATTTGTAGGTGGATCTTCAGTTTTAGAGCTAAAATTAGCATGTTTAAAGTGGTTTTCATGCTTCCAGGGGCCCTAAACACAAGATTTGTGGAATGGTTAAAAGTGCATGAAAAGGGCCAATTTACTCACTCTGAGTTCTCAAAAAGTGTTTCTTCACCCTGGGAAGTGAATTAAATACCATTTGGAGGCATTTAATGTTAAAGCAAAAACGGCTGATTTTTTACAAAAGAGATAACACCCCCCATTATGTCATGCTTCAGAAAGGTGAAAAATGGTCCATTTTCAAATGTTTTATTTTTGAACTTCAGTTCACATTTGTAGGTAGATTATCAGTTATAGAGCTAAAATTAGCATGTTTAAAGTGATTTTCATGCTTCCAGGGGCCCGGGAAGTGAATTAAATACCATTTGGAGGCATTTAATGTTCAAGCAAAAACAGGTGATTTTTGACAAAAGAGATAACACCCCCCATTACGTCATGCTTCAGAAAGGTGAAAAATGATCCGTTTTCAAATGTTTTATTGTTGAACGTCAGTTCACATTTGTAGGTGGATCATCAGTTTTAGAGCTAAAATTAGCATGTTTAAAGTGATTTTCATGCTCCCAGGGGCCCGGGAAGTGAATTAAATACCATTTGGAGGCATTTAATGTTCAAGCAAAAACAGGTGATTTTCGACAAGAGATAACATCCCCCATTACGTCATGCTTCAGAAAGGTGAAAAATGGTCCGTTTTCAAATGTTTTATTTTTGAACATCAGTTCACATTTGTAGGTGGATCATCAGTTTTAGAACTAAAATTAGCATGTTTAAAGTTATTTTCATGCTTCCGGGGGCCCGGGAAGTGAATTAAATACCATTTGGAGGCATTTAATGTTCAAGCAAAAACAGGTGATTTTTGACAAAAGATATAACACCCCCCATTCCGTCATGCTTCAGAAAGGTGAAAAATGGTCCGTTTTCAAATGTTTTATTTTTGAACGTCAGTGCACATTTGTAGGTAGATCATCAGTTTTAGAGCTAAAATTAGCATGTTTAACGTGATTTTCATGCTTACAGGGGACAGGGAAGTGAATTAAATACCATTTGGAGGCATTTAATGTTAAAGCAAAAACAGCTGATTTTTGACAAAAGAGATAACACCCCCCCCCATTACGTCATGCTTCAGAAAGGTGAAAAATGGTCTGTTTTCAAATGTTTTATTTTTGAACGTCAGTTCACATTTGTAGGTGGATCATCAGTTTTAGAGCTAAAATTAGCATGTTTAAAGTGATTTTCATGCTTTCAGGGGCCCTAAACACAAGATTTGTGGAATGGTTAAAAGTGGATGAAAATGGCCAATTTACTCACTCTGAGTTCTCAAAAAGTGTTTCTTCACCCCGGGAAGAGAATTAAATACCATTTGGAGGCATTTAATGTTCAAGCAAAAACGGCTGATTTTTGACAAAAGGGATAACACCCCCCATTATGTCATGCTTCAGAAAGGTGAAAAATGGTCCATTTTCAAATGTTTTATTTTTGAACTTCAGTTCACATTTGTAGGTAGATTATCAGTTATAGAGCTAAAATTAGCATGTTTAAAGTGATTTTCATGCTTCCAGGGGCCCGGGAAGTGAATTAAATACCATTTGGAGGCATTTAATGTTCAAGCAAAAACAGGTGATTTTTGACAAAAGATATAACACCCCCCATTCCGTCATGCTTCAGAAAGGTGAAAAATGGTCCGTTTTCAAATGTTTTATTTTTGAACATCAGTTCACATTTGTAGGTGGATCATCAGTTTTAGAACTAAAATTAGCATGTTTAAAGTGATTTTCATGCTTCCAGGGGCCAGGGAAGTGAATTAAATACCATTTGGAGGCATTTAATGTTCAAGCAAAAACAGGTGATTTTTGACAAAAGAAATATCACCCCCATTACGTCATGCTTCAGAAAGGTGAAAAATGGTCCATTTTTAAATGTTTAATTTTTGAACGTCAGTTCAACATTTGTAGGTGGATCTTCAGTTTTAGAGCTCAAATTAGCATGTTTAAAGTGATTTTCATGCTTCCAGGGGCCCTAAACACAAGATTTGTGGAATGGTTAAAAGTGCATGAAAAGGGCCAATTTACTCACTCTGAGTTCTCAAAAAGTGTTTCTTCACCCTGGGAAGTGAATTAAATACCATTTGGAGCATTTAATGTTCAAGCAAAAACAGGTGATTTTTGACAAAAGAGATAACTCTCCTCATTCCGTCATGCTTCAGAAAGGTGAAAAAATGGTCCGTTTTCAAATGGTTTATTTTTTAACGTCAGTTCACATTTGTAGGTGGATCATCAGTTTTAGAGATAAAATTAGCATGTTTAAAGTAATTTTCATGCTTCCAGGGGCCCAGGAAGTGAATTAAATACCATTTGGAGGCAATTAATGTTCAAGCAAAAACAGCTGAATTTTGACAAAAGAGATAACACCCCCCCCCCCCCCCATTACGTCATGCTTCAGAAAGGTGAAACATGGTCTGTTTTCAAATGTTTTATTTTTGAACGTCAGTTCACATTTGTAGGTGGATCATCAGTTTTAGAGCTAAAATTAGCATGTTTAAAGTGATTTTTATGCTTCCAGGGGCCCTAAACACAAGATTTGTGGAATGGTTAAAAGTGGATGAAAATGCCAATTTACTCACTCTGAGTTCTCAAAAAGTGTTTCTTCACCCTGGGAAGTGAATTAAATACCATTTGGATCATTTAATGTTCAAGCAAAAACAGGTGATTTTTGACAAAAGAGATAACTCTCCTCATTACGTCATGCTTCAGAAAGGTGAAAAATGGTCCGTTTTCAAATGGTTTATTTTTGAACGTCAGTTCACATTTGTAGGTGGATCATCAGTTTTAGAGCTAAAATTAGCATGTTTAAAGTGATTTTCATGCTTCCAGGGGCCAGGGAAGTGAATTAAATACCATTTGGAGGCATTTAATGTTCAAGAAAATACAGCTGATTTTGGCAAAATAGATAACACCCCCATTACGTCATGCTTCAGAAAGGTGAAAAATGGTCTGTTTTTAAATGTTTTATTTTTGAACGTCAGTTCACATTTGTAGGTGGATCATCAGTTTTAGAGATAAAATTAGCATGTTTAAAGTAATTTTCATGCTTCCAGGGGCCCAGGAAGTGAATTAAATACCATTTGGAGGCATTTAATGTTCAAGCAAAAACAGCTGATTTTTGACAAAAGAGATAACACCCCCCATTACGTCATGCTTCAGAAAGGTGAAAAATGGTCAGTTTTCAAATGTTTTATTTTTGAACGTCAGTTCAACATTTGTAGGTGGATCTTCAGTTTTAGAGCTAAAATTAGCATGTTTAAAGTGGTTTTCATGCTTCCAGGGGCCCTAAACACAAGATTTGTGGAATGGTTAAAAGTGCATGAAAAGGGCCAATTTACTCACTCTGAGTTCTCAAAAAGTGTTTCTTCACCCTGGGAAGTGAATTAAATACCATTTGGAGGCATTTAATGTTCAAGAAAATACAGCTGATTTTGGCAAAATAGATAACACCCCCATTACGTCATGCTTCAGAAAGGTGAAAAATGGTCTGTTTTTAAATGTTTTATTTTTGAACGTCAGTTCACATTTGTAGGTGGATCATCAGTTTTAGAGATAAAATTAGCATGTTTAAAGTAATTTTCATGCTTCCAGGGGCCCAGGAAGTGAATTAAATACCATTTGGAGGCATTTAATGTTCAAGAAAATACAGCTGATTTTGGCAAAATAGATAACACCCCCATTACGTCATGCTTCAGAAAGGTGAAAAATGGTCTGTTTTTAAATGTTTTATTTTTGAACGTCAGTTCACATTTGTAGGTGGATCATCAGTTTTAGAGCTAAAATTAGCATGTTTAAAGTGATTTTCATGCTTCCAGGGGCCAGGGAAGTGAATTAAATACCATTTGGAGGCATTTAATGTTCAAGAAAATACAGCTGATTTTGGCAAAATAGATAACACCCCCATTACGTCATGCTTCAGAAAGGTGAAAAATGGTCTGTTTTTAAATGTTTTATTTTTGAACGTCAGTTCACATTTGTAGGTGGATCATCAGTTTTAGAGATAAAATTAGCATGTTTAAAGTAATTTTCATGCTTCCAGGGGCCCAGGAAGTGAATTAAATACCATTTGGAGGCATTTAATGTTCAAGCAAAAACAGCTGAATTTTGACAAAAGAGATAACACCCCCCCATTACGTCATGCTTCAGAAAGGTGAAAAATGGTCTGTTTTCATATGTTTTATTTTTGAACGTCAGTTCACATTTGTAGGTGGATCATCAGTTTTAGAGCTAAAATTTGCATGTTTAAAGTGATTTTCATGCTTCCAGGGGCCCTAAACACAAGATTTGTGGAATGGTTAAAAGTGGATGAAAATGGCCAATTTACTCACTCTGAGTTCTCAAAAAGTGTTTCTTCACCCCGGGAAGTGAATTAAATACCATTTGGAGGCATTTAATGTTCAAGCAAAACGGCTGATTTTTTACAAAAGAGATAACACCCCCCATTATGTCATGCTTCAGAAAGGTGAAAAATGGTCCATTTTCAAATGTTTTATTTTTGAACTTCAGTTCACATTTGTAGGTAGATTATCAGTTATAGAGCTAAAATTAGCATGTTTAAAGTGATTTTCATGCTTCCAGGGGCCCGGGAAGTGAATTAAATACCATTTGGAGGCATTTAATGTTCAAGCAAAAACAGGTGATTTTTGACAAAAGAGATAACACCCCCCATTACGTCATGCTTCAGAAAGGTGAAAAATGATCCGTTTTCAAATGTTTTATTGTTGAACGTCAGTTCACATTTGTAGGTGGATCATCAGTTTTAGAACTAAAATTAGCTTGTTTAAAGTGATTTTCATGCTTCCGGTGGCCCGGGAAGTGAATTAAATACCATTTGGAGGCATTTAATGTTCAAGCAAAAACAGGTGATTTTTGACAAAAGATATAACACCCCCCATTCCGTCATGCTTCAGAAAGGTGAAAAATGGTCCGTTTTCAAATGTTTTATTTTTGAACGTCAGTTCACATTTGTAGGTGGATCATCAGTTTTAGAGCTAAAATTAGCATGTTTAAAGTGATTTTCATGCTTCCAGGGGCCCTAAACACAAGATTTGTGGAATGGTTAAAAGTGCATGAAAATGACCAATTTACTTACTCTGCGGTCTCAAATGTGTTTCTTCACCCCGGGAAGTGAATTAAATACCATTTGGAGGCATTTAATGTTCAAGCAAAAACAGGTGATTTTTGACAAAAGATATAACACCCCCCATTCCGTCATGCTTCAGAAAGGTGAAAAATGGTCCGTTTTCAAATGTTTTATTTTTGAACATCAGTTCACATTTGTAGGTGGATCATCAGTTTTAGAACTAAAATTAGCATGTTTAAAGTGATTTTCATGCTTCCAGGGGCCAGGGAAGTGAATTAAATACCATTTGGAGGCATTTAATGTTCAAGCAAAAACAGGTGATTTTTGACAAAAGAAATATCACCCCCATTACGTCATGCTTCAGAAAGGTGAAAAATGGTCCATTTTTAAATGTTTAATTTTTGAACGTCAGTTCAACATTTGTAGGTGGATCTTCAGTTTTAGAGCTCAAATTAGCATGTTTAAAGTGATTTTCATGCTTCCAGGGGCCCTAAACATAAGATTTGTGGAATGGTTAAAAGTGCATGAAAAGGGCCAATTTACTCACTCTGAGTTCTCAAAAAGTGTTTCTTCACCCTGGGAAGTGAATTAAATACCATTTGGAGCATTTAATGTTCAAGCAAAAACAGGTGATTTTTGACAAAAGAGATAACTCTCCTCATTCCGTCATGCTTCAGAAAGGTGAAAAAATGGTCCGTTTTCAAATGGTTTATTTTTTAACGTCAGTTCACATTTGTAGGTGGATCATCAGTTTTAGAGATAAAATTAGCATGTTTAAAGTAATTTTCATGCTTCCAGGGGCCCAGGAAGTGAATTAAATACCATTTGGAGGCAATTAATGTTCAAGCAAAAACAGCTGAATTTTTACAAAAGAGATAACACCCCCCCCCCCCATTACGTCATGCTTCAGAAAGGTGAAACATGGTCTGTTTTCAAATGTTTTATTTTTGAACGTCAGTTCACATTTGTAGGTGGATCATCAGTTTTAGAGCTAAAATTAGCATGTTTAAAGTGATTTTTATGCTTCCAGGGGCCCTAAACACAAGATTTGTGGAATGGTTAAAAGTGGATGAAAATGGCCAATTTACTCACTCTGAGTTCTCAAAAAGTGTTTCTTCACCCTGGGAAGTGAATTAAATACCATTTGGATCATTTAATGTTCAAGCAAAAACAGGTGATTTTTGACAAAAGAGATAACTCTCCTCATTACGTCATGCTTCAGAAAGGTGAAAAATGGTCCGTTTTCAAATGGTTTATTTTTGAACGTCAGTTCACATTTGTAGGTGGATCATCAGTTTTAGAGCTAAAATTAGCATGTTTAAAGTGATTTTCATGCTTCCAGGGGCCAGGGAAGTGAATTAAATACCATTTGGAGGCATTTAATGTTCAAGAAAATACAGCTGATTTTGGCAAAATAGATAACACCCCCATTACGTCATGCTTCAGAAAGGTGAAAAATGGTCTGTTTTTAAATGTTTTATTTTTGAACGTCAGTTCACATTTGTAGGTGGATCATCAGTTTTAGAGATAAAATTAGCATGTTTAAAGTAATTTTCATGCTTCCAGGGGCCCAGGAAGTGAATTAAATACCATTTGGAGGCATTTAATGTTCAAGCAAAAACAGCTGATTTTTGACAAAAGAGATAACACCCCCCATTACGTCATGCTTCAGAAAGGTGAAAAATGGTCAGTTTTCAAATGTTTTATTTTTGAACGTCAGTTCAACATTTGTAGGTGGATCTTCAGTTTTAGAGCTAAAATTAGCATGTTTAAAGTGGTTTTCATGCTTCCAGGGGCCCTAAACACAAGATTTGTGGAATGGTTAAAAGTGCATGAAAAGGGCCAATTTACTCACTCTGAGTTCTCAAAAAGTGTTTCTTCACCCTGGGAAGTGAATTAAATACCATTTGGAGGCATTTAATGTTCAAGAAAATACAGCTGATTTTGGCAAAATAGATAACACCCCCATTACGTCATGCTTCAGAAAGGTGAAAAATGGTCTGTTTTTAAATGTTTTATTTTTGAACGTCAGTTCACATTTGTAGGTGGATCATCAGTTTTAGAGATAAAATTAGCATGTTTAAAGTAATTTTCATGCTTCCAGGGGCCCAGGAAGTGAATTAAATACCATTTGGAGGCATTTAATGTTCAAGCAAAAACAGCTGATTTTTGACAAAAGAGATAACACCCCCCATTACGTCATGCTTCAGAAAGGTGAAAAATGGTCAGTTTTCAAATGTTTTATTTTTGAACGTCAGTTCAACATTTGTAGGTGGATCTTCAGTTTTAGAGCTAAAATTAGCATGTTTAAAGTGGTTTTCATGCTTCCAGGGGCCCTAAACACAAGATTTGTGGAATGGTTAAAAGTGCATGAAAAGGGCCAATTTACTCACTCTGAGTTCTCAAAAAGTGTTTCTTCACCCTGGGAAGTGAATTAAATACCATTTGGAGGCATTTAATGTTAAAGCAAAAACGGCTGATTTTTTACAAAAGAGATAACACCCCCCATTATGTCATGCTTCAGAAAGGTGAAAAATGGTCCATTTTCAAATGTTTTATTTTTGAACTTCAGTTCACATTTGTAGGTAGATTATCAGTTATAGAGCTAAAATTAGCATGTTTAAAGTGATTTTCATGCTTCCAGGGGCCCGGGAAGTGAATTAAATACCATTTGGAGGCATTTAATGTTCAAGCAAAAACAGGTGATTTTTGACAAAAGAGATAACACCCCCCATTACGTCATGCTTCAGAAAGGTGAAAAGTGATCCGTTTTCAAATGTTTTATTGTTGAACGTCAGTTCACATTTGTAGGTGGATCATCAGTTTTAGAGCTAAAATTAGCATGTTTAAAGTGATTTTCATGCTCCCAGGGGCCCGGGAAGTGAATTAAATACCATTTGGAGGCATTTAATGTTCAAGCAAAAACAGGTGATTTTCGACAAGAGATAACATCCCCCATTACGTCATGCTTCAGAAAGGTGAAAAATGGTCCGTTTTCAAATGTTTTATTTTTGAACATCAGTTCACATTTGTAGGTGGATCATCAGTTTTAGAACTAAAATTAGCATGTTTAAAGTCATTTTCATGCTTCCGGGGGCCCGGGAAGTGAATTAAATACCATTTGGAGGCATTTAATGTTCAAGCAAAAACAGGTGATTTTTGACAAAAGATATAACACCCCCCATTCCGTCATGCTTCAGAAAGGTGAAAAATGGTCCGTTTTCAAATGTTTTATTTTTGAACGTCAGTGCACATTTGTAGGTAGATCATCAGTTTTAGAGCTAAAATTAGCATGTTTAACGTGATTTTCATGCTTACAGGGGACAGGGAAGTGAATTAAATACCATTTGGAGGCATTTAATGTTAAAGCAAAAACAGCTGATTTTTGACAAAAGAGATAACACCCCCCCATTACGTCATGCTTCAGAAAGGTGAAAAATGGTCTGTTTTCAAATGTTTTATTTTTGAACGTCAGTTCACATTTGTAGGTGGATCATCAGTTTTAGAGCTAAAATTAGCATGTTTAAAGTGATTTTCATGCTTTCAGGGGCCCTAAACACAAGATTTGTGGAATGGTTAAAAGTGGATGAAAATGGCCAATTTACTCACTCTGAGTTCTCAAAAAGTGTTTCTTCACCCCGGGAAGAGAATTAAATACCATTTGGAGGCATTTAATGTTCAAGCAAAAACGGCTGATTTTTGACAAAAGGGATAACACCCCCCATTATGTCATGCTTCAGAAAGGTGAAAAATGGTCCATTTTCAAATGTTTTATTTTTGAACTTCAGTTCACATTTGTAGGTAGATTATCAGTTATAGAGCTAAAATTAGCATGTTTAAAGTGATTTTCATGCTTCCAGGGGCCCGGGAAGTGAATTAAATACCATTTGGAGGCATTTAATGTTCAAGCAAAAACAGGTGATTTTTGACAAAAGATATAACACCCCCCATTCCGTCATGCTTCAGAAAGGTGAAAAATGGTCCGTTTTCAAATGTTTTATTTTTGAACATCAGTTCACATTTGTAGGTGGATCATCAGTTTTAGAACTAAAATTAGCATGTTTAAAGTGATTTTCATGCTTCCAGGGGCCCGGGAAGTGAATTAAATACCATTTGGAGGCATTTAATGTTCAAGCAAAAACAGGTGATTTTTGACAAAAGAAATATCACCCCCCATTACGTCATGCTTCAGAAAGGTGAAAAATGGTCCATTTTTAAATGTTTAATTTTTGAACGTCAGTTCAACATTTGTAGGTGGATCTTCAGTTTTAGAGCTCAAATTAGCATGTTTAAAGTGATTTTCATGCTTCCAGGGGCCCTAAACACAAGATTTGTGGAATGGTTAAAAGTGCATGAAAAGGGCCAATTTACTCACTCTGAGTTCTCAAAAAGTGTTTCTTCACCCTGGGAAGTGAATTAAATACCATTTGGAGCATTTAATGTTCAAGCAAAAACAGGTGATTTTTGACAAAAGAGATAACTCTCCTCATTCCGTCATGCTTCAGAAAGGTGAAAAAATGGTCCGTTTTCAAATGGTGTATTTTTTAACGTCAGTTCACATTTGTAGGTGGATCATCAGTTTTAGAGATAAAATTAGCATGTTTAAAGTAATTTTCATGCTTCCAGGGGCCCAGGAAGTGAATTAAATACCATTTGGAGGCAATTAATGTTCAAGCAAAAACAGCTGAATTTTGACAAAAGAGATAACACCCCCCCCCCATTACGTCATGCTTCAGAAAGGTGAAACATGGTCTGTTTTCAAATGTTTTATTTTTGAACGTCAGTTCACATTTGTAGGTGGATCATCAGTTTTAGAGCTAAAATTAGCATGTTTAAAGTGATTTTTATGCTTCCAGGGGCCCTAAACACTAGATTTGTGGAATGGTTAAAAGTGGATGAAAATGGCCAATTTACTCACTCTGAGTTCTCAAAAAGTGTTTCTTCACCCTGGGAAGTGAATTAAATACCATTTGGATCATTTAATGTTCAAGCAAAAACAGGTGATTTTTGACAAAAGAGATAACTCTCCTCATTACGTCATGCTTCAGAAAGGTGAAAAATGGTCCGTTTTCAAATGGTTTATTTTTGAACGTCAGTTCACATTTGTAGGTGGATCATCAGTTTTAGAGCTAAAATTAGCATGTTTAAAGTGATTTTCATGCTTCCAGGGGCCAGGGAAGTGAATTAAATACCATTTGGAGGCATTTAATGTTCAAGAAAATACAGCTGATTTTGGCAAAATAGATAACACCCCCATTACGTCATGCTTCAGAAAGGTGAAAAATGGTCTGTTTTTAAATGTTTTATTTTTGAACGTCAGTTCACATTTGTAGGTGGATCATCAGTTTTAGAGATAAAATTAGCATGTTTAAAGTAATTTTCATGCTTCCAGGGGCCCAGGAAGTGAATTAAATACCATTTGGAGGCATTTAATGTTCAAGCAAAAACAGCTGAATTTTGACAAAAGAGATAACACCCCCCCATTACGTCATGCTTCAGAAAGGTGAAAAATGGTCTGTTTTCATATGTTTTATTTTTGAACGTCAGTTCACATTTGTAGGTGGATCATCAGTTTTAGAGCTAAAATTTGCATGTTTAAAGTGATTTTCATGCTTCCAGGGGCCCTAAACACAAGATTTGTGGAATGGTTAAAAGTGGATGAAAATGGCCAATTTACTCACTCTGAGTTCTCAAAAAGTGTTTCTTCACCCCGGGAAGTGAATTAAATACCATTTGGAGGCATTTAATGTTCAAGCAAAACGGCTGATTTTTTACAAAAGAGATAACACCCCCCATTATGTCATGCTTCAGAAAGGTGAAAAATGGTCCATTTTCAAATGTTTTATTTTTGAACTTCAGTTCACATTTGTAGGTAGATTATCAGTTATAGAGCTAAAATTAGCATGTTTAAAGTGATTTTCATGCTTCCAGGGGCCCGGGAAGTGAATTAAATACCATTTGGAGGCATTTAATGTTCAAGCAAAAACAGGTGATTTTTGACAAAAGAGATAACACCCCCCATTACGTCATGCTTCAGAAAGGTGAAAAATGATCCGTTTTCAAATGTTTTATTGTTGAACGTCAGTTCACATTTGTAGGTGGATCATCAGTTTTAGAACTAAAATTAGCTTGTTTAAAGTGATTTTCATGCTTCCGGTGGCCCGGGAAGTGAATTAAATACCATTTGGAGGCATTTAATGTTCAAGCAAAAACAGGTGATTTTTGACAAAAGATATAACACCCCCCATTCCGTCATGCTTCAGAAAGGTGAAAAATGGTCCGTTTTCAAATGTTTTATTTTTGAACGTCAGTTCACATTTGTAGGTGGATCATCAGTTTTAGAGCTAAAATTAGCATGTTTAAAGTGATTTTCATGCTTCCAGGGGCCCTAAACACAAGATTTGTGGAATGGTTAAAAGTGCATGAAAATGACCAATTTACTTACTCTGCGGTCTCAAATGTGTTTCTTCACCCCGGGAAGTGAATTAAATACCATTTGGAGCATTTAATGTTCAAGCAAAAACAGGTGATTTTTGACAAAAGAGATAACTCTCCTCATTCCGTCATGCTTCAGAAAGGTGAAAAAATGGTCCGTTTTCAAATGGTTTATTTTTGAACGTCAGTTCACATTTGTAGGTGGATCATCAGTTTTAGAGATAAAATTAGCATGTTTAAAGTAATTTTCATGCTTCCAGGGGCCCAGGAAGTGAATTAAATACCATTTGGAGGCAATTAATGTTCAAGCAAAAACAGCTGAATTTTGACAAAAGAGATAACACCCCCCCCCATTACGTCATGCTTCAGAAAGGTGAAAAATGGTCTGTTTTCAAATGTTTTATTTTTGAACGTCAGTTCACATTTGTAGGTGGATCATCAGTTTTAGAGCTAAAATTAGCATGTTTAAAGTGATTTTTATGCTTCCAGGGGCCCTAAACACAAGATTTGTGGAATGGTTAAAAGTGGATGAAAATGGCCAATTTACTCACTCTGAGTTCTCAAAAAGTGTTTCTTCACCCTGGGAAGTGAATTAAATACCATTTGGATCATTTAATGTTCAAGCAAAAACAGGTGATTTTTGACAAAAGAGATAACTCTCCTCATTACGTCATGCTTCAGAAAGGTGAAAAATGGTCCGTTTTCAAATGGTTTATTTTTGAACGTCAGTTCACATTTGTAGGTGGATCATCAGTTTTAGAGCTAAAATTAGCATGTTTAAAGTGATTTTCATGCTTCCAGGGGCCAGGGAAGTGAATTAAATACCATTTGGAGGCATTTAATGTTCAAGAAAATACAGCTGATTTTGGCAAAAGAGATAACACCCCCCATTACGTCATGCTTCAGAAAGGTGAAAAATGGTCTGTTTTTAAATGTTTTATTTTTGAACGTCAGTTCACATTTGTAGGTGGATCATCAGTTTTAGAGATAAAATTAGCATGTTTAAAGTAATTTTCATGCTTCCAGGGGCCCAGGAAGTGAATTAAATACCATTTGGAGGCATTTAATGTTCAAGCAAAAACAGCTGAATTTTGACAAAAGAGATAACACCCCCCCATTACGTCATGCTTCAGAAAGGTGAAAAATGGTCTGTTTTCATATGTTTTATTTTTGAACGTCAGTTCACATTTGTAGGTGGATCATCAGTTTTAGAGCTAAAATTTGCATGTTTAAAGTGATTTTCATGCTTCCAGGGGCCCTAAACACAAGATTTGTGGAATGGTTAAAAGTGGATAAAAATGGCCAATTTACTCACTCTGAGTTCTCAAAAAGTGTTTCTTCACCCCGGGAAGTGAATTAAATACCATTTGGAGGCATTTAATGTTCAAGCAACACGGCTGATTTTTGACAAAAGAGATAACACCCCCCATTATGTCATGCTTCAGAAAGGTGAAAAATGGTCCATTTTCAAATGTTTTATTTTTGAACTTCAGTTCACATTTGTAGGTAGATTATCAGTTATAGAGCTAAAATTAGCATGTTTAAAGTGATTTTCATGCTTCCAGGGGCCCGGGAAGTGAATTAAATACCATTTGGAGGCATTTAATGTTCAAGCAAAAACAGGTGATTTTTGACAAAAGAGATAACACCCCCCATTACGTCATGCTTCAGAAAGGTGAAAAATGGTCCATTTTCAAATGTTTTATTTTTGAACTTCAGTTCACATTTGTAGGTAGATTATCAGTTATAGAGCTAAAATTAGCATGTTTAAAGTGATTTTCATGCTTCCAGGGGCCCGGGAAGTGAATTAAATACCATTTGGAGGCATTTAATGTTCAAGCAAAAACAGGTGATTTTTGACAAAAGAGATGACACCCCCCATTACGTCATGCTTCAGAAAGGTGAAAAATGATCCGTTTTCAAATGTTTTATTGTTGAACGTCAGTTCACATTTGTAGGTGGATCATCAGTTTTAGAGCTAAAATTAGCATGTTTAAAGTGATTTTCATGCTCCCAGGGGCCCGGGAAGTGAATTAAATACCATTTGGAGGCATTTAATGTTCAAGCAAAAACAGGTGATTTTTGACAAGAGATAACACCCCCCATTACGTCATGCTTCAGAAAGGTGAAAAATGGTCCGTTTTCAAATGTTTTATTTTTGAACATCAGTTCACATTTGTAGGTGGATCATCAGTTTTAGAACTAAAATTAGCTTGTTTAAAGTGATTTTCATGCTTCCGGGGGCCCGGGAAGTGAATTAAATACCGTTTGGAAGCATTTAATGTTCAAGCAAAAACAGGTGATTTTTGACAAAAGATATAACACCCCCCATTCCGTCATGCTTCAGAAAGGTGAAAAATGGTCCGTTTTCAAATGTTTTATTTTTGAACGTCAGTTCACATTTGTAGGTGGATCATCAGTTTTAGAGCTAAAATTAGCATGTTTAAAGTGATTTTCATGCTTCCAGGGGCCCTAAACACAAGATTTGTGGAATGGTTAAAAGTGCATGAAAATGACCAATTTACTTACTCGGCGGTCTCAAATGTGTTTCTTCACCCCGGGAAGTGAATTAAATACCATTTGGAGGCATTTAATGTTCAAGCAAAAACGGCTGATTTTTGACAAAAGAGATAACACCCCCCATTACGTCATGCTTCAGAAAGGTGAAAAATGATCAGTTTTCAAATGTTTTATTTTTGAACGTCAGTTCACATTTGTAGGTGGATCATCAGTTTTAGAGCTAAAATTAGCATGTTTAAAGTGATTTTCATGCTTCCAGGGCCCCGGGAAGTGAATTAAATACCATTTGGAGGCATTTAATGTTCGAGCAAAAACAGGTGATTTTTGACAAAAGAGATAACACCCCCATTCCGTCATGCTTCAGAAAGGTGAAAAACTGGTCCGTTTTCAAATGTTTTATTTTTGAACGTCAGTTCACATTTGTAGGTGAATCATCAGTTTTAGAACTAAAATTAGCATGTTTAAAGTGATTTTCATGCTTCCAGGGGCCCGGGAAGTGAATTAAATACCATTTGGAGGCATTTAATGTTCAAGCTAAAACAGCTGATTTTTGACAAAAGAGATAACACCCCCCATTACGTCATGCTTCAGAAAGGTGAAAAATGGTCAGTTTTCAAATGTTTTATTTTTGAACGTCAGTTCAACATTTGTAGGTGGATCTTCAGTTTTAGAGCTAAAATTAGCATGTTTAAAGTGGTTTTCATGCTTCCAGGGGCCCTAAACACAAGATTTGTGGAATGGTTAAAAGTGCATGAAAAGGGCCAATTTACTCACTCTGAGTTCTCAAAAAGTGTTTCTTCACCCTGGGAAGTGAATTAAATACCATTTGGAGGCATTTAATGTTAAAGCAAAAACGGCTGATTTTTTACAAAAGAGATAACACCCCCCATTATGTCATGCTTCAGAAAGGTGAAAAATGGTCCATTTTCAAATGTTTTATTTTTGAACTTCAGTTCACATTTGTAGGTAGATTATCAGTTATAGAGCTAAAATTAGCATGTTTAAAGTGATTTTCATGCTTCCAGGGGCCCGGGAAGTGAATTAAATACCATTTGGAGGCATTTAATGTTCAAGCAAAAACAGGTGATTTTTGACAAAAGAGATAACACCCCCCATTACGTCATGCTTCAGAAAGGTGAAAAATGATCCGTTTTCAAATGTTTTATTGTTGAACGTCAGTTCACATTTGTAGGTGGATCATCAGTTTTAGAGCTAAAATTAGCATGTTTAAAGTGATTTTCATGCTCCCAGGGGCCCGGGAAGTGAATTAAATACCATTTGGAGGCATTTAATGTTCAAGCAAAAACAGGTGATTTTCGACAAGAGATAACATCCCCCATTACGTCATGCTTCAGAAAGGTGAAAAATGGTCCGTTTTCAAATGTTTTATTTTTGAACATCAGTTCACATTTGTAGGTGGATCATCAGTTTTAGAACTAAAATTAGCATGTTTAAAGTTATTTTCATGCTTCCGGGGGCCCGGGAAGTGAATTAAATACCATTTGGAGGCATTTAATGTTCAAGCAAAAACAGGTGATTTTTGACAAAAGATATAACACCCCCCATTCCGTCATGCTTCAGAAAGGTGAAAAATGGTCCGTTTTCAAATGTTTTATTTTTGAACGTCAGTGCACATTTGTAGGTAGATCATCAGTTTTAGAGCTAAAATTAGCATGTTTAACGTGATTTTCATGCTTACAGGGGACAGGGAAGTGAATTAAATACCATTTGGAGGCATTTAATGTTAAAGCAAAAACAGCTGATTTTTGACAAAAGAGATAACACCCCCCCATTACGTCATGCTTCAGAAAGGTGAAAAATGGTCTGTTTTCAAATGTTTTATTTTTGAACGTCAGTTCACATTTGTAGGTGGATCATCAGTTTTAGAGCTAAAATTAGCATGTTTAAAGTGATTTTCATGCTTTCAGGGGCCCTAAACACAAGATTTGTGGAATGGTTAAAAGTGGATGAAAATGGCCAATTTACTCACTCTGAGTTCTCAAAAAGTGTTTCTTCACCCCGGGAAGAGAATTAAATACCATTTGGAGGCATTTAATGTTCAAGCAAAAACGGCTGATTTTTGACAAAAGGGATAACACCCCCCATTATGTCATGCTTCAGAAAGGTGAAAAATGGTCCATTTTCAAATGTTTTATTTTTGAACTTCAGTTCACATTTGTAGGTAGATTATCAGTTATAGAGCTAAAATTAGCATGTTTAAAGTGATTTTCATGCTTCCAGGGGCCCGGGAAGTGAATTAAATACCATTTGGAGGCATTTAATGTTCAAGCAAAAACAGGTGATTTTTGACAAAAGATATAACACCCCCCATTCCGTCATGCTTCAGAAAGGTGAAAAATGGTCCGTTTTCAAATGTTTTATTTTGGAACATCAGTTCACATTTGTAGGTGGATCATCAGTTTTAGAACTAAAATTAGCATGTTTAAAGTGATTTTCATGCTTCCAGGGGCCCGGGAAGTGAATTAAACACCATTTGGAGGCATTTAATGTTCAAGCAAAAACAGGTGATTTTTGACAAAAGAAATATCACCCCCCATTACGTCATGCTTCAGAAAGGTGAAAAATGGTCCATTTTTAAATGTTTAATTTTTGAACGTCAGTTCAACATTTGTAGGTGGATCTTCAGTTTTAGAGCTCAAATTAGCATGTTTAAAGTGATTTTCATGCTTCCAGGGGCCCTAAACACAAGATTTGTGGAATGGTTAAAAGTGCATGAAAAGGGCCAATTTACTCACTCTGAGTTCTCAAAAAGTGTTTCTTCACCCTGGGAAGTGAATTAAATACCATTTGGAGCATTTAATGTTCAAGCAAAAACAGGTGATTTTTGACAAAAGAGATAACTCTCCTCATTCCGTCATGCTTCAGAAAGGTGAAAAAATGGTCCGTTTTCAAATGGTTTATTTTTTAACGTCAGTTCACATTTGTAGGTGGATCATCAGTTTTAGAGATAAAATTAGCATGTTTAAAGTAATTTTCATGCTTCCAGGGGCCCAGGAAGTGAATTAAATACCATTTGGAGGCAATTAATGTTCAAGCAAAAACAGCTGAATTTTGACAAAAGAGATAACACCCCCCCCCCATTACGTCATGCTTCAGAAAGGTGAAACATGGTCTGTTTTCAAATGTTTTATTTTTGAACGTCAGTTCACATTTGTAGGTGGATCATCAGTTTTAGAGCTAAAATTAGCATGTTTAAAGTGATTTTTATGCTTCCAGGGGCCCTAAACACAAGATTTGTGGAATGGTTAAAAGTGGATGAAAATGGCCAATTTACTCACTCTGAGTTCTCAAAAAGTGTTTCTTCACCCTGGGAAGTGAATTAAATACCATTTGGATCATTTAATGTTCAAGCAAAAACAGGTGATTTTTGACAAAAGAGATAACTCTCCTCATTACGTCATGCTTCAGAAAGGTGAAAAATGGTCCGTTTTCAAATGGTTTATTTTTGAACGTCAGTTCACATTTGTAGGTGGATCATCAGTTTTAGAGCTAAAATTAGCATGTTTAAAGTGATTTTCATGCTTCCAGGGGCCAGGGAAGTGAATTAAATACCATTTGGAGGCATTTAATGTTCAAGAAAATACAGCTGATTTTGGCAAAATAGATAACACCCCCATTACGTCATGCTTCAGAAAGGTGAAAAATGGTCTGTTTTTAAATGTTTTATTTTTGAACGTCAGTTCACATTTGTAGGTGGATCATCAGTTTTAGAGATAAAATTAGCATGTTTAAAGTAATTTTCATGCTTCCAGGGGCCCAGGAAGTGAATTAAATACCATTTGGAGGCATTTAATGTTCAAGCAAAAACAGCTGATTTTTGACAAAAGAGATAACACCCCCCATTACGTCATGCTTCAGAAAGGTGAAAAATGGTCAGTTTTCAAATGTTTTATTTTTGAACGTCAGTTCAACATTTGTAGGTGGATCTTCAGTTTTAGAGCTAAAATTAGCATGTTTAAAGTGGTTTTCATGCTTCCAGGGGCCCTAAACACAAGATTTGTGGAATGGTTAAAAGTGCATGAAAAGGGCCAATTTACTCACTCTGAGTTCTCAAAAAGTGTTTCTTCACCCTGGGAAGTGAATTAAATACCATTTGGAGGCATTTAATGTTAAAGCAAAAACGGCTGATTTTTTACAAAAGAGATAACACCCCCCATTATGTCATGCTTCAGAAAGGTGAAAAATGGTCCATTTTCAAATGTTTTATTTTTGAACTTCAGTTCACATTTGTAGGTAGATTATCAGTTATAGAGCTAAAATTAGCATGTTTAAAGTGATTTTCATGCTTCCAGGGTCCCGGGAAGTGAATTAAATACCATTTGGAGGCATTTAATGTTCAAGCAAAAACAGGTGATTTTTGACAAAAGAGATAACACCCCCCATTACGTCATGCTTCAGAAAGGTGAAAAATGATCCGTTTTCAAATGTTTTATAGTTGAACGTCAGTTCACATTTGTAGGTGGATCATCAGTTTTAGAGCTAAAATTAGCATGTTTAAAGTGATTTTCATGCTCCCAGGGGCCCGGGAAGTGAATTAAATACCATTTGGAGGCATTTAATGTTCAAGCAAAAACAGGTGATTTTCGACAAGAGATAACATCCCCCATTACGTCATGCTTCAGAAAGGTGAAAAATGGTCCGTTTTCAAATGTTTTATTTTTGAACATCAGTTCACATTTGTAGGTGGATCATCAGTTTTAGAACTAAAATTAGCATGTTTAAAGTTATTTTCATGCTTCCGGGGGCCCGGGAAGTGAATTAAATACCATTTGGAGGCATTTAATGTTCAAGCAAAAACAGGTGATTTTTGACAAAAGATATAACACCCCCCATTCCGTCATGCTTCAGAAAGGTGAAAAATGGTCCGTTTTCAAATGTTTTATTTTTGAACGTCAGTGCACATTTGTAGGTAGATCATCAGTTTTAGAGCTAAAATTAGCATGTTTAACGTGATTTTCATGCTTACAGGGGACAGGGAAGTGAATTAAATACCATTTGGAGGCATTTAATGTTAAAGCAAAAACAGCTGATTTTTGACAAAAGAGATAACACCCCCCCATTACGTCATGCTTCAGAAAGGTGAAAAATGGTCTGTTTTCAAATGTTTTATTTTTGAACGTCAGTTCACATTTGTAGGTGGATCATCAGTTTTAGAGCTAAAATTAGCATGTTTAAAGTGATTTTCATGCTTTCAGGGGCCCTAAACACAAGATTTGTGGAATGGTTAAAAGTGGATGAAAATGGCCAATTTACTCACTCTGAGTTCTCAAAAAGTGTTTCTTCACCCCGGGAAGAGAATTAAATACCATTTGGAGGCATTTAATGTTCAAGCAAAAACGGCTGATTTTTGACAAAAGGGATAACACCCCCCATTATGTCATGCTTCAGAAAGGTGAAAAATGGTCCATTTTCAAATGTTTTATTTTTGAACTTCAGTTCACATTTGTAGGTAGATTATCAGTTATAGAGCTAAAATTAGCATGTTTAAAGTGATTTTCATGCTTCCAGGGGCCCGGGAAGTGAATTAAATACCATTTGGAGGCATTTAATGTTCAAGCAAAAACAGGTGATTTTTGACAAAAGATATAACACCCCCCATTCCGTCATGCTTCAGAAAGGTGAAAAATGGTCCGTTTTCAAATGTTTTATTTTTGAACATCAGTTCACATTTGTAGGTGGATCATCAGTTTTAGAACTAAAATTAGCATGTTTAAAGTGATTTTCATGCTTCCAGGGGCCCGGGAAGTGAATTAAATACCATTTGGAGGCATTTAATGTTCAAGCAAAAACAGGTGATTTTTGACAAAAGAAATATCACCCCCCATTACGTCATGCTTCAGAAAGGTGAAAAATGGTCCATTTTTAAATGTTTAATTTTTGAACGTCAGTTCAACATTTGTAGGTGGATCTTCAGTTTTAGAGCTCAAATTAGCATGTTTAAAGTGATTTTCATGCTTCCAGGGGCCCTAAACACAAGATTTGTGGAATGGTTAAAAGTGCATGAAAAGGGCCATTTTACTCACTCTGAGTTCTCAAAAAGTGTTTCTTCACCCTGGGAAGTGAATTAAATACCATTTGGAGGCATTTAATGTTCAAGCAAAAACAGGTGATTTTTGACAAAAGAGATAACACCCCCCATTACGTCATGCTTCAGAAAGGTGAAAAATGATCCGTTTTCAAATGTTTTATAGTTGAACGTCAGTTCACATTTGTAGGTGGATCATCAGTTTTAGAGCTAAAATTAGCATGTTTAAAGTGATTTTCATGCTCCCAGGGGCCCGGGAAGTGAATTAAATACCATTTGGAGGCATTTAATGTTCAAGCAAAAACAGGTGATTTTCGACAAGAGATAACATCCCCCATTACGTCATGCTTCAGAAAGGTGAAAAATGGTCCGTTTTCAAATGTTTTATTTTTGAACATCAGTTCACATTTGTAGGTGGATCATCAGTTTTAGAACTAAAATTAGCATGTTTAAAGTTATTTTCATGCTTCCGGGGGCCCGGGAAGTGAATTAAATACCATTTGGAGGCATTTAATGTTCAAGCAAAAACAGGTGATTTTTGACAAAAGATATAACACCCCCCATTCCGTCATGCTTCAGAAAGGTGAAAAATGGTCCGTTTTCAAATGTTTTATTTTTGAACGTCAGTGCACATTTGTAGGTAGATCATCAGTTTTAGAGCTAAAATTAGCATGTTTAACGTGATTTTCATGCTTACAGGGGACAGGGAAGTGAATTAAATACCATTTGGAGGCATTTAATGTTAAAGCAAAAACAGCTGATTTTTGACAAAAGAGATAACACCCCCCCATTACGTCATGCTTCAGAAAGGTGAAAAATGGTCTGTTTTCAAATGTTTTATTTTTGAACGTCAGTTCACATTTGTAGGTGGATCATCAGTTTTAGAGCTAAAATTAGCATGTTTAAAGTGATTTTCATGCTTTCAGGGGCCCTAAACACAAGATTTGTGGAATGGTTAAAAGTGGATGAAAATGGCCAATTTACTCACTCTGAGTTCTCAAAAAGTGTTTCTTCACCCCGGGAAGAGAATTAAATACCATTTGGAGGCATTTAATGTTCAAGCAAAAACGGCTGATTTTTGACAAAAGGGATAACACCCCCCATTATGTCATGCTTCAGAAAGGTGAAAAATGGTCCATTTTCAAATGTTTTATTTTTGAACTTCAGTTCACATTTGTAGGTAGATTATCAGTTATAGAGCTAAAATTAGCATGTTTAAAGTGATTTTCATGCTTCCAGGGGCCCGGGAAGTGAATTAAATACCATTTGGAGGCATTTAATGTTCAAGCAAAAACAGGTGATTTTTGACAAAAGATATAACACCCCCCATTCCGTCATGCTTCAGAAAGGTGAAAAATGGTCCGTTTTCAAATGTTTTATTTTTGAACATCAGTTCACATTTGTAGGTGGATCATCAGTTTTAGAACTAAAATTAGCATGTTTAAAGTGATTTTCATGCTTCCAGGGGCCCGGGAAGTGAATTAAATACCATTTGGAGGCATTTAATGTTCAAGCAAAAACAGGTGATTTTTGACAAAAGAAATATCACCCCCCATTACGTCATGCTTCAGAAAGGTGAAAAATGGTCCATTTTTAAATGTTTAATTTTTGAACGTCAGTTCAACATTTGTAGGTGGATCTTCAGTTTTAGAGCTCAAATTAGCATGTTTAAAGTGATTTTCATGCTTCCAGGGGCCCTAAACACAAGATTTGTGGAATGGTTAAAAGTGCATGAAAAGGGCCATTTTACTCACTCTGAGTTCTCAAAAAGTGTTTCTTCACCCTGGGAAGTGAATTAAATACCATTTGGAGCATTTAATGTTCAAGCAAAAACAGGTGATTTTTGACAAAAGAGATAACTCTCCTCATTCCGTCATGCTTCAGAAAGGTGAAAAAATGGTCCGTTTTCAAATGGTTTATTTTTTAACGTCAGTTCACATTTGTAGGTGGATCATCAGTTTTAGAGATAAAATTAGCATGTTTAAAGTAATTTTCATGCTTCCAGGGGCCCAGGAAGTGAATTAAATACCATTTGGAGGCAATTAATGTTCAAGCAAAAACAGCTGAATTTTGACAAAAGAGATAACACCCCCCCATTACGTCATGCTTCAGAAAGGTGAAAAATGGTCTGTTTTCAAATGTTTTATTTTTGAACGTCAGTTCACATTTGTAGGTGGATCATCAGTTTTAGAGCTAAAATTAGCATGTTTAAAGTGATTTTTATGCTTCCAGGGGCCCTAAACACAAGATTTGTGGAATGGTTAAAAGTGGATGAAAATGGCCAATTTACTCACTCTGAGTTCTCAAAAAGTGTTTCTTCACCCTGGGAAGTGAATTAAAAACCATTTGGATCATTTAATGTTCAAGCAAAAACAGGTGATTTTTGACAAAAGAGATAACTCTCCTCATTACGTCATGCTTCAGAAAGGTGAAAAATGGTCCGTTTTCAAATGGTTTATTTTTGAACGTCAGTTCACATTTGTAGGTGGATCATCAGTTTTAGAGCTAAAATTAGCATGTTTAAAGTAATTTTCATGCTTCCAGGGGCCAGGGAAGTGAATTAAATACCATTTGGAGGCATTTAATGTTCAAGAAAATACAGCTGATTTTGGCAAAATAGATAACACCCCCATTACGTCATGCTTCAGAAAGGTGAAAAATGATCCGTTTTCAAATGTTTTATTGTTGAACGTCAGTTCACATTTGTAGGTGGATCATCAGTTTTAGAGCTAAAATTAGCATGTTTAAAGTGATTTTCATGCTCCCAGGGGCCCGGGAAGTGAATTAAATACCATTTGGAGGCATTTAATGTTCAAGCAAAAACAGGTGATTTTTGACAAGAGATAACACCCCCCATTACGTCATGCTTCAGAAAGGTGAAAAATGGTCCGTTTTCAAATGTTTTATTTTTGAACATCAGTTCACATTTGTAGGTGGATCATCAGTTTTAGAACTAAAATTAGCTTGTTTAAAGTGATTTTCATGCTTCCGGTGGCCCGGGAAGTGAATTAAATACCATTTGGAGGCATTTAATGTTCAAGCAAAAACAGGTGATTTTTGACAAAAGATATAACACCCCCCATTCCGTCATGCTTCAGAAAGGTGAAAAATGGTCCGTTTTCAAATGTTTTATTTTTGAACGTCAGTTCACATTTGTAGGTGGATCATCAGTTTTAGAGCTAAAATTAGCATGTTTAAAGTGATTTTCATGCTTCCAGGGGCCCTAAACACAAGATTTGTGGAATGGTTAAAAGTGCATGAAAATGACCAATTTACTTACTCTGCGGTCTCAAATGTGTTTCTTCACCCCGGGAAGTGAATTAAATACCATTTGGAGCATTTAATGTTCAAGCAAAAACAGGTGATTTTTGACAAAAGAGATAACTCTCCTCATTCCGTCATGCTTCAGAAAGGTGAAAAAATGGTCCGTTTTCAAATGGTTTATTTTTTAACGTCAGTTCACATTTGTAGGTGGATCATCAGTTTTAGAGATAAAATTAGCATGTTTAAAGTAATTTTCATGCTTCCAGGGGCCCAGGAAGTGAATTAAATACCATTTGGAGGCAATTAATGTTCAAGCAAAAACAGCTGAATTTTGACAAAAGAGATAACACCCCCCCCCATTACGTCATGCTTCAGAAAGGTGAAAAATGGTCTGTTTTCAAATGTTTTATTTTTGAACGTCAGTTCACATTTGTAGGTGGATCATCAGTTTTAGAGCTAAAATTAGCATGTTTAAAGTGATTTTTATGCTTCCAGGGGCCCTAAACACAAGATTTGTGGAATGGTTAAAAGTGGATGAAAATGGCCAATTTACTCACTCTGAGTTCTCAAAAAGTGTTTCTTCACCCTGGGAAGTGAATTAAATACCATTTGGATCATTTAATGTTCAAGCAAAAACAGGTGATTTTTGACAAAAGAGATAACTCTCCTCATTACGTCATGCTTCAGAAAGGTGAAAAATGGTCCGTTTTCAAATGGTTTATTTTTGAACGTCAGTTCACATTTGTAGGTGGATCATCAGTTTTAGAGCTAAAATTAGCATGTTTAAAGTGATTTTCATGCTTCCAGGGGCCAGGGAAGTGAATTAAATACCATTTGGAGGCATTTAATGTTCAAAAAAATACAGCTGATTTTGGCAAAAGAGATAACACCCCCCATTACGTCATGCTTCAGAAAGGTGAAAAATGGTCTGTTTTTAAATGTTTTATTTTTGAACGTCAGTTCACATTTGTAGGTGGATCATCAGTTTTAGAGATAAAATTAGCATGTTTAAAGTAATTTTCATGCTTCCAGGGGCCCAGGAAGTGAATTAAATACCATTTGGAGGCATTTAATGTTCAAGCAAAAACAGCTGAATTTTGACAAAAGAGATAACACCCCCCCATTACGTCATGCTTCAGAAAGGTGAAAAATGGTCTGTTTTCATATGTTTTATTTTTGAACGTCAGTTCACATTTGTAGGTGGATCATCAGTTTTAGAGCTAAAATTTGCATGTTTAAAGTGATTTTCATGCTTCCAGGGGCCCTAAACACAAGATTTGTGGAATGGTTAAAAGTGGATAAAAATGGCCAATTTACTCACTCTGAGTTCTCAAAAAGTGTTTCTTCACCCCGGGAAGTGAATTAAATACCATTTGGAGGCATTTAATGTTCAAGCAAAACGGCTGATTTTTGACAAAAGAGATAACACCCCCCATTATGTCATGCTTCAGAAAGGTGAAAAATGGTCCATTTTCAAATGTTTTATTTTTTAACTTCAGTTCACATTTGTAGGTAGATTATCAGTTATAGAGCTAAAATTAGCATGTTTAAAGTGATTTTCATGCTTCCAGGGGCCCGGGAAGTGAATTAAATACCATTTGGAGGCATTTAATGTTCAAGCAAAAACAGGTGATTTTTGACAAAAGAGATGACACCCCCCATTACGTCATGCTTCAGAAAGGTGAAAAATGATCCGTTTTCAAATGTTTTATTGTTGAACGTCAGTTCACATTTGTAGGTGGATCATCAGTTTTAGAGCTAAAATTAGCATGTTTAAAGTGATTTTCATGCTCCCAGGGGCCCGGGAAGTGAATTAAATACCATTTGGAGGCATTTAATGTTCAAGCAAAAACAGGTGATTTTTGACAAGAGATAACACCCCCCATTACGTCATGCTTCAGAAAGGTGAAAAATGGTCCGTTTTCAAATGTTTTATTTTTGAACATCAGTTCACATTTGTAGGTGGATCATCAGTTTTAGAACTAAAATTAGCTTGTTTAAAGTGATTTTCATGCTTCCGGTGGCCCGGGAAGTGAATTAAATACCATTTGGAGGCATTTAATGTTCAAGCAAAAACAGGTGATTTTTGACAAAAGATATAACACCCCCATTCCGTCATGCTTCAGAAAGGTGAAAAATGGTCCGTTTTCAAATGTTTTATTTTTGAACGTCAGTTCACATTTGTAGGTGGATCATCAGTTTTAGAGCTAAAATTAGCATGTTTAAAGTGATTTTCATGCTTCCAGGGGCCCTAAACACAAGATTTGTGGAATGGTTAAAAGTGCATGAAAATGACCAATTTACTTACTCTGCGGTCTCAAATGTGTTTCTTCACCCCGGGAAGTGAATTAAATACCATTTGGAGGCATTTAATGTTCAAGCAAAAACGGCTGATTTTTGACAAAAGAGATAACACCCCCCATTACGTCATGCTTCAGAAAGGTGAAAAATGATCAGTTTTCAAATGTTTTATTTTTGAACGTCAGTTCACATTTGTAGGTGGATCATCAGTTTTAGAGCTAAAATTAGCATGTTTAAAGTGATTTTCATGCTTCCAGGGCCCCGGGAAGTGAATTAAATACCATTTGGAGGCATTTAATGTTCGAGCAAAAACAGGTGATTTTTGACAAAAGAGATAACACCCCCATTCCATCATGCTTCAGAAAGGTGAAAAACTGGTCCGTTTTCAAATGTTTTATTTTTGAACGTCAGTTCACATTTGTAGGTGAATCATCCGTTTTAGAACTAAAATTAGCATGTTTAAAGTGATTTTCATGCTTCCAGGGGCCCGAGAAGTGAATTAAATACCATTTGGAGGCATTTAATGTTCAAGCTAAAACAGCTGATTTTTGACAAAAGAGATAACACCCCCCATTACGTCATGCTTCAGAAAGGTGAAAAATGGTCCGTTTTCAAATGTTTTATTTTTGAACGTCAGTTCAACATTTGTAGGTGGATCTTCAGTTTTAGAGCTAAAATTAGCATGTTTAAAGTGATTTTCATGCTTCCAGGGGCCCTAAACACAAGATTTGTGGAATGGTTAAAAGTGCATGAAAAGGGCCAATTTACTCACTCTGAGTTCTCAAAAAGTGTTTCTTCACCCTGGGAAGTGAATTAAATACCATTTAGATCATTTAATGTTCAAGCAAAAACAGGTGATTTTTGACAAAAGAGATAACTCTCCTCATTACGTCATGCTTCAGAAAGGTGAAAAATGGTCCGTTTTCAAATGGTTTATTTTTGAACGTCAGTTCACATTTGTAGGTGGATCATCAGTTTTAGAGCTAAAATTAGCATGTTTAAAGTGATTTTCATGCTTCCAGGGGCCAGGGAAGTGAATTAAATACCATTTGGAGGCATTTAATGTTCAAGAAAATACAGCTGATTTTGACAAAAGAGATAACACCCCCCATTACGTCATGCTTCAGAAAGGTGAAAAATGATCAGTTTTCAAATGTTTTATTTTTGAACGTCAGTTCACATTTGTAGGTGGATCATCAGTTTTAGAGCTAAAATTAGCATGTTTAAAGTGATTTTCATGCTTCCAGGGCCCCGGGAAGTGAATTAAATACCATTTGGAGGCATTTAATGTTCGAGCAAAAACAGGTGATTTTTGACAAAAGAGATAACACCCCCATTCCATCATGCTTCAGAAAGGTGAAAAACTGGTCCGTTTTCAAATGTTTTATTTTTGAACGTCAGTTCACATTTGTAGGTGAATCATCCGTTTTAGAACTAAAATTAGCATGTTTAAAGTGATTTTCATGCTTCCAGGGGCCCGAGAAGTGAATTAAATACCATTTGGAGGCATTTAATGTTCAAGCTAAAACAGCTGATTTTTGACAAAAGAGATAACACCCCCCATTACGTCATGCTTCAGAAAGGTGAAAAATGGTCCGTTTTCAAATGTTTTATTTTTGAACGTCAGTTCAACATTTGTAGGTGGATCTTCAGTTTTAGAGCTAAAATTAGCATGTTTAAAGTGGTTTTCATGCTTCCAGGGGCCCTAAACACAAGATTTGTGGAATGGTTAAAAGTGCATGAAAAGGGCCAATTTACTCACTCTGAGTTCTCAAAAAGTGTTTCTTCACCCTGGGAAGTGAATTAAATACCATTTGGAGGCATTTAATGTTCAAGCAAAAACGGCTGATTTTTGACAAAAGAGATAACACCCCCCATTATGTCATGCTTCAGAAAGGTGAAAAATGGTCCATTTTCAAATGTTTTATTTTTGAACTTCAGTTCACATTTGTAGGTAGATTATCAGTTATAGAGCTAAAATTAGCATGTTTAAAGTGATTTTCATGCTTCCAGGGGCCCGGGAAGTGAATTAAATACCATTTGGAGGCATTTAATGTTCAAGCAAAAACAGGTGATTTTTGACAAAAGAGATAACCCCCCCCATTATGTCATGCTTCAGAAAGGTGAAAAATGATCCGTTTTCAAATGTTTTATTGTTGAACGTCAGTTCACATTTGTAGGTGGATCATCAGTTTTAGAGCTAAAATTAGCATGTTTAAAGTGATTTTCATTCTCCCAGGGGCCCGGGAAGTGAATTAAATACCATTTGGAGGCATTTAATGTTCAAGCAAAAACAGGTGATTTTTGACAAGAGATAACACCCCCCATTACGTCATGCTTCAGAAAGGTGAAAAATGGTCCGTTTTCAAATGTTTTATTTTTGAACATCAGTTCACATTTGTAGGTGGATCATCAGTTTTAGAACTAAAATTAGCTTGTTTAAAGTGATTTTCATGCTTCCGGGGGCCCGGCAAGTGAATTAAATACCATTTGGAGGCATTTAATGTTCAAGCAAAAACAGGTGATTTTTGACAAAAGATATAACACCCCCCATTCCGTCATGCTTCAGAAAGGTGAAAAATGGTCCGTTTTCAAATGTTTTATTTTTGAACATCAGTGCACATTTGTAGGTGGATCATCAGTTTTAGAGCTAAAATTAGCATGTTTAAAGTGATTTTCATGCTTCCAGGGGCCCTAAACACAAAATTTGTGGAATGGTTAAAAGTGCATGAAAATGACCAGTTCACATTTGTAGGTGAATCATCAGTTTTAGAACTAAAATTAGCATGTTTAAAGTGATTTTCATGCTTCCAGGGGCCCGGGAAGTGAATTAAATACCATTTGGAAGCATTTAATGTTCAAGCTAAAACAGCTGATTTTTGACAAAAGAGATAACACCCCCCATTACGTCATTCTTCAGAAAGGTGAAAAATGGTCCGTTTTCAAATGTTTTATTTTTGAACGTCAGTTCAACATTTGTAGGTGGATCTTCAGTTTTAGAGCTAAAATTAGCATGTTTAAAGTGATTTTCATGCTTCCAGGGGCCCTAAACACAAGATTTGTGGAATGGTTAAAAGTGCATGAAAAGGGCCAATTTACTCACTCTGAGTTCTCAAAAAGTGTTTCTTCACCCTGGGAAGTGAATTAAATACCATTTAGATCATTTAATGTTCAAGCAAAAACAGGTGATTTTTGACAAAAGAGATAACTCTCCTCATTACGTCATGCTTCAGAAAGGTGAAAAATGGTCCGTTTTCAAATGGTTTATTTTTGAACGTCAGTTCACATTTGTAGGTGGATCATCAGTTTTAGAGCTAAAATTAGCATGTTTAAAGTGATTTTCATGCTTCCAGGGGCCAGGGAAGTGAATTAAATACCATTTGGAGGCATTTAATGTTCAAGAAAATACAGCTGATTTTGGCAAAAGAGATAACACCCCCCATTACGTCATGCTTCAGAAAGGTGAAAAATGGTCTGTTTTTAAATGTTTTATTTTTGAATGTCAGTTCACATTTGTAGGTGGATCATCAGTTTTAGAGATAAAATTAGCATGTTTAAAGTAATTTTCATGCTTCCAGGGGCCCAGGAAGTGAATTAAATACCATTTGGAGGCATTTAATGTTCAAGCAAAAACAGGTGATTTTTGACAAAAGAGATAACACCCCCCATTACGTCATGCTTCAGAAAGGTGAAAAATGATCCGTTTTCAAATGTTTTATTGTTGAACGTCAGTTCACATTTGTAGGTGGATCATCAGTTTTAGAGCTAAAATTAGCATGTTTAAAGTGATTTTTATGTTCCCAGGGGCCCGGGAAGTGAATTAAATACCATTTGGAGGCATTTAATGTTCAAGCAAAAACAGGTGATTTTTGACAAGAGATAACACCCCCCATTACGTCATGCTTCAGAAAGGTGAAAAATGGTCCGTTTTCAAATGTTTTATTTTTGAACATCAGTTCAACATTTGTAGGTGGATCTTCAGTTTTAGAGCTAAAATTAGCATGTTTAAAGTGGTTTTCATGCTTCCAGGGGCCCTAAACACAAGATTTGTGGAATGGTTAAAAGTGCATGAAAAGGGCCAATTTACTCACTCTGAGTTCTCAAAAAGTGTTTCTTCACCCTGGGAAGTGAATTAAATACCATTTGGAGGCATTTAATGTTCAAGCAAAAACGGCTGATTTTTGACAAAAGAGATAACACCCCCCATTATGTCATGCTTCAGAAAGGTGAAAAATGGTCCATTTTCAAATGTTTTATTTTTGAACTTCAGTTCACATTTGTAGGTAGATTATCAGTTATAGAGCTAAAATTAGCATGTTTAAAGTGATTTTCATGCTTCCAGGGGCCCGGGAAGTGAATTAAATACCATTTGGAGGCATTTAATGTTCAAGCAAAAACAGGTGATTTTTGACAAAAGAGATAACACCCCCCATTACGTCATGCTTCAGAAAGGTGAAAAATGATCCGTTTTCAAATGTTTTATTGTTGAACGTCAGTTCACATTTGTAGGTGGATCATCAGTTTTAGAGCTAAAATTAGCATGTTTAAAGTGATTTTCATTCTCCCAGGGGCCCGGGAAGTGAATTAAATACCATTTGGAGGCATTTAATGTTCAAGCAAAAACAGGTGATTTTTGACAAGAGATAACACCCCCCATTACGTCATGCTTCAGAAAGGTGAAAAATGGTCCGTTTTCAAATGTTTTATTTTTGAACATCAGTTCACATTTGTAGGTGGATCATCAGTTTTAGAACTAAAATTAGCTTGTTTAAAGTGATTTTCATGCTTCCGGGGGCCCGGCAAGTGAATTAAATACCATTTGGAGGCATTTAATGTTCAAGCAAAAACAGGTGATTTTTGACAAAAGATATAACACCCCCCATTCCGTCATGCTTCAGAAAGGTGAAAAATGGTCCGTTTTCAAATGTTTTATTTTTGAACGTCAGTGCACATTTGTAGGTGGATCATCAGTTTTAGAGCTAAAATTAGCATGTTTAAAGTGATTTTCATGCTTCCAGGGGCCCTAAACACAAGATTTGTGGAATGGTTAAAAGTGCATGAAAATGACCAGTTCACATTTGTAGGTGAATCATCAGTTTTAGAACTAAAATTAGCATGTTTAAAGTGATTTTCATGCTTCCAGGGGCCCGGGAAGTGAATTAAATACCATTTGGAAGCATTTAATGTTCAAGCTAAAACAGCTGATTTTTGACAAAAGAGATAACACCCCCCATTACGTCATTCTTCAGAAAGGTGAAAAATGGTCCGTTTTCAAATGTTTTATTTTTGAACGTCAGTTCAACATTTGTAGGTGGATCTTCAGTTTTAGAGCTAAAATTAGCATGTTTAAAGTGATTTTCATGCTTCCAGGGGCCCTAAACACAAGATTTGTGGAATGGTTAAAAGTGCATGAAAAGGGCCAATTTACTCACTCTGAGTTCTCAAAAAGTGTTTCTTCACCCTGGGAAGTGAATTAAATACCATTTAGATCATTTAATGTTCAAGCAAAAACAGGTGATTTTTGACAAAAGAGATAACTCTCCTCATTACGTCATGCTTCAGAAAGGTGAAAAATGGTCCGTTTTCAAATGTTTTATTTTTGAACATCAGTTCACATTTGTAGGTGGATCATCAGTTTTAGAACTAAAATTAGCTTGTTTAAAGTGATTTTCATGCTTCCGGGGGCCCGGCAAGTGAATTAAATACCATTTGGAGGCATTTAATGTTCAAGCAAAAACAGGTGATTTTTGACAAGAGATAACACCCCCCATTACGTCATGCTTCAGAAAGGTGAAAAATGGTCCGTTTTCAAATGTTTTATTTTTGAACATCAGTTCACATTTGTAGGTGGATCATCAGTTTTAGAACTAAAATTAGCTTGTTTAAAGTGATTTTCATGCTTCCGGGGGCCCGGCAAGTGAATTAAATACCATTTGGAGGCATTTAATGTTCAAGCAAAAACAGGTGATTTTTGACAAAAGATATAACACCCCCCATTCCGTCATGCTTCAGAAAGGTGAAAAATGGTCCGTTTTCAAATGTTTTATTTTTGAACGTCAGTGCACATTTGTAGGTGGATCATCAGTTTTAGAGCTAAAATTAGCATGTTAAAGTGATTTTCATGCTTCCAGGGGCCCTAAACACAAGATTTGTGGAATGGTTAAAAGTGCATGAAAATGACCAGTTCACATTTGTAGGTGAATCATCAGTTTTAGAACTAAAATTAGCATGTTTAAAGTGATTTTCATGCTTCCAGGGGCCCGGGAAGTGAATTAAATACCATTTGGAAGCATTTAATGTTCAAGCTAAAACAGCTGATTTTTGACAAAAGAGATAACACCCCCCATTACGTCATTCTTCAGAAAGGTGAAAAATGGTCCGTTTTCAAATGGTTTATTTTTGAACGTCAGTTCACATTTGTAGGTGGATCATCAGTTTTAGAGCTAAAATTAGCATGTTTAAAGTGATTTTCATGCTTCCAGGGGCCAGGGAAGTGAATTAAATACCATTTGGAGGCATTTAATGTTCAAGAAAATACAGCTGATTTTGGCAAAAGAGATAACACCCCCCATTACGTCATGCTTCAGAAAGGTGAAAAATGGTCTGTTTTTAAATGTTTTATTTTTGAATGTCAGTTCACATTTGTAGGTGGATCATCAGTTTTAGAGATAAAATTAGCATGTTTAAAGTAATTTTCATGCTTCCAGGGGCCCAGGAAGTGAATTAAATACCATTTGGAGGCATTTAATGTTCAAGCAAAAACAGGTGATTTTTGACAAAAGAGATAACACCCCCCATTACGTCATGCTTCAGAAAGGTGAAAAATGATCCGTTTTCAAATGTTTTATTGTTGAACGTCAGTTCCCATTTGTAGGTGGATCATCAGTTTTAGAGCTAAAATTAGCATGTTTTAAGTGATTTTCATGCTCCCAGGGGCCCGGGAAGTGAATTAAATACCATTTGGAGGCATTTAATGTTCAAGCAAAAACAGGTGATTTTTGACAAGAGATAACACCCCCCATTACGTCATGCTTCAGAAAGGTGAAAAATGGTCCGTTTTCAAATGTTTTATTTTTGAACATCAGTTCACATTTGTAGGTGCATCATCAGTTTTAGAACTAAAATTAGCTTGTTTAAAGTGATTTTCATGCTTCCGGTGGCCCGGGAAGTGAATTAAATACCATTTGGAGGCATTTAATGTTCAAGCAAAAACAGGTGATTTTTGACAAAAGAGATAACACCCCCCATTACGTCATGCTTCAGAAAGGTGAAAAATGATCCGTTTTCAAATGTTTTATTGTTGAACGTCAGTTCACATTTGTAGGTGGATCATCAGTTTTAGAGCTAAAATTAGCATGTTTAAAGTGATTTTCATTCTCCCAGGGGCCCGGGAAGTGAATTAAATACCATTTGGAGGCATTTAATGTTCAAGCAAAAACAGGTGATTTTTGACAAGAGATAACACCCCCCATTACGTCATGCTTCAGAAAGGTGAAAAATGATCCGTTTTCAAATGTTTTATTGTTGAACGTCAGTTCACATTTGTAGGTGGATCATCAGTTTTAGAGCTAAAATTAGCATGTTTAAAGTGATTTTCATGCTTCCGGGGGCCCGGCAAGTGAATTAAATACCATTTGGAGGCATTTAATGTTCAAGCAAAAACAGGTGATTTTTGACAAAAGATATAACACCCCCCATTCCGTCATGCTTCAGAAAGGTGAAAAATGGTCTGTTTTCAAATGTTTTATTTTTGAACGTCAGTGCACATTTGTAGGTGGATCATCAGTTTTAGAGCTAAAATTAGCATGTTTAAAGTGATTTTCATGCTTCCAGGGGCCCTAAACACAAGATTTGTGGAATGGTTAAAAGTGCATGAAAATGACCAGTTCACATTTGTAGGTGAATCATCAGTTTTAGAACTAAAATTAGCATGTTTAAAGTGATTTTCATGCTTCCAGGGGCCCGGGAAGTGAATTAAATACCATTTGGAAGCATTTAATGTTCAAGCTAAAACAGCTGATTTTTGACAAAAGAGATAACACCCCCCATTACGTCATTCTTCAGAAAGGTGAAAAATGGTCCGTTTTCAAATGTTTTATTTTTGAACGTCAGTTCAACATTTGTAGGTGGATCTTCAGTTTTAGAGCTAAAATTAGCATGTTTAAAGTGATTTTCATGCTTCCAGGGGCCCTAAACACAAGATTTGTGGAATGGTTAAAAGTGCATGAAAAGGGCCAATTTACTCACTCTGAGTTCTCAAAAAGTGTTTCTTCACCCTGGGAAGTGAATTAAATACCATTTAGATCATTTAATGTTCAAGCAAAAACAGGTGATTTTTGACAAAAGAGATAACTCTCCTCATTACGTCATGCTTCAGAAAGGTGAAAAATGGTCCGTTTTCAAATGTTTTATTTTTGAACATCAGTTCACATTTGTAGGTGGATCATCAGTTTTAGAACTAAAATTAGCTTGTTTAAAGTGATTTTCATGCTTCCGGGGGCCCGGCAAGTGAATTAAATACCATTTGGAGGCATTTAATGTTCAAGCAAAAACAGGTGATTTTTGACAAGAGATAACACCCCCCATTACGTCATGCTTCAGAAAGGTGAAAAATGGTCCGTTTTCAAATGTTTTATTTTTGAACATCAGTTCACATTTGTAGGTGGATCATCAGTTTTAGAACTAAAATTAGCTTGTTTAAAGTGATTTTCATGCTTCCGGGGGCCCGGCAAGTGAATTAAATACCATTTGGAGGCATTTAATGTTCAAGCAAAAACAGGTGATTTTTGACAAAAGATATAACACCCCCCATTCCGTCATGCTTCAGAAAGGTGAAAAATGGTCCGTTTTCAAATGTTTTATTTTTGAACGTCAGTGCACATTTGTAGGTGGATCATCAGTTTTAGAGCTAAAATTAGCATGTTTAAAGTGATTTTCATGCTTCCAGGGGCCCTAAACACAAGATTTGTGGAATGGTTAAAAGTGCATGAAAATGACCAGTTCACATTTGTAGGTGAATCATCAGTTTTAGAACTAAAATTAGCATGTTTAAAGTGATTTTCATGCTTCCAGGGGCCCGGGAAGTGAATTAAATACCATTTGGAAGCATTTAATGTTCAAGCTAAAACAGCTGATTTTTGACAAAAGAGATAACACCCCCCATTACGTCATTCTTCAGAAAGGTGAAAAATGGTCCGTTTTCAAATGGTTTATTTTTGAACGTCAGTTCACATTTGTAGGTGGATCATCAGTTTTAGAGCTAAAATTAGCATGTTTAAAGTGATTTTCATGCTTCCAGGGGCCAGGGAAGTGAATTAAATACCATTTGGAGGCATTTAATGTTCAAGAAAATACAGCTGATTTTAGCAAAAGAGATAACACCCCCCATTACGTCATGCTTCAGAAAGGTGAAAAATGGTCTGTTTTTAAATGTTTTATTTTTGAATGTCAGTTCACATTTGTAGGTGGATCATCAGTTTTAGAGATAAAATTAGCATGTTTAAAGTAATTTTCATGCTTCCAGGGGCCCAGGAAGTGAATTAAATACCATTTGGAGGCATTTAATGTTCAAGCAAAAACAGGTGATTTTTGACAAAAGAGATAACACCCCCCATTACGTCATGCTTCAGAAAGGTGAAAAATGATCCGTTTTCAAATGTTTTATTGTTGAACGTCAGTTCCCATTTGTAGGTGGATCATCAGTTTTAGAGATAAAATTAGCATGTTTTAAGTGATTTTCATGCTCCCAGGGGCCCGGGAAGTGAATTAAATACCATTTGGAGGCATTTAATGTTCAAGCAAAAACAGGTGATTTTTGACAAGAGATAACACCCCCCATTACGTCATGCTTCAGAAAGGTGAAAAATGGTCCGTTTTCAAATGTTTTATTTTTGAACATCAGTTCACATTTGTAGGTGCATCATCAGTTTTAGAACTAAAATTAGCTTGTTTAAAGTGATTTTCATGCTTCCGGTGGCCCGGGAAGTGAATTAAATACCATTTGGAGGCATTTAATGTTCAAGCAAAAACAGGTGATTTTTGACAAAAGATATAAAACCCCCATTCCGTCATGCTTCAGAAAGGTGAAAAATGGTCCGTTTTCAAATGTTTTATTTTTGAACGTCAGTTCACATTTGTAGGTGGATCATCAGTTTTAGAGCTAAAATTAGCATGTTTAAAGTGATTTTCATGCTTCCAGGGGCCCTAAACACAAGATTTGTGGAATGGTTAAAAGTGCATGAAAATGACCAATTTACTTACTCTGCGGTCTCAAATGTGTTTCTTCACCCCGGGAAGTGAATTAAATACCATTTGGAGGCATTTAATGTTCAAGCAAAAACGGCTGATTTTTGACAAAAGAGATAACACCCCCCATTACGTCATGCTTCAGAAAGGTGAAAAATGATCAGTTTTCAAATGTTTTATTTTTGAACGTCAGTGCACATTTGTAGGTGGATCATCAGTTTTAGAGCTAAAATTAGCATGTTTAAAGTGATTTTCATGCTTCCAGGGCCCCGGGAAGTGAATTAAATACCATTTGGAGGCATTTAATGTTCGAGCAAAAACAGGTGATTTTTGACAAAAGAGATAACACCCCCATTCCGTCATGCTTCAGAAAGGTGAAAAACTGGTCCGTTTTCAAATGTTTTATTTTTGAACGTCAGTTCACATTTGTAGGTGAATCATCAGTTTTAGAACTAAAATTAGCATGTTTAAAGTGATTTTCATGCTTCCAGGGGCCCGAGAAGTGAATTAAATACCATTTGGAGGCATTTAATGTTCAAGCTAAAACAGCTGATTTTTGACAAAAGAGATAACACCCCCCATTACGTCATGCTTCAGAAAGGTGAAAAATGGTCCGTTTTCAATTGTTTTATTTTTGAACGTCAGTTCAACATTTGTAGGTGGATCTTCAGTTTTAGAGCTAAAATTAGCATGTTTAAAGTGGTTTTCATGCTTCCAGGGGCCCTAAACACAAGATTTGTGTTATGGTTAAAAGTGCATGAAAAGGGCCAATTTACTCACTCTGAGTTCTCAAAAAGTGTTTCTTCACCCTGGGAAGTGAATTAAATACCATTTGGAGGCATTTAATGTTCAAGCAAAAACGGCTGATTTTTGACAATAGAGATAACACCCCCCATTATGTCATGCTTCAGAAAGGTGAAAAATGGTCCATTTTCAAATGTTTTATTTTTGAACTTCAGTTCACATTTGTAGGTAGAATATCAGTTATAGAGCTAAAATTAGCATGTTTAAAGTGATTTTCATGCTTCCAGGGGCCCGGGAAGTGAATTAAATACCATTTGGAGGCATTTAATGTTCAAGCAAAAACAGGTGATTTTTGACAAAAGAGATAACACCCCCCATTACGTCATGCTTCAGAAAGGTGAAAAATGATCCGTTTTCAAATGTTTTATTGTTGAACGTCAGTTCACATTTGTAGGTGGATCATCAGTTTTAGAGCTAAAATTAGCATGTTTAAAGTGATTTTCATTCTCCCAGGGGCCCGGGAAGTGAATTAAATACCATTTGGAGGCATTTAATGTTCAAGCAAAAACAGGTGATTTTTGACAAAAGATATAACACCCCCCATTCCGTCATGCTTCAGAAAGGTGAAAAATGGTCCGTTTTCAAATGTTTTATTTTTGAACGTCAGTGCACATTTGTAGGTGGATCATCAGTTTTAGAGCTAAAATTAGCATGTTTAAAGTGATTTTCATGCTTCCAGGGGCCCTAAACACAAGATTTGTGGAATGGTTAAAAGTGCATGAAAATGACCAGTTCACATTTGTAGGTGAATCATCAGTTTTAGAACTAAAATTAGCATGTTTAAAGTGATTTTCATGCTTCCAGGGGCCCGGGAAGTGAATTAAATACCATTTGGAAGCATTTAATGTTCAAGCTAAAACAGCTGATTTTTGACAAAAGAGATAACACCCCCCATTACGTCATTCTTCAGAAAGGTGAAAAATGGTCCGTTTTCAAATGTTTTATTTTTGAACGTCAGTTCAACATTTGTAGGTGGATCTTCAGTTTTAGAGCTAAAATTAGCATGTTTAAAGTGATTTTCATGCTTCCAGGGGCCCTAAACACAAGATTTGTGGAATGGTTAAAAGTGCATGAAAAGGGCCAATTTACTCACTCTGAGTTCTCAAAAAGTGTTTCTTCACCCTGGGAAGTGAATTAAATACCATTTAGATCATTTAATGTTCAAGCAAAAACGGCTGATTTTTGACAATAGAGATAACTCTCCTCATTACGTCATGCTTCAGAAAGGTGAAAAATGGTCCGTTTTCAAATGGTTTATTTTTGAACGTCAGTTCACATTTGTAGGTGGATCATCAGTTTTAGAGCTAAAATTAGCATGTTTAAAGTGATTTTCATGCTTCCAGGGGCCAGGGAAGTGAATTAAATACCATTTGGAGGCATTTAATGTTCGAGCAAAAACAGGTGATTTTCGACAAAAGAGATACCACCCCCATTCCGTCATGCTTCAGAAAGGTGAAAAACTGGTCCGTTTTCAAATGTTTTATTTTTGAACGTTAGTTCACATTTGTAGGTGAATCATCAGTTTTAGAACTAAAATTAGCATGTTTAAAGTGATTTTCATGCTTCCAGGGGCCCGGGAAGTGAATTAAATACCATTTGGAGGCATTTAATGTTCAAGCTAAAACAGCTGATTTTTGACAAAAGAGATAACACCCCCCATTACGTCATGCTTCAGAAAGGTGAAAAATGGTCAGTTTTCAAATGTTTTATTTTTGAACGTCAGTTCACATTTGTAGGTGGATCTTCGGTTTTAGAGCTAAAATTAGCATGTTTAACGTGATTTTCATGCTTCCAGGGGCCCTAAACACAAGATTTGTGGAATGGTTAAAAGTGGATGAAAATGGCCAATTTACTCACTCTGAGTTCTCAAAAAGTGTTTCTTCACCCCGGGAAGTGAATTAAATACCATTTGAAGGCATTTAATGTTCAAGCAAAAACGGCTGATTTTTGGCAAAAGAGATAACACCCCCATTACGTCATGCTTCAGAAAGGTGAAAAATGATCCGTTTTCAAATGTTTTATTTTTGAACGTCAGTTCACATTTGTAGGTGGATCATCAGTTTTAGAGCTAAAATTAGCATGTTTAAAGTGATTTTCATGCTTCCAGGGGCCCGGGAAGTGAATTAAATACCATTTGGAGGCATTTAATGTTCGAGCAAAAACAGGTGATTTTCGACAAAAGAGATACCACCCCCATTCCGTCATGCTTCAGAAAGGTGAAAAACTGGTCCGTTTTCAAATGTTTTATTTTTGAACGTCAGTTCACATTTGTAGGTGAATCATCAGTTTTAGAACTAAAATTAGCATGTTTAAAGTGATTTTCATGCTTCCAGGGGCCCGGGAAGTGAATTAAATAGCATTTGGAGGCATTTAATGTTCAAGCTAAAACAGCTGATTTTTGACAAAAGAGATAACACCCCCCATTACGTCATGCTTCAGAAAGGTGAAAAATGGTCAGTTTTCAAATGTTTTATTTTTGAACGTCAGTTCACATTTGTAGGTGGATTTTCGGTTTTAGAGCTAAAATTAGCATGTTTAACGTGATTTTCATGCTTCCAGGGGCCAGGGAAGTGAATTAAATACCATTTGGAGGCATTTAATGTTCAAGCAAAAACAGCTGATTTTTGACAAAAGAGATAACACCCCCCATTACGTCATGCTTCAGAAAGGTGAGAAATGGTCTGTTTTCAAATGTTTTATTTTTGAACGTCAGTTCACATTTGTAGGTGGATCATCAGTTTTAGAGCTAAAATTAGCATGTTTAAAGTGATTTTCATGCTTTCAGGGGCCCTAAACACAAGATTTGTGGAATGGTTAAAAGTGGATGAAAATGGCCAATTTACTCACTCTGAGTTCTCAAAAAGTGTTTCTTCACCCCGGGAAGTGAATTAAATACCATTTGGAGGCATTTAATGTTCAAGCAAAAACGGCTGATTTTTGACAAAAGGGATAACACCCCCCATTATGTCATGCTTCAGAAAGGTGAAAAATGGTGCATTTTCAAATGTTTTATTTTTGAACTTCAGTTCACATTTGTAGGTAGATTATCAGTTATAGAGCTAAAATTAGCATGTTTAAAGTGATTTTCATGCTTCCAGGGGCCCGGGAAGTGAATTAAATACCATTTGGAGGCATTTAATGTTCAAGCAAAAACAGGTGATTTTTGACAAAAGATATAACACCCCCCATTCCGTCATGCTTCAGAAAGGTGAAATATGGTCCGTTTTCAAATGTTTTATTTTTGAACGTCAGTTCACATTTGTAGGTGGATCATCAGTTTTAGAGCTAAAATTAGCATGTTTAAAGTGATTTTCATGCTTCCAGGGGCCCTAAACACAAGATTTGTGGAATGGTCAAAAGTGCATGAAAATGGCCAATTTACTTACTCTGAGGTCTCAAATGTGTTTCTTCACCCCGGGAAGTGAATTAAATACCATTTGGAGGCATTTAATGTTCAAGCAAAAACGGCTGATTTTTGGCAAAAGAGATAACACCCCCATTACGTCATGCTTCAGAAAGGTGAAAAATGATCCGTTGTCAAATGTTTTATTTTTGAACGTCAGTTCACATTTGTAGGTGGATCATCAGTTTTAGAGCTAAAATTAGCATGTTTAAAGTGATTTTCATGCTTCCAGGGGCCCGGGAAGTGAATTAAATACCATTTGGAGGCATTTTATGTTCGAGCAAAAACAGGTGATTTTCGACAAAAGAGATACCACCCCCATTCCGTCATGCTTCAGAAAGGTGAAAAACTGGTCCGTTTTCAAATATTTTATTTTTGAACGTCAGTTCACATTTGTAGGTGAATCATCAGTTTTAGAACTAAAATTAGCATGTTTAAAGTGATTTTCATGCTTCCAGGGGCCCGGGAAGTGAATTAAATAGCATTTGGAGGCATTTAATGTTCAAGCTAAAACAGCTGATTTTTGACAAAAGAGATAACACCCCCCATTACGTCATGCTTCAGAAAGGTGAAAAATGGTCCGTTTTCAAATGTTTTATTTTTGAACGTCAGTTCACATTTGTAGGTGGATCTTCGGTTTTAGAGCTAAAATTAGCATGTTTAACGTGATTTTCATGCTTCCAGGGGCCCTAAACACAAGATTTGTGGAATGGTTAAAAGTGGATGAAAATGGCCAATTTACTCACTCTGAGTTCTCAGAAAGTGTTTCTTCACCCCGGAAAGTGAATTAAATACCATTTGAAGGCATTTAATGTTCAAGCAAAAACTGCAGATTTTTGACAAAAGAGATAACACCCCCCATTACGTCATGCTTCAGAAAGGTGAAAAATGGTCCATTTTCAAATGTTTTATTTTTTGAACTTCAGTTCACATTTGTAGGTAGATTATCAGTTATAGAGCTAAAATTAGCATGTTTAAAGTGATTTTCATGCTTCCAGGGGCCCGGGAAGTGAATTAAATACAATTTGGAGGCATTTAATGTTCAAGCAAAAACAGGTGATTTTTGACAAAAGAGATAACACCCCCCATTACGTCATGCTTCAGAAAGGTGAAAAATGAATCGTTTTCAAATGTTTTATTTTTGAACGTCAGTTCACATTTGTAGGTGGATCATCAGTTTTAGAGCTAAAATTAGCATGTTTAAAGTGATTTTCATGCTCCCAGGGGCCCGGGAAGTGAATTAAATACAATTTGGAGGCATTTAATGTTCAAGCAAAAACAGGTGATTTTTGACAAAAGAGATAACACCCCCGTTACGTCATGATTCAGAAAGGTGAAAAATGGTCCGTTTTCAAATGTTTTATTTTTGAACGTCAGTTCACATTTGTAGGTGGATTATCAGTTTTACAGCTAAAATTAGCATGTTTAAAGTGATTTTCATGCTTCCAGGGGCCCTAAACACAAGATGTGTGGAATGGTTAAAAGTGCATGAAAATGACCAATTTACTTACTCTGAGGTCTCAAATGTGTTTCTTCACCCCGGGAAGTGAATTAAATACCATTTGGAGGCATTTAATGTTCGAGCAAAAACAGGTGATTTTTGACAAAAGAGATAACACCCCCATTCCGTAATGCTTCAGAAAGGTGAAAAACTGGTCCGTTTTCAAATGTTTTATTTTTGAACGTCAGTTCACATTTGTAGGTGAATCATCAGTTTTAGAACTAAAATTAGCATGTTTAAAGTGATTTTCATGCTTCCAGGGGCCCGGGAAGTGAATTAAATACCATTTGGAGGCATTTAATGTTCAAGCTAAAACAGCTGATTTTTGACAAAAGAGATAACACCCACCATTACGGCATGCTTCAGAAAGGTGAAAAATGGTCCGTTTTCAAATGTTTTATTTTTGAACGTCAGTTCAACATTTGTAGGTGGATCTTCAGTTTTAGAGCTAAAATTAGCATGTTTAAAGTGATGTTCATGCTTCCAGGGGCCCTAAACACAAGATTTGTGGAATGGTTAAAAGTGGATGAAAATGGCCAATTTACTCACTCTGAGTTCTCAAAAAGTGTTTCTTCACCCCGGGAAGTGAATTAAATACCATTTGGAGGCATTTAATGTTCAAGCAAAATCGGCTGATTTTTGACAAAAGAGATAACACCCCCATGACGTCATGCTTCAGAAAGGTGAAAAATGATCCGTTTTCAAATGTTTTATTTTTGAACGTCAGTTCACATTTGTAGGTGGATCATCAGTTTTAGAGCTAAAATTAGCATGTTTAAAGTGATTTTCATGCTTCCAGGGGCCCGGGAAGTGAATTAAATACCATTTGGAGGCATTTAATGTTCAAGCAAAAACAGGAGATTTTTGACAAAAGAGATAAAACCCCCCATTCCGTCATGCTTCAGAAAGGTGAAAATGGTCCGTTTTCAAATGTTTTATTTTTGAACGTCAGTTCACATTTGTAGGTGGATCATCAGTTTTAGAACTAAAATTAGCATGTTTAAAGTGATTTTCATGCTTCCAGGGGCCCGGGAAGTGAATTAAATACCATTTGGAGGCATTTTATGTTCGAGCAAAAACAGGTGATTTTCGACAAAAGAGATACCACCCCCATTCCGTCATGCTTCAGAAAGGTGAAAAACTGGTCCGTTTTCAAATATTTTATTTTTGAACGTCAGTTCACATTTGTAGGTGAATCATCAGTTTTAGAACTAAAATTAGCATGTTTAAAGTGATTTTCATGCTTCCAGGGGCCCGGGAAGTGAATTAAATAGCATTTGGAGGCATTTAATGTTCAAGCTAAAACAGCTGATTTTTGACAAAAGAGATAACACCCCCCATTACGTCATGCTTCAGAAAGGTGAAAAATGGTCCGTTTTCAAATGTTTTATTTTTGAACGTCAGTTCACATTTGTAGGTGGATCTTCGGTTTTAGAGCTAAAATTAGCATGTTTAACGTGATTTTCATGCTTCCAGGGGCCCTAAACACAAGATTTGTGGAATGGTTAAAAGTGGATGAAAATGGCCAATTTACTCACTCTGAGTTCTCAGAAAGTGTTTCTTCACCCCGGGAAGTGAATTAAATACCATTTGAAGGCATTTAATGTTCAAGCAAAAACTGCAGATTTTTGACAAAAGAGATAACACCCCCCATTACGTCATGCTTCAGAAAGGTGAAAAATGGTCCATTTTCAAATGTTTTATTTTTTGAACTTCAGTTCACATTTGTAGGTAGATTATTAGTTATAGAGCTAAAATTAGCATGTTTAAAGTGATTTTCATGCTTCCAGGGGCCCGGGAAGTGAATTAAATACAATTTGGAGGCATTTAATGTTCAAGCAAAAACAGGTGATTTTTGACAAAAGAGATAACACCCCCCATTACGTCATGCTTCAGAAAGGTGAAAAATGAATCGTTTTCAAATGTTTTATTTTTGAACGTCAGTTCACATTTGTAGGTGGATCATCAGTTTTAGAGCTAAAATTAGCATGTTTAAAGTGATTTTCATGCTCCCAGGGGCCCGGGAAGTGAATTAAATACAATTTGGAGGCATTTAATGTTCAAGCAAAAACAGGTGATTTTTGACAAAAGAGATAACACCCCCGTTACGTCATGATTCAGAAAGGTGAAAAATGGTCCGTTTTCAAATGTTTTATTTTTGAACGTCAGTTCACATTTGTAGGTGGATTATCAGTTTTACAGCTAAAATTAGCATGTTTAAAGTGATTTTCATGCTTCCAGGGGCCCTAAACACAAGATGTGTGGAATGGTTAAAAGTGCATGAAAATGACCAATTTACTTACTCTGAGGTCTCAAATGTGTTTCTTCACCCCGGGAAGTGAATTAAATACCATTTGGAGGCATTTAATGTTCGAGCAAAAACAGGTGATTTTTGACAAAAGAGATAACACCCCCATTCCGTAATGCTTCAGAAAGGTGAAAAACTGGTCCGTTTTCAAATGTTTTATTTTTGAACGTCAGTTCACATTTGTAGGTGAATCATCAGTTTTAGAACTAAAATTAGCATGTTTAAAGTGATTTTCATGCTTCCAGGGGCCCGGGAAGTGAATTAAATACCATTTGGAGGCATTTAATGTTCAAGCTAAAACAGCTGATTTTTGACAAAAGAGATAACACCCACCATTACGGCATGCTTCAGAAAGGTGAAAAATGGTCCGTTTTCAAATGTTTTATTTTTGAACGTCAGTTCAACATTTGTAGGTGGATCTTCAGTTTTAGAGCTAAAATTAGCATGTTTAAAGTGATGTTCATGCTTCCAGGGGCCCTAAACACAAGATTTGTGGAATGGTTAAAAGTGCATGAAAAGGGCCAATTTACTCATTCTGTGTTCTCAAAAAGTGTTTCTTCACCCTGGGAAGTGAATTAAATACCATTTGGAGCATTTAATGTTCAAGCAAAAACAGGTGATTTTTGACAAAAGAGATAACTCTCCTCATTACGTCATGCTTCAGAAAGGTGAAACATGGTCCGTTTTCAAATGGTTTATTTTTGAACGTCAGTTCACATTTGTAGGTGGATCATCAGTTTTAGAGCTAAAATTAGCATGTTTAAAGTGATTTTCATGCTTCCAGGGGCCAGGGAAGTGAATTAAATACCATTTGGAGGCATTTAATGTTCAAGAAAATACAGCTGATTTTGGCAAAGAGATAACACCCCCCCATTACGTCATGCTTCAGAAAGGTGAAAAATGGTCCGTTTTCAAATGTTTTATTTTTGAACGTCAGTTCAACATTTGTAGGTGGATCTTCAGTTTTAGAGCTAAAATTAGCATGTTTAAAGTGATGTTCATGCTTCCAGGGGCCCTAAACACAAGATTTGTGGAATGGTTAAAAGTGGATGAAAATGGCCAATTTACTCACTCTGAGTTCTCAAAAAGTGTTTCTTCACCCCGGGAAGTGAATTAAATACCATTTGGAGGCATTTAATGTTCAAGCAAAATCGGCTGATTTTTGACAAAAGAGATAACACCCCCATGACGTCATGCTTCAGAAAGGTGAAAAATGATCCGTTTTCAAATGTTTTATTTTTGAACGTCAGTTCACATTTGTAGGTGGATCATCAGTTTTAGAGCTAAAATTAGCATGTTTAAAGTGATTTTCATGCTTCCAGGGGCCCGGGAAGTGAATTAAATACCATTTGGAGGCATTTAATGTTCAAGCAAAAACAGGAGATTTTTGACAAAAGAGATAAAACCCCCCATTCCGTCATGCTTCAGAAAGGTGAAAATGGTCCGTTTTCAAATGTTTTATTTTTGAACGTCAGTTCACATTTGTAGGTGGATCATCAGTTTTAGAACTAAAATTAGCATGTTTAAAGTGATTTTCATGCTTCCAGGGCCCCGGGAAGTGAATTAAATAACATTTGGAGGCATTTAATGTTCAAGCTAAAACAGCTGATTTTTGACATTAGAGAAAACACCCCCATTACGTCATGCTTCAGAAAGGTGAAAAATGGTCCATTTTCAAATGTTTTATTTTTGAACATCAGTTCACATTTGTAGGTGGATCATCAGTTTTAGAACTAAAATTACCATGTTTAAAGTGATTTTCATGCTTCCAGGGGCCCGGGAAGTGAATTAAATACCATTTGGAGGCATTTAATGTTCAAGCTAAAACAGCTGGTTTTTGACAAAAGAGATAACACCCCCCCATTACGTCATGCTTCAGAAAGGTGAAAAATGGTCCGTTTTCAAATGTTTTATTTTTGAACGTCAGTTCAACATTTGTAGGTGGATCTTCAGTTTTAGAGCTAAAATTAGCATGTTTAAAGTGATTTTCATGCTTCCAGGGGCCCTAAACACAAGATTTGTGGAATGGTTAAAAGTGCATGAAAAGGGCCAATTTACTCACTCTGAGTTCTCAAAAAGTGTTTCTTCACCCTGGGAAGTCAATTAAATACCATTTGGAGCATTTAATGTTCAAGCAAAAACAGGTGATTTTTGACAAAAGAGATAACTCTCCTCATTCCGTCATGCTTCAGAAAGGTGAAAAATGGTCCGTTTTCAAATGGTTTATTTTTTAACGTCAGTTCACATTTGTAGGTGGATCATCAGTTTTAGAGCTAAAATTAGCATGTTTAAAGTGATTTTCATGCTTCCAGGGGCCAGGGAAGTGAATTAAATACCATTTGGAGGCATTTAATGTTCAAGCAAAAACAGCTGAATGTTGACAAAAGAGATAACACCCCCCCATTACGTCATGCTTCAGAAAGGTGAAAAATGGTCCATTTTCAAATGTTTTATTTTTGAACGTCAGTTCACATTTGTAGGTGGATCATCAGTTTTAGAGCTAAAATTAGCATGTTTAAAGTGATTTTCATGCTTCCAGGGGCCCTAAACACAAGATTTGTGGAATGGTTAAAAGTGGATGAAAATGGCCAATTTACTCACTCTGAGTTCTCAAAAAGTGTTTCTTCACCCCGGGAAGTGAATTAAATACCATTTGGAGGCATTTAATGTTCAAGCAAAAACGGCTGATTTTTTACAAAAGAGATAACACCCCCCATCATGTCATGCTTCAGAAAGGTGAAAAATGGTCCATTTTCAAATGTTTTATTTTTGAACTTCAGTTCACATTTGTAGGTAGATTATCAGTTATAGAGCTAAAATTAGCATGTTTAAAGTGATTTTCATGCTTCCAGGGGCCCGGGAAGTGAATTAAATACCATTTGGAGGCATTTAATGTTCAAGCAAAAACAGGTGATTTTTGACAAAAGAGATAACACCCCCCATTACGTCATGCTTCAGAAAGGTGAAAAATGATCCGTTTTCAAATGTTTTATTGTTGAACGTCAGTTCACATTTGTAGGTGGATCATCAGTTTTGGAGCTAAAATTAGCATGTTTAAAGTGATTTTCATGCTCCCAGGGGCCCGGGAAGTGAATTAAATACCATTTGGAGGCATTTAATGTTCAAGCAAAAACAGGTGATTTTTGACAAGAGATAACACCCCCCATTACGTCATGCTTCAGAAAGGTGAAAAATGGTCCGTTTTCAAATGTTTTATTTTTGAACATCAGTTCACATTTGTAGGTGGATCATCAGTTTTAGAAATAAAATTAGCTTGTTTAAAGTGATTTTCATGCTTCCGGGGGCCCGGGAAGTGAATTAAATACCATTTGGAGGCATTTAATGTTCAAGCAAAAACAGGTGATTTTTGACAAAAGATATAACACCCCCCATTCCGTCATGCTTCAGAAAGGTGAAAAATGGTCAGTTTTCAAATGTTTTATTTTTGAACGTCAGTTCACATTTGTAGGTGGATCATCAGTTTTAGAGCTAAAATTAGCATGTTTAAAGTGATTTTCATGCTTCCAGGGGCCCTAAACACAAGATTTGTGGAATGGTTAAAAGTGCATGAAAATGACCAATTTACTTACTCTGCGGTTTCAAATGTGTTTCTTCACCCCGGGAAGTGAATTAAATACCATTTGGAGGCATTTAATGTTCAAGCAAAAACGGCTGATTTTTGACAAAAGAGATAACACCCCCCATTACGTCATGCTTCAGAAAGGTGAAAAATGGTCCGTTTTCAAATGTTTTATTTTTGAACGTCAGTTCAACATTTGTAGGTGGATCTTCAGTTTTAGAGCTAAAATTAGCATGTTTAAAGTGATTTTCATGCTTCCAGGGGCCCTAAACACAAGATTTGTGGAATGGTTAAAAGTGGATGAAAATGGCCAATTTACTCACTCTGAGTTCTCAAAAAGTGTTTCTTCACCCCGGGAAGTGAATTAAATACCATTTGGAGGCATTTAATGTTCAAGCAAAATCGGCTGATTTTTGACAAAAGAGATAACACCCCCATGACGTCATGCTTCAGAAAGGTGAAAAATGATCCGTTTTCAAATGTTTTATTTTTGAACGTCAGTTCACATTTGTAGGTGGATCATCAGTTTTAGAGCTAAAATTAGCATGTTTAAAGTGATTTTCATGCTTCCAGGGGCCCGGGAAGTGAATTAAATACCATTTGGAGGCATTTAATGTTCAAGCAAAAACAGGAGATTTTTGACAAAAGAGATAAAACCCCCCATTCCGTCATGCTTCAGAAAGGTGAAAATGGTCCGTTTTCAAATGTTTTATTTTTGAACGTCAGTTCACATTTGTAGGTGGATCATCAGTTTTAGAACTAAAATTAGCATGTTTAAAGTGATTTTCATGCTTCCAGGGCCCCGGGAAGTGAATTAAATACCATTTGGAGGCATTTAATGTTCAAGCTAAAACAGCTGATTTTTGACATTAGAGAAAACACCCCCATTACGTCATGCTTCAGAAAGGTGAAAAATGGTCCATTTTCAAATGTTTTATTTTTGAACATCAGTTCACATTTGTAGGTGGATCATCAGTTTTAGAACTAAAATTACCATGTTTAAAGTGATTTTCATGCTTCCAGGGGCCCGGGAAGTGAATTAAATACCATTTGGAGGCATTTAATGTTCAAGCTAAAACAGCTGGTTTTTGACAAAAGAGATAACACCCCCCCATTACGTCATGCTTCAGAAAGGTGAAAAATGGTCCGTTTTCAAATGTTTTATTTTTGAACGTCAGTTCAACATTTGTAGGTGGATCTTCAGTTTTAGAGCTAAAATTAGCATGTTTAAAGTGATTTTCATGCTTCCAGGGGCCCTAAACACAAGATTTGTGGAATGGTTAAAAGTGCATGAAAAGGGCCAATTTACTCACTCTGAGTTCTCAAAAAGTGTTTCTTCACCCTGGGAAGTCAATTAAATACCATTTGGAGCATTTACTGTTCAAGCAAAAACAGGTGATTTTTGACAAAACAGATAACTCTCCTCATTCCGTCATGCTTCAGAAAGGTGAAAAATGGTCCGTTTTCAAATGGTTTATTTTTTAACGTCAGTTCACATTTGTAGGTGGATCATCAGTTTTAGAGCTAAAATTAGCATGTTTAAAGTGATTTTCATGCTTCCAGGGGCCAGGGAAGTGAATTAAATACCATTTGGAGGCATTTAATGTTCAAGCAAAAACAGCTGAATTTTGACAAAAGAGATAACACCCCCCCATTACGTCATGCTTCAGAAAGGTGAAAAATGGTCCATTTTCAAATGTTTTATTTTTGAACGTCAGTTCACATTTGTAGGTGGATCATCAGTTTTAGAGCTAAAATTAGCATGTTTAAAGTGATTTTCATGCTTCCAGGGGCCCTAAACACAAGATTTGTGGAATGGTTAAAAGTGGATGAAAATGGCCAATTTACTCACTCTGAGTTCTCAAAAAGTGTTTCTTCACCCCGGGAAGTGAATTAAATACCATTTGGAGGCATTTAATGTTCAAGCAAAAACGGCTGATTTTTGACAAAAGAGATAACACCCCCCATTATGTCATGCTTCAGAAAGGTGAAAAATGGTCCATTTTCAAATGTTTTATTTTTGAACTTCAGTTCACATTTGTAGGTAGATTATCAGTTATAGAGCTAAAATTAGCATGTTTAAAGTGATTTTCATGCTTCCAGGGGCCCGGGAAAAGAATTAAATACCATTTGGAGGCATTTAATGTTCAAGCAAAAACAGGTGATTTTTGACAAAAGAGATAACACCCCCCATTACGTCATGCTTCAGAAAGGTGAAAAATGATCCGTTTTCAAATGTTTTATTGTTGAACGTCAGTTCACATTTGTAGGTGGATCATCAGTTTTGGAGCTAAAATTAGCATGTTTAAAGTGATTTTCATGCTCCCAGGGGCCCGGGAAGTGAATTAAATACCATTTGGAGGCATTTAATGTTCAAGCAAAAACAGGTGATTTTTGACAAGAGATAACACCCCCCATTACGTCATGCTTCAGAAAGGTGAAAAATGGTCCGTTTTCAAATGTTTTATTTTTGAACATCAGTTCACATTTGTAGGTGGATCATCAGTTTTAGAAATAAAATTAGCTTGTTTAAAGTGATTTTCATGCTTCCGGGGGCCCGGGAAGTGAATTAAATACCATTTGGAGGCATTTAATGTTCAAGCAAAAACAGGTGATTTTTGACAAAAGATATAACACCCCCCATTCCGTCATGCTTCAGAAAGGTGAAAAATGGTCAGTTTTCAAATGCTTTATTTTTGAACGTCAGTTCACATTTGTAGGTGGATCATCAGTTTTAGAGCTAAAATTAGCATGTTTAAAGTGATTTTCATGCTTCCAGGGGCCCTAAACACAAGATTTGTGGAATGGTTAAAAGTGGATGAAAATGGCCAATTTACTCACTCAGAGTTCTCAAAAAGTGTTTCTTCACCCCGGGAAGTGAATTAAATACCATTTGGAGGCATTTAATGTTCAAGCAAAAACGGCTGATTTTTGACAAAAGAGATAACACCCCCCATTATGTCATGCTTCAGAAAGGTGAAAAATGGTCCATTTTCAAATGTTTTATTTTTGAACTTCAGTTCACATTTGTAGGTAGATTATCAGTTATAGAGCTAAAATTAGCATGTTTAAAGTGATTGTCATGCTTCCAGGGGCCCGGGAAGTGAATTAAATACCATTTGGAGGCATTTAATGTTCAAGCAAAAACAGGTGATTTTTGACAAAAGAGATAACACCCCCCATTACGTCATGCTTCAGAAAGGTGAAAAATGATCCGTTTTCAAACGTTTTATTGTTGAACGTCAGTTCACATTTGTAGGTGGATCATCAGTTTTGGAGCTAAAATTAGCATGTTTAAAGTGATTTTCATGCTCCCAGGGGCCCGGGAAGTGAATTAAATACCATTTGGAGGCATTTAATGTTCAAGCAAAAACAGGTGATTTTTGACAAGAGATAACACCCCCCATTACGTCATGCTTCAGAAAGGTGAAAAATGGTCCGTTTTCAAATGTTTTATTTTTGAACATCAGTTCACATTTGTAGGTGGATCATCAGTTTTAGAAATAAAATTAGCTTGTTTAAAGTGATTTTCATGCTTCCGGGGGCCCGGGAAGTGAATTAAATACCATTTGGAGGCATTTAATGTTCAAGCAAAAACAGGTGATTTTTGACAAAAGATATAACACCCCCCATTCCGTCATGCTTCAGAAAGGTGAAAAATGGTCAGTTTTCAAATGTTTTATTTTTGAACGTCAGTTCACATTTGTAGGTGGATCATCAGTTTTAGAGCTAAAATTAGCATGTTTAAAGTGATTTTCATGCTTCCAGGGGCCCTAAACACAAGATTTGTGGAATGGTTAAAAGTGCATGAAAATGACCAATTTACTTACTCTGCGGTTTCAAATGTGTTTCTTCACCCCGGGAAGTGAATTAAATACCATTTGGAGGCATTTAATGTTCAAGCAAAAACGGCTGATTTTTGACAAAAGAGATAACACCCCCCATTACGTCATGCTTCAGAAAGGTGAAAAATGGTCCGTTTTCAAATGTTTTATTTTTGAACGTCAGTTCAACATTTGTAGGTGGATCTTCAGTTTTAGAGCTAAAATTAGCATGTTTAAAGTGATTTTCATGCTTCCAGGGGCCCTAAACACAAGATTTGTGGAATGGTTAAAAGTGGATGAAAATGGCCAATTTACTCACTCTGAGTTCTCAAAAAGTGTTTCTTCACCCCGGGAAGTGAATTAAATACCATTTGGAGGCATTTAATGTTCAAGCAAAATCGGCTGATTTTTGACAAAAGAGATAACACCCCCATGACGTCATGCTTCAGAAAGGTGAAAAATGATCCGTTTTCAAATGTTTTATTTTTGAACGTCAGTTCACATTTGTAGGTGGATCATCAGTTTTAGAGCTAAAATTAGCATGTTTAAAGTGATTTTCATGCTTCCAGGGGCCCGGGAAGTGAATTAAATACCATTTGGAGGCATTTAATGTTCAAGCAAAAACAGGAGATTTTTGACAAAAGAGATAAAACCCCCCATTCCGTCATGCTTCAGAAAGGTGAAAATGGTCCGTTTTCAAATGTTTTATTTTTGAACGTCAGTTCACATTTGTAGGTGGATCATCAGTTTTAGAACTAAAATTAGCATGTTTAAAGTGATTTTCATGCTTCCAGGGCCCCGGGAAGTGAATTAAATACCATTTGGAGGCATTTAATGTTCAAGCTAAAACAGCTGATTTTTGACATTAGAGAAAACACCCCCATTACGTCATGCTTCAGAAAGGTGAAAAATGGTCCATTTTCAAATGTTTTATTTTTGAACATCAGTTCACATTTGTAGGTGGATCATCAGTTTTAGAACTAAAATTACCATGTTTAAAGTGATTTTCATGCTTCCAGGGGCCCGGGAAGTGAATTAAATACCATTTGGAGGCATTTAATGTTCAAGCTAAAACAGCTGGTTTTTGACAAAAGAGATAACACCCCCCCATTACGTCATGCTTCAGAAAGGTGAAAAATGGTCCGTTTTCAAATGTTTTATTTTTGAACGTCAGTTCAACATTTGTAGGTGGATCTTCAGTTTTAGAGCTAAAATTAGCATGTTTAAAGTGATTTTCATGCTTCCAGGGGCCCTAAACACAAGATTTGTGGAATGGTTAAAAGTGCATGAAAAGGGCCAATTTACTCACTCTGAGTTCTCAAAAAGTGTTTCTTCACCCTGGGAAGTCAATTACATACCATTTGGAGCATTTAATGTTCAAGCAAAAACAGGTGATTTTTGACAAAAGAGATAACTCTCCTCATTCCGTCATGCTTCAGAAAGGTGAAAAATGGTCCGTTTTCAAATGGTTTATTTTTTAACGTCAGTTCACATTTGTAGGTGGATCATCAGTTTTAGAGCTAAAATTAGCATGTTTAAAGTGATTTTCATGCTTCCAGGGGCCAGGGAAGTGAATTAAATACCATTTGGAGGCATTTAATGTTCAAGCAAAAACAGCTGAATTTTGACAAAAGAGATAACACCCCCCCATTACGTCATGCTTCAGAAAGGTGAAAAATGGTCCATTTTCAAATGTTTTATTTTTGAACGTCAGTTCACATTTGTAGGTGGATCATCAGTTTTAGAGCTAAAATTAGCATGTTTAAAGTGATTTTCATGCTTCCAGGGGCCCTAAACACAAGATTTGTGGAATGGTTAAAAGTGGATGAAAATGGCCAATTTACTCACTCTGAGTTCTCAAAAAGTGTTTCTTCACCCCGGGAAGTGAATTAAATACCATTTGGAGGCATTTAATGTTCAAGCAAAAACGGCTGATTTTTGACAAAAGAGATAACACCCCCCATTATGTCATGCTTCAGAAAGGTGAAAAATGGTCCATTTTCAAATGTTTTATTTTTGAACTTCAGTTCACATTTGTAGGTAGATTATCAGTTATAGAGCTAAAATTAGCATGTTTAAAGTGATTTTCATGCTTCCAGGGGCCCGGGAAGTGAATTAAATACCATTTCGAGGCATTTAATGTTCAAGCAAAAACAGGTGATTTTTGACAAAAGAGATAACACCCCCCATTACGTCATGCTTCAGAAAGGTGAAAAATGATCCGTTTTCAAATGTTTTATTGTTGAACGTCAGTTCACATTTGTAGGTGGATCATCAGTTTTGGAGCTAAAATTAGCATGTTTAAAGTGATTTTCATGCTCCCAGGGGCCCGGGAAGTGAATTAAATACCATTTGGAGGCATTTAATGTTCAAGCAAAAACAGGTGATTTTTGACAAGAGATAACACCCCCCATTACGTCATGCTTCAGAAAGGTGAAAAATGGTCCGTTTTCAAATGTTTTATTTTTGAACATCAGTTCACATTTGTAGGTGGATCATCAGTTTTAGAAATAAAATTAGCTTGTTTAAAGTGATTTTCATGCTTCCGGGGGCCCGGGAAGTGAATTAAATACCATTTGGAGGCATTTAATGTTCAAGCAAAAACAGGTGATTTTTGACAAAAGATATAACACCCCCCATTCCGTCATGCTTCAGAAAGGTGAAAAATGGTCAGTTTTCAAATGTTTTATTTTTGAACGTCAGTTCACATTTGTAGGTGGATCATCAGTTTTAGAGCTAAAATTAGCATGTTTAAAGTGATTTTCATGCTTCCAGGGGCCCTAAACACAAGATTTGTGGAATGGTTAAAAGTGGATGAAAATGGCCAATTTACTCACTCAGAGTTCTCAAAAAGTGTTTCTTCACCCCGGGAAGTGAATTAAATACCATTTGGAGGCATTTAATGTTCAAGCAAAAACGGCTGATTTTTGACAAAAGAGATAACACCCCCCATTATGTCATGCTTCAGAAAGGTGAAAAATGGTCCATTTTCAAATGTTTTATTTTTGAACTTCAGTTCACATTTGTAGGTAGATTATCAGTTATAGAGCTAAAATTAGCATGTTTAAAGTGATTGTCATGCTTCCAGGGGCCCGGGAAGTGAATTAAATACCATTTGGAGGCATTTAATGTTCAAGCAAAAACAGGTGATTTTTGACAAAAGAGATAACACCCCCCATTACGTCATGCTTCAGAAAGGTGAAAAATGATCCGTTTTCAAATGTTTTATTGTTGAACGTCAGTTCACATTTGTAGGTGGATCATCAGTTTTGGAGCTAAAATTAGCATGTTTAAAGTGATTTTCATGCTCCCAGGGGCCCGGGAAGTGAATTAAATACCATTTGGAGGCATTTAATGTTCAAGCAAAAACAGGTGATTTTTGACAAGAGATAACACCCCCCATTACGTCATGCTTCAGAAAGGTGAAAAATGGTCCGTTTTCAAATGTTTTATTTTTGAACATCAGTTCACATTTGTAGGTGGATCATCAGTTTTAGAAATAAAATTAGCTTGTTTAAAGTGATTTTCATGCTTCCGGGGGCCCGGGAAGTGAATTAAATACCATTTGGAGGCATTTAATGTTCAAGCAAAAACAGGTGATTTTTGACAAAAGATATAACACCCCCCATTCCGTCATGCTTCAGAAAGGTGAAAAATGGTCAGTTTTCAAATGTTTTATTTTTGAACGTCAGTTCACATTTGTAGGTGGATCATCAGTTTTAGAGCTAAAATTAGCATGTTTAAAGTGATTTTCATGCTTCCAGGGGCCCTAAACACAAGATTTGTGGAATGGTTAAAAGTGCATGAAAATGACCAATTTACTTACTCTGCGGTTTCAAATGTGTTTCTTCACCCCGGGAAGTGAATTAAATACCATTTGGAGGCATTTAATGTTCAAGCAAAAACGGCTGATTTTTGACAAAAGAGATAACACCCCCCATTACGTCATGCTTCAGAAAGGTGAAAAATGGTCCGTTTTCAAATGTTTTATTTTTGAACGTCAGTTCAACATTTGTAGGTGGATCTTCAGTTTTAGAGCTAAAATTAGCATGTTTAAAGTGATTTTCATGCTTCCAGGGGCCCTAAACACAAGATTTGTGGAATGGTTAAAAGTGGATGAAAATGGCCAATTTACTCACTCTGAGTTCTCAAAAAGTGTTTCTTCACCCCGGGAAGTGAATTAAATACCATTTGGAGGCATTTAATGTTCAAGCAAAATCGGCTGATTTTTGACAAAAGAGATAACACCCCCATGACGTCATGCTTCAGAAAGGTGAAAAATGATCCGTTTTCAAATGTTTTATTTTTGAACGTCAGTTCACATTTGTAGGTGGATCATCAGTTTTAGAGCTAAAATTAGCATGTTTAAAGTGATTTTCATGCTTCCAGGGGCCCGGGAAGTGAATTAAATACCATTTGGAGGCATTTAATGTTCAAGCAAAAACAGGAGATTTTTGACAAAAGAGATAAAACCCCCCATTCCGTCATGCTTCAGAAAGGTGAAAATGGTCCGTTTTCAAATGTTTTATTTTTGAACGTCAGTTCACATTTGTAGGTGGATCATCAGTTTTAGAACTAAAATTAGCATGTTTAAAGTGATTTTCATGCTTCCAGGGCCCCGGGAAGTGAATTAAATACCATTTGGAGGCATTTAATGTTCAAGCTAAAACAGCTGATTTTTGACATTAGAGAAAACACCCCCATTACGTCATGCTTCAGAAAGGTGAAAAATGGTCCATTTTCAAATGTTTTATTTTTGAACATCAGTTCACATTTGTAGGTGGATCATCAGTTTTAGAACTAAAATTACCATGTTTAAAGTGATTTTCATGCTTCCAGGGGCCCGGGAAGTGAATTAAATACCATTTGGAGGCATTTAATGTTCAAGCTAAAACAGCTGGTTTTTGACAAAAGAGATAACACCCCCCCATTACGTCATGCTTCAGAAAGGTGAAAAATGGTCCGTTTTCAAATGTTTTATTTTTGAACGTCAGTTCAACATTTGTAGGTGGATCTTCAGTTTTAGAGCTAAAATTAGCATGTTTAAAGTGATTTTCATGCTTCCAGGGGCCCTAAACACAAGATTTGTGGAATGGTTAAAAGTGCATGAAAAGGGCCAATTTACTCACTCTGAGTTCTCAAAAAGTGTTTCTTCACCCTGGGAAGTCAATTAAATACCATTTGGAGCATTTAATGTTCAAGCAAAAACAGGTGATTTTTGACAAAAGAGATAACTCTCCTCATTCCGTCATGCTTCAGAAAGGTGAAAAATGGTCCGTTTTCAAATGGTTTATTTTTTAACGTCAGTTCACATTTGTAGGTGGATCATCAGTTTTAGAGCTAAAATTAGCATGTTTAAAGTGATTTTCATGCTTCCAGGGGCCAGGGAAGTGAATTAAATACCATTTGGAGGCATTTAATGTTCAAGCAAAAACAGCTGAATTTTGACAAAAGAGATAACACCCCCCCATTACGTCATGCTTCAGAAAGGTGAAAAATGGTCCATTTTCAAATGTTTTATTTTTGAACGTCAGTTCACATTTGTAGGTGGATCATCAGTTTTAGAGCTAAAATTAGCATGTTTAAAGTGATTTTCATGCTTCCAGGGGCCCTAAACACAAGATTTGTGGAATGGTTAAAAGTGGATGAAAATGGCCAATTTACTCACTCTGAGTTCTCAAAAAGTGTTTCTTCACCCCGGGAAGTGAATTAAATACCATTTGGAGGCATTTAATGTTCAAGCAAAAACGGCTGATTTTTGACAAAAGAGATAACACCCCCCATTATGTCATGCTTCAGAAAGGTGAAAAATGGTCCATTTTCAAATGTTTTATTTTTGAACTTCAGTTCACATTTGTAGGTAGATTATCAGTTATAGAGCTAAAATTAGCATGTTTAAAGTGATTTTCATGCTTCCAGGGGCCCGGGAAGTGAATTAAATACCATTTCGAGGCATTTAATGTTCAAGCAAAAACAGGTGATTTTTGACAAAAGAGATAACACCCCCCATTACGTCATGCTTCAGAAAGGTGAAAAATGATCCGTTTTCAAATGTTTTATTGTTGAACGTCAGTTCACATTTGTAGGTGGATCATCAGTTTTGGAGCTAAAATTAGCATGTTTAAAGTGATTTTCATGCTCCCAGGGGCCCGGGAAGTGAATTAAATACCATTTGGAGGCATTTAATGTTCAAGCAAAAACAGGTGATTTTTGACAAGAGATAACACCCCCCATTACGTCATGCTTCAGAAAGGTGAAAAATGGTCCGTTTTCAAATGTTTTATTTTTGAACATCAGTTCACATTTGTAGGTGGATCATCAGTTTTAGAAATAAAATTAGCTTGTTTAAAGTGATTTTCATGCTTCCGGGGGCCCGGGAAGTGAATTAAATACCATTTGGAGGCATTTAATGTTCAAGCAAAAACAGGTGATTTTTGACAAAAGATATAACACCCCCCATTCCGTCATGCTTCAGAAAGGTGAAAAATGGTCAGTTTTCAAATGTTTTATTTTTGAACGTCAGTTCACATTTGTAGGTGGATCATCAGTTTTAGAGCTAAAATTAGCATGTTTAAAGTGATTTTCATGCTTCCAGGGGCCCTAAACACAAGATTTGTGGAATGGTTAAAAGTGCATGAAAATGACCAATTTACTTACTCTGCGGTTTCAAATGTGTTTCTTCACCCCGGGAAGTGAATTAAATACCATTTGGAGGCATTTAATGTTCAAGCAAAAACGGCTGATTTTTGACAAAAGAGATAACACCCCCCATTACGTCATGCTTCAGAAAGGTGAAAAATGGTCCGTTTTCAAATGTTTTATTTTTGAACGTCAGTTCAACATTTGTAGGTGGATCTTCAGTTTTAGAGCTAAAATTAGCATGTTTAACCCCTTCAGCGCTAATGACAAGGGTAACTCGTCATGGAGTTTCCATTGATTTCAATGGAAAGTCAATGGGAATGATCGGGATGCCTTAGCATCCAAGTGGTTAAAGTGATTTTCATGCTTCCAGGGGCCCTAAACACAAGATTTGTGGAATGGTTAAAAGTGCATGAAAAGGGCCAATTTACTCACTCTGAGTTCTCAAAAAGTGTTTCTTCACCCTGGGAAGTGAATTAAATACCATTTGGAGCATTTAATGTTCAAGCAAAAACAGGTGATTTTTGACCAAAGAGATAACTCTCCTCATTACGTCATGCTTCAGAAAGGTGAAAAATGGTCCGTTTTCAAATGGTTTATTTTTGAACGTCAGTTCACATTTGTAGGCGGATCATCAGTTTTAGAGCTAAAATTAGCATGTTTAGAGTGATTTTCATGCTTCCAGGGGCCAGGGAAGTGAATTAAATACCATTTGGAGGCATTTAATGTTCAAGAAAATACAGCTGATTTTGGCAAAAGAGATAACACCCCCCATTGCGTCATGCTTCAGAAAGGTGAAAAATGGTCTGTTTTTAAATGTTTTATTTTTGAACGTCAGTTGACATTTGTAGGTGGATCATCAGTTTTAGAGCTAAAATTAGCATGTTTAAAGTGATTTTCATGCTTCCAGGGGCCCTTAACGCAAGATTTGTGGAATGGTTAAAAGTGGATGAAAATGGCCAATTTACTCACTCTGAGTTCTCAAAAAGTGTTTCTTCACCCCGGGAAGTGAATTAAATACCATTTGGAGGCATTTAATGTTCAAGCAAAAACAGCTGATTTTTGACAAAAGAGATAACACCCCCCATTATGTCATGCTTCAGAAAGGTGAAAAATGGTCCATTTTCAAATGTTTTATTTTTGAGCTTCAGTTCACATTTGTAGGTAGATTATCAGTTATAGAGCTAAAATTAGCATGTTTAAAGTGATTTTCATGCTTCCAGGGGCCCGGGAAGTGAATTAAATACCATTTGGAGGCATTTAATGTTCAAGCAAAAACAGGTGATTTTTGACAAAAGATATAACACCCCCCATTCCGTCATGCTTCAGAAAGGTGAAAAATGGTCCGTTTTCAAATGTTTTATTTTTGAACGTCAGTTCACATTTGTAGGTGGATCATCAGTTTTAGAGCTAAAATTAGCATGTTTAAAGTGATTTTCATGCTTCCAGGGGCCCTAAACACAAGATTTGTGGAATGGTTAAAAGTGCATGAAAATGACCAATTTACTTACTCTGCGGTCTCAAATGTGTTTCTTCACCCCGGGAAGTGAATTAAATACCATTTGGAGGCATTTAATGTTCAAGCAAAAACGGCTGATTTTTGACAAAAGAGATAACACCCCCATTACGTCATGCTTCAGAAAGGTGAAAAATGATCCGTTTTCAAATGTTTTATTTTTGAACGTCAGTTCACATTTGTAGGTGGATCATCAGTTTTAGAGCTAAAATTAGCATGTTTAAAGTGATTTTCATGCTTCCAGGGGCCCGGGAAGTGAATTAAATACCATTTGGAGGCATTTAATGTTCGAGCAAAAACAGGTGATTTTTGACAAAAGAGATAACACCCCCATTCCGTCATGCTTCAGAAAGGTGAAAAACTGGTCCGTTTTCAAATGTTTTATTTTTGAACGTCAGTTCACATTTGTAGGTGAATCATCAGTTTTAGAACTAAAATTTGCATGTTTAAAGTGATTTTCATGCTTCCAGGGGCCCGGGAAGTGAATTAAATACCATTTGGAGGCATTTAATGTTCAAGCTAAAACAGCTGATTTTTGACAAAAGAGATAACACCCCCCATTACGTCATGCTTCAGAAAGGTGAAAAATGGTCCGTTTTCAAATGTTTTATTTTTGAACGTCAGTTCAACATTTGTAGGTGGATCTTCAGTTTTAGAGCTAAAATTAGCATGTTTAAAGTGGTTTTCATGCTTCCAGGGGCCCTAAACACAAGATTTGTGGAATGGTTAAAAGTGGATGAAAATGGCCAATTTACTCACTCTGAGTTCTCAAAAATTGTTTCTTCACCCCGGGAAGTGAATTAAATACCATTTGGAGGCATTTAATGTTCAAGCAAAAACGGCTGATTTTTGACAAAAGAGATAACACCCCCCATTATGTCATGCTTCAGAAAGGTGAAAAATGGTCCATTTTCAAATGTTTTATTTTTGAACTTCAGTTCACATTTGTAGGTAGATTATCAGTTATAGAGCTAAAATTAGCATGTTTAAAGTGATTTTCATGCTTCCAGGGGCCCGTGAAGTGAATTAAATACCATTTGGAGGCATTTAATGTTCAAGCAAAAACAGGTGATTTTTGACAAAAGAGATAACACCCCCATTACGTCATGCTTCAGAAAGGTGAAAAATGATCCGTTTTCAAATGTTTTATTGTTGAACGTCAGTTCACATTTGTAGGTGGATCATCAGTTTTAGAGCTAAAATTAGCATGTTTAAAGTGATTTTCATGCTCCCAGGGGCCCGGGAAGTGAATTAAATACCATTTGGAGGCATTTAATGTTCAAGCAAAAACAGGTGATTTTTGACAAGAGATAACACCCCCCATTACGTCATGCTTCAGAAAGCTGAAAAATGGTCTGTTTTCAAATGTTTTATTTTTGAACGTCAGTTCACATTTGTAGGTGGATCATCAGTTTTAGAGCTAAAATTAGCATGTTTAAAGTGATTTTCATGCTCCCAGGGGCCCGGGAAGTGAATTAAATACCATTTGGAGGCATTTAATGTTCAAGCAAAAACAGGTGATTTTTGACAAGAGATAACACCCCCCATTACGTCATGCTTCAGAAAGGTGAAAAATGGTCCGTTTTCAAATGTTTTATTTTTGAACATCAGTTCACATTTGTAGGTGCATCATCAGTTTTAGAACTAAAATTAGCTTGTTTAAAGTGATTTTCATGCTTCCGGGGGCCCGGGAAGTGAATTAAATACCATTTGGAGGCATTTAATGTTCAAGCAAAAACAGGTGATTTTTGACAAAAGATATAACACCCCCCATTCCGTCATGCTTCAGAAAGGTGAAAAATGGTCCGTTTTCAAATGTTTTATTTTTGAACGTCAATTCACATTTGTAGGTGGATCATCAGTTTTAGAGCTAAAATTAGCATGTTTAAAGTGATTTTCATGCTTCCAGGGGCCCTAAACACAAGATTTGTGGAATGGTTAAAAGTGCATGAAAATGACCAATTTACTTACTCTGCGGTCTCAAATGTGTTTCTTCACCCCGGGAAGTGAATTAAATACCATTTGGAGGCATTTAATGTTCAAGCAAAAACGGCTGATTTTTGACAAAAGAGATAACACCCCCCATTACGTCATGCTTCAGAAAGGTGAAAAATGATCCGTTTTCAAATGTTTTATTTTTGAACGTCAGTTCACATTTGTAGGTGATCATCAGTTTTAGAGCTAAAATTAGCATGTTTAAAGTGATTTTCATGCTTCCAGGGGCCCGGGAAGTGAATTAAATACCATTTGGAGGCATTTAATGTTCGAGCAAAAACAGGTGATTTTTGACAAAAGAGATAACACCCCCATTCCGTCATGCTTCAGAAAGGTGAAAAACTGGTCCATTTTCAAATGTTTTATTTTTGAACGTCAGTTCACATTTGTAGATGAATCATCAGTTTTAGAACTAAAATTAGCATGTTTAAAGTGATTTTCATGCTTCCAGGGGCCCGGGAAGTGAATTAAATACCATTTGGAGGCATTTAATGTTCAAGCTAAAACAGCTGATTTTTGACAAAAGAGATAACACCCCCCCATTACGTCATGCTTCAGAAAGGTGAAAAATGGTCCGTTTTCAAATGTTTTATTTTTGAACGTCAGTTCAACATTTGTAGGTGGATCTTCAGTTTTAGAGCTAAAATTAGCATGTTTAAAGTGGTTTTCATGCTTCCAGGGGCCCTAAACACAAGATTTGTGGAATGGTTAAAAGTGCATGAAAAGGGCCAATTTACTCACTCTGAGTTCTCAAAAAGTGTTTCTTCACCCTGGGAAGTGAATTAAATACCATTTGGAGCATTTAATGTTCAAGCAAAAACAGGTGATTTTTGACAAAAGAGATAACTCTCCTCATTACGTCATGCTTCAGAAAGGTGAAAAATGGTCCATTTTCAAATGTTTTATTTTTGAACTTCAGTTCACGTTTGTAGGTAGATTATCGGTTATAGAGCTAAAATTAGCATGTTTAAAGTGATTTTCATGCTTCCAGGGGCCCGGGAAGTGAATTAAATACCATTTGGAGGCATTTAATGTTCAAGCAAAAACAGGTGATTTTTGACAAAAGATATAACACCCCCCATTCCGTCATGCTTCAGAAAGGTGAAAAATGGTCCGTTTTCAAATGTTTTATTTTTGAACGTCAGTTCACATTTGTAGGTGGATCATCAGTTTTAGAGCTAAAATTAGCATGTTTAAAGTGATTTTCATGCTTCCAGGTGCCCTAAACACAAGATTTGTGGAATGGTCAAAAGTGCATGAAAATGGCCAATTTCCTTACTCTGAGGTCGCAAATGTGTTTCTTCACCCCGGGAAGTGAATTAAATACCATTTGGAGGCATTTAATATTCAAGCAAAAACGGCTGATTTTTGACAAAAGAGATAACACCCCCCATTACGTCATGCTTCAGAAAGGTGAAAAATGATCCGTTTTCAAATGTTTTATTTTTGAACGTCAGTTCACATTTTTAGGTGGATCATCAGTTTTAGAGCTAAAATTAGCATGTTTAAAGTGATTTTCATGCTTCCAGGGGCCCGGGAAGTGAATTAAATACCATTTGGAGGCATTTATTGTTCGAGCAAAAACAGGTGATTTTTGACAAAAGAGATACCACCCCCCATTCCGTCATGCTTCAGAAAGGTGAAAAACTGGTCCGTTTTCAAATGTTTTATTTTTGAACGTCAGTTCACATTTGTAGGTGAATCATCAGTTTTAGAACTAAAATTAGCATGTTTAAAGTGATTTTCATGCTTCCAGGGGCCCGGGAAGTGAATTAAATACCATTTGGAGGCATTTGATGTTCAAGCTAAAACAGCTGATTTTTGACAAAAGAGATAACACCCCCCATTACGTCATGCTTCAGAAAGGTGAAAAATGGTCCGTTTTCAAATGTTTTATTTTTGAACGTCAGTTCACATTTGTAGGTGGATCTTCGGTTTTAGAGCTAAAATTAGCATGTTGAAAGAGATTTTCATGCTTCCATGGGCCCGGGAAGTGAATTAAATACCATTTTTAGGCATTTAATGTTCAAGCAAAAACAGGTGTTTTTTGACAAAAGAGATAACACACCCATTACGTCATGCTTCAGAAAGGTGAAAAACTGGTCCGTTTTCAAATGTTTTATTTTTGAACGTCAGTTCAACATTTGTAGGTGGATCTTCAGTTTTAGAGCTAAAATTAGCATGTTTAAAGTGATTTTCATGCTTCCAGGGGCCCTAAACACAAGATTTGTGGAATGGTTAAAAGTGCATGAAAATGGCCAATTTACTCACTCTGAGTTCTCAAAAAGTGTTTGTTCACCCTGGGAAGTGAATTAAATACCATTTGGAGCATTTAATGTTCAAGCAAAAACAGGTGATTTTTGACCAAAGAGATAACTCTCCTCATTACGTCATGCTTCCGAAAGGTGAAAAATGGTCCGTTTTCAAATGGTTTATTTTTGAACGTCAGTTCACATTTGTAGGCGGATCATCAGTTTTAGAGATAAAAATAGCATGTTTAAAGTAATTTTCATGCTTCCAGGGGCCCAGGAAGTGAATTAAATACCATTTGGAGGCATTTAATGTTCAAGCAAAAACAGCTGAATTTTGACAAAAGAGATAACACCCCCCCATTACGTCATGCTTCAGAAAGGTGAAAAATGGTCTGTTTTCAAATGTTTTATTTTTGAACGTCAGTTCACATTTATAGGTGGATCATCAGTTTTAGAGCTAAAATTAGCATGTTTAAAGTGATTTTCATGCTTCCAGGGGCCCTAAACACAAGATTTGTGGAATGGTTAAAAGTGGATGAAAATGGCCAATTTACTCACTCTGAGTTCTCAAAAAGTGTTTCTTCACCCCGGGAAGTGAATTAAATACCATTTGGAGGCATTTAATGTTCAAGCAAAAACGGCTGATTTTTGACAAAAGAGATAACACCCCCCATTACGTCATGCTTCAGAAAGGTGAAAAATGATCCGTTTTCAAATGTTTTATTTTTGAACGTCAGTTCACATTTTTAGGTTGGATCATCAGTTTTAGAGCTAAAATTAGCATGTTTAAAGTGATTTTCATGCTTCCAGGGGCCTGGGAAGTGAATTAAATACCATTTGGAGCATTTAATGTTCAAGCAAAAACAGGTGATTTTTGACAAAAGAGATAACTCTCCTCATTACGTCATGCTTCAGAAAGGTGAAAAATGGTCCGTTTTCAAATGGTTTATTTTTGAACGTCAGTTCACATTTGTAGGTGGATCATCAGTTTTAGAGCTAAAATTAGCATGTTTAAAGTGATTTTCATGCTTCCAGGGGCCAGGGAAGTGAATTAAATACCATTTGGAGGCATTTAATGTTCAAGAAAATACAGCTGATTTTGGCAAAAGAGATAACACCCCCCCATTACGTCATGCTTCAGAAAGGTGAAAAATGGTCTGTTTTTAAATGTTTTATTTTTGAACGTCAGTTCACATTGGTAGGTGGATCATCAGTTTTAGAGATAAAATTTGCATGTTTAAAGTAATTTCATGCTTCCAGGGGCCCAGGAAGTGAATTAAATACCATTTGGAGGCATTTAATGTTCAAGCAAAAACAGCTGATTTTTGACAAAAGAGATAACACCCCCCCATTACGTCATGCTTCAGAAAGGTGAAAAATGGTCTGTTTTCAAATGTTTTATTTTTGAACGTCAGCTCAGATTTGTAGGTGGATCATCAGTTTTAGAGCTAAAATTAGCATGTTTAAAGTGATTTTCATGCTTTCAGGGGCCCTAAACACAAGATTTGTGGAATGGTTAAAAGTGGATGAAAATGGCCAATTTACTCACTCTGAGTTCTCAAAAAGTGTTTCTTCACCCCGGGAAGTGAATTAAATACCATTTGGAGGCATTTATTGTTCAAGCAAAATGGCTGATTTTTGACAAAAGGGATAACACCCCCCATTATGTCATGCTTCAGAAAGGTGAAAAATGGTCCATTTTCAAATGTTTTATTTTTGAACTTCAGTTCACGTTTGTAGGTAGATTATCGGTTATAGAGCTAAAATTAGCATGTTTAAAGTGATTTTCATGCTTCCAGGGGCCCGGGAAGTGAATTAAATACCATTTGGAGGCATTTAATGTTCAAGCAAAAACAGGTGATTTTTGACAAAAGATATAACACCCCCCATTCCGTCATGCTTCAGAAAGGTGAAAAATGGTCCGTTTTCAAATGTTTTATTTTTGAACGTCAGTTCACATTTGTAGGTGGATCATCAGTTTTAGAGCTAAAATTAGCATGTTTAAAGTGATTTTCATGCTTCCAGGTGCCCTAAACACAAGATTTGTGGAATGGTCAAAAGTGCATGAAAATGGCCAATTTACTTACTCTGAGGTCGCAAATGTGTTTCTTCACCCCGGGAAGTGAATTAAATACCATTTGGAGGCATTTAATATTCAAGCAAAAACGGCTGATTTTTGACAAAAGAGATAACACCCCCCATTACGTCATGCTTCAGAAAGGTGAAAAATGATCCGTTTTCAAATGTTTTATTTTTGAACGTCAGTTCACATTTTTAGGTGGATCATCAGTTTTAGAGCTAAAATTAGCATGTTTAAAGTGATTTTCATGCTTCCAGGGGCCCGGGAAGTGAATTAAATACCATTTGGAGGCATTTATTGTTCGAGCAAAAACAGGTGATTTTTGACAAAAGAGATACCACCCCCCATTCCGTCATGCTTCAGAAAGGTGAAAAACTGGTCCGTTTTCAAATGTTTTATTTTTGAACGTCAGTTCACATTTGTAGGTGAATCATCAGTTTTAGAACTAAAATTAGCATGTTTAAAGTGATTTTCATGCTTCCAGGGGCCCGGGAAGTGAATTAAATACCATTTGGAGGCATTTGATGTTCAAGCTAAAACAGCTGATTTTTGACAAAAGAGATAACACCCCCATTACGTCATGCTTCAGAAAGGTGAAAAATGGTCCGTTTTCAAATGTTTTATTTTTGAACGTCAGTTCACATTTGTAGGTGGATCTTCGGTTTTAGAGCTAAAATTAGCATGTTGAAAGAGATTTTCATGCTTCCATGGGCCCGGGAAGTGAATTAAATACCATTTTTAGGCATTTAATGTTCAAGCAAAAACAGGTGTTTTTTGACAAAAGAGATAACACACCCATTACGTCATGCTTCAGAAAGGTGAAAAACTGGTCCGTTTTCAAATGTTTTATTTTTGAACGTCAGTTCAACATTTGTAGGTGGATCTTCAGTTTTAGAGCTAAAATTAGCATGTTTAAAGTGATTTTCATGCTTCCAGGGGCCCTAAACACAAGATTTGTGGAATGGTTAAAAGTGCATGAAAATGGCCAATTTACTCACTCTGAGTTCTCAAAAAGTGTTTGTTCACCCTGGGAAGTGAATTAAATACCATTTGGAGCATTTAATGTTCAAGCAAAAACAGGTGATTTTTGACCAAAGAGATAACTCTCCTCATTACGTCATGCTTCCGAAAGGTGAAAAATGGTCCGTTTTCAAATGGTTTATTTTTGAACGTCAGTTCACATTTGTAGGCGGATCATCAGTTTTAGAGATAAAATTAGCATGTTTAAAGTAATTTTCATGCTTCCAGGGGCCCAGGAAGTGAATTAAATACCATTTGGAGGCATTTAATGTTCAAGCAAAAACAGCTGAATTTTGACAAAAGAGATAACACCCCCCCATTACGTCATGCTTCAGAAAGGTGAAAAATGGTCTGTTTTCAAATGTTTTATTTTTGAACGTCAGTTCACATTTATAGGTGGATCATCAGTTTTAGAGCTAAAATTAGCATGTTTAAAGTGATTTTCATGCTTCCAGGGGCCCTAAACACAAGATTTGTGGAATGGTTAAAAGTGGATGAAAATGGCCAATTTACTCACTCTGAGTTCTCAAAAAGTGTTTCTTCACCCCGGGAAGTGAATTAAATACCATTTGGAGGCATTTAATGTTCAAGCAAAAACGGCTGATTTTTGACAAAAGAGATAACACCCCCCATTACGTCATGCTTCAGAAAGGTGAAAAATGATCCGTTTTCAAATGTTTTATTTTTGAACGTCAGTTCACATTTTTAGGTTGGATCATCAGTTTTAGAGCTAAATTTAGCATGTTTAAAGTGATTTTCATGCTTCCAGGGGCCCGGGAAGTGAATTAAATACCATTTGGAGGCATTTAATGTTCGAGCAAAAACAGGTGATTTTTGACAAAAGAGATACCACCCCCCATTCCGTCATGCTTCAGAAAGGTGAAAAACTGGTCCGTTTTCAAATGTTTTATTTTTGAACGTCAGTTCACATTTGTAGGTGAATCATCAGTTTTAGAACTAAAATTAGCATGTTTAAAGTGATTTTCATGCTTCCAGGGGCCCGGGAAGGTAATTAAATACCATTTGGAGGCATTTAATGTTCAAGCTAAAACAGCTGATTTTTGACAAAAGAGATAACACCCCCCATTACGTCATGCTTCAGAAAGGTGAAAAATGGTCAGTTTTCAAATGTTTTATTTTTGAACGTCAGTTCACATTTGTAGGTGGATCTTCGGTTTTAGAGCTAAAATTAGCATGTTGAAAGAGATTTTCATGATTCCATGGGCCCGGGAAGTGAATTAAATACCATTTGGAGGCATTTAATGTTCAAGCAAAAACAGCTGATTTTTGACAAAAGAGATAACACCCCCCATTACGTCATGCTTCAGAAAGGTGAAAAATGGTCCGTTTTCAAATGTTTTATTTTTGAACGTCAGTTCAACATTTGTAGGTGGATCTTCAGTTTTAGAGCTAAAATTAGCATGTTTAAAGTGATTTTCATGCTTCCAGGGGCCCTAAACACAAGATTTGTGGAATGGTTAAAAGTGCATGAAAAGGGCCAATTTACTCACTCTGAGTTCTCAAAAAGTGTTTCTTCACCATGGGAAGTGAATTAAATACCATTTGGAGCATTTAATGTTCAAGCAAAAACAGGTGATTTTTGACCAAAGAGATAACTCTCCTCATTACGTCATGCTTCCGAAAGGTGAAAAATGGTCCGTTTTCAAATGGTTTACTTTTTGAACGTCAGTTCACATTTGTAGGCGGATCATCAGTTTTAGAGATAAAATTAGCATGTTTAAAGTAATTTTCATGCTTCCAGGGGCCCAGGAAGTGAATTAAATACCATTTGGAGGCATTTAATGTTCAAGCAAAAACAGCTGAATTTTGACAAAAGAGATAACACCCCCCCATTACGTCATGCTTCAGAAAGGTGAAAAATGGTCTGTTTTTAAATGTTTTATTTTTGAACGTCAGTTCACATTGGTAGGTGGATCATCAGTTTTAGAGATAAAATTTGCATGTTTAAAGTAATTTTCATGCTTCCAGGGGCCCAGGAAGTGAATTAAATACCATTTGGAGGCATTTAATGTTCAAGCAAAAACAGCTGATTTTTGACAAAAGAGATAACACCCCCCCATTACGTCATGCTTCAGAAAGGTGAAAAATGGTCTGTTTTCAAATGTTTTATTTTTGAACGTCAGCTCAGATTTGTAGGTGGATCATCAGTTTTAGAGCTAAAATTAGCATGTTTAAAGTGATGTTCATGCTTTCAGGGGCCCTAAACACAAGATTTGTGGAATGGTTAAAAGTGGATGAAAATGGCCAATTTACTCACTCTGAGTTGTCAAAAAGTGTTTCTTCACCCCGGGAAGTGAATTAAATACCATTTGGAGGCATTTATTGTTCAAGCAAAATGGCTGATTTTTGACAAAAGGGATAACACCCCCCATTATGTCATGCTTCAGAAAGGTGAAAAATGGTCCATTTTCAAATGTTTTATTTTTGAACTTCAGTTCACGTTTGTAGGTAGATTATCGGTTATAGAGCTAAAATTAGCATGTTTAAAGTGATTTCATGCTTCCAGGGGCCCGGGAAGTGAATTAAATACCATTTGGAGGCATTTAATGTTCAAGCAAAAACAGGTGATTTTTGACAAAAGATATAACACCCCCCATTCCGTCATGCTTCAGAAAGGTGAAAAATGGTCCGTTTTCAAATGTTTTATTTTTGAACGTCAGTTCACATTTGTAGGTGGATCATCAGTTTTAGAGCTAAAATTAGCATATTTAAAGTGATTTTCATGCTTCCAGGGGCCCTAAACACAAGATTTGTGGAATGGTCAAAAGTGCATGAAAATGGCCAATTTACTTACTCTGAGGTCTCAAATGTGTTTCTTCACCCCGGGAAGTGAATTAAATACCATTTGGAGGCATTTAATGTTCAAGCAAAAACGGCTGATTTTTGACAAAAGAGATAACACCCCCCATTACGTCATGCTTCAGAAAGGTGAAAAATGATCCGTTTTCAAATGTTTTATTTTTGAACGTCAGTTCACATTTTTAGGTGGATCATCAGTTTTAGAGCTAAAATTAGCATGTTTAAAGTGATTTTCATGCTTCCAGGGGCCCGGGAAGTGAATTAAATACCATTTGGAGGCATTTAATGTTCGAGCAAAAACAGGTGATTTTTGACAAAAGAGATACCACCCCCCATTCCGTCATGCTTCAGAAAGGTGAAAACTGGTCCGTTTTCAAATGTTTTATTTTTGAACGTCAGTTCACATTTGTAGGTGAATCATCAGTTTTAGAACTAAAATTAGCATGTTTAAAGTGATTTTCATGCTTCCAGGGGCCCGGGAAGTGAATTAAATACCATTTGGAGGCATTTAATGTTCAAGCTAAAACAGCTGATTTTTGACAAAAGAGATAACACCCCCCATTACGTCATGCTTCAGAAAGGTGAAAAATGGTCCGTTTTCAAATGTTTTATTTTTGAACGTCAGTTCACATTTGTAGGTGGATCTTCGGTTTTAGAGCTAAAATTAGCATGTTGAAAGAGATTTTCATGCTTCCATGGGCCCGGGAAGTGAATTAAATACCATTTGGAGGCATTTAATGTTCAAGCAAAAACAGGTGTTTTTTGACAAAAGAGATAACACCCCCATTCCGTCATGCTTCAGAAAGGTGAAAAACTGGTCCGTTTTCAAATGTTTTATTTTTGAACGTCAGTTCACATTTGTAGGTGAATCATCAGTTTTAGAACTAAAATTAGCATATTTAAAATGATTTTCATGCTTCCAGGGGCCCGGGAAGTGAATTAAATACCATTTGGAAGCATTTAATGTTCAAGCTAAAACAGCTGATTTTTGACAAAAGAGATAACACCCCCCATTCCGTCATGCTTCAGAAAGGTGAAAAATGGTCCGTTTTCAAATGTTTTATTTTTGAACGTCAGTTCACATTTGTAGGTGGATCATCAGTTTTAGAGCTAAAATTAGCATGTTTAAAGTGATTTTCATGCTTCCAGGGGCCCTAAACACAAGATTTGTGGAATGGTCAAAAGTGCATGAAAATGGCCAATTTACTTACTCTGAGGTCTCAAATGTGTTTCTTCACCCCGGGAAGTGAATTAAATACCATTTGGAGGCATTTAATGTTCAAGCAAAAACGGCTGATTTTTGACAAAAGAGATAACACCCCCCATTACGTCATGCTTCAGAAAGGTGAAAAATGATCCGTTTTCAAATGTTTTATTTTTGAACGTCAGTTCACATTTTTAGGTGGATCATCAGTTTTAGAGCTAAAATTAGCATGTTTAAAGTGATTTTCATGCTTCCAGGGGCCCGGGAAGTGAATTAAATACCATTTGGAGGCATTTAATGTTCGAGCAAAAACAGGTGATTTTTGACAAAAGAGATACCACCCCCCATTCCGTCATGCTTCAGAAAGGTGAAAAACTGGTCCGTTTTCAAATGTTTTATTTTTGAACGTCAGTTCACATTTGTAGGTGAATCATCAGTTTTAGAACTAAAATTAGCATGTTTAAAGTGATTTTCATGCTTCCAGGGGCCCGGGAAGTGAATTAAATACCATTTGGAGGCATTTAATGTTCAAGCTAAAACAGCTGATTTTTGACAAAAGAGATAACACCCCCCATTACGTCATGCTTCAGAAAGGTGAAAAATGGTCCGTTTTCAAATGTTTTATTTTTGAACGTCAGTTCACATTTGTAGGTGGATCTTCGGTTTTAGAGCTAAAATTAGCATGTTGAAAGAGATTTTCATGCTTCCATGGGCCCGGGAAGTGAATTAAATACCATTTGGAGGCATTTAATGTTCAAGCAAAAACAGGTGTTTTTTGACAAAAGAGATAACACCCCCATTCCGTCATGCTTCAGAAAGGTGAAAAACTGGTCCGTTTTCAAATGTTTTATTTTTGAACGTCAGTTCACATTTGTAGGTGAATCATCAGTTTTAGAACTAAAATTAGCATATTTAAAGTGATTTTCATGTTTCCAGGGGCCCGGGAAGTGAATTAAATACCATTTGGAAGCATTTAATGTTCAAGCTAAAACAGCTGATTTTTGACAAAAGAGATAACACCCCCCATTCCGTCATGCTTCAGAAAGGTGAAAAATGGTCCGTTTTCAAATGTTTTATTTTTGAACGTCAGTTCACATTTGTAGGTGGATCATCAGTTTTAGAACTAAAATTAGCATATTTAAAGTGATTTTCATGCTTCCAGGGGCCCGGGAAGTGAATTAAATACCATTTGGAAGCATTTAATGTTCAAGCTAAAACAGCTGATTTTTGACAAAAGAGATAACACCCCCCATTCCGTCATGCTTCAGAAAGGTGAAAAATGGTCCGTTTTCAAATGTTTTATTTTTGAACGTCAGTTCACATTTGTAGGTGGATCTTCGGTTTTAGAGCTAAAATTAGCATGTTGAAAGAGATTTTCATGCTTCCATGGGCCCGGGAAGTGAATTAAATACCATTTGGAGGCATTTAATGTTCAAGCAAAAACAGGTGTTTTTTGACAAAAGAGATAACACCCCCATTCCGTCATGCTTCAGAAAGGTGAAAAACTGGTCCGTTTTCAAATGTTTTATTTTTGAACGTCAGTTCACATTTGTAGGTGAATCATCAGTTTTAGAACTAAAATTAGCATATTTAAAGTGATTTTCATGCTTCCAGGGGCCCGGGAAGTGAATTAAATACCATTTGGAAGCATTTAATGTTCAAGCTAAAACAGCTGATTTTTGACAAAAGAGATAACACCCCCCATTCCGTCATGCTTCAGAAAGGTGAAAAATGGTCCGTTTTCAAATGTTTTATTTTTGAACGTCAGTTCACATTTGTAGGTGGATCATCAGTTTTAGAGCTAAAATTAGCATGTTTAAAGTGATTTTCATGCTTCCAGGGGCCCTAAACACAAGATTTGTGGAATGGTCAAAAGTGCATGAAAATGGCCAATTTACTTACTCTGAGGTCTCAAATGTGTTTCTTCACCCCGGGAAGTGAATTAAATACCATTTGGAGGCATTTAATGTTCAAGCAAAAACGGCTGATTTTTGACAAAAGAGATAACACCCCCCATTATTTCATGCTTCAGAAAGGTGAAAAATGATCCGTTTTCAAATGTTTTATTTTTGAACGTCAGTTCACATTTTTAGGTGGATCATCAGTTTTAGAGCTAAAATTAGCATGTTTAAAGTGATTTTCATGCTTCCAGGGGCCCGGGAAGTGAATTAAATACCATTTGGAGGCATTTAATGTTCGAGCAAAAACAGGTGATTTTTGACAAAAGAGATACCACCCCCCATTCCGTCATGCTTCAGAAAGGTGAAAAACTGGTCCGTTTTCAAATGTTTTATTTTTGAACGTCAGTTCACATTTGTAGGTGAATCATCAGTTTTAGAACTAAAATTAGCATGTTTAAAGTGATTTTCATGCTTCCAGGGGCCCGGGAAGTGAATTAAATACCATTTGGAGGCATTTAATGTTCAAGCTAAAACAGCTGATTTTTGACAAAAGAGATAACACCCCCCATTACGTCATGCTTCAGAAAGGTGAAAAATGGTCCGTTTTCAAATGTTTTATTTTTGAACGTCAGTTCACATTTGTAGGTGGATCTTCGGTTTTAGAGCTAAAATTAGCATGTTGAAAGAGATTTTCATGCTTCCATGGGCCCGGGAAGTGAATTAAATACCATTTGGAGGCATTTAATGTTCAAGCAAAAACAGGTGTTTTTTGACAAAAGAGATAACACCCCCATTCCGTCATGCTTCAGAAAGGTGAAAAACTGGTCCGTTTTCAAATGTTTTATTTTTGAACGTCAGTTCACATTTGTAGGTGAATCATCAGTTTTAGAACTAAAATTAGCATATTTAAAGTGATTTTCATGCTTCCAGGGGCCCGGGAAGTGAATTAAATACCATTTGGAAGCATTTAATGTTCAAGCTAAAACAGCTGATTTTTGACAAAAGAGATAACACCCCCCATTACGTCATGCTTCAGAAAGGTGAAAAATGGTCCGTTTTCAAATGTTTTATTTTTGAACGTCAGTTCAACATTTGTAGGTGGATCTTCAGTTTTAGAGCTAAAATTAGCATGTTTAAAGTGATTTTCATGCTTCCAGGGGCCGTAAACACAAGATTTGTGGAATGGTTAAAAGTGCATGAAAAGGGCCAATTTACTCACTCTGAGTTCTCAAAAAGTGTTTCTTCACCCCGGGAAGTGAATTAAATACCATTTGGAGGCATTTAATGTTCAAGCAAAAACGGCTGATTTTTGACAAAAGAGATAACACCCCCCATTATGTCATGCTTCAGAAAGGTGAAAAATGGTCCATTTTCAAATGTTTTATTTTTGAGCTTCAGTTCACATTTGTAGGTAGATTATCAGTTATAGAGCTAAAATTAGCATGTTTAAAGTGATTTTCATGCTTCCAGGGGCCCGGGAAGTGAATTAAATACCATTTGGAGGCATTTAATGTTCAAGCAAAAACAGGTGATTTTTGACAAAAGAGATAACACCCCCCATTACATCATGCTTCAGAAAGGTGTTTCTTCACCCTGGGAAGTGAATTAAATACCATTTGGAGCATTTAATGTTCAAGCAAAAACAGGTGATTTTTGACCAAAGAGATAACTCTCCTCATTACGTCATGCTTCCGAAAGGTGAAAAATGGTCCGTTTTCAAATGGTTTATTTTTGAACGTCAGTTCACATTTGTAGGCGGATCATCAGTTTTAGAGATAAAATTAGCATGTTTAAAGTAATTTTCATGCTTCCAGGGGCCCAGGAAGTTAATTAAATACCATTTGGAGGCATTTAATGTTCAATCAAAAACAGCTGAATTTTGACAAAAGAGATAACACTCCCCCATTACGTCATGCTTCAGAAAGGTGAAAAATGGTCTGTTTTCAAATGTTTTATTTTTGAACGTCAGTTCACATTTGTAGGTGGATCATCAGTTTTAGAGCTAAAATTAGCATGTTTAAAGTGATTTTCATGCTTCCAGGGGCCCTAAACACAAGATTTGTGGAATGGTTAAAAGTGGATGAAAATGGCCAATTTACTCACTCTGAGTTCTCAAAAAGTGTTTCTTCACCCCGGGAAGTGAATTAAATACCATTTGGAGGCATTTAATGTTCAAGCAAAAACGGCTGATTTTTGACAAAAGAGATAACACCCCCCATTATGTCATGCTTCAGAAAGGTGAAAAATGGTCCATTTTCAAATGTTTTATTTTTGAGCTTCAGTTCACATTTGTAGGTAGATTATCAGTTATAGAGCTAAAATTAGCATGTTTAAAGTGATTTTCATGCTTCCAGGGGCCCGGGAAGTGAATTAAATACCATTTGGAGGCATTTAATGTTCAAGCAAAAACAGGTGATTTTTGACAAAAGAGATAACACCCCCCATTACATCATGCTTCAGAAAGGTGAAAAATGATCCGTTTTCAAATGTTTTATTGTTGAACGTCTGTTCACATTTGTAGGTGGATCATCAGTTGTAGAGCTAAAATTAGCATGTTTAAAGTGATTTTCATGCTCCCAGGGGCCCGGGAAGTGAATTAAATACCATTTGGAGGCATTTAATGTTCAAGCAAAAACAGGTGATTTTTGACAAAAGATATAACACCCCCCATTCCGTCATGCTTCAGAAAGGTGAAAAATGGTCCGTTTTCAAATGTTTTATTTTTGAACGTCAGTTCACATTTGTAGGTGATCATCAGTTTTAGAACTAAAATTAGCATGTTTAAAGTGATTTTCATGCTTCCAGGGGCCCGGGAAGTGAATTAAATACCATTTGGAGGCATTTAATGTTCAAGCTAAAACAGCTGATTTTTGACAAAAGAGATAACACCCCCCCCATTACGTCATGCTTCAGAAAGGTGAAAAATGGTCCGTTTTCAAATGTTTTATTTTTGAACGTCAGTTCAACATTTGTAGGTGGATCTTCAGTTTTAGAGCTAAAATTAGCATGTTTAAAGTGGTTTTCATGCTTCCAGGGGCCCTAAACACAAGATTTGTGGAATGGTTAAAAGTGCATGAAAAGGGCCAATTTACTCACTCTGAGTTCTCAAAAAGTGTTTCTTCACCCTGGGAAGTGAATTAAATACCATTTGGAGCATTTAATGTTCAAGCAAAAACAGGTGATTTTTGACAAAAGAGATAACTCTCCTCATTACGTCATGCTTCAGAAAGGTGAAAAATGGTCCGTTTTCAAATTGTTTATTTTTGAACGTCAGTTCACATTTGTAGGTGGATCATCAGTTTTAGAGCTAAAATTAGCATGTTTAAAGTGATTTTCATGCTTCCAGGGGCCAGGGAAGTGAATTAAATACCATTTGGAGGCATTTAATGTTCAAGAAAATACAGCTGATTTTGGCAAAAGAGATAACACCCCCCCCATTACGTCATGCTTCAGAAAGGTGAAAAATGGTCTGTTTTTAAATGTTTTATTTTTGAACGTCAGTTCACATTGGTAGGTGGATCATCAGTTTTAGAGATAAAATTAGCATGTTTAAAGTAATTTTCATGCTTCCAGGGGCCCAGGAAGTGAATTAAATACCATTTGGAGGCATTTAATGTTCAAGCAAAAACAGCTGATTTTTGACAAAAGAGATAACACCCCCCCATTACGTCATGCTTCAGAAAGGTGAAAAATAGTCCATTTTCAAATGTTTTATTTTTGAACTTCAGTTCACGTTTGTAGGTAGATTATCGGTTATAGAGCTAAAATTAGCATGTTTAAAGTGATTTTCATGCTTCCAGGGGCCCGGGAAGTGAATTAAATACCATTTGGAGGCATTTAATGTTCAAGCAAAAACAGGTGATTTTTGACAAAAGATATAACACCCCCCATTCCGTCATGCTTCAGAAAGGTGAAAAATAGTCCGTTTTCAAATGTTTTATTTTTGAACGTCAGTTCACATTTGTAGGTGGATCATCAGTTTTAGAGCTAAAATTAGCATGTTTAAAGTGATTTTCATGCTTCCAGGGGCCCTAAACACAAGATTTGTGGAATGGTCAAAAGTGCATGAAAATGGCCAATTTACTTACTCTGAGGTCTCAAATGTGTTTCTTCACCCCGGGAAGTGAATTAAATACCATTTGGAGGCATTTAATGTTCAAGCAAAAACAGGTGATTTTTGACAAAAGAGATAACACCCCCATTCCGTCATGCTTTAGAAAGGTGAAAAACTGGTCCGTTTTCAAATGTTTTATTTTTGAACGTCAGTTCACATTTGTAGATGAATCATCAGTTTTAGAACTAAAATTACCATGTTTAAAGTGATTTTCATGCTTCCAGGGGCCCGGGAAGTGAATTAAATACCATTTGGAGGCATTTAATGTTCAAGCTAAAACAGCTGATTTTTGACAAAAGAGATAACACCCCCCCATTACGTCATGCTTCAGAAAGGTGAAAAATGGTCCGTTTTCAAATGTTTTATTTTTGAACGTCAGTTCAACATTTGTAGGTGGATCTTCAGTTTTAGAGCTAAAATTAGCATGTTTAAAGTGGTTTTCATGCTTCCAGGGGCCCGGGAAGTGAATTAAATACCATTTGGAAGCATTTAATGTTCAAGCTAAAACAGCTGATTTTTGACAAAAGAGATAACACCCCCCATTACGTCATGCTTCAGAAAGGTGAAAAATGGTCCGTTTTCAAATGTTTTATTTTTGAACGTCAGTTCAACATTTGTAGGTGGATCTTCAGTTTTAGAGCTAAAATTAGCATGTTTAAAGTGATTTTCATGCTTCCAGGGGCCCTAAACACAAGATTTGTGGAATGGTTAAAAGTGCATGAAAAGGGCCAATTTACTCACTCTGAGTTCTCAAAAAGTGTTTCTTCACCCTGGGAAGTGAATTAAATACCATTTGGAGCATTTAATGTTCAAGCAAAAACAGGTGATTTTTGACAAAAGAGATAACTCTCCTCATTACGTCATGCTTCAGAAAGGTGAAAAATGGTCCGTTTTCAAATTGTTTATTTTTGAACGTCAGTTCACATTTGTAGGTGGATCATCAGTTTTAGAGCTAAAATTAGCATGTTTAAAGTGATTTTCATGCTTCCAGGGGCCAGGGAAGTGAATTAAATACCATTTGGAGGCATTTAATGTTCAAGAAAATACAGCTGATTTTGGCAAAAGAGATAACACCCCCCCATTACGTCATGCTTCAGAAAGGTGAAAAATGGTCTGTTTTTAAATGTTTTATTTTTGAACGTCAGTTCACATTGGTAGGTGGATCATCAGTTTTAGAGATAAAATTAGCATGTTTAAAGTAATTTTCATGCTTCCAGGGGCCCAGGAAGTGAATTAAATACCATTTGGAGGCATTTAATGTTCAAGCAAAAACAGCTGATTTTTGACAAAAGAGATAACACCCCCCCCATTACGTCATGCTTCAGAAAGGTGAAAAATGGTCTGTTTTCAAATGTTTTATTTTTGAACGTCAGTTCACATTTGTAGGTGGATCATCAGTTTTAGAGCTAAAATTAGCATGTTTAAAGTGATTTTCATGCTTTCAGAGGCCCTAAACACAAGATTTGTGGAATGGTTAAAAGTGGATGAAAATGGCCAATTTACTCACTCTGAGTTCTCAAAAAGTGTTTCTTCACCCTGGGAAGTGAATTAAATACCATTTGGAGGCATTTATTGTTCAAGCAAAACGGCAGATTTTTGACAAAAGGATAACACCCCCCATTATGTCATGCTTCAGAAAGGTGAAAAATGGTCCATTTTCAAATGTTTTATTTTTGAACTTCAGTTCACGTTTGTAGGTAGATTATCGGTTATAGAGCTAAAATTAGCATGTTTAAAGTGATTTTCATGCTTCCAGGGGCCCGGGAAGTGAATTAAATACCATTTGGAGGCATTTAATGTTCAAGCAAAAACAGGTGATTTTTGACAAAAGATATAACACCCCCCATTCCGTCATGCTTCAGAAAGGTGAAAAATGGTCCGTTTTCAAATGTTTTATTTTTGAACGTCAGTTCACATTTGTAGGTGGATCATCAGTTTTAGAGCTAAAATTAGCATGTTTAAAGTGATTTTCATGCTTCCAGGGGCCCTAAACACAAGATTTGTGGAATGGTCAAAAGTGCATGAAAATGGCCAATTTACTTACTCTGAGGTCTCAAATGTGTTTCTTCACCCCGGGAAGTGAATTAAATACCATTTGGAGGCATTTAATGTTCAAGCAAAAACGGCAGATTTTTGACAAAAGAGATAACACCCCCCATTACGTCATGCTTCAGAAAGGTGAAAAATGATCCGTTTTCAAATGTTTTATTTTTGAACGTCAGTTCACATTTTTAGGTGGATCATCAGTTTTAGAGCTAAAATTAGCATGTTTAAAGTGATTTTCATGCTTCCAGGGGCCCGGGAAGTGAATTAAATACCATTTGGAGGCATTTAATGTTCGAGCAAAAACAGGTGATTTTTGACAAAAGAGATACCACCCCCCATTCCGTCATGCTTCAGAAAGGTGAAAAACTGGTCCGTTTTCAAATGTTTTATTTTTGAACGTCAGTTCACATTTGTAGGTGAATCATCAGTTTTAGAACTAAAATTAGCATGTTTAAAGTGATTTTCATGCTTCCAGAGGCCCGGGAAGTGAATTAAATACCATTTGGAGGCATTTAATGTTCAAGCTAAAACAGCTGATTTTTGACAAAAGAGATAACACCCCCCATTACGTCATGCTTCAGAAAGGTGAAAAACTGGTCCGTTTTCAAATGTTTTATTTTTGAACGTCAGTTCACATTTGTAGGTGAATCATCAGTTTTAGAACTAAAATTAGCATATTTAAAGTGATTTTCATGCTTCCAGGGGCCCGGGAAGTGAATTAAATACCATTTGGAAGCATTTAATGTTCAAGCTAAAACAGCAGATTTTTGACAAAAGAGATAACACCCCCCATTACGTCATGCTTCAGAAAGGTGAAAAATGGTCCGTTTTCAAATGTTTTATTTTTGAACGTCAGTTCAACATTTGTAGGTGGATCTTCAGTTTTAGAGCTAAAATTAGCATGTTTAAAGTGATTTTCATGCTTCCAGGGGCCCTAAACACAAGATTTGTGGAATGGTTAAAAGTGCATGAAAAGGGCCAATTTACTCACTCTGAGTTCTCAAAAAGTGTTTCTTCACCCTGGGAAGTGAATTAAATACCATTTGGAGCATTTAATGTTCAAGCAAAAACAGGTGATTTTTGACCAGAGATAACTCTCCTCATTACGTCATGCTTCCGAAAGGTGAAAAATGGTCCGTTTTCAAATGGTTTATTTTTGAATGTCAGTTCACATTTGTAGGCGGATCATCAGTTTTAGAGATAAAATTAGCATGTTTAAAGTAATTTTCATGCTTCCAGGGGCCCAGGAAGTGAATTAAATACCATTTGGAGGCATTTAATGTTCAATCAAAAACAGCTGAATTTTGACAAAAGAGATAACACCCCCCCATTACGTCATGCTTCAGAAAGGTGAAAAATGGTCTGTTTTCAAATGTTTTATTTTTGAACGTCAGTTCACATTTGTAGGTGTATCATCAGTTTTAGAGCTAAAATTAGCATGTTTAAAGTGATTTTCATGCTTCCAGGGGCCCTAAACACAAGATTTGTGGAATGGTTAAAAGTGGATGAAAATGGCCAATTTACTCACTCTGACTTCTCAAAAAGTGTTTCTTCACCCCAGGAAGTGAATTAAATACCATTTGGAGGCATTTAATGTTCAAGCAAAAACGGCTGATTTTTGACAAAAGAGATAACACCCCCCATTATGTCATGCTTTAGAAAGGTGAAAAATGGTCCATTTTCAAATGTTTTATTTTTGAGCTTCAGTTCACATTTGTAGGTAGATTATCAGTTATAGAGCTAAAATTAGCATGTTTAAAGTGATTTTCATGCTTCCAGGGGCCCGGGAAGTGAATTAAATACCATTTGGAGGCATTTAATGTTCAAGCAAAAACAGGTGATTTTTGACAAAAGAGATAACACCCCCCATTACGTCATGCTTCAGAAAGGTGAAAAATGATCCGTTTTCAAATGTTTTATTGTTGAACGTCTGTTCACATTTGTAGGTGGATCATCAGTTGTAGAGCTAAAATTAGCATGTTTAAAGTGATTTTCATGCTCCCAGGGGCCCGGGAAGTGAATTAAATACCATTTGGAGGCATTTAATGTTCAAGCAAAAACAGGTGATTTTTGACAAAAGATATAACACCCCCCCATTCCGTCATGCTTCAGAAAGGTGAAAAATGGTCCGTTTTCAAATGTTTTATTTTTGAACGTCAGTTCACATTTGTAGGTGATCATCAGTTTTAGAGCTAAAATTAGCATGTTTAAAGTGATTTTCATGCTTCCAGGGGCCCGGGAAGTGAATTAAATACCATTTGGAGGCATTTAATGTTCGAGCAAAAACAGGTGATTTTTGACAAAAGAGATAACACCCCCATTCCGTCATGCTTCAGAAAGGTGAAAAACTGGTCCGTTTTCAAATGTTTTATTTTTGAACGTCAGTTCACATTTGTAGATGAATCATCAGTTTTAGAACTAAAATTACCATGTTTAAAGTGATTTTCATGCTACCAGGGGCCCGGGAAGTGAATTAAATACCATTTGGAGGCATTTAATGTTCAAGCTAAAACAGCTGATTTTTGACAAAAGAGATAACACCCCCCCATTACGTCATGCTTCAGAAAGGTGAAAAATGGTCCGTTTTCAAATGTTTTATTTTTGAACGTCAGTTCAACATTTGTAGGTGGATCTTCAGTTTTAGAGCTAAAATTAGCATGTTTAAAGTGGTTTTCATGCTTCCAGGGGCCCGGGAAGTGAATTAAATACCATTTGGAAGCATTTAATGTTCAAGCTAAAACAGCTGATTTTTGACAAAAGAGATAACACCCCCCATTACGTCATGCTTCAGAAAGGTGAAAAATGGTCCGTTTTCAAATGTTTTATTTTTGAACGTCAGTTCAACATTTGTAGGTGGATCTTCAGTTTTAGAGCTAAAATTAGCATGTTTAAAGTGATTTTCATGCTTCCAGGGGCCCTAAACACAAGATTTGTGGAATGGTTAAAAGTGCATGAAAAGGGCCAATTTACTCACTCTGAGTTCTCAAAAAGTGTTTCTTCACCCTGGGAAGTGAATTAAATACCATTTGGAGCATTTAATGTTCAAGCAAAAACAGGTGATTTTTGACAAAAGAGATAACTCTCCTCATTACGTCATGCTTCAGAAAGGTGAAAAATGGTCTGTTTTCAAATGTTTTATTTTTGAACGTCAGTTCACATTTGTAGGTGGATCATCAGTTTTAGAGCTAAAATTAGCATGTTTAAAGTGATTTTCATGCTTTCAGAGGCCCTAAACACAAGATTTGTGGAATGGTTAAAAGTGGATGAAAATGGCCAATTTACTCACTCTGAGTTCTCAAAAAGTGTTTCTTCACCCCGGGAAGTGAATTAAATACCATTTGGAGGCATTTATTGTTCAAGCAAAACGGCAGATTTTTGACAAAAGGATAACACCCCCCATTATGTCATGCTTCAGAAAGGTGAAAAATGGTCCATTTTCAAATGTTTTATTTTTGAACTTCAGTTCACGTTTGTAGGTAGATTATCGGTTATAGAGCTAAAATTAGCATGTTTAAAGTGATTTTCATGCTTCCAGGGGCCCGGGAAGTGAATTAAATACCATTTGGAGGCATTTAATGTTCAAGCAAAAACAGGTGATTTTTGACAAAAGATATAACACCCCCCATTCCGTCATGCTTCAGAAAGGTGAAAAATGGTCCGTTTTCAAATGTTTTATTTTTGAACGTGAGTTCACATTTGTAGGTGGATCATCAGTTTTAGAGCTAAAATTAGCATGTTTAAAGTGATTTTCATGCTTCCAGGGGCCCTAAACACAAGATTTGTGGAATGGTCAAAAGTGCATGAAAATGGCCAATTTACTTACTCTGAGGTCTCAAATGTGTTTCTTCACCCCGGGAAGTGAATTAAATACCATTTGGAGGCATTTAATGTTCAAGCAAAAACGGCTGATTTTTGACAAAAGAGATAACACCCCCCATTACGTCATGCTTCAGAAAGGTGAAAAATGATCCGTTTTCAAATGTTTTATTTTTGAACGTCAGTTCACATTTTTAGGTGGATCATCAGTTTTAGAGCTAAAATTAGCATGTTTAAAGTGATTTTCATGCTTCCAGGGGCCCGGGAAGTGAATTAAATACCATTTGGAGGCATTTAATGTTCGAGCAAAAACAGGTGATTTTTGACAAAAGAGATACCACCCCCCATTCCGTCATGCTTCAGAAAGGTGAAAAACTGGTCCGTTTTCAAATGTTTTATTTTTGAACGTCAGTTCACATTTGTAGGTGAATCATCAGTTTTAGAACTAAAATTAGCATGTTTAAAGTGATTTTCATGCTTCCAGAGGCCCGGGAAGTGAATTAAATACCATTTGGAGGCATTTAATGTTCAAGCTAAAACAGCTGATTTTTGACAAAAGAGATAACACCCCCCATTACGTCATGCTTCAGAAAGGTGAAAAACTGGTCCGTTTTCAAATGTTTTATTTTTGAACGTCAGTTCACATTTGTAGGTGAATCATCAGTTTTAGAACTAAAATTAGCATATTTAAAGTGATTTTCATGCTTCCAGGGGCCCGGGAAGTGAATTAAATACCATTTGGAAGCATTTAATGTTCAAGCTAAAACAGCAGATTTTTGACAAAAGAGATAACACCCCCCATTACGTCATGCTTCAGAAAGGTGAAAAATGGTCCGTTTTCAAATGTTTTATTTTTGAACGTCAGTTCAACATTTGTAGGTGGATCTTCAGTTTTAGAGCTAAAATTAGCATGTTTAAAGTGATTTTCATGCTTCCAGGGGCCCTAAACACAAGATTTGTGGAATGGTTAAAAGTGCATGAAAAGGGCCAATTTACTCACTCTGAGTTCTCAAAAAGTGTTTCTTCACCCTGGGAAGTGAATTAAATACCATTTGGAGCATTTAATGTTCAAGCAAAAACAGGTGATTTTTGACCAGAGATAACTCTCCTCATTACGTCATGCTTCCGAAAGGTGAAAAATGGTCCGTTTTCAAATGGTTTATTTTTGAATGTCAGTTCACATTTGTAGGCGGATCATCAGTTTTAGAGATAAAATTAGCATGTTTAAAGTAATTTTCATGCTTCCAGGGGCCCAGGAAGTGAATTAAATACCATTTGGAGGCATTTAATGTTCAATCAAAAACAGCTGAATTTTGACAAAAGAGATAACACCCCCCCATTACGTCATGCTTCAGAAAGGTGAAAAATGGTCTGTTTTCAAATGTTTTATTTTTGAACGTCAGTTCACATTTGTAGGTGTATCATCAGTTTTAGAGCTAAAATTAGCATGTTTAAAGTGATTTTCATGCTTCCAGGGGCCCTAAACACAAGATTTGTGGAATGGTTAAAAGTGGATGAAAATGGCCAATTTACTCACTCTGACTTCTCAAAAAGTGTTTCTTCACCCCAGGAAGTGAATTAAATACCATTTGGAGGCATTTAATGTTCAAGCAAAAACGGCTGATTTTTGACAAAAGAGATAACACCCCCCATTATGTCATGCTTTAGAAAGGTGAAAAATGGTCCATTTTCAAATGTTTTATTTTTGAGCTTCAGTTCACATTTGTAGGTAGATTATCAGTTATAGAGCTAAAATTAGCATGTTTAAAGTGATTTTCATGCTTCCAGGGGCCCGGGAAGTGAATTAAATACCATTTGGAGGCATTTAATGTTCAAGCAAAAACAGGTGATTTTTGACAAAAGAGATAACACCCCCCATTACGTCATGCTTCAGAAAGGTGAAAAATGATCCGTTTTCAAATGTTTTATTGTTGAACGTCTGTTCACATTTGTAGGTGGATCATCAGTTGTAGAGCTAAAAGTAGCATGTTTAAAGTGATTTTCATGCTCCCAGGGGCCCGGGAAGTGAATTAAATACCATTTGGAGGCATTTAATGTTCAAGCAAAAACAGGTGATTTTTGACAAAAGATATAACACCCCCCCATTCCGTCATGCTTCAGAAAGGTGAAAAATGGTCCGTTTTCAAATGTTTTATTTTTGAACGTCAGTTCACATTTGTAGGTGATCATCAGTTTTAGAGCTAAAATTAGCATGTTTAAAGTGATTTTCATGCTTCCAGGGGCCCGGGAAGTGAATTAAATACCATTTGGAGGCATTTAATGTTCGAGCAAAAACAGGTGATTTTTGACAAAAGAGATAACACCCCCATTCCGTCATGCTTCAGAAAGGTGAAAAACTGGTCCGTTTTCAAATGTTTTATTTTTGAACGTCAGTTCACATTTGTAGATGAATCATCAGTTTTAGAACTAAAATTACCATGTTTAAAGTGATTTTCATGCTTCCAGGGGCCCGGGAAGTGAATTAAATACCATTTGGAGGCATTTAATGTTCAAGCTAAAACAGCTGATTTTTGACAAAAGAGATAACACCCCCCCATTACGTCATGCTTCAGAAAGGTGAAAAATGGTCCGTTTTCAAATGTTTTATTTTTGAACGTCAGTTCAACATTTGTAGGTGGATCTTCAGTTTTAGAGCTAAAATTAGCATGTTTAAAGTGGTTTTCATGCTTCCAGGGGCCCGGGAAGTGAATTAAATACCATTTGGAAGCATTTAATGTTCAAGCTAAAACAGCTGATTTTTGACAAAAGAGATAACACCCCCCATTACGTCATGCTTCAGAAAGGTGAAAAATGGTCCGTTTTCAAATGTTTTATTTTTGAACGTCAGTTCAACATTTGTAGGTGGATCTTCAGTTTTAGAGCTAAAATTAGCATGTTTAAAGTGATTTTCATGCTTCCAGGGGCCCTAAACACAAGATTTGTGGAATGGTTAAAAGTGCATGAAAAGGGCCAATTTACTCACTCTGAGTTCTCAAAAAGTGTTTCTTCACCCTGGGAAGTGAATTAAATACCATTTGGAGCATTTAATGTTCAAGCAAAAACAGGTGATTTTTGACCAAAGAGATAACTCTCCTCATTACGTCATGCTTCCGAAAGGTGAAAAATGGTCCGTTTTCAAATGGTTTATTTTTGAACGTCAGTTCACATTTGTAGGCGGATCATCAGTTTTAGAGATAAAGTTAGCATGTTTAAAGTAATTTTCATGCTTCCAGGGGCCCAGGAAGTGAATTAAATACCATTTGGAGGCATTTAATGTTCAAGCAAAAACAGCTGAATTTTGACAAAAGAGATAACACCCCCCCATTACGTCATGCTTCAGAAAGGTGAAAAATGGTCTGTTTTCAAATGTTTTATTTTTGAACGTCAGTTCACATTTGTAGGTGGATCATCAGTTTTAGAGCTAAAATTAGCATGTTTAAAGTGATTTTCATGCTTCCAGGGGCCCTAAACACAAGATTTGTGGAATGGTTAAAAGTGGATGAAAATGGCCAATTTACTCACTCTGAGTTCTCAAAAAGTGTTTCTTCACCCCGGGAAGTGAATTAAATACCATTTGGAGGCATTTAATGTTCAAGCAAAAACGGCTGATTTTTGACAAAAGAGATAACACCCCCCATTATGTCATGCTTCAGAAAGGTGAAAAATGGCCCATTTTCAAATGTTTTATTTTTGAGCTTCAGTTCACATTTGTAGGTAGATTATCAGTTATAGAGCTAAAATTAGCATGTTTAAAGTGATTTTCATGCTTCCAGGGGCCCGGGAAGTGAATTAAATACCATTTGGAGGCATTTAATGTTCAAGCAAAAACAGGTGTTTTTTGACAAAAGAGATAACACCCCCATTCCGTCATGCTTCAGAAAGGTGAAAAACTGGTCCGTTTTCAAATGTTTTATTTTTGAACGTCAGTTCACATTTGTAGGTGAATCATCAGTTTTAGAACTAAAATTAGCATATTTAAAGTGATTTTCATGCTTCCAGGGGCCCGGGAAGTGAATTAAATACCATTTGGAAGCATTTAATTTTCAAGCTAAAACAGCTGATTTTTGACAAAAGAGATAACACCCCCCATTACGTCATGCTTCAGAAAGGTGAAAAATGGTCCGTTTTCAAATGTTTTATTTTTGAACGTCAGTTCAACATTTGTAGGTGGATCTTCAGTTTTAGAGCTAAAATTAGCATGTTTAAAGTGATTTTCATGCTTCCAGGGGCCCTAAACACAAGACTTGTGGAATGGTTAAAAGTGCATGAAAAGGGCCAATTTACTCACTCTGAGTTCTCAAAAAGTGTTTCTTCACCCTGGGAAGTGAATTAAATACCATTTGGAGCATTTAATGTTCAAGCAAAAACAGGTGATTTTTGACCAAAGAGATAACTCTCCTCATTACGTCATGCTTCCGAAAGGTGAAAAATGGTCCGTTTTCAAATGGTTTATTTTTGAACGTCAGTTCACATTTGTAGGCGGATCATCAGTTTTAGAGATAACATTAGCATGTTTAAAGTAATTTTCATGCTTCCAGGGGCCCAGGAAGTGAATTAAATACCATTTGGAGGCATTTAATGTTCAATCAAAAACAGCTGAATTTTGACAAAAGAGATAACACCCCCCCATTACGTCATGCTTCAGAAAGGTGAAAAATGGTCTGTTTTCAAATGTTTTATTTTTGAACGTCAGTTCACATTTGTAGGTGGATCATCAGTTTTAGAGCTAAAATTAGCATGTTTAAAGTGATTTTCATGCTTCCAGGGGCCCTAAACACAAGATTTGTGGAATGGTTAAAAGTGGATGAAAATGGCCAATTTACTCACTCTGAGTTCTCAAAAAGTGTTTCTTCACCCCGGGAAGTGAATTAAATACCATTTGGAGACATTTAATGTTCAAGCAAAAACGGCTGATTTTTGACAAAAGAGATAACACCCCCCATTATGTCATGCTTCAGAAAGGTGAAAAATGGTCCATTTTCAAATGTTTTATTTTTGAGCTTCAGTTCACATTTGTAGGTAGATTATCAGTTATAGAGCTAAAATTAGCATGTTTAAAGTGATTTTCATGCTTCCAGGGGCCCGGGAAGTGAATTAAATACCATTTGGAGGCATTTAATGTTCAAGCAAAAACAGGTGATTTTTGACAAAAGAGATAACACCCCCCATTACGTCATGCTTCAGAAAGGTGAAAAATGATCCGTTTTCAAATGTTTTATTGTTGAACGTCTGTTCACATTTGTAGGTGGATCATCAGTTGTAGAGCTAAAATTAGCATGTTTAAAGTGATTTTCATGCTCCCAGGGGCCCGGGAAGTGAATTAAATACCATTTGGAGGCATTTAATGTTCAAGCAAAAACAGGTGATTTTTGACAAAAGATATAACACCCCCCATTCCGTCATGCTTCAGAAAGGTGAAAAATGGTCCGTTTTCAAATGTTTTATTTTTGAACGTCAGTTCACATTTGTAGATGATCATTAGTTTTAGAGCTAAAATTAGCATGTTTAAAGTGATTTTCATGCTTCCAGGGGCCCGGGAAGTGAATTAAATACCATTTGGAGGCATTTAATGTTCGAGCAAAAACAGGTGATTTTTGACAAAAGAGATAACACCCCCATTCCGTCATGCTTCAGAAAGGTGAAAAACTGGTCCGTTTTCAAATGTTTTATTTTTGAACGTCAGTTCACATTTGTAGATGAATCATCAGTTTTAGAACTAAAATTAGCATGTTTAAAGTGATTTTCATGCTTCCAGGGGCCCAGGAAGTGAATTAAATACCATTTGGAGGCATTTAATGTTCAAGCTAAAACAGCTGATTTTTGACAAAAGAGATAACACCCCCCCATTACGTCATGCTTCAGAAAGGTGAAAAATGGTCCGTTTTCAAATGTTTTATTTTTGAACGTCAGTTCAACATTTGTAGGTGGATCTTCAGTTTTAGAGCTAAAATTAGCATGTTTAAAGTGGTTTTCATGCTTCCAGGGGCCCTAAACACAAGATTTGTGGAATGGTTAAAAGTGCATGAAAAGGGCCAATTTACTCACTCTGAGTTCTCAAAAAGTGTTTCTTCACCCTGGGAAGTGAATTAAATACCATTTGGAGCATTTAATGTTCAAGCAAAAACAGGTGATTTTTGACAAAAGAGATAACTCTCCTCATTACGTCATGCTTCAGAAAGGTGAAAAATGGTCCGTTTTCAAATGGTTTATTTTTGAACGTCAGTTCACATTTGTAGGTGGATCATCAGTTTTAGAGCTAAAATTAGCATGTTTAAAGTGATTTTCATGCTTCCAGGGGCCAGGGAAGTGAATTAAATACCATTTGGAGGCATTTAATGTTCAAGAAAATACAGCTGATTTTGGCAAAAGAGATAACACCCCCCCATTACGTCATGCTTCAGAAAGGTGAAAAATGGTCTGTTTTTAAATGTTTTATTTTTGAACGTCAGTTCACATTGGTAGGTGGATCATCAGTTTTAGAGATAAAATTAGCATGTTTAAAGTAATTTTCATGCTTCCAGGGGCCCAGGAAGTGAATTAAATACCATTTGGAGGCATTTAATGTTCAAGCAAAAACAGCTGATTTTTGACAAAAGAGATAACACCCCCCCATTACGTCATGCTTCAGAAAGGTGAAAAATGGTCTGTTTTCAAATGTTTTATTTTTGAACGTCAGTTCACATTTGTAGGTGGATCATCAGTTTTAGAGCTAAAATTAGCATGTTTAAAGTGATTTTCATGCTTTCAGGGGCCCTAAACACAAGATTTGTGGAATGGTTAAAAGTGGATGAAAATGGCCAATTTACTCACTCTGAGTTCTCAAAAAGTGTTTCTTCACCCCGGGAAGTGAATTAAATACCATTTGGAGGCATTTATTGTTCAAGCAAAACGGCAGATTTTTGACAAAAGGGATAACACCCCCCATTATGTCATGCTTCAGAAAGGTGAAAAATGGTCCATTTTCAAATGTTTCATTTTTGAACTTCAGTTCACGTTTGTAGGTAGATTATCGGTTATAGAGCTAAAATTAGCATGTTTAAAGTGATTTTCATGCTTCCAGGGGCCCGGGAAGTGAATTAAATACCATTTGGAGGCATTTAATGTTCAAGCAAAAACAGGTGATTTTTGAAAAAAGATATAACACCCCCCATTCCGTCATGCTTCAGAAAGGTGAAAAATGGTCCGTTTTCAAATGTTTTATTTTTGAACGTCAGTTCACATTTGTAGGTGGATCATCAGTTTTAGAGCTAAAATTAGCATGTTTAAAGTGATTTTCATGCTTCCAGGGGCCCTAAACACAAGATTTGTGGAATGGTTAAAAGTGGATGAAAATGGCCAATTTACTCACTCTGAGTTCTCAAAAAGTGTTTCTTCACCCCGGGAAGTGAATTAAATACCATTTGGAGGCATTTAATGTTCAAGCAAAAACGGCTGATTTTTGACAAAAGAGATAACACCCCCCATCACGTCATGCTTCAGAAAGGTGAAAAATGATCCGTTTTCAAATGTTTTATTTTTGAACGTCAGTTCACATTTTTAGGTGGATCATCAGTTTTAGAGCTAAAATTAGCATGTTTAAAGTGATTTTCATGCTTCCAGGGGCCCGGGAAGTGAATTAAATACCATTTGGAGGCATTTAATGTTCGAGCAAAAACAGGTGATTTTTGACAAAAGAGATACCACCCCCCATTCCGTCATGCTTCAGAAAGGTGAAAAACTGGTCCGTTTTCAAATGTTTTATTTTTGAACGTCAGTTCAAATTTGTAGGTGAATCATCAGTTTTAGAACTAAAAATTAGCATGTTTAAAGTGATTTTCATGCTTCCAGGGGCCCGGGAAGTGAATTAAATACCATTTGGAGGCATTTAATGTTCAAGCTAAAACAGCTGATTTTTGACAAAAGAGATAACACCCCCCATTACGTCATGCTTCAGAAAGGTGAAAAATGGTCCGTTTTCAAATGTTTTATTTTTGAACGCCAGTTCACATTTGTAGGTGGATCTTCGGTTTTAGAGCTAAAATTAGCATGTTGAAAGAGATTTTCATGCTTCCATGGGCCCGGGAAGTGAATTAAATACCATTTGGAGGCATTTAATGTTCAAGCAAAAACAGGTGTTTTTTGACAAAAGAGATAACACCCCCATTCCGTCATGCTTCAGAAAGGTGAAAAACTGGTCCGTTTTCAAATGTTTTATTTTTGAACGTCAGTTCACATTTGTAGGTGAATCATCAGTTTTAGAACTAAAATTAGCATATTTAAAGTGATTTTCATGCTTCCAGGGGCCCGGGAAGTAAATTAAATACCATTTGGAAGCATTTAATGTTCAAGCTAAAACAGCTGATTTTTGACAAAAGAGATAACACCCCCCATTACGTCATGCTTCAGAAAGGTGAAAAATGGTACGTTTTCAAATGTTTTATTTTTGAACGTCAGTTCAACATTTGTAGGTGGATCTTCAGTTTTAGAGCTAAAATTAGCATGTTTAAAGTGATTTTCATGCTTCCAGGGGCCCTAAACACAAGATTTGTGGAATGGTTAAAAGTGCATGAAAAGGGCCAATTTACTCACTCTGAGTTCTCAAAAAGTGTTTCTTCACCCTGGGAAGTGAATTAAATACCATTTGGAGCATTTAATGTTCAAGCAAAAACAGGTGATTTTTGACCAAAGAGATAACTCTCCTCATTACGTCATGCTTCCGAAAGGTGAAAAATGGTCCGTTTTCAAATGGTTTATTTTTGAACGTCAGTTCACATTTGTAGGCGGATCATCAGTTTTAGAGATAAAATTAGCATGTTTAAAGTAATTTTCATGCTTCCAGGGGCCCAGGAAGTGAATTAAATACCATTTGGAGGCATTTAATGTTCAAGCAAAAACAGCTGAATTTTGACAAAAGAGATAACACCCCCCCATTACGTCATGCTTCAGAAAGGTGAAAAATGGTCTGTTTTCAAATGTTTTATTTTTGAACGTCAGTTCACATTTGTAGGTGGATCATCAGTTTTAGAGCTAAAATTAGCATGTTTAAAGTGATTTTCATGCTTCCAGGGGCCCTAAACACAAGATTTGTGGAATGGTTAAAAGTGGATGAAAATGGCCAATTTACTCACTCTGAGTTCTCAAAAAGTGTTTCTTCACCCCGGGAAGTGAATTAAATACCATTTGGAGGCATTTAATGTTCAAGCAAAAACGGCTGATTTTTGACAAAAGAGATAACACCCCCCATTACGTCATGCTTCAGAAAGGTGAAAAATGATCCGTTTTCAAATGTTTTATTTTTGAACTTCAGTTCACGTTTGTAGGTAGATTATCGGTTATAGAGCTAAAATTAGCATGTTTAAAGTGATTTTCATGCTTCCAGGGTCCCGGGAAGTGAATTAAATACCATTTGGAGGCATTTAATGTTCAAGCAAAAACAGGTGATTTTTGAAAAAAGATATAACACCCCCCATTCCGTCATGCTTCAGAAAGGTGAAAAATGGTCCGTTTTCAAATGTTTTATTTTTGAACGTCAGTTCACATTTGTAGGTGGATCATCAGTTTTAGAGCTAAAATTAGCATGTTTAAAGTGATTTTCATGCTTCCAGGGGCCCTAAACACAAGATTTGTGGAATGGTCAAAAGTGCATGAAAATGGCCAATTTACTTACTCTGAGGTCTCAAATGTGTTTCTTCACCCCGGGAAGTGAATTAAATACCATTTGGAGGCATTTAATGTTCGAGCAAAAACGGCTGATTTTTGACAAAAGAGATAACACCCCCCATTACGTCATGCTTCAGAAAGGTGAAAAATGATCCGTTTTCAAATGTTTTATTTTTGAACGTCAGTTCACATTTTTAGGTGGATCATCAGTTTTAGAGCTAAAATTAGCATGTTTAAAGTGATTTTCATGCTTCCAGGGGCCCGGGAAGTGAATTAAATACCATTTGGAGGCATTTAATGTTCAAGCTAAAACAGCTGATTTTTGACAAAAGAGATAACACCCCCCATTACGTCATGCTTCAGAAAGGTGAAAAATGGTCCGTTTTCAAATGTTTTATTTTTGAACGTCAGTTCACATTTGTAGGTGGATCATCAGTTTTAGAGCTAAAATTAGCATGTTTAAAGTGATTTTCATGCTTCCAGGGGCCCTAAACACAAGATTTGTGGAATGGTTAAAAGTGGATGAAAATGGCCAATTTACTCACTCTGAGTTCTCAAAAAGTGTTTCTTCACCCCGGGAAGTGAATTAAATACCATTTGGAGGCATTTAATGTTCAAGCAAAAACGGTTGATTTTTGACAAAAGAGATAACACCCCCCATCACGTCATGCTTCAGAAAGGTGAAAAATGATCCGTTTTCAAATGTTTTATTTTTGAACGTCAGTTCACATTTTTAGGTGGATCATCAGTTTTAGAGCTAAAATTAGCATGTTTAAAGTGATTTTCATGCTTCCAGGGGCCCGGGAAGTGAATTAAATACCATTTGGAGGCATTTAATGTTCGAGCAAAAACAGGTGATTTTTGACAAAAGAGATACCACCCCCCATTCCGTCATGCTTCAGAAAGGTGAAAAACTGGTCCGTTTTCAAATGTTTTATTTTTGAACGTCAGTTCAAATTTGTAGGTGAATCATCAGTTTTAGAACTAAAATTAGCATGTTTAAAGTGATTTTCATGCTTCCAGGGGCCCGGGAAGTGAATTAAATACCATTTGGAGGCATTTAATGTTCAAGCTAAAACAGCTGATTTTTGACAAAAGAGATAACACCCCCCATTACGTTATGCTTCAGAAAGGTGAAAAATGGTCCGTTTTCAAATGTTTTATTTTTGAACGTCAGTTCACATTTGTAGGTGGATCTTCGGTTTTAGAGCTAAAATTAGCATGTTGAAAGAGATTTTCATGCTTCCATGGGCCCGGGAAGTGAATTAAATACCATTTGGAGGCATTTAATGTTCAAGCAAAAACAGGTGTTTTTTGACAAAAGAGATAACACCCCCATTCCGTCATGCTTCAGAAAGGTGAAAAACTGGTCCGTTTTCAAATGTTTTATTTTTGAACGTCAGTTCACATTTGTAGGTGAATCATCAGTTTTAGAACTAAACTTAGCATATTTAAAGTGATTTTCATGCTTCCAGGGGCCCGGGAAGTAAATTAAATACCATTTGGAAGCATTTAATGTTCAAGCTAAAACAGCTGATTTTTGACAAAAGAGATAACACCCCCCATTACGTCATGCTTCAGAAAGGTGAAAAATGGTACGTTTTCAAATGTTTTATTTTTGAACGTCAGTTCAACATTTGTAGGTGGATCTTCAGTTTTAGAGCTAAAATTAGCATGTTTAAAGTGATTTTCATGCTTCCAGGGGCCCTAAACACAAGATTTGTGGAATGGTTAAAAGTGCATGAAAAGGGCCAATTTACTCACTCTGAGTTCTCAAAAAGTGTTTCTTCACCCTGGGAAGTGAATTAAATACCATTTGGAGCATTTAATGTTCAAGCAAAAACAGGTGATTTTTGACCAAAGAGATAACTCTCCTCATTACGTCATGCTTCCGAAAGGTGAAAAATGGTCCGTTTTCAAATGGTTTATTTTTGAACGTCAGTTCACATTTGTAGGCGGATCATCAGTTTTAGAGATAAAATTAGCATGTTTAAAGTAATTTTCATGCTTCCAGGGGCCCAGGAAGTGAATTAAATACCATTTGGAGGCATTTAATGTTCAAGCAAAAACAGCTGAATTTTGACAAAAGAGATAACACCCCCCCATTACGTCATGCTTCAGAAAGGTGAAAAATGGTCTGTTTTCAAATGTTTTATTTTTGAACGTCAGTTCACATTTGTAGGTGGATCATCAGTTTTAGAGCTAAAATTAGCATGTTTAAAGTGATTTTCATGCTTCCAGGGGCCCTAAACACAAGATTTGTGGAATGGTTAAAAGTGGATGAAAATGGCCAATTTACTCACTCTGAGTTCTCAAAAAGTGTTTCTTCACCCCGGGAAGTGAATTAAATACCATTTGGAGGCATTTAATGTTCAAGCAAAAACGGCTGATTTTTGACAAAAGAGATAACACCCCCCATTATGTCATGCTTCAGAAAGGTGAAAAATGGCCCATTTTCAAATGTTTTATTTTTGAGCTTCAGTTCACATTTGTAGGTAGATTATCAGTTATAGAGCTAAAATTAGCATGTTTAAAGTGATTTTCATGCTTCCATGGGCCCGGGAAGTGAATTAAATACCATTTGGAGGCATTTAATGTTCAAGCAAAAACAGGTGTTTTTTGACAAAAGAGATAACACCCCCATTCCGTCATGCTTCAGAAAGGTGAAAAACTGGTCCGTTTTCAAATGTTTTATTTTTGAACGTCAGTTCACATTTGTAGGTGAATCATCAGTTTTAGAACTAAAATTAGCATATTTAAAGTGATTTTCATGCTTCCAGGGGCCCGGGAAGTAAATTAAATACCATTTGGAAGCATTTAATGTTCAAGCTAAAACAGCTGATTTTTGACAAAAGAGATAACACCCCCCATTACGTCATGCTTCAGAAAGGTGAAAAATGGTACGTTTTCAAATGTTTTATTTTTGAACGTCAGTTCAACATTTGTAGGTGGATCTTCAGTTTTAGAGCTAAAATTAGCATGTTTAAAGTGATTTTCATGCTTCCAGGGGCCCTAAACACAAGATTTGTGGAATGGTTAAAAGTGCATGAAAAGGGCCAATTTACTCACTCTGAGTTCTCAAAAAGTGTTTCTTCACCCTGGGAAGTGAATTAAATACCATTTGGAGCATTTAATGTTCAAGCAAAAACAGGTGATTTTTGACCAAAGAGATAACTCTCCTCATTACGTCATGCTTCCGAAAGGTGAAAAATGGTCCGTTTTCAAATGGTTTATTTTTGAACGTCAGTTCACATTTGTAGGCGGATCATCAGTTTTAGAGATAAAATTAGCATGTTTAAAGTAATTTTCATGCTTCCAGGGGCCCAGGAAGTGAATTAAATACCATTTGGAGGCATTTAATGTTCAAGCAAAAACAGCTGAATTTTGACAAAAGAGATAACACCCCCCCATTACGTCATGCTTCAGAAAGGTGAAAAATGGTCTGTTTTCAAATGTTTTATTTTTGAACGTCAGTTCACATTTGTAGGTGGATCATCAGTTTTAGAGCTAAAATTAGCATGTTTAAAGTGATTTTCATGCTTCCAGGGGCCCTAAACACAAGATTTGTGGAATGGTTAAAAGTGGATGAAAATGGCCAATTTACTCACTCTGAGTTCTCAAAAAGTGTTTCTTCACCCCGGGAAGTGAATTAAATACCATTTGGAGGCATTTAATGTTCAAGCAAAAACGGCTGATTTTTGACAAAAGAGATAACACCCCCCATTACGTCATGCTTCAGAAAGGTGAAAAATGATCCGTTTTCAAATGTTTTATTTTTGAACTTCAGTTCACGTTTGTAGGTAGATTATCGGTTATAGAGCTAAAATTAGCATGTTTAAAGTGATTTTCATGCTTCCAGGGTCCCGGGAAGTGAATTAAATACCATTTGGAGGCATTTAATGTTCAAGCAAAAACAGGTGATTTTTGAAAAAAGATATAACACCCCCCATTCCGTCATGCTTCAGAAAGGTGAAAAATGGTCCGTTTTCAAATGTTTTATTTTTGAACGTCAGTTCACATTTGTAGGTGGATCATCAGTTTTAGAGCTAAAATTAGCATGTTTAAAGTGATTTTCATGCTTCCAGGGGCCCTAAACACAAGATTTGTGGAATGGTCAAAAGTGCATGAAAATGGCCAATTTACTTACTCTGAGGTCTCAAATGTGTTTCTTCACCCCGGGAAGTGAATTAAATACCATTTGGAGGCATTTAATGTTCGAGCAAAAACGGCTGATTTTTGACAAAAGAGATAACACCCCCCATTACGTCATGCTTCAGAAAGGTGAAAAATGATCCGTTTTCAAATGTTTTATTTTTGAACGTCAGTTCACATTTTTAGGTGGATCATCAGTTTTAGAGCTAAAATTAGCATGTTTAAAGTGATTTTCATGCTTCCAGGGGCCCGGGAAGTGAATTAAATACCATTTGGAGGCATTTAATGTTCAAGCTAAAACAGCTGATTTTTGACAAAAGAGATAACACCCCCCATTACGTCATGCTTCAGAAAGGTGAAAAATGGTCCGTTTTCAAATGTTTTATTTTTGAACGTCAGTTCACATTTGTAGGTGGATCATCAGTTTTAGAGCTAAAATTAGCATGTTTAAAGTGATTTTCATGCTTCCAGGGGCCCTAAACACAAGATTTGTGGAATGGTTAAAAGTGGATGAAAATGGCCAATTTACTCACTCTGAGTTCTCAAAAAGTGTTTCTTCACCCCGGGAAGTGAATTAAATACCATTTGGAGGCATTTAATGTTCAAGCAAAAACGGTTGATTTTTGACAAAAGAGATAACACCCCCCATCACGTCATGCTTCAGAAAGGTGAAAAATGATCCGTTTTCAAATGTTTTATTTTTGAACGTCAGTTCACATTTTTAGGTGGATCATCAGTTTTAGAGCTAAAATTAGCATGTTTAAAGTGATTTTCATGCTTCCAGGGGCCCGGGAAGTGAATTAAATACCATTTGGAGGCATTTAATGTTCGAGCAAAAACAGGTGATTTTTGACAAAAGAGATACCACCCCCCATTCCGTCATGCTTCAGAAAGGTGAAAAACTGGTCCGTTTTCAAATGTTTTATTTTTGAACGTCAGTTCAAATTTGTAGGTGAATCATCAGTTTTAGAACTAAAATTAGCATGTTTAAAGTGATTTTCATGCTTCCAGGGGCCCGGGAAGTGAATTAAATACCATTTGGAGGCATTTAATGTTCAAGCTAAAACAGCTGATTTTTGACAAAAGAGATAACACCCCCCATTACGTTATGCTTCAGAAAGGTGAAAAATGGTCCGTTTTCAAATGTTTTATTTTTGAACGTCAGTTCACATTTGTAGGTGGATCTTCGGTTTTAGAGCTAAAATTAGCATGTTGAAAGAGATTTTCATGCTTCCATGGGCCCGGGAAGTGAATTAAATACCATTTGGAGGCATTTAATGTTCAAGCAAAAACAGGTGTTTTTTGACAAAAGAGATAACACCCCCATTCCGTCATGCTTCAGAAAGGTGAAAAACTGGTCCGTTTTCAAATGTTTTATTTTTGAACGTCAGTTCACATTTGTAGGTGAATCATCAGTTTTAGAACTAAACTTAGCATATTTAAAGTGATTTTCATGCTTCCAGGGGCCCGGGAAGTAAATTAAATACCATTTGGAAGCATTTAATGTTCAAGCTAAAACAGCTGATTTTTGACAAAAGAGATAACACCCCCCATTACGTCATGCTTCAGAAAGGTGAAAAATGGTACGTTTTCAAATGTTTTATTTTTGAACGTCAGTTCAACATTTGTAGGTGGATCTTCAGTTTTAGAGCTAAAATTAGCATGTTTAAAGTGATTTTCATGCTTCCAGGGGCCCTAAACACAAGATTTGTGGAATGGTTAAAAGTGCATGAAAAGGGCCAATTTACTCACTCTGAGTTCTCAAAAAGTGTTTCTTCACCCTGGGAAGTGAATTAAATACCATTTGGAGCATTTAATGTTCAAGCAAAAACAGGTGATTTTTGACCAAAGAGATAACTCTCCTCATTACGTCATGCTTCCGAAAGGTGAAAAATGGTCCGTTTTCAAATGGTTTATTTTTGAACGTCAGTTCACATTTGTAGGCGGATCATCAGTTTTAGAGATAAAATTAGCATGTTTAAAGTAATTTTCATGCTTCCAGGGGCCCAGGAAGTGAATTAAATACCATTTGGAGGCATTTAATGTTCAAGCAAAAACAGCTGAATTTTGACAAAAGAGATAACACCCCCCCATTACGTCATGCTTCAGAAAGGTGAAAAATGGTCTGTTTTCAAATGTTTTATTTTTGAACGTCAGTTCACATTTGTAGGTGGATCATCAGTTTTAGAGCTAAAATTAGCATGTTTAAAGTGATTTTCATGCTTCCAGGGGCCCTAAACACAAGATTTGTGGAATGGTTAAAAGTGGATGAAAATGGCCAATTTACTCACTCTGAGTTCTCAAAAAGTGTTTCTTCACCCCGGGAAGTGAATTAAATACCATTTGGAGGCATTTAATGTTCAAGCAAAAACGGCTGATTTTTGACAAAAGAGATAACACCCCCCATTATGTCATGCTTCAGAAAGGTGAAAAATGGCCCATTTTCAAATGTTTTATTTTTGAGCTTCAGTTCACATTTGTAGGTAGATTATCAGTTATAGAGCTAAAATTAGCATGTTTAAAGTGATTTTCATGCTTCCAGGGGCCCGGGAAGTGAATTAAATACCATTTGGAGGCATTTAATGTTCAAGCAAAAACAGGTGATTTTTGACAAAAGATATAACACCCCCCATTCCGTCATGCTTCAGAAAGGTGAAAAACGGTCCGTTTTCAAATGTTTTATTTTTGAACGTCAGTTCACATTTGTAGGTGGATCATCAGTTTTAGAGCTAAAATTAGCATGTTTAAAGTGATTTTCATGCTTCCAGGGGCCCTAAACACAAGATTTGTGGAATGGTCAAAAGTGCATGAAAATGGCCAATTTACTTACTCTGAGGTCTCAAATGTGTTTCTTCACCCCGGGAAGTGAATTAAATACCATTTGGAGGCATTTAATGTTCAAGCAAAAACGGCTGATTTTTGACAAAAGAGATAACACCCCCCATTACGTCATGCTTCAGAAAGGTGAAAAATGATCCGTTTTCAAATGTTTTATTTTTGAACGTCAGTTCACATTTTTAGGTGGATCATCAGTTTTAGAGCTAAAATTAGCATGTTTAAAGTGATTTTCATGCTTCCAGGGGCCCGGGAAGTGAATTAAATACCATTTGGAGGCATTTAATGTTCGAGCAAAAACAGGTGATTTTTGACAAAAGAGATACCACCCCCCATTCCGTCATGCTTCAGAAAGGTGAAAAACTGGTCCGTTTTCAAATGTTTTATTTTTGAACGTCAGTTCACATTTGTAGGTGAATCATCAGTTTTAGAACTAAAATTAGCATGTTTAAAGTGATTTTCATGCTTCCAGGGGCCCGGGAAGTGAATTAAATACCATTTGGAGGCATTTAATGTTCAAGCTAAAACAGCTGATTTTTGACAAAAGAGATAACACCCCCCATTACATCATGCTTCAGAAAGGTGAAAAATGGTCCGTTTTCAAATGTTTTATTTTTGAACGTCAGTTCACATTTGTAGGTGGATCTTCGGTTTTAGAGCTAAAATTAGCATGTTGAAAGAGATTTTCATGCTTCCATGGGCCCGGGAAGTGAATTAAATACCATTTGGAGGCATTTAATGTTCAAGCAAAAACAGGTGTTTTTTGACAAAAGAGATAACACCGCCATTCCGTCATGCTTCAGAAAGGTGAAAAACTGGTCCGTTTTCAAATGTTTTATTTTTGAAGTCAGTTCACATTTGTAGGTGAATCATCAGTTTTAGAACTAAAATTAGCATATTTAAAGTGATTTTCATGCTTCCAGGGGCCCGGGAAGTGAATTAAATACCATTTGGAAGCATTTAATGTTCAAGCTAAAACAGCTGATTTTTGACAAAAGAGATAACACCCCCCATTACGTCATGCTTCAGAAAGGTGAAAAATGGTCCGTTTTCAAATGTTTTATTTTTGAACGTCAGTTCAACATTTGTAGGTGGATCTTCAGTTTTAGAGCTAAAATTAGCATGTTTAAAGTGATTTTCATGCTTCCAGGGGCCCTAAACACAAGATTTGTGGAATGGTTAAAAGTGCCTGAAAAGGGCCAATTTACTCACTCTGAGTTCTCAAAAAGTGTTTCTTCACCCTGGGAAGTGAATTAAATACCATTTGGAGCATTTAATGTTCAAGCAAAAACAGGTGATTTTTGACCAAAGAGATAACTCTCCTCATTACGTCATGCTTCCGAAAGGTGAAAAATGGTCCGTTTTCAAATGGTTTATTTTTGAACGTCAGTTCACATTTGTAGGCGGATCATCAGTTTTAGAGATAAAATTAGCATGTTTAAAGTAATTTTCATGCTTCCAGGGGCCCAGGAAGTGAATTAAATACCATTTGGAGGCATTTAATGTTCAAGCAAAAACAGCTGAATTTTGACAAAAGAGATAACACCCCCCCATTACGTCATGCTTCAGAAAGGTGAAAAATGGTCTGTTTTCAAATGTTTTATTTTTGAACGTCAGTTCACATTTGTAGGTGGATCATCAGTTTTAGAGCTAAAATTAGCATGTTTAAAGTGATTTTCATGCTTCCAGGGGCCCTAAACACAAGATTTGTGGAATGGTTAAAAGTGGATGAAAATGGCCAATTTACTCACTCTGAGTTCTCAAAAAGTGTTTCTTCAACCCGGGAAGTGAATTAAATACCATTTGGAGGCATTTAATGTTCAAGCAAAAACGGCTGATTTTTGACAAAAGAGATAACACCCCCCATTATGTCATGCTTCAGAAAGGTGAAAAATGGTCCATTTTCAAATGTTTTATTTTTGAGCTTCAGTTCACATTTGTAGGTAGATTATCAGTTATAGAGCTAAAATTAGCATGTTTAAAGTGATTTTCATGCTTCCAGGGGCCCGGGAAGTGAATTAAATACCATTTGGAGGCATTTAATGTTCAAGCAAAAACAGGTGATTTTTGACAAAAGAGATAACACCCCCCATTACGTCATGCTTCAGAAAGGTGAAAAATGATCCGTTTTCAAATGTTTTATTGTTGAACGTCTGTTCACATTTGTAGGTGGATCATCAGTTGTAGAGCTAAAATTAGCATGTTTAAAGTGATTTTCATGCTCCCAGGGGCCCGGGAAGTGAATTAAATACCATTTGGAGGCATTTAATGTTCAAGCAAAAACAGGTGATTTTTGACAAAAGATATAACACCCCCCATTCCGTCATGCTTCAGAAAGGTGAAAAATTGGTCCGTTTTCAAATGTTTTATTTTTGAACGTCAGTTCACATTTGTAGGTGGATCATCAGTTTTAGAGCTAAAATTAGCATGTTTAAAGTGATTTTCATGCTTCCAGGGGCCCTAAACACAAGATTTGTGGAATGGTCAAAAGTGCATGAAAATGGCCAATTTACTTACTCTGAGGTCTCAAATGTGTTTCTTCACCCCGGGAAGTGAATTAAATACCATTTGGAGGCATTTAATGTTCAAGCAAAAACGGCTGATTTTTGACAAAAGAGATAACACCCCCAATTACGTCATGCTTCAGAAAGGTGAAAAATGATCCGTTTTCAAATGTTTTATTTTTGAACGTCAGTTCACATTTTTAGGTGGATCATCAGTTTTAGAGCTAAAATTAGCATGTTTAAAGTGATTTTCATGCTTCCAGGGGCCCGGGAAGTGAATTAAATACCATTTGGAGGCATTTAATGTTCGAGCAAAAACAGGTGATTTTTGACAAAAGAGATACCACCCCCATTCCGTCATGCTTCAGAAAGGTGAAAAACTGGTCCGTTTTCAAATGTTTTATTTTTGAACGTAAGTTCACATTTGTAGGTGAATCATCAGTTTTAGAACTAAAATTAGCATGTTTAAAGTGATTTTCATGCTTCCAGGGGCCCGGGAAGTGAATTAAATACCATTTGGAGGCATTTAATGTTCAAGCTAAAACAGCTGATTTTTGACAAAAGAGATAACACCCCCCATTACGTCATGCTTCAGAAAGGTGAAAAATGGTCCGTTTTCAAATGTTTTATTTTTGAACGTCAGTTCACATTTGTAGGTGGATCTTCGGTTTTAGAGCTAAAATTAGCATGTTGAAAGAGATTTTCATGCTTCCATGGGCCCGGGAAGTGAATTAAATACCATTTGGAGGCATTTAATGTTCAAGCAAAAACAGGTGATTTTTGACAAAAGATATAACACCCCCCATTCCGTCATGCTTCAGAAAGGTGAAAAATTGGTCCGTTTTCAAATGTTTTATTTTTGAACGTCAGTTCACATTTGTAGGTGGATCATCAGTTTTAGAGCTAAAATTAGCATGTTTAAAGTGATTTTCATGCTTCCAGGGGCCCTAAACACAAGATTTGTGGAATGGTCAAAAGTGCATGAAAATGGCCAATTTACTTACTCTGAGGTCTCAAATGTGTTTCTTCACCCCGGGAAGTGAATTAAATACCATTTGGAGGCATTTAATGTTCAAGCAAAAACGGCTGATTTTTGACAAAAGAGATAACACCCCCAATTACGTCATGCTTCAGAAAGGTGAAAAATGATCCGTTTTCAAATGTTTTATTTTTGAACGTCAGTTCACATTTTTAGGTGGATCATCAGTTTTAGAGCTAAAATTAGCATGTTTAAAGTGATTTTCATGCTTCCAGGGGCCCGGGAAGTGAATTAAATACCATTTGGAGGCATTTAATGTTCGAGCAAAAACAGGTGATTTTTGACAAAAGAGATACCACCCCCATTCCGTCATGCTTCAGAAAGGTGAAAAACTGGTCCGTTTTCAAATGTTTTATTTTTGAACGTAAGTTCACATTTGTAGGTGAATCATCAGTTTTAGAACTAAAATTAGCATGTTTAAAGTGATTTTCATGCTTCCAGGGGCCCGGGAAGTGAATTAAATACCATTTGGAGGCATTTAATGTTCAAGCTAAAACAGCTGATTTTTGACAAAAGAGATAACACCCCCCATTACGTCATGCTTCAGAAAGGTGAAAAATGGTCCGTTTTCAAATGTTTTATTTTTGAACGTCAGTTCACATTTGTAGGTGGATCTTCGGTTTTAGAGCTAAAATTAGCATGTTGAAAGAGATTTTCATGCTTCCATGGGCCCGGGAAGTGAATTAAATACCATTTGGAGGCATTTAATGTTCAAGCAAAAACAGGTGTTTTTTGACAAAAGAGATAACACCCCCATTCCATCATGCTTCAGAAAGGTGAAAAACTGGTCCGTTTTCAAATGTTTTATTTTTGAAGTCAGTTCACATTTGTAGGTGAATCATCAGTTTTAGAACTAAAATTAGCATATTTAAAGTGATTTTCATGCTTCCAGGGGCCCGGGAAGTAAATTAAATACCATTTGGAAGCATTTAATGTTCAAGCTAAAACAGCTGATTTTTGACAAAAGAGATAACACCCCCATTACGTCATGCTTCAGAAAGGTGAAAAATGGTCAGTTTTCAAATGTTTTATTTTTGAACGTCAGTTCAACATTTGTAGGTGGATCTTCAGTTTTAGAGCTAAAATTAGCATGTTTAAAGTGATTTTCATGCTTCCAGGGGCCCTAAACACAAGATTTGTGGAATGGTTAAAAGTGCATGAAAAGGGCCAATTTACTCACTCTGAGTTCTCAAAAAGTGTTTCTTCACCCTGGGAAGTGAATTAAATACCATTTGGAGCATTTAATGTTCAAGCAAAAACAGGTGATTTTTGACCAAAGAGATAACTCTCCTCATTACGTCATGCTTCCGAAAGGTGAAAAATGGTCCGTTTTCAAATGGTTTATTTTTGAACGTCAGTTCACATTTGTAGGCGGATCATCAGTTTTAGAGATAAAATTAGCATGTTTAAAGTAATTTTCATGCTTCCAGGGGCCCAGGAAGTGAATTAAATACCATTTGGAGGCATTTAATGTTCAAGCAAAAACAGCTGAATTTTGACAAAAGAGATAACACCCCCCCATTACGTCATGATTCAGAAAGGTGAAAAATGGTCTGTTTTCAAATGTTTTATTTTTGAACGTCAGTTCACATTTGTAGGTGGATCATCAGTTTTAGAGCTAAAATTAGCATGTTTAAAGTGATTTTCATGCTTCCAGGGGCCCTAAACACAAGATTTGTGGAATGGTTAAAAGTGGATGAAAATGGCCAATTTACTCACTCTGAGTTCTCAAAAAGTGTTTCTTCAACCCGGGAAGTGAATTAAATACCATTTGGAGGCATTTAATGTTCAAGCAAAAACGGCTGATTTTTGACAAAAGAGATAACACCCCCCATTATGTCATGCTTCAGAAAGGTGAAAAATGGTCCATTTTCAAATGTTTTATTTTTGAGCTTCAGTTCACATTTGTAGGTAGATTATCAGTTATAGAGCTAAAATTAGCATGTTTAAAGTGATTTTCATGCTTCCAGGGGCCCGGGAAGTGAATTAAATACCATTTGGAGGCATTTAATGTTCAAGCAAAAACAGGTGATTTTTGACAAAAGAGATAACACCCCCCATTACGTCATGCTTCAGAAAGGTGAAAAATGATCCATTTTCAAATGTTTTATTGTTGAACGTCTGTTCACATTTGTAGGTGGATCATCAGTTGTAGAGCTAAAATTAGCATGTTTAAAGTGATTTTCATGCTCCCAGGGGCCCGGGAAGTGAATTAAATACCATTTGGAGGCATTTAATGTTCAAGCAAAAACAGGTGATTTTTGACAAAAGATATAACACCCCCCATTCCGTCATGCTTCAGAAAGGTGAAAAATGGTCCGTTTTCAAATGTTTTATTTTTGAACGTCAGTTCACATTTGTAGGTGGATCATCAGTTTTAGAGCTAAAATTAGCATGTTTAAAGTGATTTTCATGCTTCCAGGGGCCCTAAACACAAGATTTGTGGAATGGTTAAAAGTGCATGAAAATGACCAATTTACTTACTCTGCGGTCTCAAATGTGTTTCTTCACCCCGGGAAGTGAATTAAATACCATTTGGAGGCATTTAATGTTCAAGCAAAAACGGCTGATTTTTGACAAAAGAGATAACACCCCCCATTACGTCATGCTTCAGAAAGGTGAAAAATGATCCGTTTTCAAATGTTTTATTTTTGAACGTCAGTTCACATTTGTAGGTGGATCATCAGTTTTAGAGCTAAAATTAGCATGTTTAAAGTGATTTTCATGCTTCCAGGGGCCCGGGAAGTGAATTAAATACCATTTGGAGGCATTTAATGTTCGAGCAAAAACAGGTGATTTTTGACAGAAGAGATACCACCCCCCATTCCGTCATGCTTCAGAAAGGTGAAAAACTGGTCCGTTTTCAAATGTTTTATTTTTGAACGTCAGTTCACATTTGTAGGTGAATCATCAGTTTTAGAACTAAAATTAGCATGTTTAAAGTGATTTTCATGCTTCCAGGGGCCCGGGAAGTGAATTAAATACCATTTGGAGGCATTTAATGTTCAAGCTAAAACAGCTGATTTTTGACAAAAGAGATAACACCCCCCATTACGTCATGCTTCAAAAAGGTGAAAAATGGTCCGTTTTCAAATGTTTTATTTTTGAACGTCAGTTCAACATTTGTAGGTGGATCTTCAGTTTTAGAGATAAAATTAGCATGTTTAAAGTGGTTTTCATGCTTCCAGGGGCCCTAAACACAAGATTTGTGGAATGGTTAAAAGTGGATGAAAATGGCCAATTTACTCACTCTGAGTTCTCAAAAATTGTTTCTTCACCCCTGGAAGTGAATTAAATACCATTTGGAGGCATTTAATGTTCAAGCAAAAACGGCTGAATTTTGACAAAAGAGATAACACCCCCCATTATGTCATGCTTCAGAAAGGTGAAAAATGGTCCATTTTCAAATGTTTTATTTTTGAACTTCAGTTCACATTTGTAGGTGGATCATCAGTTTTAGAGCTAAAATTAGCATGTTTAAAGTGATTTTCATGCTCCCAGGGGCCCGGGAAGTGAATTAAATACCATTTGGAGGCATTTAATGTTCAAGCAAAAACAGGTGATTTTTGACAAGAGATAACACCCCCCATTACGTCATGCTTCAGAAAGGTGAAAAATGGTCCGTTTTCAAATGTTTTATTTTTGAACATCAGTTCACATTTGTAGGTGCATCATCAGTTTTAGAACTAAAATTAGCTTGTTTAAAGTGATTTTCATGCTTCCGGGGGCCCGGGAAGTGAATTAAATACCATTTGGAGGCATTTAATGTTCAAGCAAAAACAGGTGATTTTTGACAAAAGATATAACACCCCCCATTCCGTCATGCTTCAGAAAGGTGAAAAATGGTCCGTTTTCAAATGTTTTATTTTTGAACGTCAGTTCACATTTGTAGGTGGATCATCAGTTTTAGAGCTAAAATTTGCATGTTTAAAGTGATTTTCATGCACCCAGGGGCCCGGGAAGTGAATTAAATACCATTTGGAGGCATTTAATGTTCAAGCAAAAACAGGTGATTTTTGACAAGAGATAACACCCCCCATTACGTCATGCTTCAGAAAGGTAAAAAATGGTCCGTTTTCAAATGTTTTATTTTTGAACGTCAGTTCACATTTGTAGGTGGATCATCAGTTTTAGAGCTAAAATTAGCGTGTTTAAAGTGATTTTCATGCTCCTAGGGGCCCCGGAAGTGAATTAAATACCATTTGGAGGCATTTAATGTTCAAGCAAAAACAGGTGATTTTTGACAAGAGATAACACCCCCCATTACGTCATGCTTCAGAAAGGTGAAAAATTATCCGTTTTCAAATGTTTTATTTTTGAACGTCAGTTCACATTTGTAGGTGGATCATCAGTTTTAGAGCTAAAATTAGCATGTTTAAAGTGATTTTCATGCTTCCAGGGGCCCGGGAAGTGAATTAAATACCATTTGGAGGCATTTAATGTTCGAGCAAAAACAGGTGATTTTTGACAAAAGAGATAACACCCCCATTCCGTCATGCTTCAGAAAGGTGAAAAACTGATCCGTTTTCAAATGTTTTATTTTTGAACGTCAGTTCACATTTGTAGGTGAATCATCAGTTTTGGAACTAAAATTAGCATGTTTAAAGTGATTTTCATGCTTCCAGGGGCCCGGGAAGTGAATTAAATACCATTTGGAGGCATTTAATGTTCAAGCTAAAACAGCTGATTTTTGACAAAAGAGATAACACCCCCCATTACGTCATGCTTCAGAAAGGTGAAAAATGGTCCGTTTTCAAATGTTTTATTTTTGAACGTCAGTTCAACATTTGTAGGTGGATCATCAGTTTTAGAGATAAAATTAGCATGTTTAAAGTGGTTTTCATGCTTCCAGGGGCCCTAAACACAAGATTTGTGGAATGGTTAAAAGTGGATGAAAATGGCCAATTTACTCACTCTGAGTTCTCAAAAATTGTTTCTTCACCCCGGGAAGTGAATTAAATACCATTTGGAGGCATTTAATGTTCAAGCAAAAACGGCTGATTTTTGACAAAAGAGATAACACCCCCCATTACGTCATGCTTCAGAAAGGTGAAAAATTGTCCGTTTTCAAATGTTTTATTTTTGAACATCAGTTCACATTTGTAGGTGGATCATCAGTTTTAGAACTAAAATTAGCTTGTTTAAAGTGATTTTCATGCTTCCGGGGGCCCGGGAAGTGAATTAAATACCATTTGGAGGCATTTAATGTTCAAGCAAAAACAGGTGATTTTTGACAAAAGATATAACACCCCCCATTCCGTCATGCTTCAGAAAGGTGAAAAATGGTCCGTTTTCAAATGTTTTATTTTTGAACGTCAGTTCACATTTGTAGGTGGATCATCAGTTTTAGAGCTAAAATTAGCATGTTTAAAGTGATTTTCAGGCTTCCAGGGGCCCTAAACACAAGATTTGTGGAATGGTTAAAAGTGCATGAAAATGACCAATTTACTTACTCTGCGGTCTCAAATGTGTTTCTTCACCCCGGGAAGTGAATTAAATACCATTTGGAGGCATTTAATGTTCAAGCAAAAACAGGTGATTTTTGACAAGAGATAACACCCCCATTACGTCATGCTTCAGAAAGGTGAAAAATGGTCCGTTTTCAAATGTTTTATTTTTGAACATCAGTTCACATTTGTAGGTGGATCATCAGTTTTAGAACTAAAATTAGCTTGTTTAAAGTGATTTTCATGCTTCCGGGGGCCCAGGAAGTGAATTAAATACCATTTGGAGGCATTTAATGTTCAAGCAAAAACAGGTGATTTTTGACAAAAGATATAACACCCCCCATTCCGTCATGCTTCAGAAAGGTGAAAAATGGTCCGTTTTCAAATGTTTTATTTTTGAACGTCAGTTCACATTTGTAGGTGGATCATCAGTTTTAGAGCTAAAATTAGCATGTTTAAAGTGATTTTTATGCTTCCAGGGGCCCTAAACACAAGATTTGTGGAATGGTTAAAAGTGGATGAAAATGGCCAATTTACTCACTCTGAGTTCTCAAAAAGTGTTTCTTCACCCCGGGAAGTGAATTAAATACCATTTGGAGGCATTTAATGTTCAAGCAAAAACGGCTGATTTTTGACAAAAGAGATAACACCCCCCATTATGTCATGCTTCAGAAAGGTGAAAAATGGTCCATTTTCAAATGTTTTATTTTTGAACTTCAGTTCACATTTGTAGGTAGATTATCAGTTATAGAGCTAAAATTAGCATGTTTAAAGTGATTTTCATGCTTCCAGGGGCCCGGGAAGTTAATTAAATACCATTTGGAGGCATTTAATGTTCAAGCAAAAACAGGTGATTTTTGACAAAAGAGATAACACCCCCCATTACGTCATGCTTCAGAAAGGTGAAAAATGATCCGTTTTCAAATGTTTTATTGTTGAACGTCAGTTCACATTTGTAGAAGCATCGTCAGTTTTAGAGCTAAAATTAGCATGTTTAAAGTGATTTTTATGCTCCCAGGGGCCCGGGAAGTGAATTAAATACCATTTGGAGGCATTTAATGTTCAAGCAAAAACAGGTGATTTTTGACAAGAGATAACACCCCCCATTACGTCATGCTTCAGAAAGGTGAAAAATTGTCCGTTTTCAAATGTTTTATTTTTGAACATCAGTTCACATTTGTAGGTGGATCATCAGTTTTAGAACTAAAATTAGCTTGTTTAAAGTGATTTTCATGCTTCCGGGGGCCCGGGAAGTGAATTAAATACCATTTGGAGGCATTTAATGTTCAAGCAAAAACAGGTGATTTTTGACAAAAGATATAACACCCCCATTCCGTCATGCTTCAGAAAGGTGAAAAATGGTCCGTTTTCAAATGTTTTATTTTTGAACGTCAGTTCACATTTGTAGGTGGATCATCAGTTTTAGAGCTAAAATTAGCATGTTTAAAGTGATTTTCATGCTTCCAGGGGCCCTAAACACAAGATTTGTGGAATGGTTAAAAGTGCATGAAAATGACCAATTTACTTACTCTGCGGTCTCAAATGTGTTTCTTCACCCCGGGAAGTGAATTAAATACCATTTGGAGGCATTTAATGTTCAAGCAAAAATGGCAGATTTTTGACAAAAGAGATAACACCCCCCAATACGTCATTCTTCAGAAAGGTGAAAAATGATCCGTTTTCAAATGTTTTATTTTTGAACGTCAGTTCACATTTGTAGGTGGATCATCAGTTTTAGAGCTAAAATTAGCATGTTTAAAGTGATTTTCATGCTTCCAGGGGCCCGGGAAGTGAATTAAATACCATTTGGAGGCATTTAATGTTCAAGCAAAAACAGGTGATTTTTGACAAGAGATAACACCCCCCATAACGTCATGCTTCAGAAAGGTAAAAAATGGTCCGTTTTCAAATGTTTTATTTTTGAACGTCAGTTCACATTTGTAGGTGGATCATCAGTTTTAGAGCTAAAATTAGCGTGTTTAAAGTGATTTTCATGCTCCTAGGGGCCCCGGAAGTGAATTAAATACCATTTGGAGGCATTTAATGTTCAAGCAAAAACAGGTGATTTTTGACAAGAGATAACACCCCCCATTACGTCATGCTTCAGAAAGGTGAAAAATGATCCGTTTTCAAATGTTTTATTTTTGAACGTCAGTTCACATTTGTAGGTGGATCATCAGTTTTAGAGCTAAAATTAGCATGTTTAAAGTGATTTTCATGCTTCCAGGGGCCCGGGAAGTGAATTAAATACCATTTGGAGGCATTTAATGTTCGAGCAAAAACAGGTGATTTTTGACAAAAGAGATAACACCCCCATTCCGTCATGCTTCAGAAAGGTGAAAAACTGATCCGTTTTCAAATGTTTTATTTTTGAACGTCAGTTCACATTTGTAGGTGAATCATCAGTTTTGGAACTAAAATTAGCATGTTTAAAGTGATTTTCATGCTTCCAGGGGCCCGGGAAGTGAATTAAATACCATTTGGAGGCATTTAATGTTCAAGCTAAAACAGCTGATTTTTGACAAAAGAGATAACACCCCCCATTACGTCATGCTTCAGAAAGGTGAAAAATGGTCCGTTTTCAAATGTTTTATTTTTGAACGTCAGTTCAACATTTGTAGGTGGATCATCAGTTTTACAGATAAAATTAGCATGTTTAAAGTGGTTTTCATGCTTCCAGGGGCCCTAAACACAAGATTTGTGGAATGGTTAAAAGTGGATGAAAATGGCCAATTTACTCACTCTGAGTTCTCAAAAATTGTTTCTTCACCCCGGGAAGTGAATTAAATACCATTTGGAGGCATTTAATGTTCAAGCAAAAACGGCTGATTTTTGACAAAAGAGATAACACCCCCCATTCCGTCATGCTTCAGAAAGGTGAAAAATGGTCCGTTTTCAAATGTTTTATTTTTGAACGTCAGTTCACATTTGTAGGTGGATCATCAGTTTTAGAGCTAAAATTAGCATGTTTAAAGTGATTTTCAGGCTTCCAGGGGCCTTAAACACAAGATTTGTGGAATGGTTAAAAGTGCATGAAAATGACCAATTTACTTACTCTGCGGTCTCAAATGTGTTTCTTCACCCCGGGAAGTGAATTAAATACCATTTGGAGGCATTTAATGTTCAAGCAAAAACGGCAGATTTTTGACAAAAGAGATAACACCCCCCATTACGTCATGCTTCAGAAAGGTGAAAAATGATCCGTTTTCAAATGTTTTATTTTTGAACGTCAGTTCACATTTGTAGGTGGATCATCAGTTTTAGAGCTAAAATTAGCATGTTTAAAGTGATTTTCATGCTTCCAGGGGCCCGGGAAGTGAATTAAATACCATTTGGAGGCATTTAATGTTCAAGCAAAAACAGGTGATTTATGACAAAAGAGATAACACCCCCGATTACGTCATGCTTCAGAAAGGTGAAAAATGATCCGTTTTCAAATGTTTTATTGTTGAACGTCAGTTCACATTTGTAGGTGGATCATCAGTTTTAGAGCTAAAATTAGCATGTTTAAAGTGATTTTCATGCTCCCAGGGGCCCGGGAAGTGAATTAAATACCATTTGGAGGCATTTAATGTTCAAGCAAAAACAGGTGATTTTTGACAAGAGATAACACCCCCCATTACGTCATGCTTCAGAAAGGTGAAAAATGGTCCGTTTTCAAATGTTTTATTTTTGAACATCAGTTCACATTTGTAGGTGGATCATCAGTTTTAGAACTAAAATTAGCTTGTTTAAAGTGATTTTCATGCTTCCGGGGGCCCAGGAAGTGAATTAAATACCATTTGGAGGCATTTAATGTTCAAGCAAAAACAGGTGATTTTTGACAAAAGATATAACACCCCCCATTCCGTCATGCTTCAGAAAGGTGAAAAATGGTCCGTTTTCAAATGTTTTATTTTTGAACGTCAGTTCACATTTGTAGGTGGATCATCAGTTTTAGAGCTAAAATTAGCATGTTTAAAGTGATTTTTATGCTTCCAGGGGCCCTAAACACAAGATTTGTGGAATGGTTAAAAGTGGATGAAAATGGCCAATTTACTCACTCTGAGTTCTCAAAAAGTGTTTCTTCACCCCGGGAAGTGAATTAAATACCATTTGGAGGCATTTAATGTTCAAGCAAAAACGGCTGATTTTTGACAAAAGAGATAACACCCCCCATTATGTCATGCTTCAGAAAGGTGAAAAATGGTCCATTTTCAAATGTTTTATTTTTGAACTTCAGTTCACATTTGTAGGTAGATTATCAGTTATAGAGCTAAAATTAGCATGTTTAAAGTGATTTTCATGCTTCCAGGGGCCCGGGAAGTTAATTAAATACCATTTGGAGGCATTTAATGTTCAAGCAAAAACAGGTGATTTTTGACAAAAGAGATAACACCCCCCATTACGTCATGCTTCAGAAAGGTGAAAAATGATCCGTTTTCAAATGTTTTATTGTTGAACGTCAGTTCACATTTGTAGGTGTATCGTCAGTTTTAGAGCTAAAATTAGCATGTTTAAAGTGATTTTCATGCTCCCAGGGGCCCGGGAAGTGAATTAAATACCATTTGGAGGCATTTAATGTTCAAGCAAAAACAGGTGATTTTTGACAAGAGATAACACCCCCCATTACGTCATGCTTCAGAAAGGTGAAAAATTGTCCGTTTTCAAATGTTTTATTTTTGAACATCAGTTCACATTTGTAGGTGGATCATCAGTTTTAGAACTAAAATTAGCTTGTTTAAAGTGATTTTCATGCTTCCGGGGGCCCGGGAAGTGAATTAAATACCATTTGGAGGCATTTAATGTTCAAGCAAAAACAGGTGATTTTTGACAAAAGATATAACACCCCCATTCCGTCATGCTTCAGAAAGGTGAAAAATGGTCCGTTTTCAAATGTTTTATTTTTGAACGTCAGTTCACATTTGTAGGTGGATCATCAGTTTTAGAGCTAAAATTAGCATGTTTAAAGTGATTTTCATGCTTCCAGGGGCCCTAAACACAAGATTTGTGGAATGGTTAAAAGTGCATGAAAATGACCAATTTACTTACTCTGCGGTCTCAAATGTGTTTCTTCACCCCGGGAAGTGAATTAAATACCATTTGGAGGCATTTAATGTTCAAGCAAAAATGGCAGATTTTTGACAAAAGAGATAACACCCCCCAATACGTCATGCTTCAGAAAGGTGAAAAATGATCCGTTTTCAAATGTTTTATTTTTGAACGTCAGTTCACATTTGTAGGTGGATCATCAGTTTTAGAGCTAAAATTAGCATGTTTAAAGTGATTTTCATGCTTCCAGGGGCCCGGGAAGTGAATTAAATACCATTTGGAGGCATTTAATGTTCAAGCAAAAACAGGTGATTTTTGACAAAAGATATAACACCCCCATTCCGTCATGCTTCAGAAAGGTGAAAAATGGTCCGTTTTCAAATGTTTTATTTTTGAACGTCAGTTCACATTTGTAGGTGGATCATCAGTTTTAGAGCTAAAATTAGCATGTTTAAAGTGATTTTCATGCTTCCAGGGGCCCTAAACACAAGATTTGTGGAATGGTTAAAAGTGCATGAAAATGACCAATTTACTTACTCTGCGGTCTCAAATGTGTTTCTTCACCCCGGGAAGTGAATTAAATACCATTTGGAGGCATTTAATGTTCAAGCAAAAATGGCAGATTTTTGACAAAAGAGATAACACCCCCCAATACGTCATGCTTCAGAAAGGTGAAAAATGATCCGTTTTCAAATGTTTTATTTTTGAACGTCAGTTCACATTTGTAGGTGGATCATCAGTTTTAGAGATAAAATTAGCATGTTTAAAGTGGTTTTCATGCTTCCAGGGGCCCTAAACACAAGATTTGTGGAATGGTTAAAAGTGGATGAAAATGGCCAATTTACTCACTCTGAGTTCTCAAAAATTGTTTCTTCACCCCGGGAAGTGAATTAAATACCATTTGGAGGCATTTAATGTTCAAGCAAAAACGGCTGATTTTTGACAAAAGAGATAACACCCCCCATTACGTCATGCTTCAGAAAGGTGAAAAATTGTCCGTTTTCAAATGTTTTATTTTTGAACATCAGTTCACATTTGTAGGTGGATCATCAGTTTTAGAACTAAAATTAGCTTGTTTAAAGTGATTTTCATGCTTCCGGGGGCCCGGGAAGTGAATTAAATACCATTTGGAGGCATTTAATGTTCAAGCAAAAACAGGTGATTTTTGACAAAAGATATAACACCCCCCATTCCGTCATGCTTCAGAAAGGTGAAAAATGGTCCGTTTTCAAATGTTTTATTTTTGAACGTCAGTTCACATTTGTAGGTGGATCATCAGTTTTAGAGCTAAAATTAGCATGTTTAAAGTGATTTTCAGGCTTCCAGGGGCCCTAAACACAAGATTTGTGGAATGGTTAAAAGTGCATGAAAATGACCAATTTACTTACTCTGCGGTCTCAAATGTGTTTCTTCACCCCGGGAAGTGAATTAAATACCATTTGGAGGCATTTAATGTTCAAGCAAAAACAGGTGATTTATGACAAAAGAGATAACACCCCCCATTACGTCATGCTTCAGAAAGGTGAAAAATGATCCGTTTTCAAATGTTTTATTGTTGAACGTCAGTTCACATTTGTAGGTGGATCATCAGTTTTAGAGCTAAAATTAGCATGTTTAAAGTGATTTTCATGCTCCCAGGGGCCCGGGAAGTGAATTAAATACCATTTGGAGGCATTTAATGTTCAAGCAAAAACAGGTGATTTTTGACAAGAGATAACACCCCCCATTACGTCATGCTTCAGAAAGGTGAAAAATGGTCCGTTTTCAAATGTTTTATTTTTGAACATCAGTTCACATTTGTAGGTGGATCATCAGTTTTAGAACTAAAATTAGCTTGTTTAAAGTGATTTTCATGCTTCCGGGGGCCCAGGAAGTGAATTAAACACCATTTGGAGGCATTTAATGTTCAAGCAAAAACAGCTGATTTTTGACAAAAGATATAACACCCCCCATTCCGTCATGCTTCAGAAAGGTGAAAAATGGTCCGTTTTCAAATGTTTTATTTTTGAACGTCAGTTCACATTTGTAGGTGGATCATCAGTTTTAGAGCTAAAATTAGCATGTTTAAAGTGATTTTTATGCTTCCAGGGGCCCTAAACACAAGATTTGTGGAATGGTTAAAAGTGGATGAAAATGGCCAATTTACTCACTCTGAGTTCTCAAAAAGTGTTTCTTCACCCCGGGAAGTGAATTAAATACCATTTGGAGGCATTTAATGTTCAAGCAAAAACGGCTGATTTTTGACAAAAGAGATAACACCCCCCATTATGTCATGCTTCAGAAAGGTGAAAAATGGTCCATTTTCAAATGTTTTATTTTTGAACTTCAGTTCACATTTGTAGGTAGATTATCAGTTATAGAGCTAAAATTAGCATGTTTAAAGTGATTTTCATGCTTCCAGGGGCCCGGGAAGTTAATTAAATACCATTTGGAGGCATTTAATGTTCAAGCAAAAACAGGTGATTTTTGACAAAAGAGATAACACCCCCCATTACGTCATGCTTCAGAAAGGTGAAAAATGATCCGTTTTCAAATGTTTTATTGTTGAACGTCAGTTCACATTTGTAGGTGTATCGTCAGTTTTAGAGCTAAAATTAGCATGTTTAAAGTGATTTTCATGCTCCCAGGGGCCCGGGAAGTGAATTAAATACCATTTGGAGGCATTTAATGTTCAAGCAAAAACAGGTGATTTTTGACAAGAGATAACACCCCCCATTACGTCATGCTTCAGAAAGGTGAAAAATTGTCCGTTTTCAAATGTTTTATTTTTGAACATCAGTTCACATTTGTAGGTGGATCATCAGTTTTAGAACTAAAATTAGCTTGTTTAAAGTGATTTTCATGCTTCCGGGGGCCCGGGAAGTGAATTAAATACCATTTGGAGGCATTTAATGTTCAAGCAAAAACAGGTGATTTTTGACAAAAGATATAACACCCCCATTCCGTCATGCTTCAGAAAGGTGAAAAATGGTCCGTTTTCAAATGTTTTATTTTTGAACGTCAGTTCACATTTGTAGGTGGATCATCAGTTTTAGAGCTAAAATTAGCATGTTTAAAGTGATTTTCATGCTTCCAGGGGCCCTAAACACAAGATTTGTGGAATGGTTAAAAGTGCATGAAAATGACCAATTTACTTACTCTGCGGTCTCAAATGTGTTTCTTCACCCCGGGAAGTGAATTAAATACCATTTGAAAGCATTTAATGCTCAAGCAAAAATGGCAGATTTTTGACAAAAGAGATAACACCCCCCAATACGTCATGCTTCAGAAAGGTGAAAAATGATCCGTTTTCAAATGTTTTATTTTTGAACGTCAGTTCACATTTGTAGGTGGATCATCAGTTTTAGAGCTAAAATTAGCATGTTTAAAGTGATTTTCATGCTTCCAGGGGCCCGGGAAGTGAATTAAATACCATTTGGAGGCATTTAATGTTCGAGCAAAAACAGGTGATTTTTGCAAAAGAGATAACACCCCCATTCCGTCATGCTTCAGAAAGGTGAAAAACTGGTCCGTTTTCAAATGTTTTATTTTTGAACGTCAGTTCACATTTGTAGGTGAATCATCAGTTTTAGAACTAAAATAAGCATGTTTAAAGTGATTTTCATGCTTCCAGGGGCCCGAGAAGTGAATTAAATACCATTTGGAGGCATTTAATGTTCAAGCTAAAACAGCTGATTTTTGACAAAAGAGATAACACCCCCCATCACGTCATGCTTCAGAAAGGTGAAAAATGGTCCGTTTTCAAATGTTTTATTTTTGAACGTCAGTTCAACATTTGTAGGTGGATCTTCAGTTTTAGAGCTAAAATTAGCATGTTTAAAGTGGTTTTCATGCTTCCAGGGGCCCTAAACACAAGATTTGTGGAATGGTTAAAAGTGCATGAAAAGGGCCAATTTACTCACTCTGAGTTCTCAAAAAGTGTTTCTTCACCCTGGGAAGTGAATTAAATACCATTTGGAGCATTTAATGTTCAAGCAAAAACAGGTGATTTTTGACAAAAGAGATAACTCTCCTCATTACGCCATGCTTCAGAAAGGTGAAAAATGGTCCGTTTTCAAATGGTTTATTTTTGAACGTCAGTTCACATTTGTAGGTGGATCATCAGTTTTAGAGCTAAAATTAGCATGTTTAAAGTGATTTTCATGCTTCCAGGGGCCCTAAACACAAGATTTGTGGAATGGTTAAAAGTGGATGACAATGGCCAATTTACTCACTCTGAGTTCTCAAAAAGTGTTTCTTCACCCCGGGAAGTGAATTAAATACCATTTGGAGGCATTTAATGTTCAAGCAAAAACGGCTGATTTTTGACAAAAGAGATAACACCCCCCATTATGTCATGCTTCCGAAAGGTGAAAAATGGTCCATTTTCAAATGTTTTATTTTTGAACTTCAGTTCACATTTGTAGGTAGATTATAAGTTATAGAGCTAAAATTAGCATGTTTAAAGTGATTTTCATGCTTCCAGGGTCCCGGGAAGTGAATTAAATACCATTTGGAGGCATTTAATGTTCAAGCAAAAACAGGTGATTTATGACAAAAGAGATAACACCCCCCATTACGTCATGCTTCAGAAAGGTGAAAAATGATCCGTTTTCAAATGTTTTATTGTTGAACGTCAGTCCACATTTGTAGGTGGATCATCAGTTTTAGAGCTAAAATTAGCATGTTTAAAGTGATTTTCATGCTCCCAGGGGCCCGGGAAGTGAATTAAATACCATTTGGAGGCATTTAATGTTCAAGCAAAAACAGGTGATTTTTGACAAGAGATAACACCCCCCATTACGTCATGCTTCAGAAAGGTGAAAAATGGTCCGTTTTCAAATGTTTTATTTTTGAACATCAGTTCACATTTGTAGGTGGATCATCAGTTTTAGAACTAAAATTAGCTTGTTTAAAGTGATTTTCATGCTTCCGGGGGCCCAGGAAGTGAATTAAATACCATTTGGAGGCATTTAATGTTCAAGCAAAAACAGGTGATTTTTGACAAAAGATATAACACCCCCGATTCCGTCATGCTTCAGAAAGGTGAAAAATGGTCCGTTTTCAAATGTTTTATTTTTGAACGTCAGTTCACATTTGTAGGTGGATCATCAGTTTTAGAGCTAAAATTAGCATGTTTAAAGTGATTTTCATGCTTCCAGGGGCCCTAAACACAAGATTTGTGGAATGGTTAAAAGTGCATGAAAATGACCAATTTACTTACTCTGCGGTCTCAAATGTGTTTCTTCACCCCGGGAAGTGAATTAAATACCATTTGGAGGCATTTAATGTTCAAGCAAAAACGGCTGATTTTTGACAAAAGAGATAACACCCCCCATTACGTCATGCTTCAGAAAGGTGAAAAATGATCCATTTTCAAATGTTTTATTTTTGAACGTCAGTTCACATTTGTAGGTGGATCATCAGTTTTAGAGCTAAAATTAGCATGTTTAAAGTGATTTTCATGCTTCCAGGGGCCCAGGAAGTGAATTAAATACCATTTGGAGGCATTTAATGTTCGAGCAAAAACAGGTGATTTTTGACAAAAGAGATAACACCCCCATTCCGTCATGCTTCAGAAAGGTGAAAAACTGGTCCGTTTTCAAATGTTTTATTTTTGAACGTCAGTTCACATTTGTAGGTGAATCATCAGTTTTAGAACTAACATTAGCATGTTTAAAGTGATTTTCATGCTTCCAGGGGCCCGGGAAGTGAATTAAATACCATTTGGAGGCATTTAATGTTCAAGCTAAAACAGCTGATTTTTGACAAAAGAGATAACACCCCCCATTACGTCATGCTTCAGAAAGGTGAAAAATGGTCCGTTTTCAAATGTTTTATTTTTGAACGTCAGTTCAACATTTGTAGGTGGATCTTCAGTTTTAGAGCTAAAATTAGCATGTTTAAAGTGGTTTTCATGCTTCCAGGGGCCCTAAACACAAGATTTGTGGAATGGTTAAAAGTGCATGAAAAGGGCCAATTTACTCACTCTGAGTTCTCAAAAAGTGTTTCTTCACCCTGGGAAGTGAATTAAATACCATTTGGAGCATTTAATGTTCAAGCAAAAACAGGTGATTTTTGACAAAAGAGATAACTCTCCTCATTACGTCATGCTTCAGAAAGCTGAAAAATGGTCCGTTTTCAAATGGTTTATTTTTGAACGTCAGTTCACATTTGTAGGTGGATCATCAGTTTTAGAGCTAAAATTAGCATGTTTAAAGTGATTTTCATGCTTCCAGGGGCCAGGGAAGTGAATTAAATACCATTTGGAGGCATTTAATATTCAAGAAAATACAGCTGATTTTGGCAAAAGAGATAACACCCCCCCATTACGTCATGCTTCAGAAAGGTGAAAAATGGTCTGTTTTTAAATGTTTTATTTTTGAACGTCAGTTCACATTGGTAGGTGGATCATCAGTTTTAGAGATAAAATTAGCATGTTTAAAGTAATTTTCATGCTTCCAGGGGCCCAGGAAGTGAATTAAATACCATTTGGAGGCATTTAATGTTCAAGCAAAAACAGCTGATTTTTGACAAAAGAGATAACACCCCCCCCCCATTACGTCATGCTTCAGAAAGGTGAAAAATGGTCTGTTTTCAAATGTTTTATTTTTGAACGTCAGTTCACATTTGTAGGTGGATCATCAGTTTTAGAGCTAAAATTAGCATGTTTAAAGTGATTTTCATGCTTTCAGGGGCCCTAAACACAAGATTTGTGGAATGGTTAAAAGTGGATGAAAATGGCCAATTTACTCACTCTGAGTTCTCAAAAAGTGTTTCTTCACCCCGGGAAGTGAATTAAATACCATTTGGAGGCATTTAATGTTCAAGCAAAAACGGCTGATTTTTGACAAAAGGGATAACACCCCCCATTATGTCATGCTTCAGAAAGGTGAAAAATGGTCCATTTTCAAATGTTTTATTTTTGAACGTCAGTTCACATTTGTAGGTAGATTATCAGTTATAGAGCTAAAATTAGCATGTTTAAAGTGATTTTCATGCTTCCAGGGGCCCGGGAAGTGAATTAAATACCATTTGGAGGCATTTAATGTTCGAGCAAAAACAGGTGATTAATGACAAAAGAGATACCACCCCCCATTCCGTCATGCTTCAGAAAGGTGAAAAACTGGTCCGTTTTCAAATGTTTTATTTTTGAACGTCAGTTCACATTTGTAGGTGAATCATCAGTTTTAGAACTAAAATTAGCATGTTTAAAGTGATTTTCATGCTTCCAGGGGCCCAGGAAGTGAATTAAATACCATTTGGAGGCATTTAATGTTCAAGCTAAAACAGCTGATTTTTGACAAAAGAGATAACACCCCCCATTACGTCATGCTTCAGAAAGGTGAAAAATGGTCCGTTTTCAAATGTTTTATTTTTGAACGTCAGTTCACATTTGTGTGTGGATCTTCGGTTTTAGAGCTAAAATTAGCATGTTTAACGTGATTTTCATGCTTCCAGGGGCCCTAAACTCAAGATTTGTGGAATGGTTAAAAGTGGATGAAAATGGCCAATTTACTCACTCTGAGTTCTCAAAAAGTGTTTATTCACCCCGGGCAGTGAATTAAATACCATTTGAAGGCATTTAATGTTCTAGCAAAAACGGCTGATTTTTCACAAAAGAGATAACACCCCCCATTACGTCATGCTTCAGAAAGGTGAAAAATGGTCCATTTTCAAATGTTTTATTTTTTGAACTTCAGTTCACATTTGTAGGTAGATTATCAGTTATAGAGCTAAAATTAGCATGTTTAAAGTGATTTTCATGCTTCCAGGGGCCCGGGAAGTGAATTAAATACAATTTGGAGGCATTTAATGTTCAAGCAAAAACAGGTGATTTTTGACAAAAGAGATAACATCCCCCATTACGTCATGCTTCAGAAAGGTGAAAAATGATTCGTTTTCAAATGTTTTATTTTTGAACGTCAGTTCACATTTGTAGGTGGATTATCAGTTTTAGAGCTAAAATTAGCATGTTTAAAGTGATTTTCATGCTTCCAGGGGCCCTAAACACAAGATTTGTGGAATGGTTAAAAGTGCATGAAAATGACCAATTTACTTACTCTGAGGTCTCAAATGTGTTTCTTCACCCCGGGAAGTGAATTAAATACCATTTGGAGTCATTTAATGTTCGAGCAAAAACAGGTGATTTTTGACAAAAGAGATAACACCCCCATTCCGTCATGCTTCAGAAAGGTGAAAAACTGGTCCGTTTTCAAATGTTTTATTTTTGAACGTCAGTTCACATTTGTAGGTGAATCATCAGTTTTAGAACTAAAATTAGCATGTTTAAAGTGATTTTCATGCTTCCAGGGGCCCGGGAAGTGAATTAAATACCATTTGGAGGCATTTAATGTTCAAGCTAAAACAGCAGATTTTTGACAAAAGAGATAACACCCCCCATTACGTCATGCTTCAGAAAGGTGAAAAATGGTCCGTTTTCAAATGTTTTATTTTTGAACGTCAGTTCACATTTGTAGGTGGATCATCAGTTTTAGAGCTAAAATTAGCATGTTTATAGTGATTTTCATGCTTCCAGGGGCCCTAAACACAAGATTTGTGGAATGGTTAAAAGTGGATGAAAATGGCCAATTTACTCACTCTGAGTTCTCAAAAAGTGTTTCTTCACCCCGGGAAGTGAATTAAATACCATTTGAAGGCATTTAATGTTCAAGCAAAAACAGGTGATTTTTGACAAAAGAGATAACACGCCCCCATTACGTCATGCTTCAGAAAGACGAAAAATGGTCAGTTTTCAAATGTTTTATTTTTGAACGTCAGTTCACATTTGTAGGTAGATCATCTGTTTTAGAGCTAAAATTTGCATGTTTAAAGTGATTTTCATGCTTCCAGGGGCCCTAAACACTAAGGGGTCGATTAGGATGGCGGACGGAAATGGCTACTGTCCGCCATGGTGGGGAAAATTTTACTCCCGGCCGCGCCGCGGAGATTCCGCGTTTGAGATTAGGATATTCATGTCACGAAACTCCGACCACGGCGGACGGATCATAACCAACACCGTCCGCGGTGGACGGAACACATCCAACTCCGTCCGCGGCGGACGGAGTCCAATGAACAACCACTGCCGCGGACGGAAATGACCGCGGAAAATAACACATGTACCGCCATACCTGTGAATACTCCGTGGCCGCAATTAGGATTAATCCGCCCGGTCCACGGAACTCACAGCCATCCACGTCCGCGGCGGAAAGAATGCTACGATAACCACAGCATCACTGCGGAAGGCCAACACGCACAACATCCCTAGCGGCAAACAAATGTCAGGAAGCCTACCGCTAGTCCAAAGCAAACATACCAACATTGACAAGGCCCCCCCCCAACATCAAGCACAAGCCGCCATGACACGTCCCAATTATCCAATAATGCACACTAGTCAACACGCCCACCTACCACCTGACTGCCAACAACCATTGAGACACGACTATAAAATGACACACACACGCTACCACAATCCTTTGCATCACAGCATTGCTGCTAGCAAGAGGCCAAAATCCAGATACTGCAAACTCACATAGAAGACACACAACCACCACCCTACCATACCCACCACACAAACACCCACCACACAAATCCTACACATCACACACCACACACCTGCACCCCCCAACTCACTCAACTCACACACTGAGCACCACACACCATGGCACCCAAAAAAAAAACCAAATTCACGGAGACAGAGTTGAGGGTAATGGTAGATGAAATACTCCGTGTTGAGCCCCACATCTTCGGGGCCCAAGTCCAGCAGACGTCCGTGGCGCAAAAGAACCACATGTGGGACAGGATCGTCACTCGGATGAATGCCTTGGGGACTGTGCCGAGGACAAAGCATGACATCCAGAGGCGGTGGCATGACCTGAAGACCAGGGTCAAGGGCATCCGAGCCAAAAACTTTGCCCGAGCCAATCATACTGGCGGTGGCACACCCCCGGAGCTCATACCCTACACCGATTGGGAGGAGAAGGTGCTGGTGATACTACACCCAGAGAGCCTAGACGGACTTGACGAAGGAGAAGAGACTGGTGAGTACAAACCAAGCACTACGATCAGCACGACATGGTCAGGCTAACACAACTGAGAAGAAACATCTCCTATGCCCCAACCCATGCAGGTTGGACACCAACTCACTAACATGTCCATGGCTCCCAACAGGCCCCCATACTCACGGGGTGGGTGGTGGTGGTGGTGGAGGGCGGGGTGTGTGAGAGGCCCAAACTACAACTCCCAACAGGCCCCCATGCTCACGGGGAGGGTGGTGGTGGTGGTGGAGGTTGGGGTGTGTGAGAGGCCCAAACAACAACTCCCAACAGGCCCCCATGCACACGGGGAGGGTGGTGGTGGTGGTGGTGGAGGGCGGGGTGTGTGAGAGGCCCAAACTACAACTCCCAACAGGCCCCCATGCTCACGGGGAGGGTGGTGGTGGTGGTGGAGGTTGGGGTGTGTGAGAGGCCCAAACAACAACTCCCAACAGGCCCCCATGCACACGGGGAGGGTGGTGGTGGTGGTGGTGGAGGGCGGGGTGTGTGAGAGGCCCAAACTACAACTCCCAACAGGCCCCCATGCACACGGGGAGGGTGGTGGTGGTGGTGGTGGAGGGTGGGGTGTGTGAGAGGCCCAAACTACAACTCCCAACAGGCCCCCATGCACACGGGGAGGGTGGTGGTGGTGGTGGTGGAGGGCGGGGTGTGTGAGAGGCCCAAACTACAACTCCCAACAGGCCCCCATGCTCACGGGGAGGGTGGTGGTGGTGGTGGAGGTTGGGGTGTGTGAGAGGCCCAAACAACAACTCCCAACAGGCCCCCATGCACACGGGGAGGGTGGTGGTGGTGGTGGTGGAGGGTGGGGTGTGTGCGACAGGAAACAGAAATGTCTAAAAATCTACATAACCATGTAATGTCCACATCACTGACCAGCTCTATCTTGTCCCTCAGGTGATCGTCAACTGACTGGGGAAACCAGTACCCGGCCGCCAGCCTCGCCTCCCACACCTACAGGACTCTCTGCTGACGAGGACACAGGCAGCTCCGGTGCGGAGGATGGAGCGGGACCAAGCACGCAGCCAGGGCCATCTGGCTCACAGGGACTCCCGGGACCGACCAACGTCGCAAGTGTCACACCAGCGACACCTGTCTCTGTGATCTGCACAGTCCCCACCACCACCAGTACCACCAGTACCACCAGTACCACCAGCACCACCAGCACCACCAGCACCACCACTCCTGCCGGTGCCACCCAGCATAACCCAGCACACAACGCTGGTCCATCGGCCCCACACACAAGCAGGGTGAGTGGGCCACAGGCAACGGGACATCAGCCAATCAGGCGAGCCACACACCGCCGTGCAGAGGAAGGACAGCTACCCCAGCCAGTGGCACAGTCCCTACAAGCCCTTGCCAGGTGCCAGGCGTCATACGACCGGTCCCAGGCAAACGCAGATCGTGCGCACCAGGACTCGGTGGACAACAACAACATCCAGCGCGAAATCTGTGGCATCCTTGGCCAGATGTTGCAGATCATGGGCCAGCAGGCAACGATGTGGAGGGAATGGGTTGCCCGGAACAACCCCCCCCCTCCACCAAATGTCGTAGCGCCACCGCCACCGTCACCTCCGCCTCCACCGCCACCTCCGCCTCCACCGCCACTGTCACCTCCACCTCCACCGCCACCACCACCACCTGTGCCCCTGGTGACGGATGTGGCCCTTCAACAACCTGCCCTCCCAGCTGACTCTGTACCACCTCAGAGACGGAGGGGCCGGCCGAGGCAGGAAGTGGCTGAGAGCAGTGTTGGAGCGCCATCCACACGCTCCAAGAGGGGACGACCATGACAATGTCACCGCCTGTGCCAGACATACACCCAGCTAAGTATCCTGTCCCACAGACCATCATTCCAACTGGTCTGCTGGACTACCCTGACACCCCCCAATGTGGTGTCAGCACGGACATTTCATCTGCCATTACCTTCAACTCCAACTCCCTCCACCTCACTTACTTGTAAATATTCACCAGCACAGAAGCACAACCTGTAAATAAATAGCACTTACTCACACAATGATGTTTTGCCTTCATGTTTATTCACATGATTGCCTTCAGAAACAGACGTAAACAGGTTCAGGGATGACAGTCGTACATGATCATGGCGCTGCGGGAGTGACCTAGAGAAAATCAGAGACAGCAAACACACGTCAGGAAACAGATTCACACACATCACAACACAATGCACAGCAACATTACACAAACGACAACCATCACAAAAGCATGGGATGAGAGCACACACATCATGGAGACTTGTATGTCCAAAGAAATGAAGACACACATAAGCAACCATCACAAACAAGAACACCCAGCTGATTAACCCCACATCCACACAACACCAGCAAACATACATGAGGCATTGTCAACCGCCACTAGAGGTAGTAACTCACATTCAAGGGAAGTAGCGATCTATGAGCTGGCGCCTCTGGTCCACACCTTCCTCCTCACCACTATCCTCATCAGTCGACATGGGTGGGATGGGAGGCTGAGGAACTCCTTCGTCTTCAGGGTCCAACAGCAGTTCTATGTCATTGCGTACTGCCAGGTTGTGGAGCATGCAGCAGGCAATCACGATCCTGCATACTTTTCCTGGTGAGTAAGGCAGGGCCCCTCCGGTCTTATCGAGGCACCGAAACCGAGACTTTAGCAGTCCAAAGGTACGTTCGATGACTCTCCGTATCCTTCCATGTGCATCATTGTACCGCATTTCACCCGCTGTTCTCGGATTACGTAGGGGACTGAGGAGCCAGGGCCGGTTTGGGTAAGCCGAGTCGCCTATGTAGGGGGATGACAGAGACAAACATCACAACAAGATATGGTGGGTACCCCATGCAACACAGAGATCACAAGAGTCCCCACTGCACACTCACCAACAAGCCACGCTTGACCGGGTCGCAGATTTGCCATGAGTCGTGGGACATTGCTGCTCCGCATGATGTGGGCGTCATGTGCAGATCCAGGAAATCTTGCACACACATGTGAGATGATGTTGTTTGCCAGGCACACCACCTGCACGTTCAGCGAATGGAAATGTTTGCGATTCCTGAACACTTGTTCCCGTGCCCGTGGTGGAATGATTGCGATGTGTGTGCCATCAATTGAGCCCATAACGTGAGGTATGTGGCCCAGGGCATAGAAATCAGCTTTGACAGCTGGCAACTCTTCCGGACGTGGGAAATGGATGTAGTCATCCTTGTACAGCATCATAGCTGTTAAGACATCCCGAAGAACCGTGCTGAACATGGCCTGTGACATCCCCCCGGCATGTCCAACTGTATACTGAAATGTGCCAGTAGCAAAGAAATGGAGTACCGCCATGACCTTTGCAGTGGGTGTAATCGACCCAGGATACGTCCTACGTGGCTGCAGATGAGGAGACAATTGAGCCACAAGCTCCAGCAACCGACGTCGATCCAGCCGGAATTTCCGAATCACCTCCTCGTCAACCATATCCTCCAGCACAGTGTATGGCCGATGCACATTTGTAGCCCTCCTGTGTGGGAGAGAGATGTAACTTAGGTCAACTTGCAAACGACGCATACGTGTACAACTCCATCACATGTGAACCTTACTGACAATACTTCAGTCTGCACCCTAATGTTTAGTAGCCACATCACAGACACACATGCAACTGCATGCACACAAACGATAATTATACACACGCCATGTCATCAAGCACACATGCCAACACCAAGAATGATGTACATACGGTAATTACATGCATGGTGACACAACGTACAAAACACATACACGGAATGCATGTGTACCACCACCACTGTAGTCACCTCGCCAGAACAAGACACAGACAACAGATGCATAATTTGGGCACACAGCCGTGATGTACTGTGTAGTTGTGAAGATGTAAGAACGTATGTAGGGTCACACCCGACGTCAACACGTACAAATGCACATCTGTTGCCCATTGTGTGCCCAACGATGGGCATTGCATGGACACACATGCTACATTGTATGACATATGACCTTTCCCTATCACGCTCACATCCCTCATGACGCAACTGCACACAACACATCACGGTGCAGTGTCTGACAAGATAACATAATTGGCGCCGCCATGGCGGTGCTCAACTTCCGCTACTTCCCAAAGGCCAGACGCGGCCAGCGTCCCTCTTCCCATTGGCTGCATGTGCGGGGACCGTCACGGGCACACATCGGCAACCGCACGTGCAAGCCTCAGGCACGGATGCTTCAGTTGCAACAATGTTCTATCACTGGTGCCTCCATGGCGGTGCACGTACTCAGCGGGGGAGGTGCAGGCCTATACACCCTTTAGATGTACTCAATGGACATGCCAGTTCATGACCCTCCTTACAGTCACATTGCATCATCCACCGTACACCGGCCGGAGCAGCCGGGCCTAGGACGGCCGTGCCCGGCCATGTCCACACCCGCCGTGCCCGGCCATGTACACAACCGCCGTGCCCGGCCATGAACACAACCGTCGTGCCCGGCCATGAACACAACCGCCGTGCCCGGCCATGTACACAACCGCCGTGGCCGGCCATGAACACAACCGCCTTGCCCGGCCATGAACACAACCGCCGTGCCCGGCCATGTACACAACCGCCGTGGCCGGCCATGAACACAACCGCCGTGCCCAGCCATGAACACACCCGCCGTGCCCGGCCATGTACACAACCGCCGTGGCCGGCCATGAACACAACCGCCGTGCCCGGCCATGAACACACCCGCCGTGCCCGGCCATGTACACAACCGCCGTGGCCGGCCATGAACACAACCGCCGTGCCCGGCCATGAACACACCCGCCGTGCCCGGCCATGTACACAACCGCCGTGGCCGGCCATGAACACAACCGCCGTGCCCGGCCATGAACACACCCGCCGTGCCCGGCCATGTACACAACCGCCGTGGCCGGCCATGAACACAACCGCCGTGCCCGGCCATGAACACAACCGCCGTGCCCGGCCATGAACACAACCGCCGTGCCCGGCCATGAACACAACCGCCGTGCCCGGCCATGTACACAACCGCTGTGGCCGGCCATGAACTCAAACGCGTGGCCGGCCATGAACACAACCGCCGTGCCCGGCCATGAACACAACCGCATGGCGGGCACGGCGGTTGTGTACATGGCCGGGCACGGCGGTTGTGTACATGGCCGGCCACGGCGGTTGTGTACATGGCCGGCCACGGCGGGTGTGGACATGGCCGGGCACGGCGGGTGTGGACATGGCCGGGCACGGCCGTCCTAGGCCCAGCCGCTCTGGCCGGTGTACGGTGGATGATGCAATGTGACTGTAAGGGGGGTCATGAACTGGCATGTCCATTGAGTACATCTAAAGGGTGTATAGGCCTGCACCTCCCCCGCTGAGTACGTGCACCGCCATGGAGGCGCCAGTGATAGAACATTGTTGCAACTGAAGCATCCGTGCCTGAGGCTTGCACGTGCGGTTGCCGATGTGTGCCCGTGACGGTCCCCGCACATGCAGCCAATGGGAAGAGGGACGCTGGCCGCATATGGCCAATCGCAAGTAGCGGAAGCTGGGCACCGCAACAACAGGGCCAGTAATTGGCCCATCTCACGATCACGCTTCCAGGGCTGACCAATTGCTGGCGACGTATGCCACTGACACGTGCTGAGGGCCCTATATATGTGTGTTGGGCAAAATGACACTTCCTACCCTGGGGACCAGTGCTGCCTGTTCACCTCGACCTGCTGCTGCTGCTGAGCTGACCACCGACTGCTGCCTGTGACCATCACCTCGACCTGCTGCTGCTGCTGAGCTGACCACCGACTGCTGCCTGTGACCATCACCTCGACCTGCTGCTGCTGCTGAGCTGACCACCGACTGCTGCCTATGACCATCATCTCGACCTGCTGCTGCTGCTGAGCTGACCACCGACTGCTGCTGTAGTGCCATACTCCGTGATCTCGCCATGTCGAGAGGCAAAGAGATCCGGTCTCGACCCTTCACCGCCGCGGAGCTTGATGTCCTCGTGGACGGTGTACTCCGCAACTATGGACGCCTCTACGGCGCACCAGGACGGGTGGTAAGTGCAGTGTGGGACATGTTGGTGTGCATGAGGGGGCCAAATAATCAGGCCTATTTCTATCTTAGCTGTGTAGTGTGGGCTAGACATATGTTCCTGATTGTGCATGGCTGCTGACAGTTACGTCTTGCCCCTATGTGTGTGACAGGCCACCTGTCCACTGACTGAAACCCTTTTGTCTCCCATCATGGTAGGTCAAGCTGCACCTTCGCAAGGACCTGTGGAGGAGCATAGCACGGGAAGTACGGGCATTGGGGGTGTGCAACAGATGACATACACACTGCCACAAACGCTGGGACGACATTTCCAGGCTAAGCAAGAAAGTAGCGGAAGTAACACTGGGCCTGATTCCAAGGACGCCCCGTCTGGCCCGACGCTCCATGACCCCTCTCATGCACCGTATCATTGCAGTGACGCATCCTGAACTGGCCGAACGTCTGAGTGCCGATCAACAGCAAACTAGCGGTGAGCAAACTGTCTGTGTAGGAAACCTGTGAGTGCTATGCATGTATTGGTGCACAGACACACTATTGAGTTCCGTGTTGCGTATGTATGTCTGTGATGCCATTTTGGTCCCATTGGGTGGTTCTCATTTGACATCCAGGTCCGCCATGTTGACACGCCACTTGCTTAGTAGTTGAGTGTTGAGGCACATCCCCTAGTGGTCCATGGCCCCATGGCAGGAAATATGAGGATGACTGGTAGAGGTGGGCCATGTGCAGGATGAGGGCTACAAAATCTTTGTCAGCTATGTAATTTGCCAATCCTGTTCCTTCTGTACGTCAGTCTGCCCATGACTCACACATCTTTTATGTGCATTTCAGGTATGACAGAGGACACTCAGCCACAGACGGCGGAGAGTAGTCGAGGAAATGAGTCCGGCTCAGACTTCGCACACACGCAGACTGACACAGAGGAGGCCAGCGCCGGAGAGGGGGACAGGACCGTCCCTGAGGACTCGCATGTGGAGACACCATCGTCCTCCTCGTCGGACACTCTTGGTGAGCCTGCACTGTTGTCACAGACTGGGAGTGGGCACTCTTCACCTTCTGTCGGAAGTAAGCACACAGGGCCCACACTTCCACAAACTGCACCATGTACTGTTCGTGGCCGGAGGAGTAGGGGGAGCAGAGTGGCGTTCGGTGCAGGCACCGCTGCCCCTGCCACGGTGAGCCAAAATGCACTGTGTGCTGAGGCCGTTGATCTGCTGCGACAGCTGTGTGTGGGGCAGACCAATATGACAAATGCTTTCCAGGACCATGATAGGAAGTTGGGGCAGGTGGTGGCTTTCATGGAAGGGATGCATGGCGATCTTGCAGGTCTACACAGGACAGTGCAGTCATTGGCAAGCAGTGTGTCGTCTGCAATAGTACAGTCGCATGAACAGGGTGCTACTTCGGTTTCCCCATCTACACCACTGGATGTCTCAGGGGGTAGTGATTATTCTGAGCAGGACTCAAATACAGGTTATTGCACTAGAAGCAGCGTCAGACAGCACGTCAGGGCACGCAGGGCACAGACCCCATCCCCTAGATCAGCTAAATCTGTTCAATTAGACAACGTCAGATACACTGGAGTACACACACAGGATCCGCAAGTGTTGTTGGGGGACATGCCTTCAGGAGCTACACAGGCATTCAACACAAAAGGTACTCCCAAGGCAAGGGATACTCACATGTCCATGGACTGTACCTTGGACAAGGCCAGTCAGAAGACAAAGGCACCTACTAGGAGCAGGGAGACTCCCAAGGGCAGGCCCACAGCAGAGGAAAGGGACACTCCCAGGGACAGTGACAAGACAAAGGCACCTCCTATGAGCAGGGAGACTCCCAAGGGCAGGCCCACAACAGAGGAAAGGGACACTCCCAGGGACAGTGACAAGACAAAGGCACCTCCTAAGAGCAGGGAGACTCCCAAGGGCAGGCCCACAGCAGAGGAAAGGGACACTCCCAGGGACAGTGACAAGACAAAGGCACCTCCTAAGAGCAGGGAGACTCCCAAGGGCAGGCCCACAGCAGAGGAAAGGGACACTCCCAGGGACAGTGACAAGACAAAGGCACCTCCTAAGAGCAGGGAGACTCCCAAGGGCAGGCCCACAGCAGAGGAAAGGGACACTCCCAGGGACAGTGACAAGACAAAGGCTCCTCCTAAGAGCAGGGAGACTCCCAAGGGCAGGCCCACAGCAGAGGAAAGGGACACTCCCAGGGACAGTGACAAGACAAAGGCACCTCCTAAGAGCAGGGAGACTCCCAAGGGCAGGCCCACAGCAAAGAAAGGTCCATCTCCCAAGGGCAGGGACACACACAGAGAGCAGGTGTCTACTGGAGACAGGTGCACCACAGACGACAAGTCTGCTGGCAGGAACAGGGCGGCGACCAGGGCACAGGCTACATCCAGAGACAACACTCCACCTAAGGATCAGGCACATCCTATGGACAAGGCATCTAGCATGGACAATGGCCAATCAAGGACAGGCATACTTCACCCCTGGCTGCACTGAGGCTGATGTTTTCTACTAAACGCCAAACTGATGTCTCCGCCGCGGAGTCCCCCCATACCTCCACTCCCATCCAGGCCAGTCAGAAGCAGAGGAGGGTGTCCCCTGTTGTTGCATCCCCCATTACACATGATTCCGAGTCCAGGCGGCAGGCACAGAGCAAACGACAAGCAGGCTCCAGCACGTCCCCAGAAACCAGATCCCCGGCAGCAGATGCTCCACCTATGGTGGGTGGTGATTGTTTGGCGTCCCCACCACTTGGCAGTCCTGTCCTGTCCAGGGTGCACACACACATCCCTAAGAAATGCAGACACACACCATTGACACCTGCCAACCCCGATTTGGCTCTAGGTCAGCTATCCCCAGCTCCCAGGCCCACCCTGCCTCCAGGCCCATACAGCCCTGTGGCTCATCATTTCAGTTGTCACAGTGGCGCTGGTGCAGTTGACTCTCATGTATCAGATGGTGGCACATTGTCAGTTGTGCCCTCTCCTGTTGCAGGTCCTGGCAGTGTATCTGGGTCTATGGCTCACGTGTCAGTTAGAAGATCTGTGGCTGTGTTGCACACTCCTGTTTCTGGTGCTGGCAGTCTGTCTGGGTCAGTGGCTCACGTGTCAGTGACTACATCTGTGGCTGTGTCTCACACTCCTGTTGCTGGTGCTGCCAGTGTGTCTGGGTCCGTGGCCCATGTGTGTGTCACTCGGGCTGTGGCTGTGTCTCACACTCCTGTTGCTGGTGCTGCCAGTGTGTCTGGGTCCGTGGCCCATGTGTGTGTCACTCAGGCTGTGGCTGTGTCTCACACTCCTGTTGCTGGTGCTGCCAGTGTGTCTGGGTCCGTGGCCCATGTGTGTGTCACTCGGGCTGTGGCTGTGTCTCACACTCCTGTTGCTGGTGCTGCCAGTGTGTCTGGGTCCGTGGCCCATGTGTGTGTCACTCGGGCTGTGGCTGTGTCTCACACTCCTGTTGCTGGTGCTGCCAGTGTGTCCGAGGCAGGTAGTTCACCCAGTACCCCTGATTCTGTGATGTGAGGTGCTGAACACTTCACTCAAATGTTATTTCACATGGTGTGTCCATTGAGAACTGCGTGGCACTCTTGTGGTTCCTGTGACGGGTTGGTAGGGACACGTACTTGTGCAGCCTATGATGTACCTGCCCTGTACTCTACAATGCCCTGTTGATGCTCTGATACTGCATACTGCCCTCTCGTTACCTGCCTATGATGTACCTGCTCTGTACTGCGCATTGCCCTGTTGATGCTCTGATACTGCATTCTGCACTCTCGTTACCTGCCTATGATGTACCTGCTCTGTACTGCGCATTGCCCTGTTGATGCTCTGATACTGGATACTGCCCTCTCGTTACCTGCCTATGATGTACCTGCTCTGTACTGCGCATTGCCCTGTTGATGCTCTGATACTGCATACTGCCCTCTCGTTACCTGCCTATGATGTACCTGCTCTGTACTGCGCATTGCCCTGTTGATGCTCTGTTACTGCATTCTGCACTCTCACGTGCTGCCTCTGATGGAGCTGTTCTGTGCAATGGACTGTTGATGCACTTGGCCCCTCTCACGTGCTGCCTCTGATGGAGCTGTTCTGTGCAATGGACTGTTGATGCACTTGGCCCCTCTCACGTGCTGCCTCTGATGGAGCTGTTCTGTGCAATGGACTGTTGATGCACTTGGCCCCTCTCACGTGCTGCCTCTGATGGAGCTGTTCTGTGCAATGGACTGTTGATGCACTTGGCCCCTCTCACGTGCTGCCTCTGATGGAGCTGTTCTGTGCAATGGACTGTTGATGCACTTTGCCCCTCTCATATGTTGCCTCTGATGTACCTGCTCTGTTGGCCACACTGCCCTGTTGGTGCTCTGATACTGCATTCTGCCCTCTCGTTACCTGCCTATGATGTACCTGCTCTGTACTGCGCATTGCCCTGTTGATGCTCTGATACTGCATTCTGCCCTCTCGTTACCTGCCTATGATGTACCTGCTCTGTACTGCGCATTGCCCTGTTGATGCTCTGATACTGCATACTGCCCTCTCGTTACCTGCCTATGATGTACCTGCTCTGTACTCTACAATGCCCTGTTGATGCTCTGATACTGCATTCTGCCCTCTCGTTACCTGCCTATGATGTCGCTGCTCTGGTGCCCACTTTGCCCATGCTCACGCATACACTGTGATTATTCCCCTATTTTGTACAATAAAGGTAGTCTATCAAGTCTCGTGGTCTGTCGTTGTCATTCCTGCTTGCGTACTACAAATGTGTATTCGTATATGCTTCTCATCAGTGGTTTCGGCAACATGACACTCCCCCTCCCTACGTCACGTCCCTTGCTGGTATTCCCCTCCAGACAGCCAATGGTTTGTGCCTTACCTGCGTCGTCGTCCATAGTGGGCCATGACTAGGACGTGGTGGATCGCGAAGAGCATCGGGAAAGCGTGTAGCGCTGGGTCCATGGTGGTGGTCAGCTTGCGGTGGGTATCTCTGCTATGTCACCTGTGTTCGCTGTGTGGATTCCGCCGTGTTCAGTCAGGTTGTTTTTCCGCTGCGGTTTTATGTGGAGTTTCCGCCATCTTGATTTGGGGGACGGTCTTAGACGTCAGTACGTACGGCGGGGCCTCCGGGATTGTTCCGTCCGCCACGTGGTCGTGTGTAGTTCGGCGGCGGTGCGTCCTTTTCCGTCGCGGACGGAAACTTGACACGTTTTCCTATCCTGATATGGCGGACGGAGTATCCGCGGCTGGCGGACACGGAAAGGGCTTTTTCCGCCTACTCCAGGGCCGCGGTGGCTCTTCCGTCCGCCATCCTAATGAGCCCCAAGATTTGTGGAATCGTTAAAAGTGGATAAAAATGGCCAATTTACTCACTTTGAGTTCTCAAAAAGTGTTTCTTCACCCCGGGAAGTGAATTAAATACCATTTGGAGGTATTTAATGTTAAAGCAAAAACGGCTGATTTTTGACAAAAGAGATAACACACCCCATTATGTCATGCTTCAGAAAGGTGAAAAATGGTCCATTTTCAAATGTTTTATTTTTGAACTTCAGTTCACATTTGTAGGTAGATTATCAGTTATAGAGCTAAAATGTGCATGTTTAAAGTGATTTTCATGCTTCCAGGGGCCCGGGAAGTGAATTAAATACCATTTGGAGGCATTTAATGTTCAAGCAAAAACAGGTGATTTTTGACAAAAGAGATAACACCCCCATTACGTCAAGCTTCAGAAAGGTGAAAAATGATCCGTTTTCAAATGTTTTATTTTTGAACGTCAGTTCACATTTGTAGGTGGATCATCAGTTTTAGAGCTAAAATTAGCATGTTTAAAGTGATTATCATGCTCCCAGGGGCCCGGGAAGTGAATTAAATACCATTTGGAGGCATTTAATGTTCAAGCAAAAACAGGTGATTTTTGACAAAAGAGATAACACCCCCCATTACATCATGCTTCAGAAAGGTGAAAAATGGTCCGTTTTCAAATGTTTTATTTTTGAACGTAAGTTCACATTTGTAGGTGGATCATCAGTTTCAGAGCTAAAATTAGCATGTTTAAAGTGATTTTCATGCTTCCTGGGGCCCTAAACACAAGATTTGTGAAATGGTTAAAAGTGCATGAAAATGGCCAATTTACTTACTCTGAGGTCTCAAATGTGTTCTTCACCCCGGGAAGTAAATTAAATACCATTTGGAGGCATTTAATGTTCAAGCAAAAACGGCTGATTTTTGACAAAAGAGCTAACACCCCCCCATTACGTCGTGCTTCAGAAAGGTGAAAAATGATCCGTTTTCAAATGTTTTATTTTTGAACGTCAGTTCACATTTGTAGGTGGATCATCAGTTTTAGAGCTAAAATTAGCATGTTTAAAGTGATTTTCATACTTCCAGGGGCCCGGGAAGTGAATTAAATACCATTTGGAGGCATTTAATGTTCAAGCAAAAACAGGTGATTTTTGACAAAAGAGATAACACCCCCATTCCGTCATGCTTCAGAAAGGTGAAAAATGGTCCGTTTTCAAATGTTTTATTTTTGAACGTCAGTTCACATTTGTAGGTGGATCATCAGTTTTAGAACTAAAATTAGCATGTTTAAAGTGATTTTCATGCTTCCAGGGGCCCGGGAAGTGAATTAAATACCATTTGGAGGCATTTAATGTTCAAGCTAAAACAGCTGATTTTTGACAAAAGAGATAACACCCCCCATTACGTCATGCTTCAGAAAGGTGAAAAATGGTCCGTTTTCAAATGTTTTATTTTTGAACATCAGTTCACATTTGTAGGTGGATCATCAGTTTTAGAGCTAAAATTAGCATGTTTAAAGTGATTTTCATGCTTCCAGGGGCCCTAAACACAAGATTTGTGGAATGGTTAAAAGTGCATGAAAATGGACAATTTACTCACTCTGAGTTCTCAAAAAGTGTTTCTTCACCCTGGGAAGTGAATTAAATACCATTTGGAGGCATTTAATGTTCAAGCAATAACAGCTTATTTTTGACAAAAGAGATAACACCCCCCCATTACGTCATGCTTCAGAAAGACGAAAAATGGTCCGTTTTCAAATGTTTTATTTTTGAACGTCAGTTCACATTTGTAGGTAGATAATCTGTTTTAGAGCTAAAATTAGCATGTTTAAAGTGATTTTCATGCTTCCAGGGGCCCAGGAAGTGAATTAAATACCATTTGGAGGCATTTACTGTTCAAGCAACAACAGGTGATTTTTGACAAAAGAGATAACTCACCCCATTACGTCATTCTTCAGAAAGGTGAAAAATTGTCTGTATTCAAATGTTTTATTTTTGAACGTCAGTTCACATTTGTAGGCGGATCATCAGTTTTAGAGCTAAGATTAGCATGTTCAAAGTAATTTTCATGCTTCCAGGGGCCCAGGAAGTGAATTAAATACCATTTGGAGGCATTTAATGTTCAAGCAAAAACAGGTGATTTTTGACGAAAGAGATAACACCCCCCATTCCGTCATGCTTCAGAAAGGTGAAAAATGGTCCGTTTTCAAATGGGTTTTTTTTGAACGTCAGTTCACATTTGTAGGTGGATCATCAGTTTTAGAGCTAAAATTAGCATGTTTAAAGTGATTTTCATGCTTCCTGGGGCCCTAAACACAAGATTTGTGGAATGGTTAAAAGTGCATGAAAATGGCCAATTTACTTACTCTGAGCTCTCAAATGTGTTTCTTCACCCCGGGAAGTAAATTAAATACCATTTGGAGGCATTTAATGTTCAAGCAAAAACGGCTGATTTTTGACAAAAGAGATAACACCCCCCCATTACGTCATGCTTCAGAAAGGTGAAAAATGATCCGTTTTCAAATGTTTTATTTTTGAACATCAGTTCACATTTGTAGGTGGATCATCCGTTTTAGAGCTAAAATTAGCATGTTTAAAGTGATTTTCATACTTCCAGGGGCCCGGGAAGTGAATTAAATACCATTTGGAGGCATTTAATGTTCAAGCAAAAACAGGTGATTTTTGACAAAAGAGATAACACCCCCCATTCCGTCATGCTTCAGAAAGGTGAAAAATGGTCCGTTTTTAAATGTTTTATTTTTGAACGTCAGTTCACATTTGTAGGTGGATCATCAGTTTTAGAACTAAAATTAGCATGTTTAAAGTGATTTTCATGCTTCCAGGGGCCCTAAACACAAGATTTGTGGAATGGTTAAAAGTGCATGAAAATGGACAATTTACTCACTCTGAGTTCTCAAAAAGTGTTTCTTCACCCTGGGAAGTGAATTAAATACCATTTGGAGGCATTTAATGTTCAAGCAATAACAGCTTATTTTTGACAAAAGAGATAACACCCCCCCATTACGTCATGCTTCAGAAAGACGAAAAATGGTCCGTTTTCAAATGTTTTATTTTTGAACGTCAGTTCACATTTGTAGGTAGATCATCTGTTTTAGAGCTAAAATTAGCATGTTTAAAGTGATTTTCATGCTTCCAGGGGCCCAGGAAGTGAATTAAATACCATTTGGAGGCATTTACTGTTCAAGCAAAAACAGGTGATTTTTGACAAAAGAGATAACTCCCCCCATTACGTCATGCTTCAGAAAGGTGAAAAATGGTCTGTTTTCAAATGGTTTACTTTTGAACGTCAGTTCACATTTGTAGGTGGATCATCAGTTTTAGAGCTAAGATTAGCATGTTCAAAGTAATTTTCATGTTTCCAGGGGCCCAGGAAGTGAATTAAATACCATTTGGAGGCATTTAATGTTCAAGCAAAAACAGCTGATTTTTGACAAAAGAGATAACACCCCCCATTATGTCATGCTTCAGAAAGGTAAAAAAGGTCCGTTTTCAAATGTTTTATTTTTGAACGTCAGTTCACATTTGTAGGTGGATCATCAGTTTTAGAGCTAAAATTAGCATGTTTAAAGTGATTTTCATGCTTCCAGGGGCCCTAAACACAAGATTTGTGGAATGGTTAAAAGTGGATGAAAATGGCCAATGTACTCACTCTGAGTTCTCAAAAAGTGTTTCTTCACCCCGGGAAGTGAATTAAATACCATTTGAAGGCATTTAATGTTCAAGCAAAAACAGGTGATTTTTGACAAAAGAGATAACACCCCCATTACGTCATGCTTCAGAAAGGTGAAAAATGATCCGTTTTCAAATGTTTTATTTTTGAACGTCAGTTCACATTTGTAGGTGGATCATCAGTTTTAGAGCTAAAATTAGCATGTTTAAAGTGATTTTCATGCTCCCAGGGGCCCGGGAAGTGAATTAAATACCATTTGGAGGCATTTAATGTTCAAGCAAAAACAGGTGATTTTTGACAAAAGAGATAACACCCCCCATTACGTCATGCTTCAGAAAGGTGAAAAATGGTCCGTTTTCAAATGTTTTATTTTTGAACGTAAGTTCACATTTGTAGGTGGATCATCAGTTTTAGAGCTAAAATTAGCATGTTTAAAGTGATTTTCATGCTTCCTGGGGTCCTAAACACAAGATTTGTGAAATGGTTAAAAGTGCATGAAAATGGCCAATTTACTTACTCTGAGGTCTCAAATGTGTTCTTCACCCCGGGAAGTAAATTAAATACCATTTGGAGGCATTTAATGTTCAAGCAAAAACGGCTGATTTTTGACAAAAGAGCTAACACCCCCCCATTACGTCGTGCTTCAGAAAGGTGAAAAATTATCCGTTTTCAAATGTTTTATTTTTGAACGTCAGTTCACATTTGTAGGTGGATCATCAGTTTTAGAGCTAAAATTAGCATGTTTAAAGTGATTTTCATACTTCCAGGGGCCCGGGAAGTGAATTAAATACCATTTGGAGGCATTTAATGTTCAAGCAAAAACAGGTGATTTTTGACAAAAGAGATAACACCCCCCATTCCGTCATGCTTCAGAAAGGTGAAAAATGGTCCGTTTTCAAATGTTTTATTTTTGAACGTCAGTTCACATTTGTAGGTGGATCATCAGTTTTAGAACTAAAATTAGCATGTTTAAAGTGATTTTCATGCTTCCAGGGGCCCGGGAAGTGAATTAAATACCATTTGGAGGCATTTAATGTTCAAGCTAAAACAGCTGATTTTTGACAAAAGAGATAACACCCCCCATTACGTCATGATTCAGAAAGGTGAAAAATGGTCCGTTTTCAAACGTTTTATTTTTGAACGTCAGTTCACATTTGTAGGTGGATCATCAGTTTTAGAGCTAAAATTAGCATGTTTAAAGTGATTTTCATGCTTCCAGGGGCCCTAAACACAAGATTTGTGGAATGGTTAAAAGTGCATGAAAATGGACAATTTACTCACTCTGAGTTCTCAAAAAGTGTTTCTTCACCCTGGGAAGTGAATTAAATACCATTTGGAGGCATTTCATGTTCAAGCAATAACAGCTTATTTTTGACAAAAGAGATAACACCCCCCCATTACGTCATGCTTCAGAAAGACGAAAAATGGTCCGTTTTCAAATGTTTTATTTTTGAACGTCAATTCACATTTGTAGGTAGATAATCTGTTTTAGAGCTAAAATTAGCATGTTTAAAGTGATTTTCATGCTTCCAGGGGCCCAGGAAGTGAATTAAATACCATTTGGAGGCATTTACTGTTCAAGCAACAACAGGTGATTTTTGACAAAAGAGATAACTCACCCCATTACGTCATGCTTCAGAAAGGTGAAAAATTGTCTGTATTCAAATATTTTATTTTTGAACGTCAGTTCACATTTGTAGGCGGATCATCAGTTTTAGAGCTAAGATTAGCATGTTCAAAGTAATTTTCATGCTTGCAGGGGCCCAGGAAGTGAATTAAATACCATTTGGAGGCATTTACTGTTCAAGCAAAAACAGGTGATTTTTGACAAAAGAGATAACACCCCCCATTCCGTCATGCTTCAGAAAGGTGAAAAATGGTCCGTTTTCAAATGTATTTTTTTTGAACGTCAGTTCACATTTGTAGGTGGATCATCAGTTTTAGAGCTAAAATTAGCATGTTTAAAGTGATTTTCATGCTTCCTGGGGCCCTAAACACAAGATTTGTGGAATGGTTAAAAGTGCATGAAAATGGCCAATTTACTTACTCTGAGGTCTCAAATGTGTTTCTTCACCCCGGGAAGTAAATTAAATACCATTTGGAGGCATTTAATGTTCAAGCAAAAACGGCTGATTTTTGACAAAAGAGATAACACCCCCCCCATTACGTCATGCTTCAGAAAGGTGAAAAATTATCCGTTTTCAAATGTTTTATTTTTGAACGTCAGTTCACATTTGTAGGTGGATCATCAGTTTTAGAGCTAAAATTAGCATGCTTAAAGTGATTTTCATACTTCCAGGGGCCCGGGAAGCGAATTAAATACCATTTCGAGGCATTTAATGTTCAAGCAAAAACAGGTGATTTTTGACAAAAGAGATAACACCCCCCATTCCGTCATGCTTCAGAAAGGTGAAAAATGGTCCGTTTTTAAATGTTTTATTTTTGAACGTCAGTTCACATTTGTAGGTGGATCATCAGTTTTAGAACTAAAATTAGCATGTTTAAAGTGATTTTCATGCTTCCAGGGGCCCTAAACACAAGATTTGTGGAATGGTTAAAAGTGCATGAAAATGGACAATTTACTCACTCTGAGTTCTCAAAAAGTGTTTCTTCACCCTGGGAAGTGAATTAAATACCATTTGGAGGCATTTAATGTTCAAGCAATAACAGCTTATTTTTGACAAAAGAGATAACACCCCCCCATTACGTCATGCTTCAGAAAGACGAAAAATGGTCCGTTTTCAAATGTTTTATTTTTGAACGTCAGTTCACATTTGTAGGTAGATCATCTGTTTTAGAGCTAAAATTAGCATGTTTAAAGTGATTTTCATGCTTCCAGGGGCCCAGGAAGTGAATTAAATACCATTTGGAGGCATTTACTGTTCAAGCAAAAACAGGTGATTTTTGACAAAAGAGATAACTCCCCCCATTACGTCATGCTTCAGAAAGGTGAAAAATGGTCTGTTTTCAAATGGTTTACTTTTGAACGTCAGTTCACATTTGTAGGTGGATCATCAGTTTTAGAGCTAAGATTAGCATGTTCAAAGTAATTTTCATGTTTCCAGGGGCCCAGGAAGTGAATTAAATACCATTTGGAGGCATTTAATGTTCAAGCAAAAACAGCTGATTTTTGGCAAAAGAGATAACACCCCCCATTATGTCATGCTTCAGAAAGGTAAAAAAGGTCCGTTTTCAAATGTTTTATTTTTGAACGTCAGTTCACATTTGTAGGTGGATCATCAGTTTTAGAGCTAAAATTAGCATGTTTAAAGTGATTTTCATGCTTCCAGGGGCCCTAAACACAAGATTTGTGGAATGGTTAAAAGTGGATGAAAATGGCCAATGTACTCACTCTGAGTTCTCAAAAAGTGTTTCTTCACCCCGGGAAGTGAATTAAATACCATTTGAAGGCATTTAATGTTCAAGCAAAAACAGGTGATTTTTGACAAAAGAGATAACACCCCCATTACGTCATGCTTCAGAAAGGTGAAAAATGATCCGTTTTCAAATGTTTTATTTTTGAACGTCAGTTCACATTTGTAGGTGGATCATCAGTTTTAGAGCTAAAATTAGCATGTTTAAAGTGATTTTCATGCTCCCAGGGGCCCTTGAAGTGAATTAAATACCATTTGGAGGCATTTAATGTTCAAGCAAAAACAGGTGATTTTTGACAAAAGAGATAACACCCCCATTACGTCATGCTTCAGAATGGTGAAAAAATGTCCGTTTTCAAATGTTTTATTTTTGAACGTCAGTTCACATTTGTAGGTGGATCATCAGTTTTAGAGCTAAAATTAGCATGTTTAAAGTGATTTTCATGCTTCCAGGAGCCCTAAACACAAGATTTGTGGAATGGTTAAAAGTGCATGACAATGGACAATTTACTCACTCTGAGTTCTCAAAAAGTGTTTCTTCACCCTGGGAAGTGAATTAAATACCATTTGGAGGCATTTAATGTTCAAGCAATAACAGCTTATTTTTGACAAAAGAGATAACACCCCCCCCCATTATGTCATGCTTCAGAAAGGTGAAAAATGCTCTGTTTTCAAATGTTTTATTTTTGAACGTCAGTTCACATTTGTAGGCGGATCATCAGTTTTAGAGTTAAGATTAGCATGTTCAAAGTAATTTTCATGCTTCCAGGGGCCCAGGAAGTGAATTAAATACCATTTGGAGGCATTTAATGTTCAAGCAAAAACAGCTGAGTTTTTGACAAAAGAGATAACACCCCCCATTATGTCATGCTTCAGAAAGGTGAAAAATGGTCTGTTTTCAAATGTTTTATTTTTGAACGTCAGTTCACATTTGTAGGCGGATCATCAGTTTTAGAGCTAAAATTAGCATGTTTAAAGTGATTTTCATGCTTCCAGGGGCCCTAAACACAAGATTTGTGGAATAGTTAAAAGTGGATGAAAATGGCCAATTTACTCACTCTGAGTTCTCAAAAAGTGTTTCTTCACCCCGGGAAGTGAATTAAATACCATTTGGAGGCATTTAATGTTCAAGCAAAATCGGCTGATTTTTGACAAAAGAGTTACACCCCCATGACGTCATGCTTCAGAAAGGTGAAAAATGGTCCATTTTCAAATGTTTTATTTTTGAACGTCAGTTCACATTTGTAGGTAGATTATCAGTTATAGAGCTAAAATTAGCATGTTTAAAGTGATTTTCATGCTTCCAGGGGCCCGGGAAGTGAATTAAATACCTTATGGAGGCATTTAATGTTAAAGCAAAAACAGGTGATTTTTGACAAAAGAGATAGCACCCCCATTACGTCATGCTTCAGAAAGGTGAAAAATGATCCGTTTTCAAATGTTTTATTTTTGAACGTCAGTTCACATTTGTAGGTGGATCATCAGTTTTAGAGCTAAAATTAGCATGTTTAAAGTGATTTTCATGCTTCCAGGGGCCCCAAACACAAGATTTGTGGAATGGTTAAAAGTGCATGAAAATGGCCAATTTACTTACTCTGAGGTCTCAAATGTGTTTCTTCACCCCGGGAAGTAAATTAAATACCATTTGGAGGCATTTAATGTTCAAGCTAAAACAGCTGATTTTTGACAAAAGAGAAAACACCCCCCATTACGTCATGCTTCAGAAAGGTGAAAAATGGTCCATTTTCAAATGTTTTATTTTTGAACATCAGTTCACATTTGTAGGTGGATCATCAGTTTTAGAACTAAAATTAGCATGTTTAAAGTGATTTTCATGCTTCCAGGGGCCCGGGAAGTGAATTAAATACCATTTGGAGGCATTTAATGTTCAAGCTAAAACAGCTGATTTTTGACAAAAGAGATAACACCCCCCATTACGTCATGCTTCAGAAAGGTGAAAAATGGTCCGTTTTCAAATGTTTTATTTTTGAACGTCAGTTCACATTTGTAGGTGGATCATCAGTTTTAGAGCTAAGATTAGCATGTTTAAAGTGATTTTCATGCTTCCAGGAGCCCTAAACACAAGATTTGTGGAATGGTTAAAAGTGCATGAAAATGGACAATTTACTCACTCTGAGTTCTCAAAAAGTGTTTCTTCACCCTGGGAAGTGAATTAAATACCATTTGGAGGCATTTAATGTTCAAGCAATAACAGCTTATTTTTGACAAAAGAGATAACACCCCCCCATTACGTCATGCTTCAGAAAGACGAAAAATGGTCCGTTTTCAAATGTTTTATTTTTGAACGTCAGTTCACATTTGTAGGTAGATCATCTGTTTTAGAGCTAAAATTAGCATGTTTAAAGTGATTTTCATGCTTCCAGGGCCCCAGGAAGTGAATTAAATACTATTTGGAGGCATTTAATGTTCAAGCAAAAACAGGTGATTTTTGACAAAAGAGATAACACCTCCCATTACGTCATGCTTCAGAAAGGTGAAAAATGATCCGTTTTCAAATGTTTTATTTTTGAACGTCAGTTCACATTTGTAGGTGGATCATCAGTTTTAGAGCTAAAATTAGCATGTTTAAAGTGATTTTCATGCTTCCAGGGGCCCGGGAAGTGAATTAAATACCATTTGGAGGCATTTAATGTTCAAGCTAAAACAGCTGATTTTTGACAAAAGAGAAAACACCCCCCATTACGTCATGCTTCAGAAAGGTGAAAAATGGTCCATTTTCAAATGTTTTATTTTTGAACATCAGTTCACATTTGTAGGTGGATCATCAGTTTTAGAACTAAAATTAGCATGTTTAAAGTGATTTTCATGCTTCCAGGGGCCCGGGAAGTGAATTAAATACCATTTGGAGGCATTTAATGTTCAAGCTAAAAGAGCTGATTTTTGACAAAAGAGATAACACCCCCCATTACGTCATGCTTCAGAAAGGTGAAAAATGGTCCGTTTTCAAATGTTTTATTTTTGAACGTCAGTTCACATTTGTAGGTGGATCATCAGTTTTAGAGCTTAAATTAGCATGTTTAAAGTGATTTTCATGCTTCCAGGGGCCCTAAACACAAGATTTGTGGAATGGTTAAAAGTGCATGAAAATGGACAATATACTCACTCTGAGTTCTCAAAAAGTGTTTCTTCACCCTGGGAAGTGAATTAAATACCATTTGGAGGCATTTAATGTTCAAGCAAAAACAGCTGAGTTTTTGACAAAAGAGATAACACCCCCCATTATGTCATGCTTCAGAAAGGTGAAAAATGGTCTGTTTTCAAATCTTTTATTTTTGAACGTCAGTTCACATTTGTAGGCGGATCATCAGTTTTAGCACTAAAATTAGCATGTTTAAAGTGATTTTCATGCTTCCAGGGGCCCTAAACACAAGATTTGTGGAATAGTTAAAAGTGGATGAAAATGGCCAATTTACTCACTCTGAGTTCTCAAAAAGTGTTTCTTCACCCCGGGAAGTGAATTAAATACCATTTGGAGGCATTTAATGTTCAAGCAAAATTGGCTGATTTTTGACAAAAGAGTTACACCCCCATGACGTCATGCTTCAGAAAGGTGAAAAATGGTCCATTTTCAAATGTTTTATTTTTGAACGTCAGTTCACATTTGTAGGTAGATTATCAGTTATAGAGCTAAAATTAGCATGTTTAAAGTGATTTTCATGCTTCCAGGGGCCCGGGAAGTGAATTAAATACCTTATGGAGGCATTTAATGTTAAAGCAAAAACAGGTGATTTTTGACAAAAGAGATAGCACCCCCATTACGTCATGCTTCAGAAAGGTGAAAAATGATCCGTTTTCAAATGTTTTATTTTTGAACGTCAGTTCACATTTGTAGGTGGATCATCAGTTTTAGAGCTAAAATTAGCATGTTTAAAGTGATTTTCATGCTTCCAGGGGCCCCAAACACAAGATTTGTGGAATGGTTAAAAGTGCATGAAAATGGCCAATTTACTTACTCTGAGGTCTCAAATGTGTTTCTTCACCCCGGGAAGTAAATTAAATACCATTTGGAGGCATTTAATGTTCAAGAAAAACGGCTGATTTTTGACAAAAGAGATAACACCTCCCATTACGTCATGCTTCAGAAAGGTGAAAAATGATCCGTTTTCAAATGTTTTATTTTTGAACGTCAGTTCACATTTGTAGGTGGATCATCAGTTTTAGAGCTAAAATTAGCATGTTTAAAGTGATTTTCATGCTTCCAGGGGCCCGGGAAGTGAATTAAATACCATTTGGAGGCATTTAATGTTCAAGCTAAAACAGCTGATTTTTGACAAAAGAGAAAACACCCCCCATTACGTCATGCTTCAGAAAGGTGAAAAATGGTCCGTTTTCAAATGTTTTATTTTTGAACATCAGTTCACATTTGTAGGTGGATCATCAGTTTTAGAACTAAAATTAGCATGTTTAAAGTGATTTTCATGCTTCCAGGGGCCCGGGAAGTGAATTAAATACCATTTGGAGGCATTTAATGTTCAAGCTAAAACAGGTGATTTTTGACAAAAGAGATAACACCCCCATTACGTCATGCTTCAGAAAGGTGAAAAATGATCCGTTTTCAAATGTTTTATTTTTGAACGTCAGTTCACATTTGTAGGTGGATCATCAGTTTTAGAGCTAAAATTAGCATGTTTAAAGTGATTTTCAGACTCCCAGGGGCCCTTGAAGTGAATTAAATACCATTTGGAGGCATTTATTGTTCAAGCAAAAACAGGTGATTTTTGACAAAAGAGATAACACCCCCCATTACGTCATGCTTCAGAAAGGTGAAAAATGGTCCGTTTTCAAATGTTTTATTTTTGAACGTCAGTTCACATTTGTAGGTGGATCATCAGTTTTAGAGCTAAGATTAGCATGTTTAAAGTGATTTTCATGCTTCCAGGAGCCCTAAACACAAGATTTGTGGAATGGTTAAAAGTGCATGAAAATGGACAATTTACTCACTCTGAGTTCTCAAAAAGTGTTTCTTCACCCTGGGAAGTGAATTAAATACCATTTGGAGGCATTTAATGTTCAAGCAATAACAGCTTATTTTTGACAAAAGAGATAACACCCCCCCATTACGTCATGCTTCAGAAAGACGAAAAATGGTCCGTTTTCAAATGTTTTATTTTTGAACATCAGTTCACATTTGTAGGTAGATCATCTGTTTTAGAGCTAAAATTAGCATGTTTAAAGTGATTTTCATGCTTCCAGGGGCCCAGGAAGGGAATTAAATACTATTTGGAGGCATTTAATGTTCAAGCAAAAACAGGTGATTTTTGACAAAAGAGATAACACCCCCCATTATGTCATGCTTCAGAAAGGTGAAAAATGGTCTGTTTTCAAATGTTTTATTTTTGAACGTCAGTTCACATTTGTAGGCGGATCATCAGTTTTAGAGCTAAGATTAGCATGTTCAAAGTAATTTTCATGCTTCCAGGGGCCCAGGAAGTGAATTAAATACCATTTGGAGGCATTTAATGTTCAAGCAAAAACAGCTGAGTTTTTGACAAAAGAGATAACACCCCCCATTATGTCATGCTTCAGAAAGGTGAAAAATGGTCTGTTTTCAAATGTTTTATTTTTGAACGTCAGTTCACATTTGTAGGCAGATCATCAGTTTTAGAGCTAAAATTAGCATGTTTAAAGTGATTTTCATGCTTCCAGGGGCCCTAAACACAAGATTTGTGGAATGGTTAAAAGTGGATGAAAATGGCCAATTTACTCACTCTGAGTTCTCAAAAAGTGTTTCTTCACCCCGGGAAGTGAATTAAATACCATTTGGAGGCATTTAATGTTCAAGCAAAATTGGCTGATTTTTGACAAAAGAGTTACACCCCCATGACGTCATGCTTCAGAAAGGTGAAAAATGGTCCATTTTCAAATGTTTTATTTTTGAACGTCAGTTCACATTTGTAGGTAGATTATCAGTTATAGAGCTAAAATTAGCATGTTTAAAGTGATTTTCATGCTTCCAGGGGCCCGGGAAGTGAATTAAATACCTTATGGAGGCATTTAATGTTAAAGCAAAAACAGGTGATTTTTGACAAAAGAGATAGCACCCCCATTACGTCATGCTTCAGAAAGGTGAAAAATGATCCGTTTTCAAATGTTTTATTTTTGAACGTCAGTTCACATTTGTAGGTGGATCATCATTTTTAGAGCTAAAATTAGCATGTTTAAAGTGATTTTCATGCTTCCAGGGGCCCCAAACACAAGATTTGTGGAATGGTTAAAAGTGCATGAAAATGGCCAATTTACTTACTCTGAGGTCTCAAATGTGTTTCTTCACCCCGGGAAGTAAATTAAATACCATTTGGAGGCATTTAATGTTCAAGAAAAACGGCTGATTTTTGACAAAAGAGATAACACCTCCCATTACGTCATGCTTCAGAAAGGTGAAAAATGATCCGTTTTCAAATGTTTTATTTTTGAACGTCAGTTCACATTTGTAGGTGGATCATCAGTTTTAGAGCTAAAATTAGCATGTTTAAAGTGATTTTCATGCTTCCAGGGGCCCGGGAAGTGAATTAAATACCATTTGGAGGCATTTAATGTTCAAGCTAAAACAGCTGATTTTTGACAAAAGAGAAAACACCCCCCATTACGTCATGCTTCAGAAAGGTGAAAAATGGTCCATTTTCAAATGTTTTATTTTTGAACATCAGTTCACATTTGTAGGTGGATCATCAGTTTTAGAACTAAAATTAGCATGTTTAAAGTGATTTTCATGCTTCCAGGGGCCCGGGAAGTGAATTAAATACCATTTGGAGGCATTTAATGTTCAAGCTAAAACAGCTGATTTTTGACAAAAGAGATAACACCCCCCATTACGTCATGCTTCAGAAAGGTGAAAAATGGTCCGTTTTCAAATGTTTTATTTTTGAACGTCAGTTCACATTTGTAGGTGGATCATCAGTTTTAGAGCTTAAATTAGCATGTTTAAAGTGATTTTCATGCTTCCAGGGGCCCTAAACAAAAGATTTGTGGAATGGTTAAAAGTGCATGAAAATGGACAATATACTCACTCTGAGTTCTCAAAAAGTGTTTCTTCACCCTGGGAAGTGAATTAAATACCATTTGGAGGCATTTAATGTTCAAGCAAAAACAGGTGATTTTTGACAAAAGAGATAACACCCCCATTACGTCATGCTTCAGAAAGGTGAAAAATGATCCGTTTTCAAATGTTTTATTTTTGAACGTCAGTTCACATTTGTAGGTGGATCATCAGTTTTAGAGCTAAAATTAGCATGTTTAAAGTGATTTTCAGACTCCCAGGGGCCCTTGAAGTGAATTAAATACCATTTGGAGGCATTTATTGTTCAAGCAAAAACAGGTGATTTTTGACAAAAGAGATAACACCCCCATTACGTCATGCTTCAGAAAGGTGAAAAATGGTCCGTTTTCAAATGTTTTATTTTTGAACGTCAGTTCACATTTGTAGGTGGATCATCAGTTTTAGAGCTAAGATTAGCATGTTTAAAGTGATTTTCATGCTTCCAGGAGCCCTAAACACAAGATTTGTGGAATGGTTAAAAGTGCATGAAAATGGACAATTTACTCACTCTGAGTTCTCAAAAAGTGTTTCTTCACCCTGGGAAGTGAATTAAATACCATTTGGAGGCATTTAATGTTCAAGCAATAACAGCTTATTTTTGACAAAAGAGATAACACCCCCCCATTACGTCATGCTTCAGAAAGACGAAAAATGGTCCGTTTTCAAATGTTTTATTTTTGAACATCAGTTCACATTTGTAGGTAGATCATCTGTTTTAGAGCTAAAATTAGCATGTTTAAAGTGATTTTCATGCTTCCAGGGGCCCAGGAAGGGAATTAAATACTATTTGGAGGCATTTAATGTTCAAGCAAAAACAGGTGATTTTTGACAAAAGAGATAACACCCCCCATTATGTCATGCTTCAGAAGGGTGAAAAATGGTCTGTTTTCAAATGTTTTATTTTTGAACGTCAGTTCACATTTGTAGGCGGATCATCAGTTTTAGAGATAAGATTAGCATGTTCAAAGTAATTTTCATGCTTCCAGGGGCCCAGGAAGTGAATTAAATACCATTTGGAGGCATTTAATGTTCAAGCAAAAACAGCTGAGTTTTTGACAAAAGAGATAACACCCCCCATTATGTCATGCTTCAGAAAGGTGAAAAATGGTCTGTTTTCAAATGTTTTATTTTTGAACGTCAGTTCACATTTGAAGGCAGATCATCAGTTTTAGAGCTAAAATTAGCATGTTTGAAGTGATTTTCATGCTTCCAGGGGCCCTAAACACAAGATTTGTGGAATGGTTAAAAGTGGATGAAAATGGCCAATTTACTCACTCTGAGTTCTCAAAAAGTGTTTCTTCACCCCGGGAAGTGAATTAAATACCATTTGGAGGCATTTAATGTTCAAGCAAAATTGGCTGATTTTTGACAAAAGAGTTACACCCCCATGACGTCATGCTTCAGAAAGGTGAAAAATGGTCCATTTTCAAATGTTTTATTTTTGAACGTCAGTTCACATTTGTAGGTAGATTATCAGTTATAGAGCTAAAATTAGCATGTTTAAAGTGATTTTCATGCTTCCAGGGGCCCGGGAAGTGAATTAAATACCTTATGGAGGCATTTAATGTTAAAGCAAAAACAGGTGATTTTTGACAAAAGAGATAGCACCCCCATTACGTCATGCTTCAGAAAGGTGAAAAATGATCCGTTTTCAAATGTTTTATTTTTGAACGTCAGTTCACATTTGTAGGTGGATCATCAGTTTTAGAGCTAAGATTAGCATGTTTAAAGTGATTTTCATGCTTCCAGGAGCCCTAAACACAAGATTTGTGGAATGGTTAAAAGTGCTTGAAAATGGACAATTTACTCACTCTGAGTTCTCAAAAAGTGTTTCTTCACCCTGGGAAGTGAATTAAATACCATTTGGAGGCATTTAATGTTCAAGCAATAACAGCTTATTTTTGACAAAAGAGATAACACCCCCCCATTACGTCATGCTTCAGAAAGACGAAAAATGGTCCGTTTTCAAACGTTTTATTTTTGAACATCAGTTCACATTTGTAGGTAGATCATCTGTTTTAGAGCTAAAATTAGCATGTTTAAAGTGATTTTCATGCTTCCAGGGGCCCAGGAAGGGAATTAAATACTATTTGGAGGCATTTAATGTTCAAGCAAAAACAGGTGATTTTTGACAAAAGAGATAACACCCCCCATTATGTCATGCTTCAGAAAGGTGAAAAATGGTCTGTTTTCAAATGTTTTATTTTTGAACGTCAGTTCACATTTGTAGGCGGATCATCAGTTTTAGAGCTAAGATTAGCATGTTCAAAGTAATTTTCATGCTTCCAGGGGCCCAGGAAGTGAATTAAATACCATTTGGAGGCATTTAATGTTCAAGCAAAAACAGCTGATTTTTGACAAAAGAGATAACACCTCCCATTATGTCATGCTTCAGAAAGGTAAAAAAGGTCCGTTTTCAAATGTTTTATTTTTGAACGTCAGTTCACATTTGTAGGCAGATCATCAGTTTTAGAGCTAAAATTAGCATGTTTAAAGTGATTTTCATGCTTCCAGGGGCCCTAAACACAAGATTTGTGGAATGGTTAAAAGTGGATGAAAATGGCCAATTTACTCACTCTGAGTTCTCAAAAAGTGTTTCTTCACCCCGGGAAGTGAATTAAATACCATTTGGAGGCATTTAATGTTCAAGCAAAATCGGCTGATTTTTGACAAAAGAGATAACACCCCCATGACGTCATGCTTCAGAAAGGTGAAAAATGGTCCATTTTCAAATGTTTTATTTTTGAACGTCAGTTCACATTTGTAGGTAGATTATCAGTTATAGAGCTAAAATTAGCATGTTTAAAGTGATTTTCATGCTTCCAGGGGCCCGGGAAGTGAATTAAATACCTTATGGAGGCATTTAATGTTAAAGCAAAAACAGGTGATTTTTGACAAAAGAGATAGCACCCCCATTACGTCATGCTTCAGAAAGGTGAAAAATTATCCGTTTTCAAATGTTTTATTTTTGAACGTCAGTTCACATTTGTAGGTGGATCATCAGTTTTAGAGCTAAAATTAGCATGTTTAAAGTGATTTTCATGCTTCCAGGGGCCCCAAACACAAGATTTGTGGAATGGTTAAAAGTGCATGAAAATGGCCAATTTACTTACTCTGAGGTCTCAAATGTGTTTCTTCACCCCAGGAAGTAAATTAAATACCATTTGGAGGCATTTAATGTTCAAGCAAAAACGGCTGATTTTTGACAAAAGAGATAACACCCCCCCATTACGTCGTGCTTCAGAAAGGTGAAAAATGATCCGTTTTCAAATGTTTTATTTTTGAACGTCAGTTCACATTTGTAGGTGGATCATCAGTTTTAGAGCTAAAATTAGCATGTTTAAAGTGATTTTCATACTTCCAGGGGCCCGGGAAGTGAATTAAATACCATTTGGAGGCATTTAATGTTCAAGCAAAAACAGGTGATTTTTGACAAAAGAGATAACACCCCCCATTCCGTCATGCTTCAGAAAGGTGAAAAATGGTCCGTTTTCAAATGTTTTCTTTTTGAACGTCAGTTCACATTTGTAGGTGGATCATCAGTTTTAAAGCTAAAATTAGCATGTTTAAAGTGATTTTCATGCTTCCAGGGGCCCTAAACACAAGATTTGTGGAATTGTTAAAAGTGCATGAAAATGGACAATTTACTCACTCTGAGTTCTCAAAAAGTGTTTCTTCACCCTGGGAAGTGAATTAAATACCATTTGGAGGCATTTAATGTTCAAGCAATAACAGCTTATTTTTGACAAAAGAGATAACACCCCCCATTACGTCATGCTTCAGAAAGACGAAAAATGGTCCGTTTTCAAATGTTTTATTTTTGAACGTCAGTTCACATTTGTAGGTAGATCATCTGTTTTAGAGCTAAAATTAGCATGTTTAAAGTGATTTTCATTATTCCAGGGGCCCAGGAAGTGAATTAAATACCATTTGGAGGCATTTAATGTTCTAGCAAAAACAGGTGATTTTTGACAAAGAGATAACTCCCCCATTACGTCATGCTTCAGAAAGGTTAAAAATGGTCCGTTTTCAAATGGTTTACTTTTGAACGTCAGTTCACATTTGTAGGTGGATCATCAGTTTTAGAGCTAAGATTAGCATGTTCAAAGTAATTTTCATGATTCCAGGGGCCCAGGAAGTGAATTAAATACCATTTGGAGGCATTTAATGTTAAAGCAAAAACAGGTGATTTTTGACAAAAGAGATAGCACCCCCATTACGTCATGCTTCAGAAAGGTGAAAAATGGTCCGTTTTCAAATGTTTTATTTTTGAACTTCAGTTCACATTTGTAGGTAGATTATCAGTTATAGAGCTAAAATGTGCATGTTTAAAGTGATTTTCGTGCTTCCAGGGGCCCGAGAAGTGAATTAAATACCATTTGGAGGCATTTAATGTTCAAACAAAAACAGGTGATTTGTGACAAAAGAGATAACACCCCCCATTACGTCAAGCTTCAGAAAGGTGAAAAATTATCCGTTTTCAAATGTTTTATTTTTGAACGTCAGTTCACATTTGTAGGTGGATCATCAGTTTTAGAGCTAAAATTAGCATGTTTAAAGTGATTTTCATGCTCCCAGGGGCCCGGGAAGTGAATTAAATACCATTTGGAGGCATTTAATGTCCAAGCAAAAACAGGTGATTTTTGACAAAAGAGATAACACCCCCCATTACGTCATGCTTCAGAAAGGTGAAAAATGGTCCGTTTTCAAATGTTTTATTTTTGAACGTAAGTTCACATTTGTAGGTGGATCATCAGTTTTAGAACTAAAATTAGCATGTTTAAAGTGATTTTCATGCTTCCAGGGGCCCGGGAAGTGAATTAAATACCATTTGGAGGCATTTAATGTTCAAGCTAAAACAGGTGATTTTTGACAAAAGAGATAACACCCCCATTACGTCATGCTTCAGAAAGGTGAAAAATGATCCGTTTTCAAATGTTTTATTTTTGAACGTCAGTTCACATTTGTAGGTGGATCATCAGTTTTAGAGCTAAAATTAGCATGTTTAAAGTGATTTTCAGACTCCCAGGGGCCCTTGAAGTGAATTAAATACCATTTGGAGGCATTTATTGTTCAAGCAAAAACAGGTGATTTTTGACAAAAGAGATAACACCCCCCATTACGTCATGCTTCAGAAAGGTGAAAAATGGTCCGTTTTCAAATGTTTTATTTTTGAACGTCAGTTCACATTTGTAGGTGGATCATCAGTTTTAGAGCTAAGATTAGCATGTTTAAAGTGATTTTCATGCTTCCAGGAGCCCTAAACACAAGATTTGTGGAATGGTTAAAAGTGCATGAAAATGGACAATTTACTCACTCTGAGTTCTCAAAAAGTGTTTCTTCACCCTGGGAAGTGAATTAAATACCATTTGGAGGCATTTAATGTTCAAGCAATAACAGCTTATTTTTGACAAAAGAGATAACACCCCCCCATTACGTCATGCTTCAGAAAGACGAAAAATGGTCCGTTTTCAAATGTTTTATTTTTGAACATCAGTTCACATTTGTAGGTAGATCATCTGTTTTAGAGCTAAAATTAGCATGTTTAAAGTGATTTTCATGCTTCCAGGGGCCCAGGAAGGGAATTAAATACTATTTGGAGGCATTTAATGTTCAAGCAAAAACAGGTGATTTTTGACAAAAGAGATAACACCCCCCATTATGTCATGCTTCAGAAAGGTGAAAAATGGTCTGTTTTCAAATGTTTTATTTTTGAACGTCAGTTCACATTTGTAGGCGGATCATCAGTTTTAGAGCTAAGATTAGCATGTTCAAAGTAATTTTCATGCTTCCAGGGGCCCAGGAAGTGAATTAAATACCATTTGGAGGCATTTAATGTTCAAGCAAAAACAGCTGAGTTTTTGACAAAAGAGATAACACCCCCCATTATGTCATGCTTCAGAAAGGTGAAAAATGGTCTGTTTTCAAATGTTTTATTTTTGAACGTCAGTTCACATTTGTAGGCAGATCATCAGTTTTAGAGCTAAAATTAGCATGTTTAAAGTGATTTTCATGCTTCCAGGGGCCCTAAACACAAGATTTGTGGAATGGTTAAAAGTGGATGAAAATGGCCAATTTACTCACTCTGAGTTCTCAAAAAGTGTTTCTTCACCCCGGGAAGTGAATTAAATACCATTTGGAGGCATTTAATGTTCAAGCAAAATTGGCTGATTTTTGACAAAAGAGTTACACCCCCATGACGTCATGCTTCAGAAAGGTGAAAAATGGTCCATTTTCAAATGTTTTATTTTTGAACGTCAGTTCACATTTGTAGGTAGATTATCAGTTATAGAGCTAAAATTAGCATGTTTAAAGTGATTTTCATGCTTCCAGGGGCCCGGGAAGTGAATTAAATACCTTATGGAGGCATTTAATGTTAAAGCAAAAACAGGTGATTTTTGACAAAAGAGATAGCACCCCCATTACGTCATGCTTCAGAAAGGTGAAAAATGATCCGTTTTCAAATGTTTTATTTTTGAACGTCAGTTCACATTTGTAGGTGGATCATCAGTTTTAGAGCTAAAATTAGCATGTTTAAAGTGATTTTCATGCTTCCAGGGGCCCCAAACACAAGATTTGTGGAATGGTTAAAAGTGCATGAAAATGGCCAATTTACTTACTCTGAGGTCTCAAATGTGTTTCTTCACCCCGGGAAGTAAATTAAATACCATTTGGAGGCATTTAATGTTCAAGAAAAACGGCTGATTTTTGACAAAAGAGATAACACCTCCCATTACGTCATGCTTCAGAAAGGTGAAAAATGATCCGTTTTCAAATGTTTTATTTTTGAACGTCAGTTCACATTTGTAGGTGGATCATCAGTTTTAGAGCTAAAATTAGCATGTTTAAAGTGATTTTCATGCTTCCAGGGGCCCGGGAAGTGAATTACATACCATTTGGAGGCATTTAATGTTCAAGCTAAAACAGCTGATTTTTGACAAAAGAGAAAACACCCCCCATTACGTCATGCTTCAGAAAGGTGAAAAATGGTCCATTTTCAAATGTTTTATTTTTGAACATCAGTTCACATTTGTAGGTGGATCATCAGTTTTAGAACTAAAATTAGCATGTTTAAAGTGATTTTCATGCTTCCAGGGGCCCGGGAAGTGAATTAAATACCATTTGGAGGCATTTAATGTTCAAGCTAAAACAGCTGATTTTTGACAAAAGAGATAACACCCCCCATTACGTCATGCTTCAGAAAGGTGAAAAATGGTCCGTTTTCAAATGTTTTATTTTTGAACGTCAGTTCACATTTGTAGGTGGATCATCAGTTTTAGAGCTTAAATTAGCATGTTTAAAGTGATTTTCATGCTTCCAGGGGCCCTAAACAAAAGATTTGTGGAATGGTTAAAAGTGCATGAAAATGGACAATATACTCACTCTGAGTTCTCAAAAAGTGTTTCTTCACCCTGGGAAGTGAATTAAATACCATTTGGAGGCATTTAATGTTCAAGCAAAAACAGGTGATTTTTGACAAAAGAGATAACACCCCCATTACGTCATGCTTCAGAAAGGTGAAAAATGATCCGTTTTCAAATGTTTTATTTTTGAACGTCAGTTCACATTTGTAGGTGGATCATCAGTTTTAGAGCTAAAATTAGCATGTTTAAAGTGATTTTCAGACTCCCAGGGGCCCTTGAAGTGAATTAAATACCATTTGGAGGCATTTATTGTTCAAGCAAAAACAGGTGATTTTTGACAAAAGAGATAACACCCCCATTACGTCATGCTTCAGAAAGGTGAAAAATGGTCCGTTTTCAAATGTTTTATTTTTGAACGTCAGTTCACATTTGTAGGTGGATCATCAGTTTTAGAGCTAAGATTAGCATGTTTAAAGTGATTTTCATGCTTCCAGGAGCCCTAAACACAAGATTTGTGGAATGGTTAAAAGTGCATGAAAATGGACAATTTACTCACTCTGAGTTCTCAAAAAGTGTTTCTTCACCCTGGGAAGTGAATTAAATACCATTTGGAGGCATTTAATGTTCAAGCAATAACAGCTTATTTTTGACAAAAGAGATAACACCCCCCCATTACGTCATGCTTCAGAAAGACGAAAAATGGTCCGTTTTCAAATGTTTTATTTTTGAACATCAGTTCACATTTGTAGGTAGATCATCTGTTTTAGAGCTAAAATTAGCATGTTTAAAGTGATTTTCATGCTTCCAGGGGCCCAGGAAGGGAATTAAATACTATTTGGAGGCATTTAATGTTCAAGCAAAAACAGGTGATTTTTGACAAAAGAGATAACACCCCCCATTATGTCATGCTTCAGAAGGGTGAAAAATGGTCTGTTTTCAAATGTTTTATTTTTGAACGTCAGTTCACATTTGTAGGCGGATCATCAGTTTTAGAGCTAAGATTAGCATGTTCAAAGTAATTTTCATGCTTCCAGGGGCCCAGGAAGTGAATTAAATACCATTTGGAGGCATTTAATGTTCAAGCAAAAACAGCTGAGTTTTTGACAAAAGAGATAACACCCCCCATTATGTCATGCTTCAGAAAGGTGAAAAATGGTCTGTTTTCAAATGTTTTATTTTTGAACGTCAGTTCACATTTGAAGGCAGATCATCAGTTTTAGAGCTAAAATTAGCATGTTTAAAGTGATTTTCATGCTTCCAGGGGCCCTAAACACAAGATTTGTGGAATGGTTAAAAGTGGATGAAAATGGCCAATTTACTCACTCTGAGTTCTCAAAAAGTGTTTCTTCACCCCGGGAAGTGAATTAAATACCATTTGGAGGCATTTAATGTTCAAGCAAAATTGGCTGATTTTTGACAAAAGAGTTACACCCCCATGACGTCATGCTTCAGAAAGGTGAAAAATGGTCCATTTTCAAATGTTTTATTTTTGAACGTCAGTTCACATTTGTAGGTAGATTATCAGTTATAGAGCTAAAATTAGCATGTTTAAAGTGATTTTCATGCTTCCAGGGGCCCGGGAAGTGAATTAAATACCTTATGGAGGCATTTAATGTTAAAGCAAAAACAGGTGATTTTTGACAAAAGAGATAGCACCCCCATTACGTCATGCTTCAGAAAGGTGAAAAATGATCCGTTTTCAAATGTTTTATTTTTGAACGTCAGTTCACATTTGTAGGTGGATCATCAGTTTTAGAGCTAAAATTAGCATGTTTAAAGTGATTTTCATGCTTACAGGGGCCCCAAACACAAGATTTGTGGAATGGTTAAAAGTGCATGAAAATGGCCAATTTACTTACTCTGAGGTCTCAAATGTGTTTCTTCACCCCGGGAAATAAATTAAATACCATTTGGAGGCATTTAATGTTCAAGAAAAACGGCTGATTTTTGACAAAAGAGATAACACCTCCCATTACGTCATGCTTCAGAAAGGTGAAAAATGATCCGTTTTCAAATGTTTTATTTTTGAACGTCAGTTCACATTTGTAGGTGGATCATCAGTTTTAGAGCTAAAATTAGCATGTTTAAAGTGATTTTCATGCTTCCAGGGGCCCGGGAAGTGAATTAAATACCATTTGGAGGCATTTAATGTTCAAGCTAAAACAGCTGATTTTTGACAAAAGAGAAAACACCCCCCATTACGTCATGCTTCAGAAAGGTGAAAAATGGTCCATTTTCAAATGTTTTATTTTTGAACATCAGTTCACATTTGTAGGTGGATCATCAGTTTTAGAACTAAAATTAGCATGTTTAAAGTGATTTTCATGCTTCCAGGGGCCCGGGAAGTGAATTAAATACCATTTGGAGGCATTTAATGTTCAAGCTAAAACAGCTGATTTTTGACAAAAGAGATAACACCCCCCATTACGTCATGCTTCAGAAAGGTGAAAAATGGTCCATTTTCAAATGTTTTATTTTTGAACGTCAGTTCACATTTGTAGGTGGATCATCAGTTTTAGAGCTTAAATTAGCATGTTTAAAGTGATTTTCATGCTTCCAGGGGCCCTAAACACAAGATTTGTGGAATGGTTAAAAGTGCATGAAAATGGACAATATACTCACTCTGAGTTCTCAAAAAGTGTTTCTTCACCCTGGGAAGTGAATTAAATACCATTTGGAGGCATTTAATGTTCAAGCAAAAACAGGTGATTTTTGACAAAAGAGATAACACCCCCATTACGTCATGCTTCAGAAAGGTGAAAAATGATCCGTTTTCAAATGTTTTATTTTTGAACGTCAGTTCACATTTGTAGGTGGATCATCAGTTTTAGAGCTAAAATTAGCATGTTTAAAGTGATTTTCAGACTCCCAGGGGCCCTTGAAGTGAATTAAATACCATTTGGAGGCATTTATTGTTCAAGCAAAAACAGGTGATTTTTGACAAAAGAGATAACACCCCCCATTACGTCATGCTTCAGAAAGGTGAAAAATGGTCCGTTTTCAAATGTTTTATTTTTGAACGTCAGTTCACATTTGTAGGTGGATCATCAGTTTTAGAGCTAAGATTAGCATGTTTAAAGTGATTTTCATGCTTCCAGGAGCCCTAAACACAAGATTTGTGGAATGGTTAAAAGTGCATGAAAATGGACAATTTACTCACTCTGAGTTCTCAAAAAGTGTTTCTTCACCCTGGGAAGTGAATTAAATACCATTTGGAGGCATTTAATGTTCAAGCAATAACAGCTTATTTTTGACAAAAGAGATAACACCCCCCCATTACGTCATGCTTCAGAAAGACGAAAAATGGTCCGTTTTCAAACGTTTTATTTTTGAACATCAGTTCACATTTGTAGGTAGATCATCTGTTTTAGAGCTAAAATTAGCATGTTTAAAGTGATTTTCATGCTTCCAGGGGCCCAGGAAGGGAATTAAATACTATTTGGAGGCATTTAATGTTCAAGCAAAAACAGGTGATTTTTGACAAAAGAGATAACACCCCCCATTATGTCATGCTTCAGAAAGGTGAAAAATGGTCTGTTTTCAAATGTTTTATTTTTGAACGTCAGTTCACATTTGTAGGCGGATCATCAGTTTTAGAGCTAAGATTAGCATGTTCAAAGTAATTTTCATGCTTCCAGGGGCCCAGGAAGTGAATTAAATACCATTTGGAGGCATTTAATGTTCAAGCAAAAACAGCTGATTTTTGACAAAAGAGATAACACCTCCCATTATGTCATGCTTCAGAAAGGTAAAAAAGGTCCGTTTTCAAATGTTTTATTTTTGAACGTCAGTTCACATTTGTAGGCAGATCATCAGTTTTAGAGCTAAAATTAGCATGTTTAAAGTGATTTTCATGCTTCCAGGGGCCTAAACACAAGATTTGTGGAATGGTTAAAAGTGGATGAAAATGGCCAATTTACTCACTCTGAGTTCTCAAAAAGTGTTTCTTCACCCCGGGAAGTGAATTAAATACCATTTGGAGGCATTTAATGTTCAAGCAAAATCGGCTGATTTTTGACAAAAGAGATAACACCCCCATGACGTCATGCTTCAGAAAGGTGAAAAATGGTCCATTTTCAAATGTTTTATTTTTGAACGTCAGTTCACATTTGTAGGTAGATTATCAGTTATAGAGCTAAAATTAGCATGTTTAAAGTGATTTTCATGCTTCCAGGGGCCCGGGAAGTGAATTAAATACCTTATGGAGGCATTTAATGTTAAAGCAAAAACAGGTGATTTTTGACAAAAGAGATAGCACCCCCATTACGTCATGCTTCAGAAAGGTGAAAAATTATCCGTTTTCAAATGTTTTATTTTTGAACGTCAGTTCACATTTGTAGGTGGATCATCAGTTTTAGAGCTAAAATTAGCATGTTTAAAGTGATTTTCATGCTTCCAGGGGCCCCAAACACAAGATTTGTGGAATGGTTAAAAGTGCATGAAAATGGCCAATTTACTTACTCTGAGGTCTCAAATGTGTTTCTTCACCCCGGGAAGTAAATTAAATACCATTTGGAGGCATTTAATGTTCAAGCAAAAACGGCTGATTTTTGACAAAAGAGATAACACCCCCCCCATTACGTCGTGCTTCAGAAAGGTGAAAAATGATCCGTTTTCAAATGTTTTATTTTTGAACGTCAGTTCACATTTGTAGGTGGATCATCAGTTTTAGAGCTAAAATTAGCATGTTTAAAGTGATTTTCATACTTCCAGGGGCCCGGGAAGTGAATTAAATACCATTTGGAGGCATTTAATGTTCAAGCAAAAACAGGTGATTTTTGACAAAAGAGATAACACCCCCCATTCCGTCATGCTTCAGAAAGGTGAAAAATGGTCCGTTTTCAAATGTTTTCTTTTTGAACGTCAGTTCACATTTGTAGGTGGATCATCAGTTTTAAAGCTAAAATTAGCATGTTTAAAGTGATTTTCATGCTTCCAGGGGCCCTAAACACAAGATTTGTGGAATTGTTAAAAGTGCATGAAAATGGACAATTTACTCACTCTGAGTTCTCAAAAAGTGTTTCTTCACCCTGGGAAGTGAATTAAATACCATTTGGAGGCATTTAATGTTCAAGCAATAACAGCTTATTTTTGACAAAAGAGATAACACCCCCCATTACGTCATGCTTCAGAAAGACGAAAAATGGTCCGTTTTCAAATGTTTTATTTTTGAACATCAGTTCACATTTGTAGGTAGATCATCTGTTTTAGAGCTAAAATTAGCATGTTTAAAGTGATTTTCATTATTCCAGGGGCCCAGGAAGTGAATTAAATACCATTTGGAGGCATTTAATGTTCTAGCAAAAACAGGTGATTTTTGACAAAGAGATAACTCCCCCATTACGTCATGCTTCAGAAAGGTTAAAAATGGTCCGTTTTCAAATGGTTTACTTTTGAACGTCAGTTCACATTTGTAGGTGGATCATCAGTTTTAGAGCTAAGATTAGCATGTTCAAAGTAATTTTCATGATTCCAGGGGCCCAGGAAGTGAGTTAAATACCATTTGGAGGCATTTAATGTTAAAGCAAAAACAGGTGATTTTTGACAAAAGAGATAGCACCCCCATTACGTCATGCTTCAGAAAGGTGAAAAATGGTCCGTTTTCAAATGTTTTATTTTTGAACTTCAGTTCACATTTGTAGGTAGATTATCAGTTATAGAGCTAAAATGTGCATGTTTAAAGTGATTTTCGTGCTTCCAGGGGCCCGGGAAGTGAATTAAATACCATTTGGAGGCATTTAATGTTCAAACAAAAACAGGTGATTTGTGACAAAAGAGATAACACCCCCCATTACGTCAAGCTTCAGAAAGGTGAAAAATGATCCGTTTTCAAATGTTTTATTTTTGAACGTCAGTTCACATTTGTAGGTGGATCATCAGTTTTAGAGCTAAAATTAGCATGTTTAAAGTGATTTTCATGCTCCCAGGGGCCCGGGAAGTGAATTAAATACCATTTGGAGGCATTTAATGTTCAAGCAAAAACAGGTGATTTTTGACAAAAGAGATAACACCCCCCATTACGTCATGCTTCAGAAAGGTGAAAAATGGTCCGTTTTCAAATGTTTTATTTTTGAACGTAAGTTCACATTTGTAGGTGGATCATCAGTTTTAGAGCTAAAATTAGCATGTTTAAAGTGATTTTCATGCTTCCTGGGGCCCTAAACACAAGATTTGTGAAATGGTTAAAAGTGCATGAAAATGGCCAATTTACTTACTCTGAGGTCTCAAATGTGTTCTTCACCCCGGGAAGTAAATTAAATACCATTTGGAGGCATTTAATGTTCAAGCAAAAACGGCTGATTTTTGACAAAAGAGATAACACCCCCCCATTACGTCATGCTTCAGAAAGACGAAAAATGGTCCGTTTTCAAATGTTTTATTTTTGAACGTCAGTTCACATTTGTAGGTGGATCATCAGTTTTAGAACTAAAATTAGCGTGTTTAAAGTGATTTTCATGCTTCCAGGGGCCCTAAACACAAGATTTGTGGAATGGTTAAAAGTGCATGAAAATGGACAATTTACTCACTCTGAGTTCTCAAAAAGTGTTTCTTCACCCTGGGAAGTCAATTAAATACCATTTGGAGGCATTTAATGTTCAAGCAATAACAGCTTATTTTTGACGAAAGAGATAACACCCCCATTACGTCATGCTTCAGAAAGGTGAAAAATGATCCGTTTTCAAATGTTTTATTTTTGAACGTCAGTTCACATTTGTAGGTGGATCATCAGTTTTAGAGCTAAAATTAGCATGTTTAAAGTGATTTTCATGCTCCCAGGGGCCCTTGAAGTGAATTAAATACCATTTGGAGGCATTTAATGTTCAAGCAAAAACAGCTGAGTTTTTGACAAAAGAGATAACACCCCCCATTATGTCATGCTTCAGAAAGGTGAAAAATGGTCTGTTTTCAAATGTTTTATTTTTGAACGTCAGTTCACATTTGTAGGCGGATCATCCGTTTTAGAGCTAAAATTAGCATGTTTAAAGTGATTTTCATGCTTCCAGGGGCCCTAAACACAAGATTTGTGGAATAGTTAAAAGTGGATGAAAATGGCCAATTTACTCACTCTTAGTTCTCAAAAAGTGTTTCTTCACCCCGGGAAGTGAATTAAATACCATTTGGAGGCATTTAATGTTCAAGCAAAATCGGCTGATTTTTGACAAAAGAGTTACACCCCCATGACGTCATGCTTCAGAAAGGTGAAAAATGGTCCATTTTCAAATGTTTTATTTTTGAACGTCAGTTCACATTTGTGGAATGGTTAAAAGTGCATGAAAATGGACAATTTACTCACTCTGAGTTCTCAAAAAGTGTTTCTTCACCCCGGGAAGTGAATTAAATACCATTTGAAGGCATTTAATGTTCAAGCAAAAACAGGTGATTTTTGACAAAAGAGATAACACGCCCCCATTACGTCATGCTTCAGAAAGACGAAAAATGGTCAGTTTTCAAATGTTTTATTTTTGAACGTCAGTTCACATTTGTAGGTGGGTCATCAGTTTTAGAGCTAAAATTAGCATGTTTAAAGTGATTTTCATACTTCCAGGGGCCCGGGAAGTGAATTAAATACCATTTGGAGGCATTTAATGTTCAAGCAAAAACAGGTGATTTTTGACAAAAGAGATAACACCCCCCATTCCGTCATGCTTCAGAAAGGTGAAAAATGGTCCGTTTTCAAATGTTTTATTTTTGAACGTCAGTTCACATTTGTAGGTGGATCATCAGTTTTAGAACTAAAATTAGCATGTTTAAAGTGATTTTCATGCTTCCAGGGGCCCGGGAAGTGAATTAAATACCATTTGGAGGCATTTAATGTTCAAGCTAAAACAGCTGATTTTTGACAAAAGAGATAACACCCCCCCATTACGTCATGCTTCAGAAAGGTGAAAAATGGTCCGTTTTCAAATGTTTTATTTTTGAACGTCAGTTCACATTTGTAGGTGGATCATCAGTTTTAGAGCTAAGATTAGCATGTTTAAAGTGATTTTCATGCTTCCAGGAGCCCTAAACACAAGATTTGTGGAATGGTTAAAAGTGCATGAAAATGGACAATTTACTCACTCTGAGTTCTCAAAAAGTGTTTCTTCACCCTGGGAAGTGAATTAAATACCATTTGGAGGCATTTAATGTTCAAGCAATAACAGCTTATTTTTGACAAAAGAGATAACACCCCCCCATTACGTCATGCTTCAGAAAGACGAAAAATGGTCCGTTTTCAAATGTTTTATTTTTGAACGTCAGTTCACATTTGTAGGTAGATCATCTGTTTTAGAGCTAAAATTAGCATGTTTAAAGTGATTTTCATGCTTCCAGGGGCCCAGGAAGTGAATTAAATACTATTTGGAGGCATTTAATGTTCAAGCAAAAACAGGTGATTTTTGACAAAAGAGATAACACCCCCCATTATGTCATGCTTCAGAAAGGTGAAAAATGGTCTGTTTTCAAATGTTTTATTTTTGAACGTCAGTTCACATTTGTAGGCGGATCATCAGTTTTAGAGCTAAGATTAGCATGTTCAAAGTAATTTTCATGCTTCCAGGGGCCCAGACAGTGAATTAAATACCATTTGGAGGCATTTAATGTTCAAGCAAAAACAGCTGAGTTTTTGACAAAAGAGATAACACCCCCCATTATGTCATGCTTCAGAAAGGTGAAAAATGGTCTGTTTTCAAATCTTTTATTTTTGAACGTCAGTTCACATTTGTAGGCGGATCATCAGTTTTAGCGCTAAAATTAGCATGTTTAAAGTGATTTTCATGCTACCAGGGGCCCTAAACACAAGATTTGTGGAATAGTTAAAAGTGGATGAAAATGGCCAATTTACTCACTCTGAGCTCTCAAAAAGTGTTTCTTCACCCCGGGAAGTGAATTAAATACCATTTGGAGGCATTTAATGTTCAAGCAAAATCGGCTGATTTTTGACAAAAGAGTTACACCCCCATGACGTCATGCTTCAGAAAGGTGAAAAATGGTCCATTTTCAAATGTTTTATTTTTGAACGTCAGTTCACATTTGTAGGTAGATTATCAGTTATAGAGCTAAAATTAGCATGTTTAAAGTGATTTTCATGCTTCCAGGGGCCCGGGAAGTGAATTAAATACCTTATGGAGGCATTTAATGTTAAAGCAAAAACAGGTGATTTTTGACAAAAGAGATAGCACCCCCATTACGTCATGCTTCAGAAAGGTGAAAAATGATCCGTTTTCAAATGTTTTATTTTTGAACGTCAGTTCACATTTGTAGGTGGATCATCAGTTTTAGAGCTAAAATTAGCATGTTTAAAGTGATTTTCATGCTTCCAGGGGCCCCAAACACAAGATTTGTGGAATGGTTAAAAGTGCATGAAAATGGACAATATACTCACTCTGAGTTCTCAAAAAGTGTTTCTTCACCCTGGGAAGTGAATTAAATACCATTTGGAGGCATTTAATGTTCAAGCAAAAACAGGTGATTTTTGACAAAAGAGATAACACCCCCATTACGTCATGCTTCAGAAAGGTGAAAAATGATCCGTTTTCAAATGTTTTATTTTTGAACGTCAGTTCACATTTGTAGGTGGATCATCAGTTTTAGAGCTAAAATTAGCATGTTTAAAGTGATTTTCAGACTCCCAGGGGCCCTTGAAGTGAATTAAATACCATTTGGAGGCATTTAATGTTCAAGCAAAAACAGGTGATTTTTGACAAAAGAGATAACACCCCCCATTACGTCATGCTTCAGAAAGGTGAAAAATGGTCCGTTTTCCAATGTTTTATTTTTGAACGTCAGTTCACATTTGTAGGTGGATCATCAGTTTTAGAGCTAAGATTAGCATGTTTAAAGTGATTTTCATGCTTCCAGGAGCCCTAAACACAAGATTTGTGGAATGGTTAAAAGTGCATGAAAATGGACAATTTACTCACTCTGAGTTCTCAAAAAGTGTTTCTTCACCCTGGGAAGTGAATTAAATACCATTTGGAGGCATTTAATGTTCAAGCAATAACAGCTTATTCTTGACAAAAGAGATAACACCCCCCCATTACGTCATGCTTCAGAAAGACGAAAAATGGTCCGTTTTCAAATGTTTTATTTTTAAACGTCAGTTCACATTTGTAGGTAGATCATCTGTTTTAGAGCTAAAATTAGCATGTTTAAAGTGATTTTCATGCTTCCAGGGGCCCAGGAAGTGAATTAAATACTATTTGGAGGCATTTAATGTTCAAGCAAAAACAGGTGATTTTTGACAAAAGAGATAACACCCCCCATTATGTCATGCTTCAGAAAGGTGAAAAATGGTCTGTTTTCAAATGTTTTATTTTTGAACGTCAGTTCACATTTGTAGGCGGATCATCAGTTTTAGAGCTAAGATTAGCATGTTCAAAGTAATTTTCATGCTTCCAGGGGCCCAGGAAGTGAATTAAATACCATTTGGAGGCATTTAATGTTCAAGCAAAAACAGCTGAGTTTTTGACAAAAGAGATAACACCCCCCATTATGTCATGCTTCAGAAAGGTGAAAAATGGTCTGTTTTCAAATGTTTTATTTTTGAACGTCAGTTCACATTTGTAGGCGGATCATCAGTTTTAGAGCTAAAATTAGCATGTTTAAAGTGATTTTCATGCTTCCAGGGGCCCCAAACACAAGATTTGTGGAATGGTTAAAAGTGCATGAAAATGGCCAATTTACTTACTCTGAGGTCTCAAATGTGTTTCTTCACCCCAGGAAGTAAATTAAATACCATTTGGAGGCATTTAATGTTCAAGAAAAACGGCTGATTTTTGACAAAAGAGATAACACCTCCCATTACGTCATGCTTCAGAAAGTTGAAAAACGATCCGTTTTCAAATTTTTTATTTTTGAACGTCAGTTCTCATTTGTAGGTGGATCATCAGTTTTAGAGCTAAAATTAGCATGTTTAAAGTGATTTTCATGCCTTCAGGGGCCCGGGAAGTGAATTAAATACCATTTGGAGGCATTTAATGTTCAAGCTAAAACAGCTGATTTTTGACAAAAGAGAAAACACCCCCCATTACGTCATGCTTCAGAAAGGTGATAAATGGTCCATTTTCAAATGTTTTATTTTTGAACATCAGTTCACATTTGTAGGTGGATCATCAGTTTTAGAACTAAAATTAGCATGTTTAAAGTGATTTTCATGCTTCCAGGGGCCCGGGAAGTGAATTAAATACCATTTGGAGGCATTTAATGTTCAAGCTAAAACAGCTGATTTTTGACAAAAGTGATAACACCCCCCATTACGTCATGCTTCAGAAAGGTGAAAAATGGTCCGTTTTCAAATGTTTTATTTTTGAACGTCAGTTCACATTTGTAGGTGGATCATCAGATTTAAAGCTAAAATTAGCATGTTTAAAGTGATTTTCATGCTTCCAGGGGCCCTAAACACAAGATTTGTGGAATGGTTAAAAGTGGATGAAAATGGCCAATTTACTCACTCTGAGTTCTCAAAAAGTGTTTCTTCACCCCGGGAAGTGAATTAAATACCATTTGTAGGCATTTAATGTTCAAGCAAAATCGGCTGATTTTTGACAAAAGAGATAACACCCCCATGACGTCATGCTTCAGAAAGGTGAAAAATGGTCCATTTTCAAATGTTTTATTTTTGAACGTCAGTTCACATTTGTAGGTAGATTATCAGTTATAGAGCTAAAATTAGCATGTTTAAAGTGATTTTCATGCTTCCAGGGGCCCGGGAAGTGAATTAAATACCTTATGGAGGCATTTAATGTTAAAGCAAAAACAGGTGATTTTTGACAAAAGAGATAGCACCCCCATTACGTCATGCTTCAGAAAGGTGAAAAATTATCCGTTTTCAAATGTTTTATTTTTGAACGTCAGTTCACATTTGTAGGTGGATCATCAGTTTTAGAGCTAAAATTAGCATGTTTAAAGTGATTTTCATGCTTCCAGGGGCCCCAAACACAAGATTTGTGGAATGGTTAAAAGTGCATGAAAATGGCCAATTTACTTACTCTGAGGTCTCAAATGTGTTTCTTCACCCCGGGAAGTAAATTAAATACCATTTGGAGGCATTTAATGTTCAAGAAAAATGGCTGATTTTTGACAAAAGAGATAACACCTCCCATTACGTCATGCTTCAGAAAGTTGAAAAACGATCCGTTTTCCAATTTTTTATTTTTGAACGTCAGTTCTCATTTGTAGGTGGATCATCAGTTTTAGAGCTAAAATTAGCATGTTTAAAGTGATTTTCATGCTTCCAGGGGCCCGGGAAGTGAATTAAATACCATTTGGAGGCATTTAATGTTCAAGCTAAAACAGCTGATTTTTGACAAAAGAGAAAACACCCCCCATTACGTCATGCTTCAGAAAGGTGAAAAATGGTCCATTTTCAAATGTTTTATTTTTGAACATCAGTTCACATTTGTATGTGGATCATCAGTTTTAGAACTAAAATTAGCATGTTTAAAGTGATTTTCATGCTTCCAGGGGCCTGGGAAGTGAATTAAATACCATTTGGAGGCATTTAATGTTCAAGCTAAAACAGCTGATTTTTGACAAAAGTGATAACACCCCCCATTACGTCATGCTTCAGAAAGGTGAAAAATGGTCCGTTTTCAAATATTTTATTTTTGAACGTCAGTTCACATTTGTAGGTGGATCATCAGTTTTAAAGCTAAAATTAGCATGTTTAAAGTGATTTTCATGCTTCCAGGGGCCCTAAACACAAGATTTGTGGAATTGTTAAAAGTGCATGAAAATGGACAATTTACTCACTCTGAGTTCTCAAAAAGTGTTTCTTCACCCTGGGAAGTGATTTAAATACCATTTGGAGGCATTTAATGTTCAAGCAATAACAGCTTATTTTTGACAAAAGAGATAACACCCCCCATTACGTCATGCTTCAGAAAGACGAAAAATGGTCCGTTTTCAAATGTTTTATTTTTGAACGTCAGTTCACATTTGTAGGTAGATCATCTGTTTTAGAGCTAAAATTAGCATGTTTAAAGTGATTTTCATGCTTCCAGGGGCCCAGGAAGTGAATTAAATACCATTTGGAGGCATTTAATGTTCTAGCAAAAACAGGTGATTTTTGACAAAAGAGATAACTCCCCCCATTACGTCATGCTTCAGAAAGGTGAAAAATGGTCCGTTTTCAAATGGTTTACTTTTGAACGTCAGTTCACATTTGTAGGCGGATCATCAGTTTTAGAGCTAAGATTAGCATGTTCAAAGTAATTTTCATGCTTCCAGGGGCCCAGGAAGTGAATTAAATACCATTTGGAGGCATTTAATGTTCAAGCAAAAACAGGTGATTTTTGACAAAAGAGATAACACCCCCCAATCCGTCATGCTTCAGAAAGGTGAAAAATGGTCCGTTTTCAAATGTTTTTTTTTTAACGTCAGTTCACATTTGTAGGTGGATCAGTTTTAGAGCTAAAATTAGCATGTTTAAAGTGATTTTCATGCTTCCTGGGGCCCTAAACACAAGATTTGTGGAATGGTTAAAAGTGCATGAAAATGGCCAATTTACTTACTCTGAGGTCTCAAATGTGTTTCTTCACCCCGGGAAGTAAATTAAATACCATTTGGAGGCATTTAATGTTCAAGCAAAAACAGGTGATTTTTGACAAAAGAGATAACACCCCCCCATTACGTCATGCTTCAGAAAGGTGAAAAATGATCCGTTTTCAAATGTTTTATTTTTGAACGTCAGTTCACATTTGTAGGTGGATCATCAGTTTTAGAGCTAAAATTAGCATGTTTAAAGTGATTTTCATACTTCCAGGGGCTCGGGAAGTGAATTAAATACCATTTGGAGGCATTTAATGTTCAAGCAAAAACAGGTGATTTTTGACAAAAGAGATAACACCCCCCATTCCGTCATGCTTCAGAAAGGTGAAAAATGGTCCGTTTTTAAATGTTTTATTTTTGAACGTCAGTTCACATTTGTAGGTGGATCATCAGTTTTAGAACTAAAATTAGCGTGTTTAAAGTGATTTTCATGCTTCCAGGGGCCCTAAACACAAGATTTGTGGAATGGTTAAAAGTGCATGAAAATGGACAATTTACTCACTCTGAGTTCTCAAAAAGTGTTTCTTCACCCTGGGAAGTGAATTAAATACCATTTGGAGGCATTTAATGTTCAAGCAATAACAGCTTATTTTTGACAAAAGAGATAACACCCCCCCATTACGTCATGCTTCAGAAAGACGAAAAATGGTCAGTTTTCAAATGTTTTATTTTTGAACGTCAGTTCACATTTGTAGGTAGATCATCTGTTTTAGAGCTAAAATTAGCATGTTTAAAGTGATTTTCATGCTTCCAGGGGCCCAGGAAGTGAATTAAATACCATTTGGAGGCATTTACTGTTCAAGCAAAAACAGGTGATTTTTGACAAAAGAGATAACTCCCCCCATTACGTCATGCTTCAGAAAGGTGAAAAATGGTCTGTTTTCAAATGGTTTACTTTTGAACGTCAGTTCACATTTGTAGGTGGATCATCAGTTTTAGAGCTAAAATTAGCATGTTTAAAGTGATTTTCATGCTCCCAGGGGCCCTTGAAGTGAATTAAATACCATTTGGAGGCATTTAATGTTCAAGCAAAAACAGCTGAGTTTTTGACAAAAGAGATAACACCCCCCATTATGTCATGCTTCAGAAAGGTGAAAAATGGTCTGTTTTCAAATGTTTTATTTTTGAACGTCAGTTCACATTTGTAGGCGGATCATCCGTTTTAGAGCTAAAATTAGCATGTTTAAAGTGATTTTCATGCTTCCAGGGGCCCTAAACACAAGATTTGTGGAATAGTTAAAAGTGGATGAAAATGGCCAATTTACTCACTCTGAGTTCTCAAAAAGTGTTTCTTCACCCCGGGAAGTGAATTAAATACCATTTGGAGGCATTTAATGTTCAAGCAAAATCGGCTGATTTTTGACAAAAGAGTTACACCCCCATGACGTCATGCTTCAGAAAGGTGAAAAATGGTCCATTTTCAAATGTTTTATTTTTGAACGTCAGTTCACATTTGTGGAATGGTTAAAAGTGCATGAAAATGGACAATTTACTCACTCTGAGTTCTCAAAAAGTGTTTCTTCACCCTGGGAAGTGAATTAAATACCATTTGGAGGCATTTAATGTTCAAGCAATAACAGCTTATTTTTGACAAAAGAGATAACACCCCCCCCAGTCGTGCTTCAGAAAGGTGAAAAATGATCCGTTTTCAAATGTTTTATTTTTGAACGTCAGTTCACATTTGTAGGTGGATCATCAGTTTTAGAGCTAAAATTAGCATGTTTAAAGTGATTTTCATACTTCCAGGGGCCCGGGAAGTGAATTAAATACCATTTGGAGGCATTTAATGTTCAAGCAAAAACAGGCGATTTTTGACAAAAGAGATAACACCCCCCATTCCGTCATGCTTCAGAAAGGTGAAAAATGGTCCGTTTTCAAATGTTTTATTTTTGAACGTCAGTTCACATTTGTAGGTGGATCATCAGTTTTAGAACTAAAATTAGCATGTTTAAAGTGATTTTCATGCTTCCAGGGGCCCGGGAAGTGAATTAAATACCATTTGGAGGCATTTAATGTTCAAGCTAAAACAGCTGATTTTTGACAAAAGAGATAACACCCCCCCCATTACGTCATGCTTCAGAAAGGTGAAAAATGGTCCGTTTTCAAATGTTTTATTTTTGAACGTCAGTTCACATTTGTAGGTGGATCATCAGTTTTAGAGCTAAGATTAGCATGTTTAAAGTGATTTTCATGCTTCCAGGAGCCCTAAACACAAGATTTGTGGAATGGTTAAAAGTGCATGAAAATGGACAATTTACTCACTCTGAGTTCTCAAAAAGTGTTTCTTCACCCTGGGAAGTGAATTAAATACCATTTGGAGGCATTTAATGTTCAAGCAATAACAGCTTATTTTTGACAAAAGAGATAACACCCCCCCATTACGTCATGCTTCAGAAAGACGAAAAATGGTCCGTTTTCAAATGTTTTATTTTTGAACGTCAGTTCACATTTGTAGGTAGATCATCTGTTTTAGAGCTAAAATTAGCATGTTTAAAGTGATTTTCATGCTTCCAGGGGCCCAGGAAGTGAATTAAATACTATTTGGAGGCATTTAATGTTCAAGCAAAAACAGGTGATTTTTGACAAAAGAGATAACACCCCCCATTATGTCATGCTTCAGAAAGGTGAAAAATGGTCTGTTTTCAAATGTTTTATTTTTGAACGTCAGTTCACATTTGTAGGCGGATCATCAGTTTTAGAGCTAAGATTAGCATGTTCAAAGTAATTTTCATGCTTCCAGGGGCCCAGACAGTGAATTAAATACCATTTGGAGGCATTTAATGTTCAAGCAAAAACAGCTGTGTTTTTGACAAAAGAGATAACACCCCCCATTATGTCATGCTTCAGAAAGGTGAAAAATGGTCTGTTTTCAAATCTTTTATTTTTGAACGTCAGTTCACATTTGTAGGCGGATCATCAGTTTTAGCGCTAAAATTAGCATGTTTAAAGTGATTTTCATGCTTCCAGGGGCCCTAAACACAAGATTTGTGGAATAGTTAAAAGTGGATGAAAATGGCCAATTTACTCACTCTGAGCTCTCAAAAAGTGTTTCTTCACCCCGGGAAGTGAATTAAATACCATTTGGAGGCATTTAATGTTCAAGCAAAATCGGCTGATTTTTGACAAAAGAGTTACACCCCCATGACGTCATGCTTCAGAAAGGTGAAAAATGGTCCATTTTCAAATGTTTTATTTTTGAACGTCAGTTCACATTTGTAGGTAGATTATCAGTTATAGAGCTAAAATTAGCATGTTTAAAGTGATTTTCATACTTCCAGGGGCCCGGGAAGTGAATTAAATACCATTTGGAGGCATTTAATGTTCAAGCAAAAACAGGTGATTTTTGACAAAAGAGATAACACCCCCCATTCCGTCATGCTTCAGAAAGGTGAAAAATGGTCCGTTTTTAAATGTTTTATTTTTGAACGTCAGTTCACATTTGTAGGTGGATCATCAGTTTTAGAACTAAAATTAGCATGTTTAAAGTGATTTTCATGCTTCCAGGGGCCCGGGAAGTGAATTAAATACCATTTGGAGGCATTTAATGTTCAAGCTAAAACAGCTGATTTTTGACAAAAGAGATAACACCCCCCATTACGTCATGCTTCAGAAAGGTGAAAAATGGTCCGTTTTCAAATGTTTTATTTTTGAACGTCAGTTCACATTTGTAGGTGGATCATCAGTTTTAGAGCTAAAATTAGCATGTTTAAAGTGATTTTCATGCTTCCAGGGGCCCTAAACACAAGATTTGTGGAATGGTTAAAAGTGCATGAAAATGGACAATTTACTCACTCTGAGTTCTCAAAAAGTGTTTCTTCACCCTGGGAAGTGAATTAAATACCATTTGGAGGCATTTAATGTTCAAGCAATAACAGCTTATTTTTGACAAAAGAGATAACACCCCCCCATTACGTCATGCTTCAGAAAGACGAAAAATGGTCCGTTTTCAAATGTTTTATTTTTGAACGTCAGTTCACATTTGTAGGTAGATAATCTGTTTTAGAGCTAAAATTAGCATGTTTAAAGTGATTTTCATGCTTCCAGGGGCCCAGGAAGTGAATTAAATACCATTTGGAGGCATTTAATGTTCAAGCAAAAACAGGTGATTTTTGACAAAAGAGATAACACCCCCCATTCCGTCATGCTTCAGAAAGGTGAAAAATGGTCCGTTTTCAAATGTTTTTTTTTTTAACGTCAGTTCACATTTGTAGGTGGATCATCAGTTTTAGAGCTAAAATTAGCATGTTTAAAGTGATTTTCATGCTTCCTGGGGCCCTAAACACAAGATTTGTGGAATGGTTAAAAGTGCATGAAAATGGCCAATTTACTTACTCTGAGGTCTCAAATGTGTTTCTTCACCCCGGGAAGTAAATTAAATACCATTTGGAGGCATTTAATGTTCAAGCAAAAACGGCTGATTTTTGACAAAAGAGATAACACCCCCCCATTACGTCATGCTTCAGAAAGGTGAAAAATGATCCGTTTTCAAATGTTTTATTTTTGAACGTCAGTTCACATTTGTAGGTGGATCATCAGTTTTAGAGCTAAAATTAGCATGTTTAAAGTGATTTTCATACTTCCAGGGGCCCGGGAAGTGAATTAAATACCATTTGGAGGCATTTAATGTTCAAGCAAAAACAGGTGATTTTTGACAAAAGAGATAACACCCCCCATTCCGTCATGCTTCAGAAAGGTGAAAAATGGTCCGTTTTTAAATGTTTTATTTTTGAACGTCAGTTCACATTTGTAGGTGGATCATCAGTTTTAGAACTAAAATTAGCGTGTTTAAAGTGATTTTCATGCTTCCAGGGGCCCTAAACACAAGATTTGTGGAATGGTTAAAAGTGCATGAAAATGGACAATTTACTCACTCTGAGTTCTCAAAAAGTGTTTCTTCACCCTGGGAAGTCAATTAAATACCATTTGGAGGCATTTAATGTTCAAGCAATAACAGCTTATTTTTGACGAAAGAGATAACACCCCCATTACGTCATGCTTCAGAAAGGTGAAAAATGATCCGTTTTCAAATGTTTTATTTTTGAACGTCAGTTCACATTTGTAGGTGGATCATCAGTTTTAGAGCTAAAATTAGCATGTTTAAAGTGATTTTCATGCTCCCAGGGGCCCTTGAAGTGAATTAAATACCATTTGGAGGCATTTAATGTTCAAGCAAAAACAGCTGAGTTTTTGACAAAAGAGATAACACCCCCCATTATGTCATGCTTCAGAAAGGTGAAAAATGGTCTGTTTTCAAATGTTTTATTTTTGAACGTCAGTTCACATTTGTAGGCGGATCATCCGTTTTAGAGCTAAAATTAGCATGTTTAAAGTGATTTTCATGCTTCCAGGGGCCCTAAACACAAGATTTGTGGAATAGTTAAAAGTGGATGAAAATGGCCAATTTACTCACTCTTAGTTCTCAAAAAGTGTTTCTTCACCCCGGGAAGTGAATTAAATACCATTTGGAGGCATTTAATGTTCAAGCAAAATCGGCTGATTTTTGACAAAAGAGTTACACCCCCATGACGTCATGCTTCAGAAAGGTGAAAAATGGTCCATTTTCAAATGTTTTATTTTTGAACGTCAGTTCACATTTGTGGAATGGTTAAAAGTGCATGAAAATGGACAATTTACTCACTCTGAGTTCTCAAAAAGTGTTTCTTCACCCCGGGAAGTGAATTAAATACCATTTGAAGGCATTTAATGTTCAAGCAAAAACAGGTGATTTTTGACAAAAGAGATAACACGCCCCCATTACGTCATGCTTCAGAAAGACGAAAAATGGTCAGTTTTCAAATGTTTTATTTTTGAACGTCAGTTCACATTTGTAGGTGGGTCATCAGTTTTAGAGCTAAAATTAGCATGTTTAAAGTGATTTTCATACTTCCAGGGGCCCGGGAAGTGAATTAAATACCATTTGGAGGCATTTAATGTTCAAGCAAAAACAGGTGATTTTTGACAAAAGAGATAACACCCCCCATTCCGTCATGCTTCAGAAAGGTGAAAAATGGTCCGTTTTCAAATGTTTTATTTTTGAACGTCAGTTCACATTTGTAGGTGGATCATCAGTTTTAGAACTAAAATTAGCATGTTTAAAGTGATTTTCATGCTTCCAGGGGCCCGGGAAGTGAATTAAATACCATTTGGAGGCATTTAATGTTCAAGCTAAAACAGCAGATTTTTGACAAAAGAGATAACACCCCCCCATTACGTCATGCTTCAGAAAGGTGAAAAATGGTCCGTTTTCAAATGTTTTATTTTTGAACGTCAGTTCACATTTGTAGGTGGATCATCAGTTTTAGAGCTAAGATTAGCATGTTTAAAGTGATTTTCATGCTTCCAGGAGCCCTAAACACAAGATTTATGGAATGGTTAAAAGTGCATGAAAATGGACAATTTACTCACTCTGAGTTCTCAAAAAGTGTTTCTTCACCCTGGGAAGTGAATTAAATACCATTTGGAGGCATTTAATGTTCAAGCAATAACAGCTTATTTTTGACAAAAGAGATAACACCCCCCCATTACGTCATGCTTCAGAAAGACGAAAAATGGTCCGTTTTCAAATGTTTTATTTTTGAACGTCAGTTCACATTTGTAGGTAGATCATCTGTTTTAGAGCTAAAATTAGCATGTTTAAAGTGATTTTCATGCTTCCAGGGGCCCAGGAAGTGAATTAAATACTATTTGGAGGCATTTAATGTTCAAGCAAAAACAGGTGATTTTTGACAAAAGAGATAACACCCCCCATTATGTCATGCTTCAGAAAGGTGAAAAATGGTCTGTTTTCAAATGTTTTATTTTTGAACGTCAGTTCACATTTGTAGGCGGATCATCAGTTTTAGAGCTAAGATTAGCATGTTCAAAGTAATTTTCATGCTTCCAGGGGCCCAGACAGTGAATTAAATACCATTTGGAGGCATTTAATGTTCAAGCAAAAACAGCTGAGTTTTTGACAAAAGAGATAACACCCCCCATTATGTCATGCTTCAGAAAGGTGAAAAATGGTCTGTTTTCAAATCTTTTATTTTTGAACGTCAGTTCACATTTGTAGGCGGATCATCAGTTTTAGCGCTAAAATTAGCATGTTTAAAGTGATTTTCATGCTTCCAGGGGCCCTAAACACAAGATTTGTGGAATAGTTAAAAGTGGATGAAAATGGCCAATTTACTCACTCTGAGCTCTCAAAAAGTGTTTCTTCACCCCGGGAAGTGAATTAAATACCATTTGGAGGCATTTAATGTTCAAGCAAAATCGGCTGATTTTTGACAAAAGAGTTACACCCCCATGACGTCATGCTTCAGAAAGGTGAAAAATGGTCCATTTTCAAATGTTTTATTTTTGAACGTCAGTTCACATTTGTAGGTAGATTATCAGTTATAGAGCTAAAATTAGCATGTTTAAAGTGATTTTCATGCTTCCAGGGGCCCGGGAAGTGAATTAAATACCTTATGGAGGCATTTAATGTTAAAGCAAAAACAGGTGATTTTTGACAAAAGAGATAGCACCCCCATTACGTCATGCTTCAGAAAGGTGAAAAATGATCCGTTTTCAAATGTTTTATTTTTGAACGTCAGTTCACATTTGTAGGTGGATCATCAGTTTTAGAGCTAAAATTAGCATGTTTAAAGTGATTTTCATGCTTCCAGGGGCCCCAAACACAAGATTTGTGGAATGGTTAAAAGTGCATGAAAATGGACAATATACTCACTCTGAGTTCTCAAAAAGTGTTTCTTCACCCTGGGAAGTGAATTAAATACCATTTGGAGGCATTTAATGTTCAAGCAAAAACAGGTGATTTTTGACAAAAGAGATAACACCCCCATTACGTCATGCTTCAGAAAGGTGAAAAATGATCCGTTTTCAAATGTTTTATTTTTGAACGTCAGTTCACATTTGTAGGTGGATCATCAGTTTTAGAGCTAAAATTAGCATGTTTAAAGTGATTTTCAGACTCCCAGGGGCCCTTGAAGTGAATTAAATACCATTTGGAGGCATTTAATGTTCAAGCAAAAACAGGTGATTTTTGACAAAAGAGATAACACCCCCCATTACGTCATGCTTCAGAAAGGTGAAAAATGGTCCGTTTTCAAATGTTTTATTTTTGAACGTCAGTTCACATTTGTAGGTGGATCATCAGTTTTAGAGCTAAGATTAGCATGTTTAAAGTGATTTTCATGCTTCCAGGAGCCCTAAACACAAGATTTGTGGAATGGTTAAAAGTGCATGAAAATGGACAATTTACTCACTCTGAGTTCTCAAAAAGTGTTTCTTCACCCTGGGAAGTGAATTAAATACCATTTGGAGGCATTTAATGTTCAAGCAATAACAGCTTATTCTTGACAAAAGAGATAACACCCCCCCATTACGTCATGCTTCAGAAAGACGAAAAATGGTCCGTTTTCAAATGTTTTATTTTTGAACGTCAGTTCACATTTGTAGGTAGATCATCTGTTTTAGAGCTAAAATTAGCATGTTTAAAGTGATTTTCATGCTTCCAGGGGCCCAGGAAGTGAATTAAATACTATTTGGAGGCATTTAATGTTCAAGCAAAAACAGGTGATTTTTGACAAAAGAGATAACACCCCCCATTATGTCATGCTTCAGAAAGGTGAAAAATGGTCTGTTTTCAAATGTTTTATTTTTGAACGTCAGTTCACATTTGTAGGCGGATCATCAGTTTTAGAGCTAAGATTAGCATGTTCAAAGTAATTTTCATGCTTCCAGGGGCCCAGGAAGTGAATTAAATACCATTTGGAGGCATTTAATGTTCAAGCAAAAACAGCTGAGTTTTTGACAAAAGAGATAACACCCCCCATTATGTCATGCTTCAGAAAGGTGAAAAATGGTCTGTTTTCAAATGTTTTATTTTTGAACGTCAGTTCACATTTGTAGGCGGATCATCAGTTTTAGAGCTAAAATTAGCATGTTTAAAGTGATTTTCATGCTTCCAGGGGCCCTAAACACAAGATTTGTGGAATGGTTAAAAGTGGATGAAAATGGCCAATTTACTCACTCTGAGTTCTCAAAAAGTGTTTCTTCACCCCGGGAAGTGAATTAAATACCATTTGGAGGCATTTAATGTTCAAGCAAAATCGGCTGATTTTTGACAAAAGAGATAACACCCCCATGACGTCATGCTTCAGAAAGGTGAAAAATGGTCCATTTTCAAATGTTTTATTTTTGAACGTCAGTTCACATTTGTAGGTAGATTATCAGTTATAGAGCTAAAATTAGCATGTTTAAAGTGATTTTCATGCTTCCAGGGGCCCGGGAAGTGAATTAAATACCTTATGGAGGCATTTAATGTTAAAGCAAAAACAGGTGATTTTTGACAAAAGAGATAGCACCCCCATTACGTCATGCTTCAGAAAGGTGAAAAATGATCCGTTTTCAAATGTTTTATTTTTGAACGTCAGTTCACATTTGTAGGTGGATCATCAGTTTTAGAGCTAAAATTAGCATGTTTAAAGTGATTTTCATGCTTCCAGGGGCCCCAAACACAAGATTTGTGGAATGGTTAAAAGTGCATGAAAATGGCCAATTTACTTACTCTGAGGTCTCAAATGTGTTTCTTCACCCCAGGAAGTAAATTAAATACCATTTGGAGGCATTTAATGTTCAAGAAAAACGGCTGATTTTTGACAAAAGAGATAACACCTCCCATTACGTCATGCTTCAGAAAGTTGAAAAACGATCCGTTTTCAAATTTTTTATTTTTGAACGTCAGTTCTCATTTGTAGGTGGATCATCAGTTTTAGAGCTAAAATTAGCATGTTTAAAGTGATTTTCATGCCTTCAGGGGCCCGGGAAGTGAATTAAATACCATTTGGAGGCATTTAATGTTCAAGCTAAAACAGCTGATTTTTGACAAAAGAGAAAACACCCCCCATTACGTCATGCTTCAGAAAGGTGATAAATGGTCCATTTTCAAATGTTTTATTTTTGAACATCAGTTCACATTTGTAGGTGGATCATCAGTTTTAGAACTAAAATTAGCATGTTTAAAGTGATTTTCATGCTTCCAGGGGCCCGGGAAGTGAATTAAATACCATTTGGAGGCATTTAATGTTCAAGCTAAAACAGCTGATTTTTGACAAAAGTGATAACACCCCCCATTACGTCATGCTTCAGAAAGGTGAAAAATGGTCCGTTTTCAAATGTTTTATTTTTGAACGTCAGTTCACATTTGTAGGTGGATCATCAGATTTAAAGCTAAAATTAGCATGTTTAAAGTGATTTTCATGCTTCCAGGGGCCCTAAACACAAGATTTGTGGAATGGTTAAAAGTGGATGAAAATGGCCAATTTACTCACTCTGAGTTCTCAAAAAGTGTTTCTTCACCCCGGGAAGTGAATTAAATACCATTTGTAGGCATTTAATGTTCAAGCAAAATCGGCTGATTTTTGACAAAAGAGATAACACCCCCATGACGTCATGCTTCAGAAAGGTGAGAAATGGTCCATTTTCAAATGTTTTATTTTTGAACGTCAGTTCACATTTGTAGGTAGATTATCAGTTATAGAGCTAAAATTAGCATGTTTAAAGTGATTTTCATGCTTCCAGGGGCCCGGGAAGTGAATTAAATACCTTATGGAGGCATTTAATGTTAAAGCAAAAACAGGTGATTTTTGACAAAAGAGATAGCACCCCCATTACGTCATGCTTCAGAAAGGTGAAAAATTATCCGTTTTCAAATGTTTTATTTTTGAACGTCAGTTCACATTTGTAGGTGGATCATCAGTTTTAGAGCTAAAATTAGCATGTTTAAAGTGATTTTCATGCTTCCAGGGGCCCCAAACACAAGATTTGTGGAATGGTTAAAAGTGCATGAAAATGGCCAATTTACTTACTCTGAGGTCTCAAATGTGTTTCTTCACCCCGGGAAGTAAATTAAATACCATTTGGAGGCATTTAATGTTCAAGAAAAATGGCTGATTTTTGACAAAAGAGATAACACCTCCCATTACGTCATGCTTCAGAAAGTTGAAAAACGATCCGTTTTCCAATTTTTTATTTTTGAACGTCAATTCTCATTTATAGGTGGATCATCAGTTTTAGAGCTAAAATTAGCATGTTTAAAGTGATTTTCATGCTTCCAGGGGCCCGGGAAGTGAATTAAATACCATTTGGAGGCATTTAATGTTCAAGCTAAAACAGCTGATTTTTGACAAAAGAGAAAACACCCCCCATTACGTCATGCTTCAGAAAGGTGAAAAATGGTCCATTTTCAAATGTTTTATTTTTGAACATCAGTTCACATTTGTATGTGGATCATCAGTTTTAGAACTAAAATTAGCATGTTTAAAGTGATTTTCATGCTTCCAGGGGCCTGGGAAGTGAATTAAATACCATTTGGAGGCATTTAATGTTCAAGCTAAAACAGCTGATTTTTGACAAAAGTGATAACACCCCCCATTACGTCATGCTTCAGAAAGGTGAAAAATGGTCCGTTTTCAAATATTTTATTTTTGAACGTCAGTTCACATTTGTAGGTGGATCATCAGTTTTAAAGCTAAAATTAGCATGTTTAAAGTGATTTTCATGCTTCCAGGGGCCCTAAACACAAGATTTGTGGAATTGTTAAAAGTGCATGAAAATGGACAATTTACTCACTCTGAGTTCTCAAAAAGTGTTTCTTCACCCTGGGAAGTGATTTAAATACCATTTGGAGGCATTTAATGTTCAAGCAATAACAGCTTATTTTTGACAAAAGAGATAACACCCCCCATTACGTCATGCTTCAGAAAGACGAAAAATGGTCCGTTTTCAAATGTTTTATTTTTGAACGTCAGTTCACATTTGTAGGTAGATCATCTGTTTTAGAGCTAAAATTAGCATGTTTAAAGTGATTTTCATGCTTCCAGGGGCCCAGGAAGTGAATTAAATACCATTTGGAGGCATTTAATGTTCTAGCAAAAACAGGTGATTTTTGACAAAAGAGATAACTCCCCCCATTACGTCATGCTTCAGAAAGGTGAAAAATGGTCCGTTTTCAAATGGTTTACTTTTGAACGTCAGTTCACATTTGTAGGCGGATCATCAGTTTTAGAGCTAAGATTAGCATGTTCAAAGTAATTTTCACGCTTCCAGGGGCCCAGGAAGTGAATTAAATACCATTTGGAGGCATTTAATGTTCAAGCAAAAACAGGTGATTTTTGACAAAAGAGATAACACCCCCCAATCCGTCATGCTTCAGAAAGGTGAAAAATGGTCCGTTTTCAAATGTTTTTTTTTTAACGTCAGTTCACATTTGTAGGTGGATCATCAGTTTTAGAGCTAAAATTAGCATGTTTAAAGTGATTTTCATGCTTCCTGGGGCCCTAAACACAAGATTTGTGGAATGGTTAAAAGTGCATGAAAATGGCCAATTTACTTACTCTGAGGTCTCAAATGTGTTTCTTCACCCCGGGAAGTAAATTAAATACCATTTGGAGGCATTTAATGTTCAAGCAAAAACAGGTGATTTTTGACAAAAGAGATAACACCCCCCCATTACGTCATGCTTCAGAAAGGTGAAAAATGATCCGTTTTCAAATGTTTTATTTTTGAACGTCAGTTCACATTTGTAGGTGGATCATCAGTTTTAGAGCTAAAATTAGCATGTTTAAAGTGATTTTCATACTTCCAGGGGCTCGGGAAGTGAATTAAATACCATTTGGAGGCATTTAATGTTCAAGCAAAAACAGGTGATTTTTGACAAAAGAGATAACACCCCCCATTCCGTCATGCTTCAGAAAGGTGAAAAATGGTCCGTTTTTAAATGTTTTATTTTTGAACGTCAGTTCACATTTGTAGGTGGATCATCAGTTTTAGAACTAAAATTAGCGTGTTTAAAGTGATTTTCATGCTTCCAGGGGCCCTAAACACAAGATTTGTGGAATGGTTAAAAGTGCATGAAAATGGACAATTTACTCACTCTGAGTTCTCAAAAAGTGTTTCTTCACCCTGGGAAGTGAATTAAATACCATTTGGAGGCATTTAATGTTCAAGCAATAACAGCTTATTTTTGACAAAAGAGATAACACCCCCCCATTACGTCATGCTTCAGAAAGACGAAAAATGGTCAGTTTTCAAATGTTTTATTTTTGAACGTCAGTTCACATTTGTAGGTAGATCATCTGTTTTAGAGCTAAAATTAGCATGTTTAAAGTGATTTTCATGCTTCCAGGGGCCCAGGAAGTGAATTAAATACCATTTGGAGGCATTTACTGTTCAAGCAAAAACAGGTGATTTTTGACAAAAGAGATAACTCCCCCCATTACGTCATGCTTCAGAAAGGTGAAAAATGGTCTGTTTTCAAATGGTTTACTTTTGAACGTCAGTTCACATTTGTAGGTGGATCATCAGTTTTAGAGCTAAAATTAGCATGTTTAAAGTGATTTTCATGCTCCCAGGGGCCCTTGAAGTGAATTAAATACCATTTGGAGGCATTTAATGTTCAAGCAAAAACAGCTGAGTTTTTGACAAAAGAGATAACACCCCCCATTATGTCATGCTTCAGAAAGGTGAAAAATGGTCTGTTTTCAAATGTTTTATTTTTGAACGTCAGTTCACATTTGTAGGCGGATCATCCGTTTTAGAGCTAAAATTAGCATGTTTAAAGTGATTTTCATGCTTCCAGGGGCCCTAAACACAAGATTTGTGGAATAGTTAAAAGTGGATGAAAATGGCCAATTTACTCACTCTGAGTTCTCAAAAAGTGTTTCTTCACCCCGGGAAGTGAATTAAATACCATTTGGAGGCATTTAATGTTCAAGCAAAATCGGCTGATTTTTGACAAAAGAGTTACACCCCCATGACGTCATGCTTCAGAAAGGTGAAAAATGGTCCATTTTCAAATGTTTTATTTTTGAACGTCAGTTCACATTTGTGGAATGGTTAAAAGTGCATGAAAATGGACAATTTACTCACTCTGAGTTCTCAAAAAGTGTTTCTTCACCCTGGGAAGTGAATTAAATACCATTTGGAGGCATTTAATGTTCAAGCAATAACAGCTTATTTTTGACAAAAGAGATAACACCCCCCCCAGTCGTGCTTCAGAAAGGTGAAAAATGATCCGTTTTCAAATGTTTTATTTTTGAACGTCAGTTCACATTTGTAGGTGGATCATCAGTTTTAGAGCTAAAATTAGCATGTTTAAAGTGATTTTCATACTTCCAGGGGCCCGGGAAGTGAATGAAATACCATTTGGAGGCATTTAATGTTCAAGCAAAAACAGGCGATTTTTGACAAAAGAGATAACACCCCCCATTCCGTCATGCTTCAGAAAGGTGAAAAATGGTCCGTTTTCAAATGTTTTATTTTTGAACGTCAGTTCACATTTGTAGGTGGATCATCAGTTTTAGAACTAAAATTAGCATGTTTAAAGTGATTTTCATGCTTCCAGGGGCCCGGGAAGTGAATTAAATACCATTTGGAGGCATTTAATGTTCAAGCTAAAACAGCTGATTTTTGACAAAAGAGATAACACCCCCCCATTACGTCATGCTTCAGAAAGGTGAAAAATGGTCCGTTTTCAAATGTTTTATTTTTGAACGTCAGTTCACATTTGTAGGTGGATCATCAGTTTTAGAGCTAAGATTAGCATGTTTAAAGTGATTTTCATGCTTCCAGGAGCCCTAAACACAAGATTTGTGGAATGGTTAAAAGTGCATGAAAATGGACAATTTACTCACTCTGAGTTCTCAAAAAGTGTTTCTTCACCCTGGGAAGTGAATTAAATACCATTTGGAGGCATTTAATGTTCAAGCAATAACAGCTTATTTTTGACAAAAGAGATAACACCCCCCCCATTACGTCATGCTTCAGAAAGACGAAAAATGGTCCGTTTTCAAATGTTTTATTTTTGAACGTCAGTTCACATTTGTAGGTAGATCATCTGTTTTAGAGCTAAAATTAGCATGTTTAAAGTGATTTTCATGCTTCCAGGGGCCCAGGAAGTGAATTAAATACTATTTGGAGGCATTTAATGTTCAAGCAAAAACAGGTGATTTTTTACAAAAGAGATAACACCCCCCATTATGTCATGCTTCAGAAAGGTGAAAAATGGTCTGTTTTCAAATGTTTTATTTTTGAACGTCAGTTCACATTTGTAGGCGGATCATCAGTTTTAGAGCTAAGATTAGCATGTTCAAAGTAATTTTCATGCTTCCAGGGGCCCAGACAGTGAATTAAATACCATTTGGAGGCATTTAATGTTCAAGCAAAAACAGCTGTGTTTTTGACAAAAGAGATAACACCCCCCATTATGTCATGCTTCAGAAAGGTGAAAAATGGTCTGTTTTCAAATCTTTTATTTTTGAACGTCAGTTCACATTTGTAGGCGGATCATCAGTTTTAGCGCTAAAATTAGCATGTTTAAAGTGATTTTCATGCTTCCAGGGGCCCTAAACACAAGATTTGTGGAATAGTTAAAAGTGGATGAAAATGGCCAATTTACTCACTCTGAGCTCTCAAAAAGTGTTTCTTCACCCCGGGAAGTGAATTAAATACCATTTGGAGGCATTTAATGTTCAAGCAAAATCGGCTGATTTTTGACAAAAGAGTTACACCCCCATGACGTCATGCTTCAGAAAGGTGAAAAATGGTCCATTTTCAAATGTTTTATTTTTGAACGTCAGTTCACATTTGTAGGTAGATTATCAGTTATAGAGCTAAAATTAGCATGTTTAAAGTGATTTTCATGCTTCCAGGGGCCCGGGAAGTGAATTAAATACCTTATGGAGGCATTTAATGTTAAAGCAAAAACAGGTGATTTTTGACAAAAGAGATAGCACCCCCATTACGTCATGCTTCAGAAAGGTGAAAAATGATCCGTTTTCAAATGTTTTATTTTTGAACGTCAGTTCACATTTGTAGGTGGATCATCAGTTTTAGAGCTAAAATTAGCATGTTTAAAGTGATTTTCATGCTTCCAGGGGCCCCAAACACAAAATTTGTGGAATGGTTAAAAGTGCATGAAAATGGCCAATTTACTTACTCTGAGGTCTCAAATGTGTTTCTTCACCCCGGGAAGTAAATTAAATACCATTTGGAGGCATTTAATGTTCAAGAAAAACGGCTGATTTTTGACAAAAGAGATAACACCTCCCATTACGTCATGCTTCAGAAAGGTGAAAAATGATCCGTTTTCAAATGTTTTATTTTTGAACGTCAGTTCACATTTGTAGGTGGATCATCAGTTTTAGAGCTAAAATTAGCATGTTTAAAGTGATTTTCATGCTTCCAGGGGCCCGGGAAGTGAATTAAATACCATTTGGAGGCATTTAATGTTCAAGCTAAAACAGCTGATTTTTGACAAAAGAGAAAACACCCCCCATTACGTCATGCTTCAGAAAGGTGAAAAATGGTCCATTTTCAAATGTTTTATTTTTGAACATCAGTTCACATTTGTAGGTGGATCATCAGTTTTAGAACTAAAATTAGCATGTTTAAAGTGATTTTCATGCTTCCAGGGGCCCGGGAAGTGAATTAAATACCATTTGGAGGCATTTAATGTTCAAGCTAAAACAGCTGATTTTTGACAAAAGAGATAACACCCCCCATTACGTCATGCTTCAGAAAGGTGAAAAATGGTCCGTTTTCAAATGTTTTATTTTTGAACGTCAGTTCACATTTGTAGGTGGATCATCAGTTTTAGAGCTTAAATTAGCATGTTTAAAGTGATTTTCATGCTTCCAGGGGCCCTAAACACAAGATTTGTGGAATGGTTAAAAGTGCATGAAAATGGACAATATACTCACTCTGAGTTCTCAAAAAGTGTTTCTTCACCCTGGGAAGTGAATTAAATACCATTTGGAGGCATTTAATGTTCAAGCAAAAACAGGTGATTTTTGACAAAAGAGATAACACCCCCATTACGTCATGCTTCAGAAAGGTGAAAAATGATCCGTTTTCAAATGTTTTATTTTTGAACGTCAGTTCACATTTGTAGGTGGATCATCAGTTTTAGAGCTAAAATTAGCATGTTTAAAGTGATTTTCAGACTCCCAGGGGCCCTTGAAGTGAATTAAATACCATTTGGAGGCATTTAATGTTCAAGCAAAAACAGGTGATTTTTGACAAAAGAGATAACACCCCCCATTACGTCATGCTTCAGAAAGGTGAAAAATGGTCTGTTTTCAAATGTTTTATTTTTGAACGTCAGTTCACATTTGTAGGTGGATCATCAGTTTTAGAGCTAAGATTAGCATGTTTAAAGTGATTTTCATGCTTCCAGGAGCCCTAAACACAAGATTTGTGGAATGGTTAAAAGTGCATGAAAATGGACAATTTACTCACTCTGAGTTCTCAAAAAGTGTTTCTTCACCCTGGGAAGTGAATTAAATACCATTTGGAGGCATTTAATGTTCAAGCAATAACAGCTTATTTTTGACAAAAGAGATAACACCCCCCCATTACGTCATGCTTCAGAAAGACGAAAAATGGTCCGTTTTCAAATGTTTTATTTTTGAACGTCAGTTCACATTTGTAGGTAGATCATCTGTTTTAGAGCTAAAATTAGCATGTTTAAAGTGATTTTCATGCTTCCAGGGGCCCAGGAAGTGAATTAAATACTATTTGGAGGCATTTAATGTTCAAGCAAAAACAGGTGATTTTTGACAAAAGAGATAACACCCCCCATTATGTCATGCTTCAGAAAGGTGAAAAATGGTCTGTTTTCAAATGTTTTATTTTTGAACGTCAGTTCACATTTGTAGGCGGATCATCAGTTTTAGAGCTAAGATTAGCATGTTCAAAGTAATTTTCATGCTTCCAGGGGCCCAGGAAGTGAATTAAATACCATTTGGAGGCATTTAATGTTCAAGCAAAAACAGCTGAGTTTTTGACAAAAGAGATAACACCCCCCATTATGTCATGCTTCAGAAAGGTGAAAAATGGTCTGTTTTCAAATGTTTTATTTTTGAACGTCAGTTCACATTTGTAGGCGGATCATCAGTTTTAGAGCTAAAATTAGCATGTTTAAAGTGATTTTCATGCTTCCAGGGGCCCTAAACACAAAATTTGTAGAATGGTTAAAAGTGGATGAAAATGGCCAATTTACTCACTCTGAGTTCTCAAAAAGTGTTTCTTCACCCCGGGAAGTGAATTAAATACCATTTGGAGGCATTTAATGTTCAAGAAAAACGGCTGATTTTTGACAAAAGAGATAACACCCCCCATTACGTCATGCTTCAGAAAGGTGAAAAATGGTCCATTTTCAAATGTTTTATTTTTGAACATCAGTTCACATTTGTAGGTGGATCATCAGTTTTAGAGCTAAAATTAGCATGTTTAAAGTGATTTTCATGCCTTCAGGGGCCCGGGAAGTGAATTAAATACCATTTGGAGGCATTTAATATTCAAGCTAAAACAGCTGATTTTTTACAAAAGAGAAAACACCCCTCATTACGTCATGCTTCAGAAAGGTGATAAATGGTCCATTTTCAAATGTTTTATTTTTGAACATCAGTTCACATTTGTAGGTGGATCATCAGTTTTAGAACTAAAATTAGCATGTTTAAAGTGATTTTCATGCTTCCAGGGGCCCGGGAAGTGAATTAAATACCATTTGGAGGCATTTAATATTCAAGCTAAAACAGCTGATTTTTTACAAAAGAGAAAACACCCCTCATTACGTCATGCTTCAGAAAGGTGATAAATGGTCCATTTTCAAATGTTTTATTTTTGAACATCAGTTCACATTTGTAGGTGGATCATCAGTTTTAGAACTAAAATTAGCATGTTTAAAGTGATTTTCATGCTTCCAGGGGCCCGGGAAGTGAATTAAATACCATTTGGAGGCATTTAATGTTCAAGCTAAAACAGCTGATTTTTGACAAAAGTGATAACACCCCCCATTACGTCATGCTTCAGAAAGGTGAAAAATGGTCCGTTTTCAAATGTTTTATTTTTGAACGTCAGTTCACATTTGTAGGTGGATCATCAGATTTAAAGCTAAAATTAGCATGTTTAAAGTGATTTTCATGCTTCCAGGGGCCCTAAACACAAGATTTGTGGAATGGTTAAAAGTGGATGAAAATGGCCAATTTACTCACTCTGAGTTCTCAAAAAGTGTTTCTTCACCCCGGGAAGTGAATTAAATACCATTTGGAGGCATTTAATGTTCAAGCAAAATCGGCTGATTTTTGACAAAAGAGATAACACCCCCATGACGTCATGCTTCAGAAAGGTGAAAAATGGTCCATTTTCAAATGTTTTATTTTTGAACGTCAGTTCACATTTGTAGGTAGATTATCAGTTATAGAGCTAAAATTAGCATGTTTAAAGTGATTTTCATGCTTCCAGGGGCCCGGGAAGTGAATTAAATACCTTATGGAGGCATTTAATGTTAAAGCAAAAACAGGTGATTTTTGACAAAAGAGATAGCACCCCCATTACGTCATGCTTCAGAAAGGTGAAAAATTATCCGTTTTCAAATGTTTTATTTTTGAACGTCAGTTCACATTTGTAGGTGGATCATCAGTTTTAGAGCTAAAATTAGCATGTTTAAAGTGATTTTCATGCTTCCAGGGGCCCCAAACACAAGATTTGTGGAATGGTTAAAAGTGCATGAAAATGGCCAATTTACTTACTCTGAGGTCTCAAATGTGTTTCTTCACCCCGGGAAGTAAATTAAATACCATTTGGAGGCATTTAATGTTCAAGAAAAACGGCTGATTTTTGACAAAAGAGATAACACCCCCCATTACGTCATGCTTCAGAAAGGTGAAAAATGGTCCATTTTCAAATGTTTTATTTTTGAACATCAGTTCACATTTGTAGGTGGATCATCAGTTTTAGAACTAAAATTAGCATGTTTAAAGTGATTTTCATGCTTCCAGGGGCCTGGGAAGTGAATTAAATACCATTTGGAGGCATTTAATGTTCAAGCTAAAACAGCTGATTTTTGACAAAAGTGATAACACCCCCCATTACGTCATGCTTCAGAAAGGTGAAAAATGGTCCGTTTTCAAATATTTTATTTTTGAACGTCAGTTCACATTTGTAGGTGGATCATCAGTTTTAAAGCTAAAATTAGCATGTTTAAAGTGATTTTCATGCTTCCAGGGGCCCTAAACACAAGATTTGTGGAATTGTTAAAAGTGCATGAAAATGGACAATTTACTCACTCTGAGTTCTCAAAAAGTGTTTCTTCACCCTGGGAAGTGATTTAAATACCATTTGGAGGCATTTAATGTTCAAGCAATAACAGCTTATTTTTGACAAAAGAGATAACACCCCCCATTACGTCATGCTTCAGAAAGACGAAAAATGGTCCGTTTTCAAATGTTTTATTTTTGAACGTCAGTTCACATTTGTAGGTAGATCATCTGTTTTAGAGCTAAAATTAGCATGTTTAAAGTGATTTTCATGCTTCCAGGGGCCCAGGAAGTGAATTAAATACCATTTGGAGGCATTTAATGTTCTAGCAAAAACAGGTGATTTTTGACAAAAGAGATAACTCCCCCCATTACGTCATGCTTCAGAAAGGTGAAAAATGGTCCGTTTTCAAATGGTTTACTTTTGAACGTCAGTTCACATTTGTAGGCGGATCATCAGTTTTAGAGCTAAGATTAGCATGTTCAAAGTAATTTTCATGCTTCCAGGGGCCCAGGAAGTGAATTAAATACCATTTGGAGGCATTTAATGTTCAAGCAAAAACAGGTGATTTTTGACAAAAGAGATAACACCCCCCAATCCGTCATGCTTCAGAAAGGTGAAAAATGGTCCGTTTTCAAATGTTTTTTTTTTAACGTCAGTTCACATTTGTAGGTGGATCATCAGTTTTAGAGCTAAAATTAGCATGTTTAAAGTGATTTTCATGCTTCCTGGGGCCCTAAACACAAGATTTGTGGAATGGTTAAAAGTGCATGAAAATGGCCAATTTACTTACTCTGAGGTCTCAAATGTGTTTCTTCACCCCGGGAAGTAAATTAAATACCATTTGGAGGCATTTAATGTTCAAGCAAAAACGGCTGATTTTTGACAAAAGAGATAACACCCCCCCATTACGTCATGCTTCAGAAAGGTGAAAAATGATCCGTTTTCAAATGTTTTATTTTTGAACGTCAGTTCACATTTGTAGGTGGATCATCAGTTTTAGAGCTAAAATTAGCATGTTTAAAGTGATTTTCATACTTCCAGGGGCCCGGGAAGTGAATTAAATACCATTTGGAGGCATTTAATGTTCAAGCAAAAACAGGTGATTTTTGACAAAAGAGATAACACCCCCCATTCCGTCATGCTTCAGAAAGGTGAAAAATGGTCCGTTTTTAAATGTTTTATTTTTGAACGTCAGTTCACATTTGTAGGTGGATCATCAGTTTTAGAACTAAAATTAGCGTGTTTAAAGTGATTTTCATGCTTCCAGGGGCCCTAAACACAAGATTTGTGGAATGGTTAAAAGTGCATGAAAATGGACAATTTACTCACTCTGAGTTCTCAAAAAGTGTTTCTTCACCCTGGGAAGTGAATTAAATACCATTTGGAGGCATTTAATGTTCAAGCAATAACAGCTTATTTTTGACAAAAGAGATAACACCCCCCCATTACGTCATGCTTCAGAAAGACGAAAAATGGTCAGTTTTCAAATGTTTTATTTTTGAACGTCAGTTCACATTTGTAGGTAGATCATCTGTTTTAGAGCTAAAATTAGCATGTTTAAAGTGGTTTTCATGCTTCCAGGGGCCCAGGAAGTGAATTAAATACCATTTGGAGGCATTTACTGTTCAAGCAAAAACAGGTGATTTTTGACAAAAGAGATAACTCCCCCCATTACGTCATGCTTCAGAAAGGTGAAAAATGGTCTGTTTTCAAATGGTTTACTTTTGAACGTCAGTTCACATTTGTAGGTGGATCATCAGTTTTAGAGCTAAGATTAGCATGTTCAAAGTAATTTTCATGTTTCCAGGGGCCCAGGAAGTGAATTAAATACCATTTGGAGGCATTTAATGTTCAAGCAAAAACAGCTGATTTTTGACAAAAGAGATAACACCTCCCATTATGTCATGCTTCAGAAAGGTAAAAAAGGTCCGTTTTCAAATGTTTTATTTTTGAACGTCAGTTCACATTTGTAGGTGGATCATCAGTTTTAGAGCTAAAATTAGAATGTTTAAAGTGATTTTCATGCTTCCAGGGGCCCTAAACACAAGATTTGTGGAATGGTTAAAAGTGGATGAAAATGGCCAATGTACTCACTCTGAGTTCTCAAAAAGTGTTTCTTCACCCCGGGAAGTGAATTAAATACCATTTGAAGGCATTTAATGTTCAAGCAAAAACAGGTGATTTTTGACAAAAGAGATAACACCCCCATTACGTCATGCTTCAGAAAGGTGAAAAATGATCCGTTTTCAAATGTTTTATTTTTGAACGTCAGTTCACATTTGTAGGTGGATCATCAGTTTTAGAGCTAAAATTAGCATGTTTAAAGTGATTTTCATGCTCCCAGGGGCCCTTGAAGTGAATTAAATACCATTTGGAGGCATTTAATGTTCAAGCAAAAACAGCTGAGTTTTTGACAAAAGAGATAACACCCCCCATTATGTCATGCTTCAGAAAGGTGAAAAATGGTCTGTTTTCAAATGTTTTATTTTTGAACGTCAGTTCACATTTGTAGGCGGATCATCCGTTTTAGAGCTAAAATTAGCATGTTTAAAGTGATTTTCATGCTTCCAGGGGCCCTAAACACAAGATTTGTGGAATGGTTAAAAGTGGATGAAAATGGCCAATGTACTCACTCTGAGTTCTCAAAAAGTGTTTCTTCACCCCGGGAAGTGAATTAAATACCATTTGGAGGCATTTAATGTTCAAGCAAAATCGGCTGATTTTTGACAAAAGAGTTACACCCCCATGACGTCATGCTTCAGAAAGGTGAAAAATGGTCCATTTTCAAATGTTTTATTTTTGAACGTCAGTTCACATTTGTGGAATGGTTAAAAGTGCATGAAAATGGACAATTTACTCACTCTGAGTTCTCAAAAAGTGTTTCTTCACCCTGGGAAGTGAATTAAATACCATTTGGAGGCATTTAATGTTCAAGCAAAAACAGGCGATTTTTGACAAAAGAGATAACACCCCCCATTCCGTCATGCTTCAGAAAGGTGAAAAATGGTCCGTTTTCAAATGTTTTATTTTTGAACGTCAGTTCACATTTGTAGGTGGATCATCAGTTTTAGAACTAAAATTAGCATGTTTAAAGTGATTTTCATGCTTCCAGGGGCCCGGGAAGTGAATTAAATACCATTTGGAGGCATTTAATGTTCAAGCTAAAACAGCTGATTTTTGACAAAAGAGATAACACCCCCCATTACGTCATGCTTCAGAAAGGTGAAAAATGGTCCGTTTTCAAATGTTTTATTTTTGAACGTCAGTTCACATTTGTAGGTGGATCATCAGTTTTAGAGCTAAGATTAGCATGTTTAAAGTGATTTTCATGCTTCCAGGAGCCCTAATCACAAGATTTGTGGAATGGTTAAAAGTGCATGAAAATGGACAATTTACTCACTCTGAGTTCTCAAAAAGTGTTTCTTCACCCTGGGAAGTGAATTAAATACCATTTGGAGGCATTTAATGTTCAAGCGATAACAGCTTATTTTTGACAAAAGAGATAACACCCCCCCATTACGTCATGCTTCAGAAAGACGAAAAATGGTCCGTTTTCAAATGTTTTATTTTTGAACGTCAGTTCACATTTGTAGGTAGATCATCTGTTTTAGAGCTAAAATTAGCATGTTTAAAGTGATTTTCATGCTTCCAGGGGCCCAGGAAGTGAATTAAATACTATTTGGAGGCATTTAATGTTCAAGCAAAAACAGGTGATTTTTGACAAAAGAGATAACACCCCCCATTATGTCATGCTTCAGAAAGGTGAAAAATGGTCTGTTTTCAAATGTTTTATTTTTGAACGTCAGTTCACATTTGTAGGCGGATCATCAGTTTTAGAGCTAAGATTAGCATGTTCAAAGTAATTTTCATGCTTCCAGGGGCCCAGACAGTGAATTAAATACCATTTGGAGGCATTTAATGTTCAAGCAAAAACAGCTGAGTTTTTGACAAAAGAGATAACACCCCCCATTATGTCATGCTTCAGAAAGGTGAAAAATGGTCTGTTTTCAAATCTTTTATTTTTGAACGTCAGTTCACATTTGTAGGCGGATCATCAGTTTTAGCGCTAAAATTAGCATGTTTAAATTGATTTTCATGCTTCCAGGGGCCCTAAACACAAGATTTGTGGAATAGTTAAAAGTGGATGAAAATGGCCAATTTACTCACTCTGAGCTCTCAAAAAGTAATTCTTCACCCCGGGAAGTGAATTAAATACCATTTGGAGGCATTTAATGTTCAAGCAAAATCGGCTGATTTTGGACAAAAGAGATAACACCCCCATGACGTCATGCTTCAGAAAGGTGAAAAATGGTCCATTTTCAAATGTTTTATTTTTGAACGTCAGTTCACATTTGTAGGTAGATTATCAGTTATAGAGCTAAAATTAGCATGTTTAAAGTGATTTTCATGCTTCCAGGGGCCCGGGAAGTGAATTAAATACCTTATGGAGGCATTTAATGTTAAAGCAAAAACAGGTGATTTTTGACAAAAGAGATAGCACCCCCATTACGTCATGCTTCAGAAAGGTGAAAAATGATCCGTTTTCAAATGTTTTATTTTTGAACGTCAGTTCACATTTGTAGGTGGATCATCAGTTTTAGAGCTAAAATTAGCATGTTTAAAGTGATTTTCATGCTTCCAGGGGCCCCAAACACAAGATTTGTGGAATGGTTAAAAGTGCATGAAAATGGCCAATTTACTTACTCTGAGGTCTCAAATGTGTTTCTTCACCCCGGGAAGTAAATTAAATACCATTTGGAGGCATTTAATGTTCAAGAAAAACGGCTGATTTTTGACAAAAGAGATAACACCTCCCATTACGTCATGCTTCAGAAAGGTGAAAAATGATCCGTTTTCAAATGTTTTATTTTTGAACGTCAGTTCACATTTGTAGGTGGATCATCAGTTTTAGAGCTAAAATTAGCATGTTTAAAGTGATTTTCATGCTTCCAGGGGCCCGGGAAGTGAATTAAATACCATTTGGAGGCATTTAATGTTCAAGCTAAAACAGCTGATTTTTGACAAAAGAGAAAACACCCCCCATTACGTCATGCTTCAGAAAGGTGAAACATGGTCCATTTTCAAATGTTTTATTTTTGAACATCAGTTCACATTTGTAGGTGGATCATCAGTTTTAGAACTAAAATTAGCATGTTTAAAGTGATTTTCATCCTTCCAGGGGCCCGGGAAGTGAATTAAATACCATTTGGAGGCATTTAATGTTCAAGCTAAAACAGCTGATTTTTGACAAAAGAGATAACACCCCCCATTACGTCATGCTTCAGAAAGGTGAAAAATGCTCCGTTTTCAAATGTTTTATTTTTGAACGTCAGTTCACATTTGTAGGTGGATCATCAGTTTTAGAGCTTAAATTAGCATGTTTAAAGTGATTTTCATGCTTCCAGGGGCCCTAAACACAAGATTTGTGGAATGGTTAAAAGTGCATGAAAATGGACAATATACTCACTCTGAGTTCTCAAAAAGTGTTTCTTCACCCTGGGAAGTGAATTAAATACCATTTGGAGGCATTTAATGTTCAAGCAAAAACAGGTGATTTTTGACAAAAGAGATAACACCCCCCATTACGTCATGCTTCAGAAAGGTGAAAAATGGTCCGTTTTCAAATGTTTTATTTTTGAACGTCAGTTCACATTTGTAGGTGGATCATCAGTTTTAGAGCTAAGATTAGCATGTTTAAAGTGATTTTCATGCTTCCAGGAGCCCTAAACACAAGATTTGTGGAATGGTAAAAGTGCATGAAAATGGACAATTTACTCACTCTGAGTTCTCAAAAAGTGTTTCTTCACCCTGGGAAGTGAATTAAATACCATTTGGAGGCATTTAATGTTCAAGCAATAACAGCTTATTTTTGACAAAAGAGATAACACCCCCCCATTACGTCATGCTTCAGAAAGACGAAAAATGGTCCGTTTTCAAATGTTTTATTTTTGAACGTCAGTTCACATTTGTAGGTAGATCATCTGTTTTAGAGCTAAAATTAGCATGTTTAAAGTGATTTTCATGCTTCCAGGGGCCCAGGAAGTGAATTAAATACTATTTGGAGGCATTTAATGTTCAAGCAAAAACAGGTGATTTTTGACAAAAGAGATAACACCCCCCATTATGTCATGCTTCAGAAAGGTGAAAAATGGTCTGTTTTCAAATGTTTTATTTTTGAACGTCAGTTCACATTTGTAGGCGGATCATCAGTTTTAGAGCTAAGATTAGCATGTTCAAAGTAATTTTCATGCTTCCAGGGGCCCAGGAAGTGAATTAAATACCATTTGGAGGCATTTAATGTTCAAGCAAAAACAGCTGAGTTTTTGACAAAAGAGATAACACCCCCCATTATGTCATGCTTCAGAAAGGTGAAAAATGGTCTGTTTTCAAATGTTTTATTTTTGAACGTCAGTTCACATTTGTAGGCGGATCATCAGTTTTAGAGCTAAAATTAGCATGTTTAAAGTGATTTTCATGCTTCCAGGGGCCCTAAACACAAGATTTGTGGAATGGTTAAAAGTGGATGAAAATGGCCAATTTACTCACTCTGAGTTCTCAAAAAGTGTTTCTTCACCCCGGGAAGTGAATTAAATACCATTTGGAGGCATTTAATGTTCAAGCAAAATCGGCTGATTTTTGACAAAAGAGATAACACCCCCATGACGTCATGCTTCAGAAAGGTGAAAAATGGTCCATTTTCAAATGTTTTATTTTTGAACGTCAGTTCACATTTGTAGGTAGATTATCAGTTATAGAGCTAAAATTAGCATGTTTAAAGTGATTTTCATGCTTCCAGGGGCCCCAAACACAAGATTTGTGGAATGGTTAAAAGTGCATGAAAATGGCCAATTTACTTACTCTGAGGTCTCAAATGTGTTTCTTCACCCCGGGAAGTAAATTAAATACCATTTGGAGGCATTTAATGTTCAAGAAAAACGGCTGATTTTTGACAAAAGAGATAACACCTCCCATTACGTCATGCTTCAGAAAGTTGAAAAACGATCCGTTTTCAAATTTTTTATTTTTGAACGTCAGTTCTCATTTGTAGGTGGATCATCAGTTTTAGAGCTAAAATTAGCATGTTTAAAGTGATTTTCATGCTTCCAGGGGCCCGGGAAGTGAATTAAATACCATTTGGAGGCATTTAATGTTCAAGCTAAAACAGCTGATTTTTGACAAAAGAGAAAACACCCCCCATTACGTCATGCTTCAGAAAGGTGATAAATGGTCCATTTTCAAATGTTTTATTTTTGAACATCAGTTCACATTTGTAGGTGGATCATCAGTTTTAGAACTAAAATTAGCATGTTTAAAGTGATTTTCATGCTTCCAGGGGCCCGGGAAGTGAATTAAATACCATTTGGAGGCATTTAATGTTCAAGCTAAAACAGCTGATTTTTGACAAAAGTGATAACACCCCCCATTACGTCATGCTTCAGAAAGGTGAAAAATGGTCCGTTTTCAAATGTTTTATTTTTGAACGTCAGTTCACATTTGTAGGTGGATCATCAGTTTTAAAGCTAAAATTAGCATGTTTAAAGTGATTTTCATGCTTCCAGGGGCCCTAAACACAAGATATGTGGAATGGTTAAAAGTGGATGAAAATGGCCAATTTACTCACTCTGAGTTCTCAAAAAGTGTTTCTTCACCCCGGGAAGTGAATTAAATACCATTTGGAGGCATTTAATGTTCAAGCAAAATCGGCTGATTTTTGACAAAAGAGATAACACCCCCATGACGTCATGCTTCAGAAAGGTGAAAAATGGTCCATTTTCAAATGTTTTATTTTTGAACGTCAGTTCACATTTGTAGGTAGATTATCAGTTATAGAGCTAAAATTAGCATGTTTGAAGTGATTTTCATGCTTCCAGGGGCCCGGGAAGTGAATTAAATACCTTATGGAGGCATTTAATGTTAAAGCAAAAACAGGTGATTTTTGACAAAAGAGATAGCACCCCCATTACGTCATGCTTCAGAAAGGTGAAAAATTATCCGTTTTCAAATGTTTTATTTTTGAACGTCAGTTCACATTTGTAGGTGGATCATCAGTTTTAGAGCTAAAATTAGCATGTTTAAAGTGATTTTCATGCTTCCAGGGGCCCCAAACACAAGATTTGTGGAATGGTTAAAAGTGCATGAAAATGGCCAATTTACTTACTCTGAGGTCTCAAATGTGTTTCTTCACCCCGGGAAGTAAATTAAATACCATTTGGAGGCATTTAATGTTCAAGAAAAACGGCTGATTTTTGACAAAAGAGATAACACCTCCCATTACGTCATGCTTCAGAAAGTTGAAAAACGATCCGTTTTCCAATTTTTTATTTTTGAACGTCAGTTCTCATTTGTAGGTGGATCATCAGTTTTAGAGCTAAAATTAGCATGTTTAAAGTGATTTTCATGCTTCCAGGGGCCCGGGAAGTGATTTAAATACCATTTGGAGGCATTTAATGTTCAAGCTAAAACAGCTGATTTTTGACAAAAGAGAAAACACCCCCCATTACGTCATGCTTCAGAAAGGTGAAAAATGGTCCATTTTCAAATGTTTTATTTTTGAACATCAGTTCACATTTGTAGGTGGATCATCAGTTTTAGAACTAAAATTAGCATGTTTAAAGTGATTTTCATGCTTCCAGGGGCCCGGGAAGTGAATTAAATACCATTTGGAGGCATTTAATGTTCAAGCTAAAACAGCTGATTTTTGACAAAAGTGATAACACCCCCCATTACGTCATGCTTCAGAAAGGTGAAAAATGGTCCGTTTTCAAATGTTTTATTTTTGAACGTCAGTTCACATTTGTAGGTGGATCATCAGTTTTAAAGCTAAAATTAGCATGTTTAAAGTGATTTTCATGCTTACAGGGGCCCTAAACACAAGATTTGTGGAATTGTTAAAAGTGCATGAAAATGGACAATTTACTCACTCTGAGTTCTCAAAAAGTGTTTCTTCACCCTGGGAAGTGAATTAAATACCATTTGGAGGCATTTAATGTTCAAGCAATAACAGCTTATTTTTGACAAAAGAGATAACACCCCCCATTACGTCATGCTTCAGAAAGACGAAAAATGGTCCGTTTTCAAATGTTTTATTTTTGAACGTCAGTTCACATTTGTAGGTAGATCATCTGTTTTAGAGCTAAAATTAGCATGTTTAAAGTGATTTTCATGCTTCCAGGGGCCCAGGAAGTGAATTAAATACCATTTGGAGGCATTTAATGTTCTAGCAAAAACAGGTGATTTTTGACAAAAGAGATAACTCCCCCCATTACGTCATGCTTCAGAAAGGTGAAAAATGGTCCGTTTTCAAATGGTTTACTTTTGAACGTCAGTTCACATTTGTAGGTGGATCATCAGTTTTAGAGCTAAGATTAGCATGTTCAAAGTAATTTTCATGATTCCAGGGGCCCAGGAAGTGAATTAAATACCATTTGGAGGCATTTAATGTTAAAGCAAAAACAGGTGATTTTTGACAAAAGAGATAGCACCCCCATTATGTCATGCTTCAGAAAGGTGAAAAATGGTCCGTTTTCAAATGTTTTATTTTTGAACGTCAGTTCACATTTGTAGGTGGATCATCAGTTTTAGAGCTAAAATTAGCATGTTTAAAGTGATTTTCATGCTTCCAGGGGCCCCAAACACAAGATTTGTGGAATGGTTAAAAGTGCATGAAAATGGCCAATTTACTTACTCTGAGGTCTCAAATGTGTTTCTTCACCCCGGGAAGTAAATTAAATACCATTTGGAGTTATTTAATGTTCAAGCAAAAACGGCTGATTTTTGACAAAAGAGATAACACCCCCCATTACGTCATGCTTCAGAAAGGTGAAAAATGATCCGTTTTCAAATGTTTTATTTTTGAACGTCAGTTCACATTTGTAGGTGGATCATCAGTTTTAGAGCTAAAATAAGCATGTTTAAAGTGATTTTCATGCTTCCAGGGGCCCCGGAAGTGAATTAAATACCATTTGGAGGCATTTAATGTTCAAGCTAAAACAGCTGATTTTTGACAAAAGAGAAAACACCCCCCATTACGTCATGCTTCAGAAAGGTGAAAAATGGTCCGTTTTCAAATGTTTTATTTTTGAACCTCAGTTCACATTTGTAGGTGGATAATCAGTTTTAGAGCTAAAATTAGCATGTTTAAAGTGATTTTCATGCTTCCAGGGGCCCTAAACACAAGATTTGTGGAATGGTTAAAAGTGCATGAAAATGGACAATTTACTCACTCTGAGTTCTCAAAAAGTGTTTCTTCACCCTGGGAAGTGAATTAAATACCATTTGGAGGCATTTAATGTTCAAGCAATAACAGCTTATTTTTGACAAAAGAGATAACACCCCCCATTACGTCATGCTTCAGAAAGGTGAAAAATGGTCCGTTTTCAAATGTTTTATTTTTGAACGTCAGTTCACATTTGTAGGTGGATCATCAGTTTTAGAGCTAAGATTAGCATGTTTAAAGTGATTTTCATGCTTCCAGGAGCCCTAAACACAAGATTTGTGGAATGGTAAAAGTGCATGAAAATGGACAATTTACTCACTCTGAGTTCTCAAAAAGTGTTTCTTCACCCTGGGAAGTGAATTAAATACCATTTGGAGGCATTTAATGTTCAAGCAATAACAGCTTATTTTTGACAAAAGAGATAACACCCCCCCATTACGTCATGCTTCAGAAAGACGAAAAATGGTCCGTTTTCAAATGTTTTATTTTTGAACGTCAGTTCACATTTGTAGGTAGATCATCTGTTTTAGAGCTAAAATTAGCATGTTTAAAGTGATTTTCATGCTTCCAGGGGCCCAGGAAGTGAATTAAATACTATTTGGAGGCATTTAATGTTCAAGCAAAAACAGGTGATTTTTGACAAAAGAGATAACACCCCCCATTATGTCATGCTTCAGAAAGGTGAAAAATGGTCTGTTTTCAAATGTTTTATTTTTGAACGTCAGTTCACATTTGTAGGCGGATCATCAGTTTTAGAGCTAAGATTAGCATGTTCAAAGTAATTTTCATGCTTCCAGGGGCCCAGGAAGTGAATTAAATACCATTTGGAGGCATTTAATGTTCAAGCAAAAACAGCTGAGTTTTTGACAAAAGAGATAACACCCCCCATTATGTCATGCTTCAGAAAGGTGAAAAATGGTCTGTTTTCAAATGTTTTATTTTTGAACGTCAGTTCACATTTGTAGGCGGATCATCAGTTTTAGAGCTAAAATTAGCATGTTTAAAGTGATTTTCATGCTTCCAGGGGCCCTAAACACAAGATTTGTGGAATGGTTAAAAGTGGATGAAAATGGCCAATTTACTCACTCTGAGTTCTCAAAAAGTGTTTCTTCACCCCGGGAAGTGAATTAAATACCATTTGGAGGCATTTAATGTTCAAGCAAAATCGGCTGATTTTTGACAAAAGAGATAACACCCCCATGACGTCATGCTTCAGAAAGGTGAAAAATGGTCCATTTTCAAATGTTTTATTTTTGAACGTCAGTTCACATTTGTAGGTAGATTATCAGTTATAGAGCTAAAATTAGCATGTTTAAAGTGATTTTCATGCTTCCAGGGGCCCCAAACACAAGATTTGTGGAATGGTTAAAAGTGCATGAAAATGGCCAATTTACTTACTCTGAGGTCTCAAATGTGTTTCTTCACCCCGGGAAGTAAATTAAATACCATTTGGAGGCATTTAATGTTCAAGAAAAACGGCTGATTTTTGACAAAAGAGATAACACCTCCCATTACGTCATGCTTCAGAAAGTTGAAAAACGATCCGTTTTCAAATTTTTTATTTTTGAACGTCAGTTCTCATTTGTAGGTGGATCATCAGTTTTAGAGCTAAAATTAGCATGTTTAAAGTGATTTTCATGCTTCCAGGGGCCCGGGAAGTGAATTAAATACCATTTGGAGGCATTTAATGTTCAAGCTAAAACAGCTGATTTTTGACAAAAGAGAAAACACCCCCCATTACGTCATGCTTCAGAAAGGTGATAAATGGTCCATTTTCAAATGTTTTATTTTTGAACATCAGTTCACATTTGTAGGTGGATCATCAGTTTTAGAACTAAAATTAGCATGTTTAAAGTGATTTTCATGCTTCCAGGGGCCCGGGAAGTGAATTAAATACCATTTGGAGGCATTTAATGTTCAAGCTAAAACAGCTGATTTTTGACAAAAGTGATAACACCCCCCATTACGTCATGCTTCAGAAAGGTGAAAAATGGTCCGTTTTCAAATGTTTTATTTTTGAACGTCAGTTCACATTTGTAGGTGGATCATCAGTTTTAAAGCTAAAATTAGCATGTTTAAAGTGATTTTCATGCTTCCAGGGGCCCTAAACACAAGATATGTGGAATGGTTAAAAGTGGATGAAAATGGCCAATTTACTCACTCTGAGTTCTCAAAAAGTGTTTCTTCACCCCGGGAAGTGAATTAAATACCATTTGGAGGCATTTAATGTTCAAGCAAAATCGGCTGATTTTTGACAAAAGAGATAACACCCCCATGACGTCATGCTTCAGAAAGGTGAAAAATGGTCCATTTTCAAATGTTTTATTTTTGAACGTCAGTTCACATTTGTAGGTAGATTATCAGTTATAGAGCTAAAATTAGCATGTTTGAAGTGATTTTCATGCTTCCAGGGGCCCGGGAAGTGAATTAAATACCTTATGGAGGCATTTAATGTTAAAGCAAAAACAGGTGATTTTTGACAAAAGAGATAGCACCCCCATTACGTCATGCTTCAGAAAGGTGAAAAATTATCCGTTTTCAAATGTTTTATTTTTGAACGTCAGTTCACATTTGTAGGTGGATCATCAGTTTTAGAGCTAAAATTAGCATGTTTAAAGTGATTTTCATGCTTCCAGGGGCCCCAAACACAAGATTTGTGGAATGGTTAAAAGTGCATGAAAATGGCCAATTTACTTACTCTGAGGTCTCAAATGTGTTTCTTCACCCCGGGAAGTAAATTAAATACCATTTGGAGGCATTTAATGTTCAAGAAAAACGGCTGATTTTTGACAAAAGAGATAACACCTCCCATTACGTCATGCTTCAGAAAGTTGAAAAACGATCCGTTTTCCAATTTTTTATTTTTGAACGTCAGTTCTCATTTGTAGGTGGATCATCAGTTTTAGAGCTAAAATTAGCATGTTTAAAGTGATTTTCATGCTTCCAGGGGCCCGGGAAGTGATTTAAATACCATTTGGAGGCATTTAATGTTCAAGCTAAAACAGCTGATTTTTGACAAAAGAGAAAACACCCCCCATTACGTCATGCTTCAGAAAGGTGAAAAATGGTCCATTTTCAAATGTTTTATTTTTGAACATCAGTTCACATTTGTAGGTGGATCATCAGTTTTAGAACTAAAATTAGCATGTTTAAAGTGATTTTCATGCTTCCAGGGGCCCGGGAAGTGAATTAAATACCATTTGGAGGCATTTAATGTTCAAGCTAAAACAGCTGATTTTTGACAAAAGTGATAACACCCCCCATTACGTCATGCTTCAGAAAGGTGAAAAATGGTCCGTTTTCAAATGTTTTATTTTTGAACGTCAGTTCACATTTGTAGGTGGATCATCAGTTTTAAAGCTAAAATTAGCATGTTTAAAGTGATTTTCATGCTTACAGGGGCCCTAAACACAAGATTTGTGGAATTGTTAAAAGTGCATGAAAATGGACAATTTACTCACTCTGAGTTCTCAAAAAGTGTTTCTTCACCCTGGGAAGTGAATTAAATACCATTTGGAGGCATTTAATGTTCAAGCAATAACAGCTTATTTTTGACAAAAGAGATAACACCCCCCATTACGTCATGCTTCAGAAAGACGAAAAATGGTCCGTTTTCAAATGTTTTATTTTTGAACGTCAGTTCACATTTGTAGGTAGATCATCTGTTTTAGAGCTAAAATTAGCATGTTTAAAGTGATTTTCATGCTTCCAGGGGCCCAGGAAGTGAATTAAATACCATTTGGAGGCATTTAATGTTCTAGCAAAAACAGGTGATTTTTGACAAAAGAGATAACTCCCCCCATTACGTCATGCTTCAGAAAGGTGAAAAATGGTCCGTTTTCAAATGGTTTACTTTTGAACGTCAGTTCACATTTGTAGGTGGATCATCAGTTTTAGAGCTAAGATTAGCATGTTCAAAGTAATTTTCATGATTCCAGGGGCCCAGGAAGTGAATTAAATACCATTTGGAGGCATTTAATGTTAAAGCAAAAACAGGTGATTTTTGACAAAAGAGATAGCACCCCCATTATGTCATGCTTCAGAAAGGTGAAAAATGGTCCGTTTTCAAATGTTTTATTTTTGAACGTCAGTTCACATTTGTAGGTGGATCATCAGTTTTAGAGCTAAAATTAGCATGTTTAAAGTGATTTTCATGCTTCCAGGGGCCCCAAACACAAGATTTGTGGAATGGTTAAAAGTGCATGAAAATGGCCAATTTACTTACTCTGAGGTCTCAAATGTGTTTCTTCACCCCGGGAAGTAAATTAAATACCATTTGGAGTTATTTAATGTTCAAGCAAAAACGGCTGATTTTTGACAAAAGAGATAACACCCCCCATTACGTCATGCTTCAGAAAGGTGAAAAATGATCCGTTTTCAAATGTTTTATTTTTGAACGTCAGTTCACATTTGTAGGTGGATCATCAGTTTTAGAGCTAAAATAAGCATGTTTAAAGTGATTTTCATGCTTCCAGGGGCCCCGGAAGTGAATTAAATACCATTTGGAGGCATTTAATGTTCAAGCTAAAACAGCTGATTTTTGACAAAAGAGAAAACACCCCCCATTACGTCATGCTTCAGAAAGGTGAAAAATGGTCCGTTTTCAAATGTTTTATTTTTGAACCTCAGTTCACATTTGTAGGTGGATAATCAGTTTTAGAGCTAAAATTAGCATGTTTAAAGTGATTTTCATGCTTCCAGGGGCCCTAAACACAAGATTTGTGGAATGGTTAAAAGTGCATGAAAATGGACAATTTACTCACTCTGAGTTCTCAAAAAGTGTTTCTTCACCCTGGGAAGTGAATTAAATACCATTTGGAGGCATTTAATGTTCAAGCAATAACAGCTTATTTTTGACAAAAGAGATAACACCCCCCCATTACGTCATGCTTCAGAAAGACGAAAAATGATCCGTTTTCAAATGTTTTATTTTTGAACGTCAGTTCACATTTGTAGGTAGATCATCTGTTTTAGAGCTAAAATTAGCATGTTTAAAGTGATTTTCATGCTTCCAGGGGCCCGGGAAGTGAATTAAATACCATTTGGAGGCATTTAATGTTCAAGCAAAAACAGGTGATTTTTGACAAAAGAGATAACTCCCCCCATTACGTCATGCTTCAGAAAGGTGAAAAATGGTCCGTTTTCAAATGGTTTACTTTTGAACGTCAGTTCACATTTGTAGGTGGATCATCAGTTTTAGAGCTAAAATTAGCATGTTCAAAGTAATTTTCATGCTTCCAGGGGCCCAGGAAGTGAATTAAATACCATTTGGAGGCATTTAATGTTCAAGCTAAAACAGCTGATTTTTGACAAAAGAGATAACACCCCCCATTACATCATGCTTCAGAAAGGTGAAAAATGGTCCGTTTTCAAATGTTTTATTTTTGAACGTCAGTTCACATTTGTAGGTGGATCATCAGTTTTAGAGCTAAAATTAGCATGTTTAAAGTGATTTTCATGCTTCCAGGGGCCCTAAACACAAGATTTGTAGAATGGTTAAAAGTGGATGAAAATGGCCAATTTACTCACTCTGAGTTCTCAAAAAGTGTTTCTTCACCCCGGGAAGTGAATTAAATACCATTTGGAGGCATTTAATGTTCAAGCAAAATCGGCTGATTTTTGACAAAAGAGATAACACCCCCATGACGTCATGCTTCAGAAAGGTGAAAAATGGTCCATTTTCAAATGTTTTATTTTTGAACGTCAGTTCACATTTGTAGGTAGATTATCAGTTATAGAGCTAAAATTAGCATGTTTAAAGTGATTTTCATGCTTCCAGGGGCCCGGGAAGTGAATTAAATACCTTATGGAGGCATTTAATGTTAAAGCAAAAACAGGTGATTTTTGACAAAAGAGATAGCACCCCCATTACATCATGCTTCAGAAAGGTGAAAAATTATCCGTTTTCAAATGTTTTATTTTTGAACGTCAGTTCACATTTGTAGGTGGATCATCAGTTTTAGAGCTAAAATTAGCATGTTTAAAGTGATTTTCATGCTTCCAGGGGCCCCAAACACAAGATTTGTGGAATGGTTAAAAGTGCATGAAAATGGCCAATTTACTTACTCTGAGGTCTCAAATGTGTTTCTTCACCCCGGGAAGTAAATTAAATACCATTTGGAGGCATTTAATGTTCAAGCTAAAACAGCTGATTTTTGACAAAAGAGATAACACCCCCATGACGTCATGCTTCAGAAAGGTGAAAAATGGTCCATTTTCAAATGTTTTATTTTTGAACGTCAGTTCACATTTGTAGGCGGATCATCAGTTTTAGAGCTAAGATTAGCATGTTCAAAGTAATTTTCATGCTTCCAGGGGCCCAGGAAGTGAATTAAATACCATTTGGAGGCATTTAATGTTCAAGCAAAAACAGCTGAGTTTTTGACAAAAGAGATAACACCCCCCATGACGTCATGCTTCAGAAAGGTGAAAAATGGTCCATTTTCAAATGTTTTATTTTTGAACGTCAGTTCACATTTGTAGGTAGATTATCAGTTATAGAGCTAAAATTAGCATGTTTAAAGTGATTTTCATGCTTCCAGGGGCCCGGGAAGTGAATTAAATACCTTATGGAGGCATTTAATGTTAAAGCAAAAACAGGTGATTTTTGACAAAAGAGATAGCACCCCCATTACGTCATGCTTCAGAAAGGTGAAAAATTATCCGTTTTCAAATGTTTTATTTTTGAACGTCAGTTCACATTTGTAGGTGGATCATCAGTTTTAGAGCTAAAATTAGCATGTTTAAAGTGATTTTCATGCTTCCAGGGGCCCCAAACACAAGATTTGTGGAATGGTTAAAAGTGCATGAAAATGGCCAATTTACTTACTCTGAGGTCTCAAATGTGTTTCTTCACCCCGGGAAGTAAATTAAATACCATTTGGAGGCATTTAATGTTCAAGAAAAACGGCTGATTTTTGACAAAAGAGATAACACCTCCCATTACGTCATGCTTCAGAAAGTTGAAAAACGATCCGTTTTCCAATTTTTTATTTTTGAACGTCAGTTCTCATTTGTAGGTGGATCATCAGTTTTAGAGCTAAAATTAGCATGTTTAAAGTGATTTTCATGCTTCCAGGGGCCCGGGAAGTGAATTAAATACCATTTGGAGGCATTTAATGTTCAAGCTAAAACAGCTGATTTTTGACAAAAGAGAAAACACCCCCCATTACGTCATGCTTCAGAAAGGTGAAAAATGGTCCATTTTCAAATGTTTTATTTTTGAACATCATTTCACATTTGTAGGTGGATCATCAGTTTTAGAACTAAAATTAGCATGTTTAAAGTGATTTTCATGCTTCCAGGGGCCCGGGAAGTGAATTAAATACCATTTGGAGGCATTTAATGTTCAAGCTAAAACAGCTGATTTTTGACAAAAGTGATAACACCCCCCATTACGTCATGCTTCAGAAAGGTGAAAAATGGTCCGTTTTCAAATGTTTTATTTTTGAACGTCAGTTCACATTTGTAGGTGGATCATCAGTTTTAAAGCTAAAATTAGCATGTTTAAAGTGATTTTCATGCTTCCAGGGGCCCTAAACACAAGATTTGTGGAATGGTTAAAAGTGCATGAAAATGGACAATTTACTCACTCTGAGTTCTCAAAAAGTGTTTCTTCACCCTGGGAAGTGAATTAAATACCATTTGGAGGCATTTAATGTTCAAGCAATAACAGCTTATTTTTGACAAAAGAGATAACACCCCCCCCCATTACGTCATGCTTCAGAAAGACGAAAAATGATCGGTTTTCAAATGTTTTATTTTTGAACGTCAGTTCACATTTGTAGGTAGATCATCTGTTTTAGAGCTAAAATTAGCATGTTTAAAGTGATTTTCATGCTTCCAGGGGCCCGGGAAGTGAATTAAATACCATTTGGAGGCATTTAATGTTCAAGGAAAAACAGGTGATTTTTGACAAAAGAGATAACTCCCCCCATTACGTCATGCTTCAGAAAGGTGAAAAATGGTCCGTTTTCAAATGGTTTACTTTTGAACGTCAGTTCACATTTGTAGGTGGATCATCAGTTTTAGAGCTAAAATTAGCATGTTCAAAGTAATTTTCATGCTTCCAGGGGCCCAGGAAGTGAATTAAATACCATTTGGAGGCATTTAATGTTCAAGCTAAAACAGCTGATTTTTGACAAAAGAGATAACACCCCCCATTACGTCATGCTTCAGAAAGGTGAAAAATGGTCCGTTTTCAAATGTTTTATTTTTGAACGTCAGTTCACATTTGTAGGTGGATCATCAGTTTTAGAGCTTAAATTAGCATGTTTAAAGTGATTTTCATGCTTCCAGGGGCCCCAAACACAAGATTTGTGGAATGGTTAAAAGTGCATGAAAATGGCCAATTTACTTACTCTGAGGTCTCAAATGTGTTTCTTCACCCTGGAAGTAAATTAAATACCATTTGGAGGCATTTAATGTTCAAGCAAAAACGGCTGATTTTTGACAAAAGAGATAACACCTCCCATTACGTCATGCTTCAGAAAGGTGAAAAATGATCCGTTTTCAAATGTTTTATTTTTGAACGTCAGTTCACATTTGTAGGTGGATCATCAGTTTTAGAGCTTAAATTAGCATGTTTAAAGTGATTTTCATGCTTCCAGGGGCCCTAAACACAAGATTTGTGGAATGGTTAAAAGTGCATGAAAATGGACAATATACTCACTCTGAGTTCTCAAAAAGTGTTTCTTCACCCTGGGAAGTGAATTAAATACCATTTGGAGGCATTTAATGTTCAAGCAAAAACAGGTGATTTTTGACAAAAGAGATAACACCCCCATTACGTCATGCTTCAGAAAGGTGAAAAATGATCCGTTTTCAAATGTTTTATTTTTGAACGTCAGTTCACATTTGTAGGTGGATCATCAGTTTTAGAGCTAAAATTAGCATGTTTAAAGTGATTTTCAGACTCCCAGGGGCCCTTGAAGTGAATTAAATACCATTTGGAGGCATTTAATGTTCAAGCAAAAACAGGTGATTTTTGACAAAAGAGATAACACCCCCCATTACGTCATGCTTCAGAAAGGTGAAAAATGGTCCGTTTTCAAATGTTTTATTTTTGAACGTCAGTTCACATTTGTAGGTGGATCATCAGTTTTAGAGCTAAGATTAGCATGTTTAAAGTGATTTTCATGCTTCCAGGAGCCCTAAACACAAGATTTGTGGAATGGTTAAAAGTGCATGAAAATGGACAATTTACTCACTCTGAGTTCTCAAAAAGTGTTTCTTCACCCTGGGAAGTGAATTAAATACCATTTGGAGGCATTTAATGTTCAAGCAATAACAGCTTATTTTTGACAAAAGAGATAACACCCCCCCATTACGTCATGCTTCAGAAAGACGAAAAATGGTCCGTTTTCAAATGTTTTATTTTTGAACGTCAGTTCACATTTGTAGGTAGATCATCTGTTTTAGAGCTAAAATTAGCATGTTTAAAGTGATTTTCATGCTTCCAGGGGCCCAGGAAGTGAATTAAATACTATTTGGAGGCATTTAATGTTCAAGCAAAAACAGGTGATTTTTGACAAAAGAGATAACACCCCCCATTATGTCATGCTTCAGAAAAGTGAAAAATGGTCTGTTTTCAAATGTTTTATTTTTGAACGTCAGTTCACATTTGTAGGCGGATCATCAGTTTTAGAGCTAAGATTAGCATGTTCAAAGTAATTTTCATGCTTCCAGGGGCCCAGACAGTGAATTAAATACCATTTGGAGGCATTTAATGTTCAAGCAAAAACAGCTGAGTTTTTGACAAAAGAGATAACACCCCCCATTATGTCATGCTTCAGAAAGGTGAAAAATGGTCTGTTTTCAAATCTTTTATTTTTGAACGTCAGTTCACATTTGTAGGCGGATCATCAGTTTTAGCGCTAAAATTAGCATGTTTAAAGTGATTTTCATGCTTCCAGGGGCCCTAAACACAAGATTTGTGGAATAGTTAAAAGTGGATGAAAATGGCCAATTTACTCACTCTGAGCTCTCAAAAAGTGTTTCTTCACCCCGGGAAGTGAATTAAATACCATTTGGAGGCATTTAATGTTCAAGCAAAATCGGCTGATTTTTGACAAAAGAGTTACACCCCCATGACGTCATGCTTCAGAAAGGTGAAAAATGGTCCATTTTCAAATGTTTTATTTTTGAACGTCAGTTCACATTTGTAGGTAGATTATCAGTTATAGAGCTAAAATTAGCATGTTTAAAGTGATTTTCATGCTTCCAGGGGCCCGGGAAGTGAATTAAATACCTTATGGAGGCATTTAATGTTAAAGCAAAAACAGGTGATTTTTGACAAAAGAGATAGCACCCCCATTACGTCATGCTTCAGAAAGGTGAAAAATGATCCGTTTTCAAATGTTTTATTTTTGAACGTCAGTTCACATTTGTAGGTGGATCATCAGTTTTAGAGCTAAAATTAGCATGTTTAAAGTGATTTTCATGCTTCCAGGGGCCCGGGAAGTGAATTAAATACCATTTGGAGGCATTTAATGTTCAAGCTAAAACAGCTGATTTTTGACAAAAGAGAAAACACCCCCCATTACGTCATGCTTCAGAAAGGTGAAAAATGGTCAATTTTCAAATGTTTTATTTTTGAACATCAGTTCACATTTGTAGGTGGATCATCAGTTTTAGAACTAAAATTAGCATGTTTAAAGTGATTTTCATGCTTCCAGGGGCCCGGGAAGTGAATTAAATACCATTTGGAGGCATTTAATGTTCAAGCTAAAACAGCTGATTTTTGACAAAAGAGATAACACCCCCCATTACGTCATGCTTCAGAAAGGTGAAAAATGCTCCGTTTTCAAATGTTTTATTTTTGAACATCAGTTCACATTTGTAGGTGGATCATCAGTTTTAGAACTAAAATTAGCATGTTTAAAGTGATTTTCATGCTTCCAGGGGCCCGGGAAGTGAATTAAATACCATTTGGAGGCATTTAATGTTCAAGCTAAAACAGCTGATTTTTGACAAAAGAGAAAACACCCCCCATTACGTCATGCTTCAGAAAGGTGAAAAATGGTCCATTTTCAAATGTTTTATTTTTGAACATCAGTTCACATTTGTAGGTGGATCATCAGTTTTAGAACTAAAATTAGCACGTTTAAAGTGATTTTCATGCTTCCAGGGGCCCGGGAAGTGAATTAAATACCATTTGGAGGCATTTAATGTTCAAGCTAAAACAGCTGATTTTTGACAAAAGAGATAACACCCCCCATTACGTCATGCTTCAGAAAGGTGAAAAATGCTCCGTTTTCAAATGTTTTATTTTTGAACGTCAGTTCACATTTGTAGGTGGATCATCAGTTTTAGAGCTTAAATTAGCATGTTTAAAGTGATTTTCATGCTTCCAGGGGCCCTAAACACAAGATTTGTGGAATGGTTAAAAGTGCATGAAAATGGACAATATACTCACTCTGAGTTCTCAAAAAGTGTTTCTTCACCCTGGGAAGTGAATTAAATACCATTTGGAGGCATTTAATGTTCAAGCAAAAACAGGTGATTTTTGACAAAAGAGATAACACCCCCATTACGTCATGCTTCAGAAAGGTGAAAAATGATCCGTTTTCAAATGTTTTATTTTTGAACGTCAGTTCACATTTGTAGGTGGATCATCAGTTTTAGAGCTAAAATTAGCATGTTTAAAGTGATTTTCAGACTCCCAGGGGCCCTTGAAGTGAATTAAATACCATTTGGAGGCATTTAATGTTCAAGCAAAAACAGGTGATTTTTGACAAAAGAGATAACACCCCCCATTACGTCATGCTTCAGAAAGGTGAAAAATGGTCCGTTTTCAAATGTTTTATTTTTGAACGTCAGTTCACATTTATAGGTGGATCAATAGTTTTAGAGCTAAGATTAGCATGTTTAAAGTGATTTTCATGCTTCCAGGAGCCCTAAACACAAGATTTGTGGAATGGTTAAAAGTGCATGAAAATGGACAATTTACTCACTCTGAGTTCTCAAAAAGTGTTTCTTCACCCTGGGAAGTGAATTAAATACCATTTGGAGGCATTTAATGTTCAAGCAATAACAGCTTATTTTTGACAAAAGAGATAACACCCCCCATTACGTCATGCTTCAGAAAGACGAAAAATGGTCCGTTTTCAAATGTTTTATTTTTGAACGTCAGTTCACATTTGTAGGTAGATCATCTGTTTTAGAGCTAAAATTAGCATGTTTAAAGTGATTTTCATGCTTCCAGGGGCCCAGGAAGTGAATTAAATACTATTTGGAGGCATTTAATGTTCAAGCAAAAACAGGTGATTTTTGACAAAAGAGATAACACCCCCCATTATGTCATGCTTCAGAAAGGTGAAAAATGGTCTGTTTTCAAATGTTTTATTTTTGAACGTCAGTTCACATTTGTAGGCGGATCATCAGTTTTAGAGCTAAGATTAGCATGTTCAAAGTAATTTTCATGCTTCCAGGGGCCCAGGAAGTGAATTAAATACCATTTGGAGGCATTTAATGTTCAAGCAAAAACAGCTGAGTTTTTGACAAAAGAGATAACACCCACCATTATGTCATGCTTCAGAAAGGTGAAAAATGGTCTGTTTTCAAATGTTTTATTTTTGAACGTCAGTTCACATTTGTAGGCGGATCATCAGTTTTAGAGCTAAAATTTGCATGTTTAAAGTGATTTTCATGCTTCCAGGGGCCCTAAACACAAGATTTGTGGAATGGTTAAAAGTGGATGAAAATGGCCAATTTACTCACTCTGAGTTCTCAAAAAGTGTTTCTTCACCCCGGGAAGTGAATTAAATACCATTTGGAGGCATTTAATGTTCAAGCAAAATCGGCTGATTTTTGACAAAAGAGATAACACCCCCATGACGTCATGCTTCAGAAAGGTGAAAAATGGTCCATTTTCAAATGTTTTATTTTTGAACGTCAGTTCACATTTGTAGGTAGATTATCAGTTATAGAGCTAAAATTAGCATGTTTAAAGTGATTTTCATGCTTCCAGGGGCCCGGGAAGTGAATTAAATACCTTATGGAGGCATTTAATGTTAAAGCAAAAACAGGTGATTTTTGACAAAAGAGATAGCACCCCCATTACGTCATGCTTCAGAAAGGTGAAAAATTATCCGTTTTCAAATGTTTTATTTTTGAACGTCAGTTCACATTTGTAGGTGGATCATCAGTTTTAGAGCTAAAATTAGCATGTTTAAAGTGATTTTCATGCTTCCAGGGGCCCCAAACACAAGATTTGTGGAATGGTTAAAAGTGCATGAAAATGGCCAATTTACTTACTCTGAGGTCTCAAATGTGTTTCTTCACCCCGGGAAGTAAATTAAATACCATTTGGAGGCATTTAATGTTCAAGAAAAACGGCTGATTTTTGACAAAAGAGATAACACCTCCCATTACGTCATGCTTCAGAAAGTTGAAAAACGATCCGTTTTCAAATTTTTTATTTTTGAACGTCAGTTCTCATTTGTAGGTGGATCATCAGTTTTAGAGCTAAAATTAGCATGTTTAAAGTGATTTTCATGCTTCCAGGGGCCCGGGAAGTGAATTAAATACCATTTGGAGGCATTTAATGTTCAAGCTAAAACAGCTGATTTTTGACAAAAGAGAAAACACCCCCATTACGTCATGCTTCAGAAAGGTGATAAATGGTCCATTTTCAAATGTTTTATTTTTGAACATCAGTTCACATTTGTAGGTGGATCATCAGTTTTAGAACTAAAATTAGCATGTTTAAAGTAATTTTCATGCTTCCAGGGGCCCGGGAAGTGAATTAAATACCATTTGGAGGCATTTAATGTTCAAGCTAAAACAGCTGATTTTTGACAAAAGTGATAACACCCCCCATTACGTCATGCTTCAGAAAGGTGAAAAATGGTCCGTTTTCAAATGTTTTATTTTTGAACGTCAGTTCACATTTGTAGGTGGATCATCAGTTTTAAAGCTAAAATTAGCATGTTTAAAGTGATTTTCATGCTTCCAGGGGCCCTAAACACAAGATTTGTGGAATGGTTAAAAGTGGATGAAAATGGCCAATTTACTCACTCTGAGTTCTCAAAAAGTGTTTCTTCACCCCGGGAAGTGAATTAAATACCATTTGGAGGCATTTAATGTTCAAGCAAAATCGGCTGATTTTTGACAAAAGAGATAACACCCCCATGACGTCATGCTTCAGAAAGGTGAAAAATGGTCCATTTTCAAATGTTTTATTTTTGAACGTCAGTTCACATTTGTAGGTAGATTATCAGTTATAGAGCTAAAATTAGCATGTTTAAAGTGATTTTCATGCTTCCAGGGGCCCGGGAAGTGAATTAAATACCTTATGGAGGCATTTAATGTTAAAGCAAAAACAGGTGATTTTTGACAAAAGAGATAGCACCCCCATTACGTCATGCTTCAGAAAGGTGAAAAATTATCCGTTTTCAAATGTTTTATTTTTGAACGTCAGTTCACATTTGTAGGTGGATCATCAGTTTTAGAGCTAAAATTAGCATGTTTTAAGTGATTTTCATGCTTCCAGGGGCCCCAAACACAAGATTTGTGGAATGGTTAAAAGTGCATGAAAATGGCCAATTTACTTACTCTGAGGTCTCAAATGTGTTTCTTCACCCCGGGAAGTAAATTAAATACCATTTGGAGGCATTTAATGTTCAAGAAAAACGGCTGATTTTTGACAAAAGAGATAACACCTCCCATTACGTCATGCTTCAGAAAGTTGAAAAACGATCCGTTTTCCAATTTTTTATTTTTGAACGTCAGTTCTCATTTGTAGGTGGATCATCAGTTTTAGAGCTAAAATTAGCATGTTTAAAGTGATTTTCATGCTTCCAGGGGCCCGGGAAGTGAATTAAATACCATTTGGAGGCATTTAATGTTCAAGCTAAAACAGCTGATTTTTGACAAAAGAGAAAACACCCCCCATTACGTCATGCTTCAGAAAGGTGAAAAATGGTCCATTTTCAAATGTTTTATTTTTGAACATCAGTTCACATTTGTAGGTGGATCATCAGTTTTAGAACTAAAATTAGCATGTTTAAAGTGATTTTCATGCTTCCAGGGGCCCGGGAAGTGAATTAAATACCATTTGGAGGCATTTAATGTTCAAGCTAAAACAGCTGATTTTTGACAAAAGTGATAACACCCCCCATTACGTCATGCTTCAGAAAGGTGAAAAATGGTCCGTTTTCAAATGTTTTATTTTTGAACGTCAGTTCACATTTGTAGGTGGATCATCAGTTTTAAAGCTAAAATTAGCATGTTTAAAGTGATTTTCATGCTTCCAGGGGCCCTAAACACAAGATTTGCGGAATTGTTAAAAGTGCATGAAAATGGACAATTTACTCACTCTGAGTTCTCAAAAAGTGTTTCTTCACCCTGGGAAGTGAATTAAATACCATTTGGAGGCATTTAATGTTCAAGCAATAACAGCTTATTTTTGACAAAAGAGATAACACCCCCCATTACGTCATGCTTCAGAAAGACGAAAAATGGTCCGTTTTCAAATGTTTTATTTTTGAACGTCAGTTCACATTTGTAGGTAGATCATCTGTTTTAGAGCTAAAATTAGCATGTTTAAAGTGATTTTCATGCTTCCAGGGGCCCAGGAAGTGAATTAAATACCATTTGGAGGCATTTAATGTTCTAGCAAAAACAGGTGATTTTTGACAAAAGAGATAACTCCCCCCATTACGTCATGCTTCAGAAAGGTGAAAAATGGTCCGTTTTCAAATGGTTTACTTTTGAACGTCAGTTCACATTTGTAGGTGGATCATCAGTTTTAGAGCTAAGATTAGCATGTTCAAAGTAATTTTCATGATTCCAGGGGCCCAGGAAGTGAATTAAATACCATTTGGAGGCATTTAATGTTAAAGCAAAAACAGGTGATTTTTGACAAAAGAGATAGCACCCCCATTACGTCATGCTTCAGAAAGGTGAAAAATGGTCCGTTTTCAAATGTTTTATTTTTGAACGTCAGTTCACATTTGTAGGTGGATCATCAGTTTTAGAGCTAAAATTAGCATGTTTAAAGTGATTTTCATGCTTCCAGGGGCCCCAAACACAAGATTTGTGGAATGGTTAAAAGTGCATGAAAATGGCCAATTTACTTACTCTGAGGTCTCAAATGTGTTTCTTCACCCGGGAAGTAAATTAAATACCATTTGGAGGCATTTAATGTTCAAGCAAAAACGGCTGATTTTTGACAAAAGAGATAACACCTCCCATTACGTCATGCTTCAGAAAGGTGAAAAATGATCCGTTTTCAAATGTTTTATTTTTGAACGTCAGTTCACATTTGTAGGTGGATCATCAGTTTTAGAGCTAAAATTAGCATGTTTAAAGTGATTTTCATGCTTCCAGGGGCCCGGGAAGTGAATTAAATACCATTTGGAGGCATTTAATGTTCAAGGAAAAACAGGAGATTTTTGACAAAAGAGATAACACCCCCCATTCCGTCATGCTTCAGAAAGGTGAAAAATGGTCCGTTTTCAAATGTTTTCTTTTTGAACGTCAGTTCACATTTGTAGGTGGATCATCAGTTTTAGAACTAAAATTAGCATGTTTAAAGTGATTTTCATGCTTCCAGGGGCCCGGGAAGTGAATTAAATACCATTTGGAGGCATTTCATGTTCAAGCTAAAACAGCTGATTTTTGACAAAAGAGAAAACACCCCCCATTACGTCATGCTTCAGAAAGGTGAAAAATGGTCCATTTTCAAATGTTTTATTTTTGAACATCAGTTCACATTTGTAGGTGGATCATCAGTTTTAGAACTAAAATTAGCATGTTTAAAGTGATTTTCATGCTTCCAGGGGCCCGGGAAGTGAATTAAATACCATTTGGAGGCATTTAATGTTCAAGCTAAAACAGCTGATTTTTGACAAAAGAGGTAACACCCCCCATTACGTCATGCTTCAGAAAGGTGAAAAATGGTCCGTTTTCAAATGTTTTATTTTTGAACGTCAGTTCACATTTGTAGGTGGATCATAAGTTTTAGAACTAAAATTAGCATGTTTAAAGTGATTTTCATGCTTCCAGGGGCCCTAAACACAAGATTTGTGGAATGGTTAAAAGTGGATGAAAATGGCCAATTTACTCACTCTGAGTTCTCAAAAAGTGTTTCTTCACCCCTGGAAGTGAATTAAATACCTTTTGGAGGCATTTAATGTTCAAGCAAAAACAGGTGATTTTGACAAAAGAGATAACACCCCCATTACGTCATGCTTCAGAAAGGTGAAAAATGGTCCGTTTTCAAATGTTTTATTTTTTAACGTCAGTTCACATTTGTAGGTGGATCATAAGTTTTAGAACTAAAATTAGCATGTTTAAAGTGATTTTCATGCTTCCAGGGGCCCGGGAAGTGAATTAAATACCATTTGGAGGCATTTAATGTTCAAGCAAAAACAGGTGATTTTTGACAAAAGAGATAACACCCCCCATTACGTCATGCTTCAGAAAGGTGAAAAATGGTCCGTTTTCAAATGTTTTATTTTTGAACGTCAGTTCACATTTGTAGGTGGATCATCAGTTTTAAAGCTAAAATTAGCATGTTTAAAGTGATTTTCATGCTTCCAGGGGCCCTAAACACAAGATTTGTGGAATGGTTAAAAGTGGATGAAAATGGCCAATTTACTCACTCTGAGTTCTCAAAAAGTGTTTCTTCACCCCGGGAAGTGAATTAAATACCATTTGGAGGCATTTAATGTTCAAGCAAAATCGGCTGATTTTTGACAAAAGAGATAACACCCCCATGACGTCATGCTTCAGAAAGGTGAAAAATGGTCCATTTTCAAATGTTTTATTTTTGAACGTCAGTTCACATTTGTAGGTAGATTATTAGTTATAGAGCTAAAATTAGCATGTTTAAAGTGATTTTCATGCTTCCAGGGGCCCGGGAAGTGAATTAAATACCTTATGGAGGCATTTAATGTTAAAGCAAAAACAGGTGATTTTTGACAAAAGAGATAGCACCCCCATTACGTCATGCTTCAGAAAGGTGAAAAATTATCCGTTTTCAAATGTTTTATTTTTGAACGTCAGTTCACATTTGTAGGTGGATCATCAGTTTTAGAGCTAAAATTAGCATGTTTAAAGTGATTTTCATGCTTCCAGGGGCCCCAAACACAAGATTTGTGGAATGGTTAAAAGTGCATGAAAATGGCCAATTTACTTACTCTGAGGTCTCAAATGTGTTTCTTCACCCCGGGAAGTAAATTAAATACCATTTGGAGGCATTTAATGTTCAAGAAAAACGGCTGATTTTTGACAAAAGAGATAACACCTCCCATTACGTCATGCTTCAGAAAGTTGAAAAACGATCCGTTTTCCAATTTTTTATTTTTGAACGTCAGTTCTCATTTGTAGGTGGATCATCAGTTTTAGAGCTAAAATTAGCATGTTTAAAGTGATTTTCATGCTTCCAGGGGCCCGGGAAGTGAATTAAATACCATTTGGAGGCATTTAATGTTCAAGCTAAAACAGCTGATTTTTGACAAAAGAGAAAACACCCCCCATTACGTCATGCTTCAGAAAGGTGAAAAATGGTCCATTTTCAAATGTTTTATTTTTGAACATCAGTTCACATTTGTAGGTGGATCATCAGTTTTAGAACTAAAATTAGCATGTTTAAAGTGATTTTCATGCTTCCAGGGGCCCGGGAAGTGAATTAAATACCATTTGGAGGCATTTAATGTTCAAGCTAAAACAGCTGATTTTTGACAAAAGTGATAACACCCCTCATTACGTCATGCTTCAGAAAGGTGAAAAATGGTCCGTTTTCAAATGTTTTATTTTTGAACGTCAGTTCACATTTGTAGGTGGATCATCAGTTTTAAAGCTAAAATTAGCATGTTTAAAGTGATTTTCATGCTTCCAGGGGCCCTAAACACAAGATTTGCGGAATTGTTAAAAGTGCATGAAAATGGACAATTTACTCACTCTGAGTTCTCAAAAAGTGTTTCTTCACCCTGGGAAGTGAATTAAATACCATTTGGAGGCATTTAATGTTCAAGCAATAACAGCTTATTTTTGACAAAAGAGATAACACCCCCCATTACGTCATGCTTCAGAAAGACGAAAAATGGTCCGTTTTCAAATGTTTTATTTTTGAACGTCAGTTCACATTTGTAGGTAGATCATCTGTTTTAGAGCTAAAATTAGCATGTTTAAAGTGATTTTCATGCTTCCAGGGGCCCAGGAAGTGAATTAAATACCATTTGGAGGCATTTAATGTTCTAGCAAAAACAGGTGATTTTTGACAAAAGAGATAACTCCCCCCATTACGTCATGCTTCAGAAAGGTGAAAAATGGTCCGTTTTCAAATGGTTTACTTTTGAACGTCAGTTCACATTTGTAGGTGGATCATCAGTTTTAGAGCTAAGATTAGCATGTTCAAAGTAATTTTCATGATTCCAGGGGCCCAGGAAGTGAATTAAATACCATTTGGAGGCATTTAATGTTAAAGCAAAAACAGGTGATTTTTGACAAAAGAGATAGCACCCCCATTACGTCATGCTTCAGAAAGGTGAAAAATGGTCCGTTTTCAAATGTTTTATTTTTGAACGTCAGTTCACATTTGTAGGTGGATCATCAGTTTTAGAGCTAAAATTAGCATGTTTAAAGTGATTTTCATGCTTCCAGGGGCCCCAAACACAAGATTTGTGGAATGGTTAAAAGTGCATGAAAATGGCCAATTTACTTACTCTGAGGTCTCAAATGTGTTTCTTCACCCGGGAAGTAAATTAAATACCATTTGGAGGCATTTAATGTTCAAGCAAAAACGGCTGATTTTTGACAAAAGAGATAACACCTCCCATTACGTCATGCTTCAGAAAGGTGAAAAATGATCCGTTTTCAAATGTTTTATTTTTGAACGTCAGTTCACATTTGAAGGTGGATCATCAGTTTTAGAGCTAAAATTAGCATGTTTAAAGTGATTTTCATGCTTCCAGGGGCCCGGGAAGTGAATTAAATACCATTTGGAGGCATTTAATGTTCAAGGAAAAACAGGAGATTTTTGACAAAAGAGATAACACCCCCCATTCCGAAATGCTTCAGAAAGGTGAAAAATGGTCCGTTTTCAAATGTTTTATTTTTGAACGTCAGTTCACATTTGTAGGTGGATCATCAGTTTTAGAACTAAAATTAGCATGTTTAAAGTGATTTTCATGCTTCCAGGGGCCCGGGAAGTGAATTAAATACCATTTGGAGGCATTTCATGTTCAAGCTAAAACAGCTGATTTTTGACAAAAGAGAAAACACCCCCCATTACGTCATGCTTCAGAAAGGTGAAAAATGGTCCATTTTCAAATGTTTTATTTTTGAACATCAGTTCACATTTGTAGGTGGATCATCAGTTTTAGAACTAAAATTAGCATGTTTAAAGTGATTTTCATGCTTCCAGGGGCCCGGGAAGTGAATTAAATACCATTTGGAGGCATTTAATGTTCAAGCTAAAACAGCTGATTTTTGACAAAAGAGGTAACACCCCCCATTACGTCATGCTTCAGAAAGGTGAAAAATGGTCCGTTTTCAAATGTTTTATTTTTGAACGTCAGTTCACATTTGTAGGTGGATCATAAGTTTTAGAACTAAAATTAGCATGTTTAAAGTGATTTTCATGCTTCCAGGGGCCCTAAACACAAGATTTGTGGAATGGTTAAAAGTGGATGAAAATGGCCAATTTACTCACTCTGAGTTCTCAAAAAGTGTTTCTTCACCCCTGGAAGTGAATTAAATACCTTTTGGAGGCATTTAATGTTCAAGCAAAAACAGGTGATTTTGACAAAAGAGATAACACCCCCATTACGTCATGCTTCAGAAAGGTGAAAAATGATCCGTTTTCAAATGTTTTATTTTTGAACGTCAGTTCACATTTGTAGGTGGATCATCAGTTTTAGAGCTAAAATTAGCATGTTTAAAGTGATTTTCATGCTCCCAGGGGCCCGGGAAGTGAATTAAATACCATTTGGAGGCATTTAATGTTCAAGCAAAAACAGGTGATTTTTGACAAAAGAGATAACACCCCCCATTACGTCATGCTTCAGAAAGGTGAAAAATGGTCCGTTTTCAAATGTTTTATTTTTTAACGTCAGTTCACATTTGTAGGTGGATCATAAGTTTTAGAACTAAAATTAGCATGTTTAAAGTGATTTTCATGCTTCCAGGGGCCCGGGAAGTGAATTAAATACCATTTGGAGGCATTTAATGTTCAAGCAAAAACAGGTGATTTTTGACAAAAGAGACAACACCCCCCATTACGTCATGCTTCAGAAAGGTGAAAAATGGTCCGTTTTCAAATGTTTTATTTTTGAACGTCAGTTCACATTTGTAGGTGGATCATCAGTTTTAGAGCTAAAATTAGCATGTTTAAAGTGATTTTCATGCTTCTAGGGGCCCTAAACACAAGATTTGTGGAATGGTTAAAAGTGCATGAAAATGGCCAATTTACTCACTCTGAGGTCTCAAATGTGTTTCTTCACCCCCGGAAGTGAATTAAATACCATTTGGAGGCATTTAATGTTCAAGCAAAAACGGCTGATTTTTGACAAAAGAGATAACACCCCCCATTACGTCATGCTTCAGAAAGGTGAGAAATGATCCATTTTCAAATGTTTTATTTTTGAACGTCAGTTCACATTTGTAGGTGGATCATCAGTTTTAGAGCTAAAATTAGCATGTTTAAAGTGATGTTCATGCTTCCAGGGGCCCGGGAAGTGATTTAAATACTATTTGGAGGCATTTAATGTTCAAGCAAAAACGGCTTATTTTTGACAAAAGAGATAACACTCCCCCCCATTACGTCATGCTTCAGAAAGGTGAAAAATGCTCCATTTTCAAATGTTTTATTTTTGAACGTCAGTTCACATTTGTAGGTAGATCATCTGTTTTAGAGCTAAAATTAGCATGTTTAAAGTGATTTTCATGCTTCCAGGGGCCCGGGAAGTTAATTAAATACCATTTGGAGGCATTTAATGTTCAAGCAAAAACAGGTGATTTTTGACAAAAGAGATAACTCCCCCCATTACGTCATGCTTCAGAAAGGTGAAAAATGGTCCGTTTTCAAATGTTAACTTTTGAACGTCAGTTCACATTTGTAGGTGGATCATCAGTTTTAGAGCTAAAATTAGCATGTTTAAAGTAATTTTCATGCTTCCAGGGGCCCAGGAAGTGAATTAAATACCATTTGGAGGCATTTAATGTTCAAGCAAAAACAGCTGATTTTTGACAAAAGAGATAACACCCTCCATTACGTCATGCTTCAGAAAGGTAAAAAATGGTCCGTTTTCAAATGTTTTATTTTTGAACGTCAGTTCACATTTGTAGGTGGATCATCAGATTTAGAGCTAAAATTTGCATGTTTAAAGTGATTTTCATGCTTACAGGGGCCCTAAACACAAGATTTGTGGAATGGTTAAAAGTGCATGAAAAAAGCCAATTTACTCACTCTGAGGTCTCAAATGTGTTTCTTCACCCCGGGAAGTGAATTAAATACCATTTGGAGGCATTTAATGTTCAAGCAAAAACGGCTGATTTTAGACAAAAGAGATAACACCCCCCATTACGTCATGCTTCAGAAAGGAGAAAAATAGTCCATTTTCATATGTTTTATTATTGAACGTCAGTTCACATTTGTAGGTAGATCATCAGTTTAAGAGCTAAAATTAGCATGTTTAAAGGGATTTTCATGCTTCCAGGGGCCCGGGCAGTGAATTAAATACCATTTGGAGGCATTTAGCTGTGCAATTTATATGCTGAGTGTGCTGTTGAAAGGCAAAAGCAACTCTCTTTGTGGCAAGTAGTAATCTTTATAGTGAATTTTCATTTGTGCACTGTGAGTTCCACCTTCAGTCTGTACACAGTTTAAACACCAGTTTATTGTGCTAAACTCATAAAATCCATCCCTAGAAATAAATTATGAAGTCTTTCAACAGTTCTACAGTCCAGAAAACCCTTAAACAAAACTCACAGTAAGACCCCCTTTGACTGCAGTAATTTTTTTAATAAATTGCAAGGGATAGTGTTTTGTGTCTAGGATCACAGTGTGAGTCTGTTTTCAAAAAAGAGGAAGGTGGCAGATTAATTTGTGTAGTTAATGTGTTTAAAAGTATGGTAATGTATGTACTTATAAAATTGGTAAAGGTAGTTTTTAATTATCTATTTGTGAAAAAAATATAATTAAGTCTTTATAGTTTTTGGGGAAGGACCAGCAACATAATATTATTGCTACAATGGAAAAGCATCAAGAAAACGTTGCTTTGAATTTTGACATCTCAAGTGATTTATTAGAGGAAGTGAAAGATGGACTTTTTCCAGAGGAAAATGATACTGGAAATGAAGATTTTTTGGATGAGAGTTTGTACAGTGCTTTTGTTGAAGTGGTAGAAGATTTTGAATTGGAAAATGAACATTTTGTTTATGATGAAAATGAAATACCGGATGAAGCCATGTTGGAAGTTGTATTGGAATATGAAATGTTTGACAAATACATTTATAATTTATGATAAAACATTTTTCGAGTCAGTCTTCTTGTAGTATTGATCAATCATGTGTTTAATCAAAATGAGAATAAATGTTTTGATGAAGTGTGTTAGAGATTAGGATCAGAAACATTAATTCCACTATGACCCCCTACACCGCCTGAAAACCACTGTACTGTTCTTAACCCTGAAATATTATTCTCAGCAAATACGTCTATAATGTCGACACACCAATGCACTGCCATAAACTCAGAAACAGCACTCACTACATGATTTCCTACTCTGTTCAGAGACTGTTGCTATGCCTTAATTTTACTTATAAAGTGAACCAGTGTTTACATTATTTAGTGGTTATAATTTCTCTGTTATATGTTAGTAGAGGTCTATAATATTTTTTTTCTTTATTCACAACAGATTATAGTTTTGAACGGAAAGAAAACTTAACATGCCGAACAAAAATGAAAAAGAAAAAAAGAAAAACAGGCATACTATTCCGAAAGAAAACAATTAGAAGAATTCCGTAATCAACAATGGACGGACAAAAAGAAAAGTGCTCCTGGTAAGACAACCAAGGATTTTCTAAAGAAATTATGTCAAAGGAAAAACATTTGGATAATGTGGGAAAGGAAAAACACTTGGCAGTATCTACAAGGAGAAATCAGAGAAAAAACATCAATGTTTCCCAACTCTGTGGTGAACAAATTAATAGACGTACTAATCAGTTTGCGGAAATCAGGAAGTGTATGTTTTATAATAGAGTAGTTTCGAATTTATTAAAAAATGTAAAAATTTCTAAAAGGAAATCAGCTTTTTATAAGAAAAAAAGTATATTGTTGAACGCGCGTTTGAGACAAAAAAAAGTTATTTGTTTTAGTAATTAATTGAATAAATACACTGAATAAGGCAATCAAAGTTTTAAAAGCTAAGAGTAAATGGAAAAGACAAATAAATAGAAGTAATTTTTGTAAAGTTTTTTCTGGAAAATGGATGCATAGTTCAAGTTGTGAGCCACTTTTTAATGAAGAGAGTTACTTTCAAAGTAATGATTTGCTCCATGAGGTTGACACCAGTGGTCGAGCATATGAGGTGAAGGACGGTTGCCCTATTGAAAAAGAGAAAATTGTGCCTAGAAATGCAGAAGAGGTGATAGCTGATGAAGTTTTAGGGAGACGTCCTAAGGCTCCTGTGTACACTTGGAATTATAGTAGTATTTGCAGTGTACGACAGGATTCAATTTATTTATTTCGCAATTTCTTACGTAAGTATGCTAAGATAAGTGTTAAACAAAAGGTTAAAATGTTGCAAGAATGAGACCCTTGCTTAGTGAGAGAAAAAACAGGCCTGCAAGGGCATTCTCTGGCTTGTCTTTCTAAAAAAGTATGCCAGAGTGTTTTTCACCATTTCAGGATGTTAGCAGTGCATCATACCGAAGTGAGGAAATTAGTGAGAAAGTTGTATTATGCAAAAAGTCCAGCACTTAAGCTCAAACAGTTAAATAGTGCTCTTTTGCATGGATCTGAATTAGATGTTAAGAAGATCTGTGAAGAAATTGAGGTTAGTTACTTTTGTCCAGAAGAAGACAGTGCAGAAACTGATACAGTAATAGATGGAAATGTGGTAGAAAATGTCCGGAATTTTAATACTGAAAATTTTGAACAGGAAATAACAAAGTTTAAGGTTATTGCAGGTGAAAAACCAAATTTTCCTTGTGTGTGTTGTCGACGCACTCATTACAAAAATCAAACCAGGTTAGTTGATTTATATTTAAAATGTGAAGGGGAAAATAATAGTGAGTGGAAAGATTTTGCAACTTATTTGTTGGTAGAAAATTGTTTTGATTTGGGTTATGATCAACGTATTTGTAAATATTGTTATATTAAATTAAGTGATAATAGAATTACTGCTAGAGCTGTACATAATAATCTTGAGTTGGTGAGTATTCCATCTGAAGTGAAGGATTTAAATACCTATGAAACTATTCTGATTCAATGTGTGCATCCATTTCAGGCTATTCTTCGTATGGAGCCTAAAACAGGGAAATTAAACCCTTCAGATTTACAAAGAGGATTAGAGGGAAGAGTTGTATATTTGCCTCTTGATTTAAAGAAAAACATTGAGACAATTGGTGTTGAAAATGTAGAAGAGGAACCTCTAGTTATTCTGGTTAATGGTGTGCCTACAAAGAGTAAGAAAATCTGGCAAGATTTAGTGGATGATAGAAAAGTCAAACAGGCAACATTGTATTTGGTCAAAAACAATAAATACTATAAAAATGTATACGTAGGAGAAGAGGAAATAAATGAAGAATAGGATAATGATTTTTCTGCTGGACAAATTGAAAAAGTGGATGTGTCCAGAAGCGAAGAAATTTATGAACATTACAGTGTTCATCCACTGCATTCCAAAGAAGCAATGGGGAATGCTATTGAATTATTTCGGATGAAAAAAGCAAAAGGAAGTCCCATTAGTGTATGGGAAGAAAGCTTGGAAGCTCGTTGTTTTCCTCAGTTATTTCCAACAGGTCAAGGTGCACGATATGATGACCGACCTATGCAGATTCCTGCATCTGAATACCGGACAACAAGATTATATGCAGAAGATCCGAGATTTCGTCAATGTATTCCATATTTGTTTCATCTTCTGTTTGAGCGTGACTTATCTGGACTTTCTTATGCAGTGAACCATATACTAAAAAGTGGAGTACATCTGCAAAATGTTTCAGCAAGGGAGTTTATGGATTAAGTTCAACAGAGAGACACTATTTTGGATTCTCACCTAATTAATCTAATGGCATGTCAGCATGGTACTCATGAGTATTGGTACCGTCGTCATGGGGATTTGAAATGTATGCTAAGAAACTTAGGAGCACCTACATGGTTTCTAACTCTAAGCTGTGCTGAGTATGCTTGGGAAGATTTACTTGAATTTCTTTGAGAGGCAAATGCAAACATAGAAAATATAGAGTACAAGACACCTGGAGAACTGTGCTCTTTGGATCCCGTCAATGTTTGCAGGTATTTTAATCATAGATTTGAAGCTATGATGTCTTTTATTACAAACAAACAAAAAACCTCCTCTTGGCGAAGTTCTGGATTTCTTTTGGAGAAAAGAGTATCAAGCGAGAGGTGCTCCTCATATTCATATGCTATTATGGATCAAAGATGCTCACAAATTTGGAAAAGACTCAGATGACACTGTACTGTCTTTCATTGAAGATTATGCAACATGTGATATACCCAAAAGTACAATTGATAAGGACTTAAGAGGGAAAGTGTTACGATTTGAAAGCCATCGTTGTGGCAAATATTGTCATCGAAAATTCAAATCAAAGGATAAATTCTATACCAAATGTCGTTTTGGATTTCCACGACCATTAATTTCAAAAGGAAGAGTGAACAATTTTATGTCATCTTTGCGAAATACTGTCACAAGAAGATCACCAAAAAATACGTACAATTTAAGAAGAAATGAAGAGTCATAATACATAAATGACTATAATCCAGTCATTTTGTCCATGTGGAATGCTAACATGGATATTCAATATGTTTCAGACAACTCTTTTGCTGTGGCTCGATATGTAACATCTTACATCACCAAATCTGAAAAGACGGAACTAAAGTATATGTGGGAAGACATTTCTCATGAAAAGAGCCTAAGTAAGAAATTGTATACCTACAGTTTGAAGATGTTATCTCATCGAGAAATTGGAGCATATGAATGTTGTGATCGATTATCATCAGCAAGTCTTTATGCAAAATCTCGAACAATCATTTGGGTGAGTTTAGGTCTTGCAAGAACACGAAACCGAGTTTTGAAACCTGTTCAAGAAATTGAATGTTTAGCAGAGAATGAAACAAACAGTACAGACATTCTGAAGACAAACATGTTGGATACGGTATACACCCGTTACAACGGATCTTTTACTCCGCACTACCATTACAACGCGACCATTACTCCGCATACCATTACAACGCATTGCGCTGGGGGGCGCTCTAGGATAGGGAATAAGTATAATTTACTATCCAACACCTTCCCTAGGGTCCACGGGGACTGGAGTTAGAATAGTAAATTATACTTACCACTATCCAGCGCCCCAAGGCGCTATGCGTTGTAACGGTATGCGGAGTAAAAGTCGCGTTGTAATGGTCTGCGGAGTAATAGTATGCGTTATAACGTCATACATCCGTTGGATACATACTATCCAAATAGAAGTAATCTGCTTGAAAACATTTGTCTGTATGAAATACTACAAAACTACACTTTTAAAAGGAATATTACAGAGGATATCGATAAAGGTGTATATGCTGTGATTGAATGTGAAGGATGTCTGATGAAACAAAGAAAAGGATATTTGATTAATCACCGAAAACTGAGTGGCGAAACTCCTGACAAAAGAGAATTTTACTATTTAGCTCTTTTGCAACTCTTTAAACCATGGCGTAAAGAAGAGGAACTACTTGGTGACTTTGACAGTTATGAAGATTCATTCAACGCATCTAAAAATAGTATAGAATGTCCTGTTTTTAGTAATTATCTGCAAATGTTGAACGACGAAATAGAGCAAGAAACAACAATAGCAGCAGAGATTGCTAGAGACAGTTCTCAAGATAGTCAAAGTTCTGCTTCGTTGAGTCAAGATCCACTAGGACAACCAATTATCCAAAATGAAGCAGCCACTGCCATGGATGAGGTGGAAAGAGCAATGGAACAAGTTCAAGAGGATGTAATAAACTTAGAAGAATTGGAAAAGCAACGTAATCTTGAGCAAAAACAAATATATGATGAAGTGACAGAGCAGATTGAGCATGGTTTTCGTCGTGGGAAAAAAGAATGATCATGTATGTCATTTCAACCTGTCCGACTATAGATGAGTGGAGAAGCTAGAACTGGTAAAAGTTTTCTAATTAAAGGAATTGCTACATATCTACAGCAAAGAACTGAGTCATCACTCTCTTGTGTTGTTACTGCTCCAACTGGGTTGGCAGCACACAACATTAAAGGGATTACATTACATCGTTTATTGATGCTGCCAGTTGAACATGAAAATAAATTACAATACCACAAGCTATCTGGAGAAGCTTGTTATGAAGTTTCTAGAGTCCTTAAAAAAATGAAACTTCTCATTATTGATGAGGTAAGCATGGTATCAAATTTAATGCTTGCCTTTATGCATTTAAAAATGCAACAGATTCTTAAAACAGAGTATGATGTGTTATTTGGAGGCAAACACGTCATAGTTTTTGGAGATCTACTGCAGCTAACTCCTGTAAAAGGACAACCTGTATTTAAAACTGTTACACATGAAGACACCAGAAAGTGCCTGGGAAGTATTGGAAATGTTAATATATGGTCACATTTCAAATATACTGAACTCATTCAAAATATGCGACAGGCAAAGGATGCTAAATATAGAAATATTCTTCAAGATATAAGAATTGGAAAACTAAGTGAACATGCCAAAGAAACTTTACAAACACGATTACTATCCAATTTGTTTCCAAATGAAAATAATGTGGCAGAGAAAATATATAGTAAAGAGGCAGAAGATAAGTCAGGTATATGCTTGATGCCAACTCTACAACAATGTTCAATGTTCAATGAAAAAATGTTGAAGTTAGAAAATGAAGAAATTAAGAAACTGGAAGCTAAAGATTGAATAGCGCATGAAGGAAGTACTATTATTTTGTCAGAAAGGTTGAAGTTAAAATTGGATTCTTTAGAGAAATCAATATCTAAAACTTCTGTTTTAGAAAAGAATCTGTATGTATGTTGAAATTGTCGGATTATTTTACGAAGAAATTTACATGTGGAAAGAGGTTTGGTGAATGGAGCAATGGGTAATGTTGTTGGTTTTGTGAATTACCCAAATAGAGATGAGATTGATTTTTAAAAACCTAATTTGATGGAATTGAAGAGGTACAACAAGTCAGTCGTTGTTCAAATCGAATTTTGCTTGTGAAAGATTTATATGTCCGACGAAAACAGTTTCCTGTTTGTTTGGCATATGCGGTGACTATTCATAAATCTCAAGGTTTAAGTGTAGATAGTGCTTTGAAAAATATTGGAAGTACTGTGTTCAAAGAGGGTATGGCCTATGTTGCTTTATCTCGAGTGAGAACTTTATCTGGATTGTATCTGATTGATTTTGATGACACAAAGATTAGTGCAGATCTAAATTGTGTGAAGGAGTATAACAGGTTAAGAAGTGAATATGCTCCAAGTTTATCTCAATATCCTTTAATTGAAAAGTGTGTAGTAGGTCGAAAAAGGAGATATGAGGAAAAATGTACTGAAGTAGTAGAGAAACGAAAAAAAATAGATGAACCTGTGATTGGTAGCAAAAAGAAAAAAGTTACTACTGAAGAGATTGTTGGATTTATATTTGAAAACAGTTCGGGTGTCAACTGCTATGCAAATGTAGTGGTTAATGTTGTTTTTTTTCTTAAAGGTTTACAGGAACAGATTGTTGAAAATCGGGACCAAGCATTTTGTTGTTCATTAAATTCTGTGTTTCAGAAATGTAGCAGTGATAATAGTCAAATAGCAAATGTTTCTGAACTTCGAAATGTTTTAGACATATGTGTTGGACTAAATCAATTTTCTCAGAATATTCAGCAAGATTGTCAGGAAATTATTATGTATATGCTTACAGTTTTACAAGATGAAGGTGTAGATATTGATAGTCTTTTTGGCCTTTCTTACAAATGGCAACATAACTGCGACAATTGTTTATTTTCAAGTTTTACTGACATACACACTGAAAGATTTATATATTTAACATTACCAGACTGTAAAGCAGTGTCTTTCAATAATCTAGTTAGAGATGCGCATCAAAACATGGTCTGTTCTCAATGTATCTCAGAAATGTTATCAACATTATTTATCCGAAGATATGGACAGTATGTAATTTTAATGTTCCAACGATGCAGACCTGATGGAACAAAATTGACAACTTCAATTAAAAATGTTGTGGCTTATCAACCATCAATTTCTGGAAGAACTTTTGTAACTGTAGCAATTATCTTCCATGATGGTCCTTCAACAACATCAGGACATACACAGCTTATTTGAAATCTCCAACATGCTGGACTCACTGTAATGATAGTCAATTGACTTTTAAAAAAAGTTTGCCTTTTGACTTACCAAATTCTTATCTGGTGTTTTTGCAACCCAAATTTCAGTAAAATTACTTGGCGTAGGAAGATTACTGCTGTTAAGAAAAGATACTCTGTTGTTCAGAAGTATCGTGTGAGTGACGGTGACCAAATTTAAAAAGGAAACTTGTATTTGGCATAGTGATAGTATCAGGTACAGGTTTAAGTAATGTTTCATGGTACAGAACACGTTGGAACGTTTTATTCTAAAGGTCGGGAAAAAAATGGTTAAGAGTACAATTAAGTAATTTGCAAAATAAGGACTTCACTCATACTATTTGGCCGTGAGGAATAGTATCTGAGAACAAAATGACTACTTCAGATAAATGTTGTTAAAACATGCTTGTACGGAAGTTTATTAAGAGGTATTTAAAAATAAGTGATAATATTTTATTACTTTGTGATTGTTGAAGATGTAGCATACTTACACAAGAAATTGCGATTTAGAGAAAAACATTTAAGACATGTTTTTTTCAAATATTTACATTATGTAATCAAATGTTGTCTGGGTTTTTTAAACACAATCATTTTGATTGTGTTTTTTTCCCCGCTGTTATATGATGAGTAGTATTGAACTCACTGTTTATAGTGAAAATCAATATATTCTGAGAACAGCAAAAATAAACCATATAACATATTGTACAAGTTATTTCGTATTTTGTATTCACAAATATTTATTATAACTGATTTGTTTATTCTCTTCCACAGATATTACATTTATAAGGTAAGTACGACTAATAAAAAATACTTTTTCATTAGTTTTTTATTTCTGTTTCTCCCTATCCTTCCCTCAGTCCCTCTCTATTACCCTCACTCCCTTCATCCCCTCACTTTGTCAGTCCCCTTCTCTCATGCTCACTCCCTTTAACTCATCCACATTTCGTCATTTACCTTTCTTTCCTCCTTCCCTGAGTCCCCTTCTGTCACTGTTTCTTTCACTCCCTCTGTCTCTTCACTTTCTCACTCCTCTTGTCTCATGCTCACTCGCATTTATCCACTCTCTATCACCCCTGTTTCCTCAATCTCAATGCCCTTCTCTTACCCTACCTCACCCCTGTTCCCTTACTCTGCTTCCTTCACGTATCCTCATTCACCATACTTCAATCCATACTTCCTAGCCTACTCTATTTCCCTTTGTCCATCCCTTACACTCCTTCCCTGTCTCTACCCCATTCACCTTCTCTCACTCACTCTTCTTCACTCTATTTCTTAGAGCCCTTTCACTCTCCTTAACTCACTCCTCTACCCTTAGTCCTTTTCTTTTACACACTGTTTCTCTCATCTTCCATTACTCATCACACTCTCCTCTCCTCCCTCACCATACTTTCCTTTTCACAGTCATCCCCTCAGTCCCTTCCTCTCTTTCACTCAGTCATCTTAGTCATTGATTTATACATTACACATTCTGTCCCTCTCTTTCCCTCCCTTTCTCTTCCTTTGTTTCACTTTCTGTTTCCTGCACTCCTACTTTCTTTTGTTTGATGAAATGTATATTATAACTCTATTTTTTCTTTTCTTCCACAGATAGTATATTTTTAAAAGAAATTTAATATTAGTTTGTTACTATTTCTAAGGTAAGTATGACAAACAAAAATACTTTTTAATCACTCTCTTACTTCTCTTTGTCTCTTGGTCATTGTTAAATCTATCTCTTATTCGCCTTCCTTAACTCTTTTGACTTTCCTTTAGTTTCCTTTACTTATTCCCATTATTTCCCTTCTTTCTTCTTTACAGTCTTTCTGTCATTATTAATACTGTTTTTTCAGCCTCATTCACCTTGTCTAACTACCTTTTTCTCTCTCTTTCCTTTACTTGTCTTTCCTATCTTCTACTATCACTACGTTTATCTTGCTTTTTTTCCATTACTCTTTTCCCCTTACTCTTATATCCCTTCCCTCACTATCACTGCCCTTTACTGAATCTCACTCCTCTTCTCCCACTTCATGTTCTCTTCTCTGTGCATCACTCCCATTCCTTTTCTTCTTCTCCAATTTCTTCAGTACCCCTTATTTTCTTTTCCTCACTTCATCTGTCAATCTTGCTCCCTAATTTCTTTTTCTCATTCCCTTGTGCTACCTCCTTTTCATTTACTCTCTCACTCATATTTTGAATATTTTTTTCTCCCTTTTATTATGTGTTACTCAGTCTAACTTCTCTTCCTGTCTGTATCTCACCCCTTTTCTCTTTTCCTCTCTCTTTCCATTACTCTCCCTCACACTCTTTCACTCATTTAATTCCTCAGGAGCAAATTTAGAAGGCCATTGCGCCTCTTTTATACCGCCTGTGCGTCACTTTTCTTACGCAGTGGCAGTGCAAAAGAAGCGCCATACTGCAGGGAGAAGCATCACGTTGTAAAACCCTGCACCACATGAAACCAGTCTCAGCTTTCATGTCAGTATTTCCACGCAGGGGTAGGCGTTCCGTCGCAAGAACCACTTTAAAAAGTGATTCAGTGAAATCTACAAGATTTCACTGAGTCACTTCACCAACACTGATGTTTCAAAACATTGCATCTGTTGAAGCAGGTGTAAAGGTTGACGTAGCACATTACAGATAGAGCAAGTTGTAAAAGTGCTGGAGTTGCGTCCTGCATAGAACAGAATTTCAATTCTGTGCAAACTTTCAGCCGTAGATGTGACATGCATCTGGTTATTCCTGTGCCATGGTGCACCGCATTGCAAATGCGGTGCATCATGAGTGGTGCAAGGATTAATTTGTGTATCACATCTTTCCTGGCGCATCTCTGCTATTTTGCAGAGATATGTTGGGTAACATAAATCTGTCCCTCTGTTCCATTCCCTTTCTATGCTTTCCTAAGTCCCTTCATTCACTTACTCAATTTTTAAATCACTTATTTCCCAATTCTCACTTTCACTTACCTCCCTTTTATCATCCTCAATCCCCTTCCTTCATCATCTTTCCATTTCTTTTACCTTCACTCCCCTAACCCTACTCTATGTATCTCTCGGTGTCCCTTACTCTCTGTCCATATATCCATCCTCACTCCCCTTCTGTGAACATCCTCACTCCCCTTCTGTGACTCCTCCACCTTTACTTTCTTTTCCATACTGCTCTTCCCATAATTTTTAATTTCCCTTAACTCACTACCCTACCTTTAGACATCTTGGGGCAGATTTACAAGCCCTTTACGCCTCTTTTGCGCTGCTGTTGCGTCACTTTTGTGATGCAGCGGCGGTGCAAAAGATGCGCCATGGTGCGGGCTATTTACAACGTGACGCATCTGGGTGATGCGTCACGTTGTAAAGCCCTGCACCTTAAGGAGGCATTCTGGTGCAGGTGGGGGCACGCCTGCTAAAAGTGGCTAAGTGAAATCTACAAGATTTCACTCAATCACTTTTAGGCCAATGCTATGTCAAAACCCTGCGTCTGCTTGAAGCAGGCGTAAGGCTTGAAGCAGCATTAGTTGAATGGGCCCCCCAGGAGCATTGCTGGAGCTGCATCGCGCATGTGACGCAACTCCAGCAATGCGACACCTTTACGGCACAGGTGCGTCACGCATGTGTGTCATTTTTGCCCCATGGTGCGCCACATTGAAAATGTGGCACATCAGTGGTGGCGCACGGGTGGTTTTGCTTGTCGTAGGTTACTTGGTGCAGCCCTGCTGATTTGCAGAGATGCACCATGTAACGTACATCTGTCCCCTAGTTTCAGTCACTCTTTTACTTCACTATCTTCAGTCATTATACTTCCTTTACCTCACTCATTTGCTCAGTCCTTTACTCCATTTTTGTCATTCATTTCATTTAGTCATTTATACACTACACATTCATACAAAAGAAAGATGACACAGTGCGTAACAAATAGAGCTCTTTTTGGAAAAATAAGTTAGTTCTGAAAATAACTTTTTTTTGTTTTGTTGTTTTATATATTTTTTTCTTTTTTGAAAGTTTTATATTTGTTTGATTTTTCTAACAGGAACAGAAATCTTCAACTGAAACACTGTTCAACAGGAACAAAATAAATTCAAACTTTGAAAAAATTCATCTTCTCTGGGAGCATTGATGTTCATTAATTCTCCGCTCGATCAGAGTGAGGCTCTGCTCCCCGTACACAATAATTTCAAAACATTTGTTACATCTCATGTGGACTTTTGTCAAGAATGGTCTTAAGTCCATCTCTGCAGTGGATGGAGATGCAGGTGGTCCTCCAGATGATGTGCTGGCCACAGCTGGTGGTATTTGTGTGGCCAGAGCTCTTGTTGATGCCTGTGCAAATTGCACAGGGTTCACTTATCTGAAATGCCTCATCATTGTATGTATTGAAAATGAGTACTTTTTTGAAGGATTTCCTCTTGATAGAACAGTGCCACATATAGTGCAAATGACTTTCGGGGAATTCACTTTTTTTAGTCCTTCAGGAAACGTAAAAAATGTCCATATGAAAGATTCCTTCCCTTTTCTTTGAGGTAGCCGATAATCTTCCCCAGAATCAGAAGATGAATCCTGTCTTGCAGCCATTTCAGAAAATTCTCAGGAAACTTGAAAAGGCTCCTTCTCCCATGAGAGTAAAACAGATAGTGAGGGAAGTGGGTGGGGTTTTTGAAGATTCTAGAACAGAAACTACTATAAACCAATCAAAAGTGTTGTTTTCGAGTCACATGACTTGACGTGCGCGCTCGGGTGCGCGCACCAGGTCGCGCATGTCGCTTGAAAATGGCGTTTTGCCCGATTAACATAAAAGTTTAAAAACGTGAAAAGGAGGCAAGCTAGACAGTTCCTGACCCCCTAGAGCTTCTCAGTGGGTCCCTAAACAACTCCGACGGGCCAAAAACTTTTTTTTTTCTTGAAAAATGTGCAGGGTGCGCGCACCCAGTCGCGCACCTTGCAATTTAATTAAAAAAAAAAAGGTCAAGTCATGTGACTCAAAAACAACATTTTTCATTGGTCCATAGTAGTTTCAGATCTAGAATCTTCAAAAACCCAACCCATTTCCCTCACTATTTGCTTTATTCTCCTGTAAGAAGCACCCTTTTTGGAGCTGGAAGCAGAAAAAAAAACAGGATGGCAGAAAGACAGGAAAGAACATCTTCTTCTTCTGACTCCCACATGGAATATCGCCAGCAAGCCAAGAAGGGGAAATCTTCTTTTATTTGGAAGTTTTTTACTTTTCCTAAGGGACTAAAAAAGGTAAATGCCCCTAAAGTAACGTGTACCCTTTGTGGTACTGTTCTTTCAAGGGGAAACCGTCTTAAAAAATACTCTTTTTCAATCCATACTATGATAAGACATGTAAAAAATGTCCACCCTGTGCAATATGCCCAAGCAGCCACAAGAGCTCTGGCCCAGCAGATTCCACCAGCTGTGGTCAGCACATCTACAGCTCCACCTCCAATGCCAGCAACAGCAGAAATGGACCTTAAGCCATATTTGGCACATGTGCATATGCGATGCAACAAATGTTTTGATGGGATTGTTTTTGGTGAACAGAGCCTGCAAGTAATTGAACGCAGCATTCAGGATCATAAATGCTCTGAAAGGAGATACATTTTTTTATATTTTTCATTTATTTTGTTCTTGTTGAATAGTTTCCAAGTTGCAGTTCCTGATTTTTTTGCAAAAAAAACAAAAAAAATTATAAAACTTTAAAAAAAGCTAAAAGAAAATATAAAACAACAAAACAAAAAAAAAAGTTATTTTCAGAACTCATTCAATTCTCTAAAAAGAGTTATATTCCAAATACACTGTGTCGTTCATTTTTTTAATGAAAGCGTAGTGCATTAATGAGTGATTGAAATGACTGAGTGAAGGGAAGAAAGGGACTAAGAGAAAGAGTGAGAAAAGGGGAGTATGGTGAGTGACAAAAGAGGAGTCGAAGAGTGAGTGAAAGAATGGGACTATAGGTAGAGGAGTGAGTTAAGGGGAATTAAAAACTAAGGGAAGGGCAGTAAAGAAAGGAGAAAAAAAACAACTTTCAGTGTTTTGATGGTGTATTTATATTCATTAAAAAAACAAAGATTTTCACACATATTTTATTTAGGGGTTAGCATTTAAAAAACCTTTGAAATTCACAAAAAAAACATAGGTTTCACACACGTTATAGTTAGGAATTAGCATTTAAAAAACCTTGCAAATTCACCGAAAAAACCATAGGTTTCACACATGTTATAGTTAGGAATTAGCGTTTAAAAAACCTTTCAAATTCACTGAAAAAACCATAGGTTTCACACACGTTATAGTTAGGAATTAGCATTTCAAAAACCTAGCAAATTCATTGAAAAAACCATAGGTTTCACACACGTTATAGTTAGGAATTAGCATTTAAAAACCTTGCAGAATTCACTGAAAAAACCATAGGTTTTACACACGCTATAGTTAGGAATTAGCATTTGCATTTAAAAATCCTAGCAAATTCAATGAAAAAAACATAGGTTTTATATCAGTTATAGTTAGCTGGACAATTTACTCATACAAAACCATTGAAATCGCCACGTTATAGTTAGTTGTACTCCTTTCTTCATGAGAGATTGTCCACTGGAGTGCAGCAGAGCTAAGACGCCACAACTCCACAACGCCATAACTCTCGATCCGCGAGGAGCATCAAGCTTTTAGCCTCTAACCACAGGCTAATTACAGGCGGCCACGAAGCATCGGCGGCTACGGCTACAGCCACGGAGGTAACATCATTCTGAGAGCCGCAGAGTTGTAGAGCCTCATACCGCACCTCAGTGCCTGGAGCCGCGAGGAGAGGCCGTAGAGCTGGAAACGGTCGAGCGGAGCCACGGCGGAGTAGCTGGGGTAGCGAAGGAGCTGAGAGCCGACCTGGGAGCCGACCTAACGTGGACCTAACGTGGTGAGAGAGAGCTGCAGTTGCAGCCGGACTGCCGAGTTCGGCGAATATTGCGCGGGGGAGGGGGGGAGTGATCCCAACTGTACCTTTTCACCTCAAAGAGTGCCGTGCTCAGTGCGGTACCCTCGTGAGCGCTGTGAGAGCCTCAGAGCCCCAGAGTTTCAGTGGGCGACTGACGCTGCATGGTGTTTGAAGCAGCAGCCAAAAAGCAGCAGCCAAAACAAGGGAAAGTTTATTCTTTCAGAGCTGCGAGGTCACCTGAGCTTCTGACCTGCAGTGTAGCACTCTGAACTTTGATCTCTGAGACTCTTTTCTTAGCATCAAGGAGCCACCAGCTTAATCAGCCTAAACACCGCAACCCAATGTAACACTCAATGTAGCACAACATAAGTAAATACAAGTTAAGAGTCACTAACTCGCACAAACTCCCAAAACTCCCACAAGGAGGCATCTCAGCATTTTGGCACTACAGCACTACAGCACCATCAAGGAGCCTGCGATTGCTAAACTCCCCTAGGATTTTGTGAGCATTCTGTAACGCCCTCCATTAACTACTAGCGAGAAGCACTCAGCGAAAGGCAAGAAGTGAAAAGCTGGACTTGGCAGGAGGGGGACAGGGGGGGCTGCGGGGTGATAACTGAGTGGCCTGAAAGGCCTGAAAGGGCTAAAAGGACTGTGCGCGGGTCACTCATCTAGTCTAATATAGCCTAATATAGCCTAAACTAACCCCCATACAGCAAGCCCAGCAGGCACTATGAGATCGGGCAAAGAAAGAAGGAGCGTTTCGTCAGTACTGTCCAACCGGAAAAAAAAAAAACAAGATACTCAAGGTATCCCCTGATAGTCTGGAGAAATCAACAAATCATTTGAGACCTGGCAAAACTCTTGAGGATGATAACCTAGTCACTTTGGCCAGGGACACCGAAGTAGAGGGTCCGGTGCCAGATCAGACCAACCCACAAACTCATATCATACAAAAATCAAAAAAACCCTTCTTTCAACCGAAAATCTACTCCAAATTTGTCTTTGTAAAAGACGCTGGGGCAGTGCTAAACCACATGAGCAGCACGCAGAAGGGCCTTCCTTCCCCTCAGCACCCGGAGATAATTGTCTTGACAAAACATGATGGCACAGAACCAGGAAGAAGCTCTCCATCGGTATTGACATTGCCAACTCTCCTGGATAACGAAAGCCAAGCACAGTCCCACTGGGACTCAATGTCTAAACCAACTGCAGCAGCAAACATCGTTGAATGCACTGAGAATGATGGAGCAAAATCCACGCGGAAAATCAATTCATCAGAGGCCGACAGGGATGCGAGTGTAAAAAGAGGCCTTGGAGCTGGCGAGCATGACGCCCAAGGCAAAGAGACATCTCTCTATGAGCACTATGAGCACTTAAAACAACTTTCACCGCAAAATCAATCTCACCACTCCACACCAGCTAAAAAATCGGAGTTGGTGCCCTTTGAGCAAGCCCTGGAGCAAATTACCTCACCTCGATCCAGCCTCCGTGGCACAAGCCGGATTGAGTGGGCCCCACTAATTAGTGCAACCAGTGATGTGTTAAAACCAAATACCCAAACTCAAGCCTGGCTCTCAGATTCAATTACAACCCTGCACTTGGGTCCAACAGCTACAAATAAGCCAACCTCAATACGCCATCACCCATCAAATAGACAAGAGAGCATCAACGCAACCAGTGAGGAAGAAAATGGTGGGGGCGGGATCCACAACCAATACACAGAACAATCCCTAATTGCAAATACAAATGTAAACTGGCAACAAACCAAAATTGTTTCTCCAGGAAACATTGCCTTCAATAAACAGCAGCTTCGGTCGCCGGGGACACTCGGAACCAACTCATTCTCCCTGACAATTGAAGAATGGGAGAAAATGGTGGATACATACTCTCAGGGAAAAGGGGCTACACTGCCTCAAAACATAGAAAGCAATCCAGACTCCTCACCAAAGGCTCAAAAGACAGAAGAGAGCGGTCTCTGGGCGTCACTTCTAAACACCATGAATCTCGTGACAAAAGCAATGGAATACCATTCGGACAAAATGGACATCCAATTAAATCTGCTCTCCCGCTTAACCACCCATATCATTAATATTGACACTAAGTTATTAGACTTGAATGAGCTGATTAAAAGAGTTCAATCACAAACCACAATCAGCCCACCGAGCTGTACATGTTATTCTATTATCGATAAGCTATCTATCTTACCAGACGTAATGAGTGAACTTTTAACAGACTTCAAGTCCGTAAACAACTTACAAAGAGAAGCGTGGGCAACAGCAAGCGACGAGAGGAAAATTCCAGACTCTGAAGCAACGAAAAAAATTGAGGTAGTGTCTACTCTCAGCTCCAGTATGGTCCTAAATAAATCAAATGGCCAACTCAAGGACTCGAATGAACAAAGACCTCAACAAGCAGGATGCCCACCCGTCCATCGGCATGCAGTACTCCAGCAGGTCAAGACCAGAGAGCCTCCAACAATCGTCGAAAGCATGGATCAACCGGGTAACAGACAACTGACGGCTAAACAAAGAAGGAAAATGAAGAGAAAAGGGAGAAACAAGACAGGCTCCATTAAAACTTATTTTCTAGAAGTAAACAAATCGTTGACAGAACTAGAGAAGGATCAAGGAAGTATGAAGGTCGATATAAGCCCCAGGGCTGGGGAGAATACTCAGCCCGCTCCCGCTCTCATAGGTCCAGAGGCAACCTCCCCAAAGAGCAAGTACATAGAAGTATAGACCATAAAGGGGTCAGACGAAGAAGGTCAAAAATATGATGACTCGGGGGCGACGAATAAAAGTATAAAATCCCCCTTACTTCCCCAGACGGTGGGTCCACCATCAGCTCATAATTTGGTCGCCCAACCAATTGAAGGAACTAACCCCTGGAATCCTGCTACCTGTATTTTTTCAACAGTCAGCAAAAAAGAACCCAATGTAAAGTTTGACACGGAATCACTGATCCGGAGAGCACAAGTGTCCGGACCAGTTAAAAACATAGCTCTCATGACAAAATCGGGACCATCGCCGGAGAACCACAAATATGATCCCCGCGACTCAACAGCTAATTTGGGCCCATCAAATGAGAGAGAGCAGGGTTTACAAGCCCAGGGAGAGCAGGGTTCACAAGCCTATGATAGACATCAAAGTTTGGAAGGTGTAATAAACTATGAACAACGACAGGAGGTTACCACCGATGATGAGTATAAAACAATACTCTTCATTCCTGACTATAGATCCAAAGGCCGTGAGGATATTCTAAATCGAAGCAATATCCTTCGAGTGTTGAACTCGATTGCATCCTTAAGCACGCTCACACCCCAAAACTTGGAAACTGTAGAATTTACCACTATCAAACATCTATCTGAGCAGGAAATAACAAAAACAATTTGGAACACAGGAGAACTGGGGAAGAAAATCCTAAAGGAAGAAAACCAACTAAAAACATGGGGGATTCGAATTAAACCATACCTCACGCCGGGATATCCAGTTCCACTACTCCGCAACCTCCAAGAAAAGGCTAATTCAAATACGAGCAATCGCCAGCCAGACATACTCAAAAAATCTATATTGAGAGGAGCACGCGGAAGCTCAGTTGAACGTAAGACCGGAGCACCCCCTCCGGAAAAAAACAGGATCCCGCATCAAGAATGAGACTGGATTGCAAAAACAATCAACATCAGACCGTCTGGCCAATGACAATTTGACGAGAAAAAGAGTAGCACCCCAAACACAAAGCCGTTATTAAAACTGTGTTCCTGGAACATAAACGGATTAGGATCAAAAACGTCAAATAAAGATCTACTGTCATACTTCCAGCAGTACGACCTAATTTTGTTACAGGAAACCTGGTTAGCAGAACCATTTCATCTTCAAGGTTACAAAACATTTTACCTCCCAGCAAGGAGAATTTCAAAATTTGGCCACGAGAAAGGTGGCTTAATGATATTCACCTCGATACAAACAATAAATAATGCAAAAGAACTTCTCAATAAAAACACTTCTGGGATTGAAAACGGGATCATTGCTGTCCAGCTGGAAATAAAAATATCAGGAACCACTAGGCAGGAACTAACCCTGGTTAACATCTACCTGCACCCAAAAGGCAAAAAAAGTGGGGGTTAAACACCTGGTGATAGAATTGACTAAACTAATAACAGAAGCGGAAAACTCGAACCTTATTGTCTCAGGAGACTTTAATATGTTCCTTTCGAAGTCATCCAGTAAGAATCCACCAATGGAAGAACATCTGCTGACCAGGGGGATTCCCACACTGGAAGTGTGTCCATGGGGCAGTTTGACAAATCTATCAAAAAGATTAATGGAAGACTTATCAAACCTGGGCCTGATTTCGATAAACGGCCGATCGCCGGGGGACAGACCACAAGCGGCAACTTTTCACAGCACTTCCGCCAGCTCGGCGATCGACTACACCTTCCTATCTTTCTCAATGTTCACTTTAGTTCAAGCCTTTAAAATAGGCACATTCGACTGCAGTGACCATCTCCCGCAAGAACTGACACTAAGGGCTCAAGGGACAGCTCTAACATTTCCCACCAATGGCCCAAAGTTACTGACCACAACAAAATGTAAAAGAATCAAGTGCAACACTAATGACCCGGAGCGACTAGCAAAAGAAGCGAAGCTGTGCTGGGAAAGTGCTGGGAAAGTGTTGCAGACTTGAATGTTGGTCATATTACTGCTTGGGAGACCTTCTTGAAAACCTTCGGCTATTTGAATGTTAAGCCCAATCTATCTCGAGAAAACGACATACGGACAGACTCAAAAACTCAATCTCAGACTCTTCTATTCTCTAATTTAAGGGCAATAAAAACGGCCACAAACAGAACACTCCGCGAGCTGCGGAAAGCTAGGAGTGATACCAACCTATTGACCAACCTGAGATCATTAAAGTGTCAAAAGAACAAAATCCTGGGGCGAATCAAGCAGGAGTCCACCGAACAAACTTGGGCCAAACTGCTGTATGATTAAAAAAACAACAGTGCAAGATTCTGGAAACTATCAATAAAATAGAGAATCCGAATGCCCACGGTGTGAACTTGGACAAAAATACAAGACAAAAAAAACAAGGAACCATCTAAATCTTTTATTTCAATGAACTATCTATATGATTGAAAATTTGCATACATTGTATGCCACAAATGCTTTTTTATCTGTTGTGTAAAACTATGTATCAATTTTAATGAATAGTATGTTATTAAATTTATATCCGGATATATACATGTCATAGTGTTTTTTCGTTTTCTAATATGTTTTGAGGTAAATTTCATGTGGTAGTTGGTTTACATATTTGCCTGGGTACTTTACTCACAATTGCACGGTGTGAACTCCTACATCACTGAGGACACGTGGGCACATTTTCTGTTCAAACACTTCAATGACGAAGGCCAACGCAAAAACCAACAAAGCTCTAAATTTTGTCAGGCAAACCTGATGGCTCCAAAGCCTCTAGTCGAAGAGTCTAACTTCCCAGGCTCAACTACCCAGTTAAAGGGTCGAATCGCAAAAGGCCGGAAGGAGGGAGCTCCAGGTCCAAATGGAATTCCTCCCATCCTCTATAAGCAAGATCCAACTTATTGGGCTGAACAATTGCTCCCCCTTTTTGTGGAAATCTGGAGGACCGAACAACTCCCATCCACCTGGAGGGGTTCAATAATTTCCCCAATCTACAAAAAGGGCAACAAGAACGAGGCAAAGAATTATAGGCTCATAGCCCTTATAGACATAGACGCTAAATATTTCTCGGGGCTTCTCTTGGAAGAACTAACAGTATGGGCGTCACGCAAAAAATTGATCCCCATCAATCAGACCGGCTTTCAAAAAAATCTGGGAACCACGACAAACATCTTAGCCCTTTCCTTGCTGACAGATGCCACTATCAAACAGAAAAAGCCACTATATGTGTGTTACATCAACTTTTCAGCTGCATTTGACAGCATTGACAGAGGAAAATTATGGGCAAAACTCTCAAGGTGGGGAGTGGACCCCAAATTGCTGAAACTACTGATGTTACTACATACAGATACCTGGATCCAAGTAAAACTGGCAGCCGGCAACCGTCTGTCCAAAGAAATATCAACTACTAAAGGGCTGAAACAGGGGTGCGTTCTCGCACCGACCCTGTTCAACCTTTTTATGTCCGACCTCTCTAAAGACCTGGATAACTGCAACCACCATGCCCCAAAGCTAGGGGGTTTTACGCTGTCCAACCTGCTATACGCAGACGACTTGATACTAATCAGTCAAACACCAGTAGGCCTGCAACACCTCATCAACTCCACAAGCAAATTTGCTGGAAAGAACGGGTTATGTGTAAACACGGAAAAATCGAAGGTGATGGCACTAAATCAAAAATCAAAAAAGCAAGTATTCCAATGGTCCCTTCAGGACAACAAAATGGAAATAGTTCAAGAATACAAGTATTTGGGCATAATTTTTTATTCAAATGGCTCCTTCAAGCGACAAGAAACAGCAACAAGGAACAGAGGGACTTCACTGGCCATCGCATTAAAATGCATCAAAAACTAAATAACGGGCCCAAACTTAACCCCCTTGCTAGACTTATTTCGTGCGAAACTGCTGCCGTCAATAACATACGGTAGTGAATGTATGAGAGGGAAGAACGAGATCATCTTAGACAACGTGGTTAGCAAAACATTGCGAATACTATTCATGCTCCCTCCATACACCTCCCCAGCACAGCTAAGGCTCGAGTTTGGCCTACAGAAGCAGCAAATTGCACGTAAAGGCGCTTACGTAAAATGCGGGTACAAAGTAAAGAATGCGGAAACAGACTCCCTGAATGCTCATCTCTGGAAAGAGATGGAAACAAACAAGGACTCCCCCGCAATGGTGTACCTCCAAGCAGCCATTAACTCCCTGGTGATAAAAGATCTTTGGGTCTCGAGTTGTACACAGAATTGCTTCAAGCGCCTTGTCAACAAATCTGTGAAAACTATCTCGTTGGAAGAGGACAAAGCAGCACTAACCAAGAGGTCCCATGGGTGGTTTGTGATTCAAGGCTACACCAGCGCCTCACCACAGTCATATCTCAGTACCGGCTTTTCAAGGAAGGCGAAGGAAGACTTTTTATGGTTGAGGATGGGGGTAATACCATCCAAAGTACATCTCCCCCCTTGGATGCGATTGGACTGTAATCCCAAGTGTAGGCTCTGTGATAACGCAAAGGAGGATGTCCTGCACCTGCTGTGTAGCTCTAAAGCTCTAGATAGCGCCCGAAAAAACCTACTAACACAGCTTTGGAATCAAAGAAGTGTGCGCACCTGCAGACAAGCTCTGCTGATGAGCTTCAAGGGAGAAGACATTCAACTAGCCAGCAGGCTAGTGCGCTTTATGAAAATAGTCAATACGGCTCTAAACCCAGAGGCTAGTAACTAAACTTGAATTACTGTGACTAGTTTTCGCAATTTAAGTCGATTTTCTTTTGATAACTAAAATCACTACTGATCGTGAAGGACCTTTTCTATTAACGGACAATACCGCACTAGCTGCACGGCTTCTTTTTCTTTTTTTTTTAAATTTTTCTAAAAGTACTTTTTAATTGCTCGTAAAATTGTTATATTTATATTACAGCTTTCTTCTTGTTTTTACTGAGTAATTGCAAAGATTTTAATTAATCATGCAATAAAGATCATTATTATTATTATTATTATTATTAGGTGTACTCACTATAACTGGCGCACCCGCAAAGCACTGCTAATGACGTCACATATTACATCACTCATGACATAGTCAGTGACATAACTCATGACATCACTGATGACATCTCAAATTACATCACTGATGACATCATCCTTGTGAAAGAATGGCAGACCCTCTCTCAGTGTAATATAAGTTTTGATACACACATTGAAAAATAGAATCAAAACATTTCAAAACAATGGAGAAACTAATTCCACTTACAACAACCTATTCAGAAATTGCAAAATCTACATACACATTCACTCATTCACCAACATTTCTATATAGTTACTCATACACATACTCAATCATCATAAATACTCATTCATCTATACATTTTGTTACACAACAAGACTCATCCTTAGAGTTACTCACACACATACTCACACAAGCAAATAAATTATAAAACAACCATACACTTGCTTATACAGCTATACATACACCACTACTCTTACTTCTACAGAAACGTACACATACTTTTTCACTAAAACAATCACTTATAGGAACAAAAATTTATTTATACAGAAACTCTTACAATCTCTCACTCTCACACATACTTACCTATATGCATCAATTCTTACTTATACTAATTTAAAACATATGTAGTTACTCATAAAGAAATGATTCAGACAGTCATTCACTCACTAACACACCCAAACACACACTCATCCACCCATACAGTCCTGCACACATGCTGTCTTCAAAACATATACAAACAGTAAGCCACTCATTCATTCATATATGCACAAAGTAATACCCCCCACCAAACTTAACAGACACTCATACTAATACTCAAAAAACGAACTAATAACCCATATAGACAACCATGTAGCTGCTCACCATCCCAAGCATCCGTCTATAGATAAAGGGAGACAGTAATACAGATATTTACAACTTTAAACAATAATTTCTAATACATGTATTTAGTAACATAGACTTAATAAGTTAGTTATACAATCAATTTAAAAAAAAATCCATTTAAACACTAATTTAATCGTTTGTTCTTCCATCGATGTTTAGGTACACATATATAAAATATTTCTTTTTTTCAGAAAGACACGCATTCACTGAATGATGTCATCAGTGATGTCATTTGAGATGTCATCAGTGATGTCATGAGTGATGTCACTGACTATGTCATGAGTGATGTAATATGTGACGTCATTAGCAGTGCTTTGCGGGCGCGCCAGTTATAGTGAGTACAACTAACTATAACGTGGGAATTTCAATGGTTTTGTATGAGTAAATTGTCCAGCTAACTATAACTGATATAAAACCTATGTTTTTTTCAATGAATTTGCTAGGTTTTTTAAATGCTAATTCCTAACTATAACGTATGTAAAACCTATGGTTTTTTCAGTGAATATATATATATATATATTCACTGAAAAAACCATAGGTTATAGACCATATATAGTTAGGAATTAGCATTTAAAAAACCTTATTTTACTCACACAAAACCATTGAAATTCCATATATAGTTAGTTGCACTAACTATATATCGCGCACCTGCAATCCACTGCTGATGATGTCACATATTACATCATTCATGACATGGTCAGTGACATCACTGATGACATCACTGATGACATCTCAAATGACATCACTAATGACATCACTGATGACATCTCATTTGACATCAATGACCACATCACTGATGATATCATTCATGTGACAATACAATGCATCTCCTCACATTTTAATATAACCTCTGTTTCACCCAGTGTTAAATACAGAATATAATTTTTGAAACCATTGACACACCAATACTAGTTACTACATACGCACTCACTGATTCCTACGTCTACACACACCTTCACTCATTCACCCATACTATCATTCATACATACAATCACTCATCTTTACAACACTATCATATGCACTCATACACCTATACAGACACTCACAGTCTGCCACTCATCCATGGAGTTACTCACACACCTAGTCAGTCCTGTAAAGAATCAATGACACTTCCATTTTCTTGTCTATACAGTTAAACATAGAGCACCTTACATTTTCAAACATATACTAACACATACTTACCTTGTTATACAATCATTGATACAAGTACACATTGATCTGCACAGAGTCACACACCTCCCAGCCAGCCACACACACACTCAGTCTCCCATACAAATACTTGGACAATCAATCAGTAACCCATATAGTTAATCATATAGCTACTGATCAAAACATGCAGCAGTTTACAGAACAACAGACATAATGATGCACAAATTAAGACACTTTAGTCACTAACCCATGCACTCAGTGAGACACATTTAATCACTCACTCATGCATTCAGTCATGCACCTACTAAATCCTTTGTCCAGACACTTATACTTCCACTCATTCTTCAATATGTAAGACACATTTTAACTTTACAGAAACATACAGTCACTGGATGTTGTCATCAGTGATGTCATCAGTGATGTCATTTGAGATGTCATCAGTGATGTCATCAGTGATGTCACTGACCATGTCATGAATGATGTAATATGTGACATCATCACCAGTGGATTGCAGGTGCGCGATATATAGTTAGTGCAACTAACTATATATGGAATTTCAATGGTTTTGTGTGAGTAAAATAAGGTTTTTTAAATGCTAATTCCTAACTATATATGGTCTATAACCTATGGTTTTTTCAGTGAATTTTCAAGGTTTTGTAAATGCTAATTCCTAACTATATATGGTCTATAACCTATGGTTTTTTCAGTGAATTTCAATGGTTTTTTAATAGCAAATATCATAAGCTGTCGAATGTCAAGTACGTGGTAAGTGAAAACATTTTCGTGTTTATGCACACTGATCTGCTTTGAATGGTGCCCCCCCCCCCCTCATTTCTATTAGGAGTACTCTCTCTTTGCAGATAGTGAAAGGTAGTTAACGCAGGTCTTTGCCCCCATTGTAATCCGTCGTGCCTGCTTCTCTCTCCATTTGATTCATTGTTATCCAAGTATTTACTGTTTTAGAATTAGTTCTCTTTGGTTCATTCTCTATTTACAAACAAACACAGAGTCGCAATACTCTGTTTAGTCTTTGCAGATAACGAAAAATCGTGTAAAAAAAAAGAAAAGGAATCGAGCAAAATCAGTAGGCCACTAATGGGATCTCTTTTTGACCTCGCTAAAATAGAAACATTAGGAACAACCCCTCATGACAAATACAAAACTAGTGAGATGAACTGAACTCCACACAATGATGGCTGCAAAACAGCTCGGCTCCGCCACCCACCCCGCCCAAAATAACGATAAAGAACGGCTGCCATGATTGGTTGCGGAATGACCACGACGGAGCTACGAAATGGTGCTGCTCTCATGCTAACCCCAGCTTCAGTCTGAAACATCCAGAAACACTGTAGACTACCAATTCGATCAGTTCCGGTAGCGCCCCAATGTAACCCGGTAGAGAAGAACTAGCCCTCCCCTCTTTGACTGATGGTTCTTGTTGCCTGTCCCTTCTGTTGTCATTTAACAGAACTATTTAGCCTGCTGAAAGGGGTTGTGTACCGACCGCTGGTTGGTGGAGACATTTTGACTATATTCTGTACCTGCGTTGTCGCGTAATGCGTCATATGACGCGCCGCGTTAGCGCATCCGGAAGTCATCCGGGGCGCGCAGCGCGTAACGTAAGCATAACAAGTCATGTGACTTGTTAATAAAACTTTTCATTGGTTCATTTTACTTTTCTTATTGTAATGATGAAAGGCTTGGTCATATGACCTAAAAATTACGCTTTTCATTACTTCCGAACATTATTTTTTCTAAAATATATGTTATAATGTTCCAGGCTAATGTACTTTCCCGGAAATTTTACAACTGTCCTGCAAGTAAAATATATTCTTTTTTCGAGAAAAAGAGCGTTTCTTCGTCCCATGACGGAGCCGTTGAGCAAAAGAGGGTCGACCTGCTGTCTTAGTCGCCGATACGCCTGAATATGAGATTCTTATCGATCACTTTATGTTGCAGGAATAGAAAACACAACAGCCCTTGACCATTTATCTTTACTGCGTTCCTTCGTATTATACCTTTTACCCTTCATGTAATTGGTCTGCTTTATTTCACTTGCCTTTTAATGATTCTAAAACAGTGACTATTATTAAAAACTTTACCAATGTATATACTACTACCATGTTTTCTTTTAAAAACCTTTATTGTGAAAATTTCATTATACAAATACGAGCCTATAACCACGTGGGCCGGCCACGGAGCAAACTGTAATCGTATATGATGAATAGACATTTACACTGTAGAGGAACGTAACGGGCGGGCCATTAGGTTGCAAGAACTAAGGTGTCTAACAGTTACGGAATCGGTGGACGTACATTTTATAATTAAAATACGACAGGGCCAGTTACGATAAAATTATCTAGATATACATTTGCGGGCAAGTACCATGGGTGACGTTAATTCGAACTTTCAACAGTACAGTAATCAATAACACATCAGAACTTAATATCAATAGGGATGTCGAAATATTCAATCAATTCTCGTCCCCGCCCGCCATGTGCTTCAAAACTGCATACGTATCTCGTGATTTCAAGGTTCTGCAACCAGTACACAACAAGGAGTTACGAGTCCCATTTATTCTGGCGCCATTTTGGGCGAGGACGGGCAGGTCCAGGATATAGTCAAAATGTCTCTACCAACCATCGACTATGATGATGTTCATATGCTGTATTTATTAGAGTAACACTCATCTGTCCACATGAAATTAATTTGCCACAATCTAAACATGTCATTTTAATCTTTCCAAAGTTCTTCTAAATATTTGGGACCGTTTCCCTTGCCTCTGAAGCTCTCAGTGCCACTTCTTTGATGAATGTACTAGCAGGTCAGGGGTTCTCCTCCAAATCTCTCTTTTATGCAGCACTATAATTAATTGGTGCCACCTCTCCATATGACGATGCATGGTATAGTTACCACAACTATATTTTTTTTCGGTTCCTCTGGAGAGTTCATCGTGGCAGATGAAGCGTGTAACGTACCGGGCATTTACCTTTTTTTGCATGTACAGGAAAGGAAAAAAAAATCGAGCGTCCGAGTTCTAAGGTGTCCCAGGGCCATTTTAGTGGACCAGGCCCAAATCCAAAGAACAGGCCGCCATTTTGAGAGTCCTGTTGCAGCCGCCTGTCGCTGTAGCATCAAGAGCAGCCGAAACTCAGCTGAATGGCAACTGAAACGGTAAAGGGGCGCCCCACTACAGCAGACGAGCCAGGCCCAAATCCAAAGAACAGCTATCTCACAGGCTAATGGGGCGACCCACGCCGAGTTTCAGCATTGTAGGATGACCACACAAGTACAGCAACTTGCTAGACATCACCTCGGTGCCATCCGGATCTCGGCGCCCCACTGCAGATGAAGTGCCTCTCAACTATGAAACCACCACGGTGACATCCGGATCTTGGCGCGTTGTGCTGCCTTCGGCCTATTCGCACATCGGTCCGCTACTGACGCCATCTCACAGGCTAATGGGGTGACCCACGCCGAGTTTCAGCATTGTAGGATGACCACACCAGTACAGCAACTTGCTAGACATCACCTCGGTGCCATCCGGATCTCGGCGCCCCACTGCAGATGAAGTGCCTCTCAACTATGAAACCACCACGGTGACATCCGGATCTTGGCGCGTTGTGCTGCCTTCGGCCTATTCGCACATCGGTCCGCTACTGACGCCATCTCACAGGCTAATGGGGCGACCCACGCCGAGTTTCAGCATTGTAGGATGACCACACCAGTACAGCAACTTGCTAGACATCACCTCGGTGCCATCCGGATCTCGGCGCCCCACTGCAGATGAAGTGCCTCTCAACTATGAAACCACCACGGTGACATCCGGATCTTGGCGCGTTGTGCTGCCTTCGGCCTATTCGCACATCGGTCCGCTACTGACGCCATCTCACAGGCTAATGGGGTGACCCACGCCTAGTTTCAGCATTGTAGGATGACCACACCAACTTGCTAGACATCACCTCAGTGCCATCCGAATCTTGGCATCTCAACGCCTAGTGGTATCTTCCATACAAAAAATATTGTTACGCTGCCTTTGGCCCCATTCGCACATCAGTCCGCAACTTAGACATCACCTCGGTGCCATCCGGATCTTGGCATCTCAGCGCCTTGTGGTGTCAGTCAGAAAATATTGTTGTGCTGCCTTCGGCCTATTCGCACATCGGTCCGCTACTGACGCCATCTCACAGGCCAACGGGGCGCCCCACGCCGACTTTCAGCATTGTAGGATGGCCACACCAGTGCGGCAACTTGCTACACACCACCTCGGTGCCATCCGGATCTTGGCATCTCAGCGCCTTGTGGTCTCTTCTACACCGGAAATATAGTAGAAAATATTGTTGCGCTGCCTTTGGCCCCATTCACACATCAGTCCGCTACTGACACCATCTCACAGGCCAACGGGGCGCCCCACGCCGACTTTCAACATTGTAGGATGGCCACAGAAGTGCGACAACTTACTAGACACCACCTCGGTGCCATCCGGATCTTGGCGCGTTGTGCTGCCTTCGGCCTATTCGCACATCGGTCCGCTACTGACGCAAACTCACAGGCCAACGGGGCGCCCCACGCCGACTTTCAGCATTGTAGGATGGCCACACCAGTGCGGCAACTTCCTACACACCACCTCGGTGCCATCCGGATCTTGGCGCATAGTGAAGCTGCAGCAGCTGCAAATAAGCTTCAGACAGTGTTACAACCGCTGCTCAGAACTCTCAACTATGACACCACCTCGATGCCATCCGGATCTTGGCGCGTTGTATTGCCTTCGGCCTATTCGCACATCGGTCCGCTACTGACGCCGCCTCACGTGCCAACGTATTTTCTCCGCATTTTATACCCTATGCCGCATAACAGGTCATGTGACTTGTTTATAAAACTTTTCATTGGTTCATTTTACTTTTGGTTTCCTAATGATGGAAGGCTTGATCATATGACCTAAAAACAACACTTTTCATTGGATGAAAACTTTTTTTTTCCCCCAAACGATGAAAGCCCCACCTTGTTTCTGGATGTTTCAGACTGAAGCTGGCGTCACCATGAGAGCACCACCATCTCGTAGCTCCGTCGTGGTCATTCCGCGAGCAATCATGGCAGCCGCTCCCCACCAGAAGCCTGCAGGAGTCGGGGCCCCCAAAACTTTTGATGAATTCTCAAGGCGGAGGGGACGCTTTCGAGAATGGGGTCCAAGACCTAGCAGACAAGCGTCCGATTTCCAAGGTGTCCCAGGGCCATTTCAGTGGACCTGGCCCAAAAAGGAAACAGCCTGCCGCCATTTTGAGAGTCCTGTGACAGCCGCCTATCGCTGCACCGCAAGAGTGGGCGCAACTCAGCTGAATGGCGGATTTTGACACAGTGGACCAAAAGCGGACGGAATGGCAACTGAAACGGTAAAGGGGCGCCCCACTAAAACAGATGAGACTCCACCTGGAGAGGCCCGTTCACGCCGCCTCCCCCGGGGCGCTCCACGCCGTTATTCGGAGCAGCATTGTAGGATACCAAAACCAGTGCGGCAACTTACTGGACATCACCTTGGTGCCATCGTTCTGCTGCCTTGGAACTATTCGCACAACAGTTTGCTACTGATGACCCACCCCCCGCGACGCCCCACGCCGTTATTTGCTGGGTGGCAACTTACTAGACATCACTTTTGTGTCATCTAGATTTCGGCGCGTTCTGCTGCCTTGGAACTATTCGCACAACAGTTTGCTACTGATCACCCACCCCCCGCGACGCCCCACGCCGGAAATCTGGACGTTGTGCTGCGTTGGGACTATTCGCACAGCCGACCGCTACTTCGTTGTTTTTCTCTAAAAATGTTTATATGTTATTACTATTTTTGTTTTCTTGTATATATTTATAAATTATTAAAGTTTTATAATCTTACTACTTTGTCGGAGTGCTATATATTTTTAATGTGACACATAATTGTAAAAACTTTGATGTACAAAGAGTCATCCCTGGAATCTTCCGCTTCACGCTCGGTCCCCTCCCCAATCACAATACAGGATGGTTTTCAGATAATAGCAACGCTTCTGCTGTGACGGATCTCATCGAGTGTGGGCCTTGATCTACTATAACTCCTTTGAAGACGGGTGATTCTTTACAGCTGTGGCCATAAACTACATCTGCAGGGCTAGCTGATAGCCTAGGACCGGCCTGGACAATCGGACACAGAGGAAAAGGAGTGTCAGAGGGTGCGGTAGTAAATAGGGCGAAAGGGAGGTGTCGGGCGGGCACAGGGTGTGATTCTCAGGGAAGAACAGCGCAGATGGGGGGAGGTTTATTACCCATGCATAAAACAGAGAGCGGGGGTGACCACTGCCTGGGGGAGATGCTTGCGAGGGTGGGGAGCCATGCTAAGGATCGACAGCGTGCACAGAGTGGATCTGGTCAAGGCATCTAAAATGGCTGCCGTGCACGACAAAAGTGTGGCATTTGAAAAAAGACAAGATGGCGCACACAATGTTTTTCAACAATTCCTGATTTCCTTCGAATCGAACGTTAACAGACGTTGGGGCATATTACAAAAGTTAAGCGATATTTATCCCTAACGATGCATTGCAAAGATTTTTTTACCGTCAGAAATTATCGCAGATAAACCTTGCTATTATCAAGGTTTATCGCAAATACGATAAAAAACGAGCGCAATGCATTAATATCGCTGAAAACTCCGCGATATTCATGCATTACCGAGCTAATGCTCTTAGCCATGTTATCCACCTCCCATTGGATAACATGGCTAAGAACTGCTCAGGGCAGCTGTTACTTTTTGGAGATATTCGCGCTTATCTCGAATATTTCCAAAAGTTGATAAGAGGAGATAGCGATGTTAGCGACTGTTTCCAGTCGCTAACATCTTGGCATGCCCACTTTGCATGTCATTAGTGATAAATATCACTCACATGCAAAGTGGGACCCAAGATGGTCGCTATCTCCTACTAGCCGTCGCTAACTGGTGTTAGCAACAGCTAGGTAATACACATATAATTTTATCTCCGCGAAGCGGAGCGCTGTTACAGATATATATCTTGTTTTTGAACGTTAATTTCTCAAAATGCACTGAAGCACATATATTGAGACATAGCAAAGGCACATCGGGCTACCAGTCCCTAATATTTTACCAAGTTTCGTGCAAATCCATTCAGCCGTTCGATTATTAATATTATTATTTTTTTTGCCCCGCGGGGCCCTTTTAAAACCTCCACATCAAACCTAGGGGGTCAGCGAGGATCTACTATGCCCCCTTATGGTCATCAGCCGTTCGATTATTATTATTATTTTTTTTTTTTGCCCCGCGGGGCCCTTTTAAAACCTCCACATCAAACCTAGGGGGTCAGCGAGGATCTACTATGCCCCCTTATGGTCATTTGCCCCTTCGCTTTGGCCTCCTCTTGTCTCTCGATCCTACCGAGAGACAAGATGGCGGCCGCTACGTACTGTTTGGAATGTTTACAGACACCGGAGAGCCAATCAGCTTCGCTTCGCAAAGCTCCGTAACGCGAAAAGTACGCGAAGCGGTGCGCTGTTACAGATATATATCTTTTTTTGAACGTTAATTTCTCAAAATCCACTGAAGCACATATATTGAGACCTAGCAAAGGCACATCGGGCTACCAGTCCCTACAATTTTGCCAAGTTTCGTGCAAATCCATTCAGCCGTTCGATTATTATTATTTTGGGTTTTTTTTGCCCCGCGGGGCCCTTTTAAAACCTCCACATCAAACCTAGGGGGTCAGCGAGGATCTACTATGCCCCCTTATAGTTATTTCCCCCTTTGTTTTGACCTCCTCTTGTCTCTCGATCCTACCGAGAGACAAGATGGCGGCCGCTACGGACTGTTTGGAATGTTGACAGACGCCGGAGAACCAATCAGCTTCGCTTCACAAAGCTCCGTTGCGCGAAAAGTCCGCGAACCAGAGCGCTAACCGGTCCGCTGTTACAGATATATATCTTTTTTTAAACGTTAATTTCTCAAAATCCACTGGAGCACATATATTGAGACCTACAAAAGGCACATCGGGCTACCAGTCCCTACAATTTTGCCAAGTTTCGTGCAAATCCATTCAGCCGTTCGGGCTAAAAGTGAGGCCAACCGCCCTATGGAAAACTCAATGTTAAAAACACGTTTTGGGACCCCCCTTTTTTCTCGGCCCCCACTGGACGAACCCCCCCCCAAATTTTCAAGGGCTGCTCAGAAACAAAATGTGCCATTTTCCTGAAAATTTCAGCCGATTCCGTCCACAAACGCCAAAGTTATTAGACATAGAATTTTCAAAAAACCCATAGAGAAAAAATCCTAACTATATATACCTACTGGCGACCGCCAGTAGGTAATATATATATATATATATTCACTGAAAAAACCATAGGTTATAGACCATATATAGTTAGGAATTAGCATTTACAAAACCTTGAAAATTCACTGAAAAAACCATAGGTTATAGACCATATATAGTTAGGAATTAGCATTTAAAAAACCTTATTTTACTCACACAAAACCATTGAAATTCCATATATAGTTAGTTGCACTAACTATATATCGCGCACCCGCAATCCACTGCTGATGATGTCACATATTACATCATTCATGACATGGTCAGTGACATCACTGATGACATCACTGATGACATCTCAAATGACATCACTGATGACTACATCCAGTGACTGTATAATTCTGTAAAGTTAAAATATGTCTTACATATTGAAGAATGAGTGGATGTATAAGTGTCTGGACGAAGGATTTAGTAGGTGCATGACTGAATGTATGAGTGAGTGATTAAATGTGTCTCACTGAGTGCATGGGTTAGTGACTAAACTGTCTTAATTTGTGCATCATTATGTCTGTTGTTCTGTAAACTGCTGCATGTGTTGATCAGTAGCTATATGAGTAACTATATGGGTTATTGATTGATTGCCCAAGTATTTGTATGGGAGACTGAGTGTGTGTGTGGCTAGCTGGGAGGTGTGTGACTCTGTGCAGATCAATCTGTACTTGTATCAATGATTGTATAAGAAAGTAAGTATGTGTTAGTACATGTTTGAAAATGTAAGGTGCTCTATGTTTAACTGTATAGACAAGAAAATGGAAGTCTCATTGATTCTTTACAGGACTGACTAGGTGTGTAAGTAACTCCATGGATGAGTGGCAGACTGTGAGTGTCTGTATAGGTGTATGAGTGCATATGATAGTGTTGGAAAGATGAGTGATTGTATGTATGAATGATTATATGGGTGAATGAGTGAAGGTGTGTGTAGACGTAGCAATCAGTGAGTGCGTATGTAGTAACTAGTATTGGTGTGTCAATGGTTTCAAAAATTATACTCTTTTTAACACTGGGTGAAACAGAGGTTATATTAAAATGTGAGGAGATGCATTGTATTGTCACATGAATGATATCATCAGTGATGTGGTCATTGATGTCAAATGAGATGTCATCAGTGATGTCATCAGTGATGTCATTTGAGATGTCATCAGTGATGTCATCAGTGATGTCACTGACCATGTCATGAATGATGTAATATGTGACATCATCAGCAGTGGATTGCGGGTGCGCGATATATAGTTAGTGCAACTAACTATATATGGAATTTCAATGGTTTTGTGTGAGTAAAATAAGGTTTTTTAAATGCTAATTCCTAACTATATATGGTCTATAACCTATGGTTTTTTCAGTGAATTTTCAAGGTTTTGTAAATGCTAATTCCTAACTATATATGGTCTATAACCTATGGTTTTTTCAGTGAATTTCAATGGTTTTTTAATAGCAAATATCATAAGCTGTCGAATGTCAAGTACGTGGTAAGTAAAAACATTTTCGTGTTTATGCACACTGATCTGCTTTGAATGCTGCCCCCCACCCCTCATTTCTATTAGGAGTACTCTCTCTTTGCAGATAGTGAAGGGTAGTTAACGCAGCCCTTTGCCCCCTTTGTAATCCGTCGTGCCTGCTTCTCTCTCCATTTGATTGATTGTTCTCTTTGGTTCATTCTCTATTTACAAACAAGCACAGAGTCAAAATACTCTGTTTAGTCTTTGCAGATAGCGAAAAACCGTGTAAAAAAACAAAAGGAATCGAGCAAAATCAGTAGGCCACTAATGGGATCTCTTTTTGACCTCGCTAAAATAGAAACATTAGGAACAACCTGTTGAAAATAGCAATGCGTATGTACATAAGCGGCGTTCATTTGTGTTCACAGTACCCCTTGTTGATTGTTTGAATCGAGCATTGAATTGTTCGAAGTTGGTTCTCTTAAGGATCTTCTCTGCCTGCAAACGAGGAAGAATAGGAATATTCTCTCTCCCTTTGCAGATAGTGAAGGGTAGGTAACGCAAGCCTTTAACACGTCGTACCTATTTCATTCCTCATTGATTGATTGATTGTCCGAACATTGACTGTTTGGGAATTAGTTCTTTTTGGAGGTATTCCCTGTTTGCAAATAAACGTAGGAAAATCTTTGCAAGTAGTGAAAGGGTACGTAATGCGGACCTTTCTCCCCCGTTGTAATCTGTCATGCCTATCTACTCCCCACTGATTGATGCACCTGTTTCACCCGGACCATTTACTAGACATACGTCATCTGGCCCGACCAGAGAGCACCCCTAGTGAAAAGGACATATGCAATAATAACGAAGTGATCACTGTATCCTGTTAACAGAAACTTTAGCATGAAACAACCTGGAAAGAAAAGAATAGGAAAACGAAAATCAGTAGGCCACTGATGAACATGAACTTTTATTAAACAACGAACAAAGAAACGATAACATAACGTAATGATAAAACCTATTAATGTCCTAGAAACAAGAAAACGTTAAAATATGCCAGTGGTGAGAGACCAGAAAAACAGTAAGAGAAACCAAATCACCCCTCGCTGTCCCACCGCCTGCCACGCCCAAAAAATCGATAGACTAGGGAAAATGCAAGTCAGTAGAACATCCGCCCCCACTCTGGAAACTTCCAAGGTGGGGCAGGGTTCCGGCTACGCCCAGCCGGGAGCAGCCCATATAAGGCAGGTCCTGCTGCCACGCCTCGGCCAGGAGATCCTAACGTAGGGTGTAGCCGGAGGAGAGGCCGAGACCAACGGGACCCGGCCAGGGGATTGCCTTTACAACGCTGAACAGTTGCAGGGGGGGGGAATGTCTCCTCGACCCTCCCCTCTCTCTCCCAGTCCGGCCGCGGTGGCCCTTGAGAGTTGCAGGTAGTCCCGCCACATGCTCTTCCGGTCCGGCCACCAACGGTCGGGGGGCCGAGGCCGACGGAATCCGGCTGCAGCCGATAAACCAAGAAACCCGTTCATGGGGCCAGAGCCAGGGGCGTCCGGCCGACATCTACCGGAAGCCCGGCCCGAAGACGGACGGGACACTTCTTCTTTCTTGTATAATTGCTGCAACAACCCTGGGGGGGGATGTCTTGCACATGCCTCCGACCCCCCCCCCTCGTCCTCATCGCCTGGTCCGGCCATAACAAATCTCAAGCGAGACGCCGTGGGGTGCACTGGGAGGGAGAGACGGTGCGAACAGGCCTCTCCCGCCTCCCCAGTGGAGGCTTCCCAGCTGCACCCTCAGCGCTCCAGGCGCCCGGAAAAGAGTTCTTCCACTGTGGCCATGCTGCAACGTCTCGCCCGGCAGGGTGGAGCCCGTCCGCTCATTTGACCCCGCGATCGCCAGTAGCTACCGAACTCTCAAAATGGCGGTCGACCTGGCAAGAGCGGGCCCAGCATAAAGAAATGGCCCGGTCACTGGTTGACTCCACCACCGTAGTCCTCCACGACCTTGAAGATTCTAGAGGAGCCGCGGGAGTCTCCGACCCCCGATGGGGAATGACTGCCATGATCACCCGTGGAGTGACGAAACTGTATCCGTGGGACGTCGGCGCCAGCCTCACTTTGAATTACTAGAATCCTGCAGACCTCACTTCCGGTGAAAGCACAGGGTGACCCGGTAGGAAAAATTGTTGCACCCCCTCCCCTTTTTGACTGATAGTTCAAACCACCGATCCTTTCCTTTGCCCTTTTAACGGAACTTTGGACTGCCTCCCCCTCTTTTACATTTTCTAGAGAAAACAAAACATTAACCACTACATTAGCATAGCAGTTGACACCAGAACTGTTTTCAAATTGAAAACCAACAACATCTTCAACAGAATCCTTTTTGTTTCTGCTGTGACCCTGCTCCAGCACAGGCATTGTCCCCAGCAGTAATTCTGCAATGCCGGTAAGAATAGCTGTGGTGCCTACTGGACTCACTCACCCCCGCGGCGCCCCACGCCGTTATTTGCTGGGCGGCAACTTGCTAGACATCACTTTCGTGCCATCTAGATTTCAGCGCGTTCTGCTGCCTTGGAACTATTCGCACAACAGACCGCTACTGACAAGAATATTTCATTATTGGTGCTGTCAATTTCAATAAATCTATTGGATAATTCAAAAGAAATTGCCACGGTCTCTTCGTTGTTTAAATGTTTTTACTGTTTTTGTTTTGTTGTATATATTTATATGTTATTAAAGTTTTATATTCCTACTACTTTGTTGGAGTGCTATATATTTTTTATGTGACACATAATTGTAAAAACTTTGATGTACAAAGAGTCATTCCTGGAATCTTCCGCTTCAGGCTCGGTCCCCTCCCCAATCACAATACAGGATAGTTTTCAGATAGTAGGAACACGTGTGGTGTGACGGATCTCATCGGGTGTGGGCCTTGATCTACTATAACTCCTTTGAAGAGGGGTGATTCTTTACAGCTGGGGCCATAAACTACATCTGCAGGGCTAGCTGATAGCCTGGACAATCGGACACAGAGGAAGAGGAGTGTCAGAGGGTGCGGTAGTGAATAGGGCGAAAGGGAGGTGTCGGGCGGGCACAGTGTGATTCTCAGGGAAGAGCAGCGCAGATGGGGGGAGGTTTATTGCCCATGCATAAGACAGAGAGCGGGGGTGACCAGTGCCTGGGGAAGATGCTTGCGAGGGTGAGGAGCCATGCTACGAATCGACAGCGTGCAGAGAGTGGGTCTGGTCAAGACATCTAAAATGGCTGCCGTGCACGACAAAAGTGTGGCATTTCAAAAAAGGCAAGATGGCGCAGACAATGTTTTTCAACACTTCCTCATTTCCTTCGAATCGAACGTTAACAGACGTTGGGGCATATTACCAAAGTTAAGCGATATTTATCGCTAACGATGCTTACCAACGAATTTTTTACCGCTAAGCATCGTCAGAAATTATCGAAGATAAACCTTGCTATTATCAAGGTTTATCACAAATGCGATAATAAACGGCCGCAATGCATGAATATCGCTAAAAACTCAGCGATATTCATGCATTACCGAGCTAATGCTCTTAGCCATGTTATCCACCTCGCATTGGATAACATGGCTAAGAACTGCTCAGGGCAGGTGTTACTTTTTGGAGATATTCGCGCTTAGCGCGAATATCTCCAAAAGTTGGTAATAGGAGATAGATATCTTGCATGTTGTAATGCAAGTTATTGTGGTATATGGAACTCATACCATAATCTCTCAGGAAAGCAGAAACTGATCCTTTTGGGACCGCCTAAAAAGGCCTAGGGGGTGAGGAGTACTCTACTTTGCCCCCTTTTCACGTTCCGAACTATTTTATTTTACTCTCTTCTGTAATTACACAAAATACCAGCGATAAGATGCATCGGAGACACACAGTGAGAGAAAGGAGGCCGGAGATGAAGAAGACATGTCAAATACACATTGGAGATAATATAGTGGCAGAAGGGAAGTAAATATGAGTAAACTTACCATGTAACATAAAAATGTTGCACTCTATACTATAAGTCTCATTTTATACTACAATCACTTCGCTACAACCTCATAAATTAAAAATAAAAATGAATAATGTCTCAAACAATTTTTGATTTCTAAATATAAATTTATTCTTCAGAATTTTCTAAATTTGAAAGAACTAGTAACATGTCCTCATCAGCAATGTCCTCATTAAAAGTCTCCAATGATGATTCTTGTAACTCTATGGTCTCCAAACACTCGATAAATTCGCCATCAAGAGATTGATCAAAAAAATCATTCAAGTCATCTCCTCCTTGTGACAATATTTCATTATTGGTGCTGTCAATTTCAATCAATGTAGTGGAATCATTCAAGTCATCTCCTCGTGACAATATTTCATTATTGGTGCTCTCAATTTCAATCAATGTAGTGGAATCATTCAAGTCATCTCCTCCTTGTGACAATATTTCATTATTGGTGCTGTCCATTTCAATCAATCTAATGGAATCATACAAGCCATCTCCTCCTTGTGACAATATTTCATTATTGGTGCTCTCAATTTCAATCAATGTAGTGGAATCATTCAAGTCATCTCCTTGTGACAATATTTCATTCTTGGTGCTGTCCATTTCAATCAATCTAATGGAATCATACAAGTCATGTCCTCCTTGTGACAATATTTCATTATTGGTGCTCTCAATTTCAATCAATGTGTTGGACAATTCAAAAGAAATTGCCACGGTCTCTTCATTGTGAGCCATTTTATTTTGAAATTGCTTGCTGTAAATTGCAGAAAAAAATAATCACTTTCATTTATCGTTTTTAGTAATACATAATATAAAACTAACTTTATCAAGTATTTAGTATAACAGAAGGACTGCAAATAAATAACAGAAAACATTTTTCAAATTATCTTCAAGTGTACAACATAGTTCCCCTTACAAATTAACAACTCACCTTTTTAAAAGTAGCAGAAGTGTTAGTACTGTGTAAATCAAACACCAGAAATTCACCACCAAAAATTCCTCACAAATGTACCTCAGACAGTAGTATCACAAAATGGCTGTGGTTTCCTCTCATTTGACATATATACATAACCAATTAACTTTCATCACACACAAATACAAAACCAAAGTAACATTTTAATTGGTTCTAAATTTCAACACTTTCAAATGTGTTTTCCCCATGCAATTTTCCATAGGACATTTACATACGTCTACAGCCTGAATGGCTGAACGGAATTACACCAAACTTGGCAAAATGGTACATCAAACCTAAGAGGTCAGGAAGGATCTACTATGCCCCCTTATGGTCATTTCCCCCTTCGCTTTGGCCTCCTCTTGTCTCTCAATCCTACCGAGAGACAAGATGGCGGCCGCTACGGACTGTTTGGAATGTTGACAGACGCCGGAGAACCAATCAGCTTCGCAAAGCTCCGTAACGCGAAAAGTACGCGAAGCGGAGCGCTGTTACAGATATATATCTTTTTTTGAACGTTAATTTCTCAAAATCCACTGGAGCACATATATTGAGACCTAGCAAAGGCACATCGGGCTACCAGTCCCTAATATTTTACCAAGTTTCGTGCAAATCCATTCAGCCGTTCGATTATTATTATTATTATTTTTTTTTGCCCCGCGGGGCCCTTTTAAAACCTCCACATCAAACCTAGGGGGTCAGCGAGGATCTACTATTCCCCCTTATGGTCATTTGCCCCTTCGCTTTCGCCTCCTCTTGTCTCTCGATCCTACCGAGAGACAAGATGGCGGCCGCTACGGACTGTTTGGAATGTTGACAGACGCCGGAGAACCAATCAGCTTCGCTTCACAAAGCTCCGTTGCGCGAAAAGTACGCGTCCTGGGACGCTGCCCGGTCCGCTGTTACAGATATATATCTTTTTTTAAACGTTAATTTCTCAAAATCCACTGGAGCACATATATTGAGACCTACAAAAGGCACATCGGGCTACCAGTCCCTACAATTTTGCCAAGTTTCGTGCAAATCCATTCAGCCGTTCGGGCTAAAAGTGAGGCCAACCGCCCTATGGAAAACTCAATGTTAAAAACACGTTTTGGGACCCCCCTTTTTTCTCGACCCCCCCTGGACGAAACCCCCCCCAATTTTCAGGGGCTGCTCAGAAACAAAATGTGCCATTTTCCTGAAAATTTCAGCCAATTCCGTCCACAAACGCCAAAGTTATTAGACATAGAATTTTCAAAAATCCCATAGAGAAAAAATCCTAACTATATATACCTACTGGCGACCGCCAGTAGGTAATATATATATATATATATATTCACTGAAAAAACCATAGGTTATAGACCATATATAGTTAGGAATTAGCATTTACAAAACCTTGAAAATTCACTGAAAAAACCATAGGTTATAGACCATATATAGTTAGGAATTAGCATTTAAAAAACCTTATTTTACTCACACAAAACCATTGAAATTCCATATATAGTTAGTTGCACTAACTATATATCGCGCACCCGCAATCCACTGCTGATGATGTCACATATTACATCATTCATGACATGGTCAGTGACATCACTGATGACATCATCCAGTGACTGTGTGTTTCTGTAAAGTTTAAATATGTTTTACATATTGAAGAATGAGTAGATGTAGAAGTGTCTGGATGAAGGATTTAGTAGGTGCGTGACTGACTGTATGAGTGAGTGATTAAATGTGTCTCACTGAGTGCATGGGTTAGTGACTAAACTGTCTTAATTTGTGCATCATTATGTCTGTTGTTCTGTAAACTGCTGCATGTGTTGATCAGTAGCTATATGAGTAACTATATGGGTTATTGATTGATTGCCCAAATATTTGTATGGGAGACTGAGTGTGTGTGTGGCTGGCTGGGAGGTGTGTGACTCTGTGCAGATCAATGTGTACTTGTATCAATGATTGTATAAGAGAGTAATTATGTGTTAGTATATGTTTCAAAATGTAAGGTGCTCTATGTTTAACTGTATAGATTAGAAAATGGAAGTGTGATTGATTCTTTACAGGACTGACTAGGTGTGTGAGTAACTCCATGGATGAGTGACAGAGTGTGAGAGTCTGTATAGGTGTATGAGTGCATATGATAGTGTTGTAAAGATGAGTGATTGTATGTATGAATGATTGTATGGGTAAATGAGTGAATGTGTGTGTAAACATAGGAATCACTGAGTGCGTATGTAGTAACTAGTATTGGTGTGTCAATGGTTTCAAAAATTATACTCTGTATTTAACACTGGGTGTAACAGAGGTTATATTAAAGTGTGAAGAGATGCATTGTATTGTCACATGAATGATATCATCAGTGATGTGGTCATTGATGTCAAATGAGATGTCATCAGTGATGTCATCAGTGATGTCATTTGAGATGTCATCAGTGATGTCATCAGTGATGTCACTGACCATGTCATGAATGATGTAATATGTGACATCATCAGCAGTGGATTGCGGGTGCGCGATATATAGTTAGTGCAACTAACTATATATGGAATTTCAATGGTTTTGTGTGAGTAAAATAAGGTTTTTTAAATGCTAATTCCTAACTATATATGGTCTATAACCTATGGTTTTTTCAGTGAATTTTCAAGGTTTTGTAAATGCTAATTCCTAACTATATATGGTCTATAACCTATGGTTTTTTCAGTGAATTTTCAAGGTTTTGTAAATGCTAATTCCTAACTATATATGGTCTATAACCTATGGTTTTTTCAGTGAATTTCAATGGTTTTTTAATAGCAAATATCATAAGCTGTCGAATGTCAAGTACGTGGTAAGAATTTTTTTTTTCGTGTTTATGCACACTGATCTGCTTTGATTGCTGCCCCCCACCCCTCATTTCTATTAGGAGTACTCTCTCTTTGCAGATAGTGAAGGGTAGTTAACGCAGCCCTTTCCCCCTTTGTAATCCGTCGTGCCTGCTTCTCTCTCCATTTGATTGATTGTTCTCTGTGGTTCATTCTCTATTTACAAACAAGCACAGAGTCGCAATACTCTGTTTAGTCTTTGCAGATAGCGAAAAATCGTGTAAAAAAACAAAAGGAATCGAGCAAAATCAGTAGGCCACTAATGGGATCTCTTTTGACCTCGCTAAAATAGAAACATTAGGAACAACCTGTTGAAAATAGCAATGCGTATGTATATAAGCGGCGTTCATTTGTGTTCACAGTACCCCTTGTTGATTGTTTCAATCGAGCATTGAATTGTTCGAAGTTAATTCTCTTAACGATCTTCTCTACCTGCAAACGAGGAAGAATAGGAATATTCTATCTCCCTTTGCAGATAGTGAAGGGTAGGTAACGCAAGCCTTTAACACGTCGTACCTATTTCATTCCTCATTGATTGATTGATTGTCCGAACATTGACTGTTTGGGAATTAGTTCTTTTTGGAGGTATTCCCTGTTTGCAAATAAACGTAGGAAAATCTTTGCAAGTAGTGAAAGGGTACGTAATGCGGACCGTTCTCCCCCGTTGTAATCTGTCATGCCTATCTACTCCCCACTGATTGATGCACCTTTTTCACCCGGACCATTTACTAGAGATACGTCATCTGGCCCGACCAGAGAGCACCCCTAGTGAAAAGGACATATGCAATAATAACGAAGTGATCACTGTATCCTGTTAACAGAAACTTTACCATGAAACAACCTGGAAAGAAAAAAATAGGAAAACGAAAATCAGTAGGCCACTGATGAACAAGAACTTTTATTAAACAACGAACAAAGAAACGATAACATAACGTAATGATAAAACCTATTAATGTCCTAGAAACAAGAAAACGTTAAAATATGCCAGTGGTGAGAGACCAGAAAAACAGTAAGAGAAACCAAATCACCCCTCGCTGTCCCACCGCCTGCCACGCCAAAAAAATCGATAGACTAGGGAAAATGCAAGTCAGTAGAACATCCACCCCCACTCTGGAAACTTCCAAGGTGGGGCAGGGTTCCGGCTACGCCCAGCCGGGAGCAGCCCATATAAGGCAGGTCCTGCTGCCACGCCTCGGCCAGGAGATCCTAACGTAGGGTGTAGCCGAAGGAGAGGCCGAGGCCAGCGGGACCCGGCCAGGGGATTGCCTTTACAACGCTGAACAGTTGCAGGGGGGGGGAATGTCTCCTCGACCCTCCCCTCTCTCTCCCAGTCCGGCCGCGGTGGCCCTTGAGAGTTGCAGGTAGTCCCGCCACATGCTCTTCCGGTCCGACCACCAACGGTCGGGGGGCCGAGGCCGACGGGATCCGGCTGCAGCCGATAAACCAATAAACCCGTTCATGGGGCCAGAGCCAGGGGCGTCCGGCCGACATCCACCGGAAGCCCGGCCCGAAGACGGACGGGACACTTCTTTCTTTTATAATGGCTGCGACAACACTGGGGGGGGATGTCTTGCACATGCCTCCGACCCCCCCCTCGTCCTCATCGCCTGGTCCGGCCATAACAAATCTCAAGCGAGACGCCGTGGGGTGCACTGGGAGGGAGAGACGGTGCGAACAGGCCTCTCCCGCCTCCCCAGGTGGAGACTTCCCAGCTGCACCCTCAGCGCTCCAGGCGGTGGCATCCTAACAACTACAGTGCTGCACAGTTTCGGAACGACCTAGATAACGGTTCTTCCACTGTGGCCATGCTGCAACGTCTCGCCCGGCAGGGTGGAGCCCGTCCGCTCATGTGACCCCGCGATCGCCGGTAGCTGCCGAACTCTCAAAATGGCGGTCGACCTGGCAAGAGCGGGCCCAACATAAAGAAATGGCCCGGTCACTGGTTGACTCCACCACCGTAGTCCTCCACGACCTTGAAGATTCTAGAGGAGCCGCGGGAGTCTCCGACCCCCGATGGGGAATGACTGCCATGATCGCCCGTGGAGTGACGAAACTGTATCCGCGGGACGTCGGCGCTCCCATGCTGGCGCCAGCCTCACTTTGAATTACTACAATCCTGCAGACCTCACTTCCGGTGAAAGCACAGTGTGACCCGGTAGGAAAAATTATTGCACCCCCTCCCCTTTTTGACTGATAGTTCAAACCACCGATCCTTTCCTTTGCCCTTTTAACGGAACTTTGGACTGCCTCCCCCTCTTTTACATTTTCTAGAGAAAACAAAACATTAACCACTACATTAGCATAGCAGTTGACACCAGAACTGTTTTCAAATTGAAAACCAACAACATCTTCAACAGAATCCTTTTTGTTTCTGCTGTGACCCTGCTACAGCACAGGCATTGTCCCCAGCAGTAATTCTGCAATGCCGGTAAGAATAGCTGTGGTGCCTACTGGACTCACTCACCCCCGCGGCGCCCCACGCCGTTTTTTGCTGGGCGGCAACTTACTAGACATCACTTTCGTGCCATCTAGATTTCAGCGCGTTCTGCTGCCTTGGAACTATTCGCACAACAGACCGCTACTGACAAGAATATTTCATTATTGGTGCTGTCAATTTCAATAAATCTATTGGATAATTAAAAAGAAATTGCCACGGTCTCTTCGTTGTTTAAATGTTTTTACTGTTTTTGTTTTGTTGTATATATTTATATGTTATTAAAGTTTTATATTCCTACTACTTTGTTGGAGTGCTATATATTTTTAATGTGACACATAATTGTAAAAACTTTGATGTACAAAGAGTCATTCCTGGAATCTTCCGCTTCAGGCTCGGTCCCCTCCCCAATCACAATACAGGATGGTTTTCAGATAGTAGGAACACGTGTGGTGTGACGGATCTCATCGAGTGTGGGCCTTGATCTACTATAACTCCTTTGAAGAGGGGTGATTCTTTACAGCTGGGGCCATAAACTACATCTGCAGGGCTAGCTGATAGCCTGGACAATCGGACACAGAGAAAGAGGAGTGTCAGAGGGTGCGGTAGTGAATAGGGCGAAAGGGAGGTGTCGGGCGGGCACAGAGTGTGATTCTCAGGGAAGAGCAGCGCAGATGGGGGGAGGTTTATTGCCCATGCATAAGACAGAGAGCGGTGGTGACCAGTGCCTGGGGGAGATGCTTACGAGGGTGAGGAGCCATGCTACGAATCGACAGCGTGCAGAGAGTGGGTCTGGTCAAGACATCTAAAATGGCTGCCGTGCACGACAAAAGTGTGGCATTTCAAAAAAGGCAAGATGGCGCAGACAATGTTTTTCAACACTTCCTCATTTCCTTCGAATCGAACGTTAACAGACGTTGGGGCATATTACCAAAGTTAAGCGATATTTATCGCTAACGATGCTTACCAACCAATTTTTTACCACTAAGCATCGTCAGAAATTATCGAAGATAAACCTTACTATTATCAAGGTTTATCGCAAATGCGATAATAAACGGCCGCAATGCATGAATATCGCTAAAAACTCAGCGATATTCATGCATTACCGAGCTAATACTCTTAGCCATGTTATCCACCTCCCATTGGATAACATGGCTAAGAACTGCTCAGGGCAGGTGTTACTTTTTGGAGATATTCGCGCTTAGCGCGAATATCTCCAAAAGTTGGTAATAGGAGATAGATATCTTGCATGTTGTAATGCAAGTTATTGTGGTATATGGAACTCATACCATAATCTCTCAGGAAAGCAGAAACTGATCCTTTTGGGACCGCCTAAAAAGGCCTAGGGGGTGAGGAGTACTCTACTTTGCCCCCTTTTCACGTTCCGAACTATTTTATTTTACTCTCTTCTGTAATTACACAAAATACCAGCGATAAGATGCATCGGAGACACACAGTGAGAGAAAGGAGGCCGGAGATGAAGAAGACATGTCAAATACACATTGGAGATAATATAGTGGCAGAAGGGAAGTAAATATGAGTAAACTTACCATGTAACATAAAAATGTTGCACTCTATACTATAAGTCTCATTTTATACTACAATCACTTCGCTACAACCTCATAAATTAAAAATAAAAATGAATAATGTCTCAAACAATTTTTGATTTCTAAATATAAATGTATTCTTCAGAATTTTCTAAATTTGAAAGAACTAGTAACATGTCCTCATCAGCAATGTCCTCATTAAAAGTCTCCAATGATGATTCTTGTAACTCTATGGTCTCCAAACACTCGATAAATTCGCCATCAAGAGATTGATCAAAAAAATCATTCAAGTCATCTCCTCCTTGTGACAATATTTCATTATTGGTGCTGTCAATTTCAATCAATGTAGTGGAATCATTCAAGTCATCTCCTCGTGACAATATTTCATTATTGGTGCTCTCAATTTCAATCAATGTAGTGGAATCATTCAAGTCATCTCCTCCTTGTGACAATATTTCATTATTGGTGCTGTCCATTTCAATCAATCTAATGGAATCATACAAGCCATCTCCTCCTTGTGACAATATTTCATTATTGGTGCTCTCAATTTCTATCAATGTAGTGGAATCATTCAAGTCATCTCCTTGTGACAATATTTCATTCTTGGTGCTGTCCATTTCAATCAATCTAATGGAATCATACAAGTCATGTCCTCCTTGTGACAATATTTCATTATTGGTGCTCTCAATTTCAATCAATGTGTTGGACAATTCAAAAGAAATTGCCACGGTCTCTTCATTGTGAGCCATTTTATTTTGAAATTGCTTGCTGTAAATTGCAGAAAAAAATAATCACTTTCATTTATCGTCTTTAGTAATACATAATATAAAACTAACTTTATCAAGTATTTAGTATAACAGAAGGACTGCAAATAAATAACAGAAAACATTTTTCAAATTATCTTCAAGTGTACAACATAGTTCCCCATACAAATTAACAACTCACCTTTTTAAAAGTAGCAGAAGTGTTAGTACTGTGTAAATCAAACACCAGAAATTCACCACCAAAAATTCCTCACAAATGTACCTCAGACAGTAGTATCACAAAATGGCTGTGGTTTCCTCTCATTTGACATATATACATAACCAATTAACTTTCATCACACACAAATACAAAACCAAAGTAACATTTTAATTGGTTCTAAATTTCAACACTTTCAAATGTGTTTTCCCCATGCAATTTTCCATAGGACATTTACATACGTCTACAGCCTGAATGGCTGAACGGAATTACACCAAACTTGGCAAAATGGTACATCAAACCTAAGAGGTCAGGAAGGATCTACTATGCCCCCTTATGGTCATTTCCCCCTTCGCTTTGGCCTCCTCTTGTCTCTCAATCCTACCGAGGGACAAGATGGCGGCCGCTACGGACTGTTTGGAATGTTGACAGACGCCGGAGAACCAATCAGCTTCGCAAAGCTCCGTAACGCGAAAAGTACGCGAAGCGGAGCGCTGTTACAGATATATATCTTTTTTTCAACGTTAATTTCTCAAAATCCACTGGAGCACATATATTGAGACCTAGCAAAGGCACATCGGGCTACCAGTCCCTAATATTTTGCCAAGTTTCGTGCAAATCCATTCAGCCGTTCGATTATTATTATTTTGTTTTTTTTTTGCCCTGCGGGGCCCTTTTAAAACCTCCACATCAAACCTAGGGGGTCAGCGAGGATCTACTATGCCCCCTTATAGTTATTTCCCCCTTTGTTTTGACCTCCTCTTGTCTCTCGATCCTACCGAGAGACAAGATGGCGGCCGCTACGGACTGTTTGGAATGTTGACAGACGCCGGAGAACCAATCAGCTTCGCTTCACAAAGCTCCGTTGCGCGAAAAGTCCGCGAACCAGAGCGCTAACCGGTCCGCTGTTACAGATATATATCTTTTTTTAAACGTTAATTTCTCAAAATCCACTGGAGCACATATATTGAGACCTACAAAAGGCACATCGGGCTACCAGTCCCTACAATTTTGCCAAGTTTCGTGCAAATCCATTCAGCCGTTCGGGCTAAAAGTGAGGCCAACCGCCCTATGGAAAACTCAATGTTAAAAACACGTTTTGGGACCCCCCTTTTTTCTCGGCCCCCACTGGACGAACCCCCCCCAAATTTTCAAGGGCTGCTCAGAAACAAAATGTGCCATTTTCCTGAAAATTTCAGCCAATTCCGTCCACAAACGCCAAAGTTATTAGACATAGAATTTTCAAAAAACCCATAGAGAAAAAATCCTAACTATATATACCTACTGGCGACCGCCAGTAGGTAATATATATATATATATATATATGTATATGGCGAAACATTCCCTCGTAGAAGAAATCGGAGGCCAGAGGGGTTTCCAGGGTCAAACAAACAGCTTTATTCCATCAGGTTACAGTGGCGGCGAATGCATTTCGGCAGTAGTGCCTTCTTCAGCGCCCTGCGCTGTAACGAGTCCATCACCTGAGTGTTACTTCCTGCTTGTAAATACGTGTCAGCACTAGTGCCCCTCCCCCTGAGGCGATCGGCACACCTGTGGTAGTTCAAGAAGTGGCAAAGAACTACCAGCCCCAGAGTGCACTGTGCCGGCGCTGCTGAGTTGGTGGCATGGGAGAGTGGGACAGACGGTAGGTCTGTGCCGACAAGCAGGAAAGTGGTGCGGGATTACTCAGACCAATTCAGAAGTCCACGTCTGTGACCTTGGGTCCCCTCGTGCCACTGGGCCAGTCCTTCCAGGTCTGCTATTGGGTGGGGGCTGCCCAGTGGAGGCATCACGTCCTAGCGCGGTAAAATACCTCAATCCATCCATGCAAGCCTGCAATTTCTGGCGGTCACCGGAGTAATCGTTACCACAATCAAAAACGCTGCAAGCAGCCAAACACCAAGTAGACTCCGGGACACTAATTAAGCAGGGCCTTCCGTGTTGCACCCTTGACCAGCGCAAATTATGTGGCAAAACATTCCCTCGTAGAAGAAATCGGAGGCCAGAGGGGTTTCCAGGGTCAAACAAACAGCTTTATTCCATCAGGTTACAGTGGCGGCGAATGCATTTCGGCAGTAGTGCCTTCTTCAGCGCCCTGCGCTGTAACAAGTCCATCGCCTGAGTGTTACTTCCTGCTTGTAAATACGCGTCAGCACTAGTGCCCCTAGTATATAAGTATATATATAAACATATATATATATATATATATTCACTGAAAAAACCATAGGTTATAGACCATATATAGTTAGGGATTAGCATTTAAAAAACCTTATTTTACTCACACAAAACCATTGAAATTCCATATATAGTTAGTTGTACTAACTATATATCACGCACCCGCAATCCACTGCTGATGATGTCACATATTACATCATTCATGACATGGTCAGTGACATCACTGATGACATCACTGATGACATCTCAAATGACATCACTGATGACATCACTGATGACATCATCCAGTGACTGTGTGTTTCTGTAAAGTTTAAATATGTTTTACATATTGAAGAATGAGTAGATGTAGAAGTGTCTGGATGTAGGATTTAGTAGGTGCGTGACTGACTGTATGAGTGAGTGATTAAATGTGTCTCACTGAGTGCATGGGTTAGTGACTAAACTGTCTTAATTTGTGCATCATTATGTCTGTTGTTCTGTAAACTGCTGCATGTGTTGATCAGTAGCTATATGAGTAACTATATAGGTTATTGATTGGTTGCCCAAGCATTTGTATGGGAGACTGAGTGTGTGTGTGAGTGGCTGGGAAGTGTATGACTCTGTGCATAGATGTATGGGTTCAAAAGTGCATGTTGGAAACAGCTGTATGGGCGGTTGACTGTGTGCATGACTGTATTGGTGAGTGAATAGATATCTCAGTGCTACATGTCAAATTAAGTACATATGTAAAATACAGTACATGTGAGAGTTGACATATATAAATAACTGTGCATAAGAGCCAGTGAATGTGTGAGTGGCTGTATGGATCATTGTGAACTTGTATCCAGGATTGTATAAGTGAGTAAATATGTTTTAGTATTTGTTTGAATAAGTAAGTAAGGTGTGTTTAACTGTATAGTTAAGGAAATGGAGGTGTGATTGATTGTTTGCATGACTGTCTAGGTGTGTGTGTAACTTCATGGATGAGTGACAATCTGTGAGTCTGTGTTTACACTGAGTGTATCTAAGGTTATATTAGAGTCTGAAGAGGTTCATCGTATTATCACAACAGTGATGTCATCAGTAATGTCATTTGAGATGTCATCAGTGATGTCATCAGTGATGTCATTTGAGATGTCATCAGTGATGTCATCAGTGATGTCATTTGAGATGTCATCAGTGATGTCATCAGTGATGTCACTGACCATGTCATGAATGATGTAATATGTGACATCATCAGCAGTGGATTGCGGGTGCGTGATATATAGTTAGTACAACTAACTATATATGGAATTTCAATGGTTTTGTGTGAGTAAAATAAGGTTTTTTAAATGCTAATCCCTAACTATATATGGTCTATAACCTATGGTTTTTTCAGTGAATTTTTAAGGTTTTGTAAATGCTAATTCCTAACTATATATGGTCTATAACCTATGGTTTTTTCAGTGAATTTCATTGGTTTTTTAATAGCTAATATCAAAACCTTTACAATGTATTATTCTTTAAAAAGAAAAATATTTTGTACATGTTTTTTATACAATTTTTTTTTTATTTTTTTTTGTTTCGCTCCCAGTACGCGTACCGGTTAGCTTCCCGTTAGCTCAATCCGGAGGCGCGACCCGGTACGCGAACTGGTAAACGTTCCTTTAGCGCACCTCTCGCGTTACAAAACAACATCGCGACGCTTCGCGTCAGCATGACGTTTCGCGTTCTCGCGTAATACGTCATATTACGTGCTACGTTCGCGTACCCGGAAGCGCAGCGGTACGCGAACCGGAAGCGATCCGCGGCGCGGCGCCGACCGCGTAATGTAAACATAGCAGGTCATGTGACTCGATAATAACACTTTTCATTGGTTCATTTCACTTTTGGTTTCCTAATGATGTAATACAAGGTCATGTGATCTAAAATGGACACTTTTCATTGGTTTAGAACTTTTGTTTTTCCCAAATGATGAAAACCCCTCCTTCTTTCATCACTCTGACTTTCATCTTGGTGAGAGAAAGACCCTTTATTGAGACTTTGTGATGGCTTCATTAGTAGCTTCAGCTGGTGCTAGCCCACCACCTCCACCAAATCCAAGAAAGAGAGGACCACCTGCAGAAGTAATTCTGCAAGAAGAGGAAGAACAGGAAGAGGAGGAAGAGGAGGAAGAGCATGAGTTTTTGCCAGAGGAGCCCAGGAGGTACAATCGACAGGAGAATTATATCTGGCAATTCTACAGAATTCCTGAGGGGCAAAAGAAAGTGAATGCTCGTTACGTGTTTTGCCGCATATGCGGTGACAGATTGTCAAGGGGCACTGATAAAAAATATAGTTATGGCAATCATACTATGCATCGGCATATGAGTAGGTGGCACCCAAATAACTATAGTGCTGCCCAGCTACGTGACCAACAACAAAATCCCCTCCAAATGGCAAGAAGATCGGTGGTTCCAGAGGTGTCGGGACCAGAGGCGAGGGAGGTGATTGCAAACATCCAAATGTTGTTTGGGCACGTAAAACAAGTGTGCGTGGAATGTGGCGCTTTCATCTGCTACAGAGAAAGTAGCATCACTTTGATTTTGCGAGCAATTCAAAATCATATTAATGTTTGCACAAGACGCACCAAAAAATAAATTCTTTTTTTTTTTTTGCTCCTGTTGAGCCCTTTATAATGGATCGTTTTTGTTTCCCCCCCCCCCAAAAAAACCAAAAAAATTTTAAAAACGTTCAGAAAATACAAAAAAAGTAAAAAAATGTTCAAAAAATACTAAAAAAAATATAAAACAACAAAAACATAAAAAAAAAAGTTCTTTTCAGAACTAACTCCCCATTATAAAAAAATTGGTAGAATATTTGGAACTCTGCCAACCTGTATTTCTCTTAGTTCGCTCCCGGAGCGCTACCCGGTACGCGTACCGGAAGCTAACCAAAAAAATATTTTTTAAAAAAGAACAGTAACTATAAGGGAAGGAAATACACAGTTATGTTAAAAGAAAGACAGCTCTAGGGAGTAAACTAAGGATACTGTTACCTACAATCCACTGTTGATGATTTCACATATTACATCATTCATGACATGGTCAGTAACATCAACAGCAGTGGATTGTAGGTAACAGTATCGTTAGTTTACTCCCTATAGCTGTCTTTCTTTTAACATAACTGTCTATTTCCTTCCCTTATAGTTACTGTTCTTTTTTAAAAAACATTTTTTTGATCAGTCATAAACAGTGACATTAATAGAAACAGAGAGAGTGAACAAGAGTGAAGAACTATGGTCCTCCTCAGCCACCCTCAGAAAACCAAGGGGGTCAAGATACATCTACCGTGCCCCCTTCTACCTATTCTGAACATTATTTGCCCTCCATCTTGTATCTTGATTCGAACGAAACACAAAATGGTGGACTGCCATAACGCTGCTGGTTTGCGAACCGGGCAACTTCCCAGGAAGCGGTCCCAAAAAAAAAAAAGTTGGGAAAGTAATTCACAGACACTAAGAGTAATAGAGATGGAGTGAGTGAACAAGACTGAGGAACTATGAGAACAGAGGGACTGAGAAAAAGAGTGGAAGGAGTTGAGTAAATAGGTAATAGAGAAAGGAATGAGGAAAGTAGCAAAGGCAGGAAACTGAGGATTAAAGAAGTGAAGCAGTGGATCTAATAGTAGGTGAATGTGATAGAAATGTAACGAAAAGAGTACAACTATTTACCTTGTAATTGCCGTTAAATTAATCACATTTTATTTCTATACTTTCAATCTGTGAAAGAGAGAACCAACATTTGAAAAAAATTAAAATATGTATTTAAAAATTACAAAAGACAAGGGAAAATATTGAAGGACAAATAGTTTTTCAACAACTTTGACACTGACAGAAGCTTCTGCTTCTCCAGGTCCTCTACACAATGCTAAAGATATACATTTTAAACTAACAGTATCTTGATGCAGATGAAGTGAGGCCTATCTTAAAACATGGTGCATCTTTTGCATTGCTCTTGTTTCAGAAAAGTGTCGCTTCAGTATGCCAATAACATGTCTCCTATCCAGAGATTTGTTTGAGGTGAGGCCTACTCAGAGTTCAAGATGAGATTTACACTTGTTGAAGTGTACAGAGGAGATAATATCTGTGAAAGTCTACTAATGAAGTGAGTCATGTCCACTGCACTCTTCAACAAAGTAGAAACCTCCTATGTTTCCCTGGACAGACCTAAACTTGATCTGCACAATGTGATTCGTAATGATAGGAAACTCAGGTGATGTAATTGAAATATGTGCAATTTATTTTGCTCATTTCACAATCACATCACTTGTGTTTCCTTTGCTTAGGTATCTCATTGTGCAGATGTAGTCCAGCATATGAAAGAATACGTAGAAGTGCAGCACTGCATACAATAAATTTAACACTTACAGAAAACTCACCTTCTCCATGCCTCCTACACAGTTCTACATATACATCATAAATGCAAACAGTACAGAATTAATTATACATGTTAAATGGTTTATTTTTGCTGTTCTCAGAATGTATCAAAATTCACTAAAAACAGTGACTTGAAGGTATTCATCATGTAACAGCAGGGAAAAAAAAACACAATCAAAATGATTGTGTTTAAAAAACCCATACAACATCAGAAAATAAAATTCAGAACTCCTTAAAGTTAACTTACTTTCCATGACGTCCAAGGATGTCCTATGAACAGCTTACACTCTTTTGTGCTGTTATTACTTTCAGCCCGCCACTTTCTGAAAGAAAACCTCCATCGTTTTTAAAAACACGTTACATGCAATAAATGACTTCTTGCTCTCTACCACTATTTTCCACAAGGCCAAATCTAGTCAGAGATATTTATAACTCTTGGATTTCTTGTAAGCCAATCCCATCATTTGGCATTTCCGCAACTTTCAGAATTAAAATGTTGAAGATCATTTTCACAATCCTGGAATAGTAATATCTTCCCCTTCTTGGTCAGTCATGTTCTACATTTCCTATGACACTGATACTGCTTAATATGAAGCAGACTTACACTACCTCTATGAGTACTACAATTATTTAATTCTCTACATCACTTTTAATCACAAAGCAATGTAAAACAGTAGACAGCATTGCAGACTTACATTCCCTCTACTCCATGTTTTGATTGGCTGCTTCAATTAGCTTATGAAAAGAAACAGTTTTTCTGAACTCATTTAAAGTGCACATACATCTCCATGATGTCCAATCCTTTGATTAGAAGTTATGTCTCTGAACTACACTTATCCTCAAGGCCAAATTGTGTAGGAGCCATTAGAACTTCTTGAAATTCCACAGATCATATCCCGAGATTATTTTCCTAAAATTTTGGTTTTAAAAACACCAGGTAAGAGTTTTTAAGGTCATACGGCAATTTTTTTTGGAAAATTAAAACAGAATCATTGCAGAATGACCAGCCATTTCTAGACTTTAAATAAGCTGTGTAATGTCCTGATGATATTGAAGGGCCGTCATGATATATAATTGCTGTAGTTACAAAAGTCCTTCCTGATATTGACAACTGCGAAGCTACAAAATTTTTTATTAAAGTTGTCAATTTTGTTCCATCAGGCCTACATCGTTGGAACATTAAAATGACGTACTGGCCATATGTTCGTATAAATAATGTGGACATCATTTCAGATTTACATTGGCTACACTCCATGCTGTGATTAGCAGCTTTTACTAGCTTATTAAAGGAGACTGATTTACTGTCTGGCAAAGTTAAATATATAAATCTTTCTGAGTCTACACTAGTAGTACTTGATACCATACAGTTCTCGCAGTCATGCTGCCATTGATAAGAAAGCCCAAACAGCTGATCTACATCTACACCTTCAGCATGTAATACATCAAGCATATACATTAAAAACTCCTGACAATCTTGCTGAATATTTTGAGAGAATTGTGTTTGCCCTGAACATCTGTCTAACAGGTTTCGAATTTCAGACACACTTTCTATTTTTGTTCTATCTGTGCTACATTTCTCTAACACAGAATTCAACAAACTGCAAAATCTTTGATCAGAATTGACCACAATCTCTTCTTTTACATTTTTTAGAGAAAACAAAACATTCATTACTACATTAGCATAGCAGTTGACACCAGAACTGTTTTCAAACTGAAAACCAACAACATCTTCAACAGAATCCTCTTTGTTTCTGCTTGTAATTTTAGGTTCATTCACTTTTTGTCTTTTTGCTACAACCTCCCCAGTATTGTTCTCATTTCTTCGTTTCCGGCCTACCAGACGTTTCTCAAACAAAGGAAACTGAGGCAAATGTGGCGCATACTCTCTTCTTAACCTATTGTATTCCTTAACACAATCTAGATCTGCACAAATGTTTCTGACATCACACTCAATCAAGTACAATCCCGATAAAGTTCTAACTCGTGACAATGCCACATATGCCATACCCTCCTTGAACACAGAACTGCCAATATTCACCAATGCAGTGTCTACACTTAAACCTTGCGATTTATGAATTGTCACCGCATATGCCAAGCAAACAGGGAACTGCTTACGGCGAACATATAAGTCTTTTACAAGCAAAAATCTAGCAGAACAACGAGCAATTAGCTGTACTTCCTCAATGCCATCAAATTTAATTTTTAAAAATTCAATTCCATCTCTATTTCTGTATTTCACAAAATCAACAACATTACCCATTGATCCATTTACCAGACCTCTTTCAACATGTAAATTCCTTCTTAAAATTATACGGCAGTTCAAGCACACATTCAGAGTCTTTTCAAAACCTGCAGTTTTAGATATAGTCTTCTCTAATGAATCCAATTTTGATTTCAGATTCTCAGACAAAATAATTGTTGATCCCATATGCTCTACTCTATCAATAGCTTCCACTTTCACAATCTCTTGCTTTTCTAAATGCAACATTTTGTTGTTAAATTTGGCACATTCTGCAAGAGTTGGCATCAAACATATTCCAGATTTCTTATCAGTAATTTTCTGAAAAATATTCTCAGGCACAACATCTTGTTCTGGATATAAATTTGACAGTAATCGTGCATGTAAAGCTTCTTTCCCATGCTCGGTCACTTTTCCAATTCTAACATCTTGTAGAATAGTCTTGTAAACTTCATCCTTTGCCTGACGCATATTTTCATGCAGTTCAGCATAATTGAAGTTTAACCATATATTGACGTTGCCAATGCTGCCTAGGCACTTCCTGGTATCTTCATGCGTGAGCATTTTGAACACAGGTTGCCCTTTCACTGGTGTCAGCTGCAGAAGATCTCCGAAAACAATGATGTGTTTGCCACCAAATAACACAGCATACTCTGTTTTGAGAACTTCTTGCATCCTCAAATGCACAAAGGCAAGCATGACATTGGAAACCATGCTTACTTCGTCAATGATAAGAAGTTTCATTTTCCTCAAGATTCTTGAAACTTCAAAACAAGCATCTCCAGATAGCTTGTGATATTCTAATTTGTTGTCATGCTCCACTGGCAGCATCAGTAAACGATGTAAAGTAATCCCTTTAATATTATGTGCTGCCAGTCCAGTTGGAGCAGTGACAACACAAGACAGCGATGACTCTGTCCTTTCCTGCAAATAGCATGAAATTGCTTTAATGAGGAAACTTTTTCCAGTTCCCGCTTCTCCACTCACGTACAGTCGGACAGGCTTCAACGACGTACATGAGCACTCTTTCTTATCATGACTTAATCCATGATCAATTTGCATGGTAACTTCGTCATATATTTTCCTCTGCTCAACGTTGAGTTGCCTTTCCAACTCTTCTAAGTTAACCGCATCCTCTTGAGCATGTGCCATGGCTCTTTCCACCTCATTCATAGCAGTGGCAGCTTCATTTTCAATAAGAGGTCCTCCTAGTGGATCCTGACTCAATGAAGCAGAACTCTGACTGTCCTGAGAACTGTCTCTGGCAATCTCGGCTGCAATCGTTGCTTCCTGCTCAATTTCCGCATTCAACATTTCTACATATTTGGGAAAAGCAGGACATTCTATGGTCTCCTTGGCGGCATTGAAAGAGTCTTCGTAACAGAGGAAATCTCCAAGCAGTTCCTCTTCTGCACGCCAAGGCTTGAAAAGTTGCAAAAGTGCTAAATAGAAAAACTCCTTTTTTTCAGGAGATTCGCCACTCAATTTTCGATGGTTTATCAAGTGGCATTTTCTTTGCTTCACCAGACATCCCTCACTTCCTATTACAGCATACACTCCTTTCTCAGTATCTTCTTTGATGTTCCTCTTGAACATGTAATTTTGCAGAACCTCATACAGACAAACATTCTCTAGGTGACTGCTTCGATTTGGATAATATGTATCCAACATGTTTGTCTTCAAAATGTCGGTACTGTTTGGCTCCTTTTCCGCCAAATACTCAATTTCCCGCACAGGTTTGAGAACTCGATTACGCGTTGCAGCAAGACCAAGACTCGCCCAAACGATACTCCTGGACTTGGCATAGAGACTTGCTGAAGACAACCGGTCAGAACATTCGTACGCTCCGATTTCTCGATGCGACAACATCTTCAGACTGAAACTGTACAACTTCTTGCTGAGGCTCTTTTCATGGGAAATGTCCTCCCACATATCCTTCAATTCTGTCTTCTCTTTTTTGGTGATGTAAGACGTCACATACCGAGCCACAGCCATACAGTTATCAGCCACAAACTGTATATCCATGTTAGCATTCCACATGGACAAAATCACCGGGTTGTAGTCGTTGATGTACTTGGACTCTTCGTTCCTCTTCAAATTGTAAGTGTTTTTAGGTGATTTCTTCATGACATTGTGTCGCAGCGAAGACATCAAACTGTTTACTCTTCCTTTAGAAATCACCGGTCGTGGAAAGCCGAAACGACATTTAGTGTAGAACTTGTCCTTGTTTCGGAATTTACGACGGCAGTACTTTCCACATCGATGGCTTTGGAAACGCAGAACTTTTTCTCTTAGGCTTTTCTTCTCCTTTGCGTTTGGAACAGCACACGTAGAATACTGTTGGATGAAACTCATCACTGAGTCATCTGGATCCGTTCCAAATTTAGGTGCATCCTTGATCCACAGCAACATATGTATATGAGGAGCACCTCTTGCTTGGTACTCCTTTCTCCAGAAGAAATCCAACACCTCTCCAAGAGGTGGATTCTTCTTATTCATGATGAAAGACATCATAGCTTCAAATCTATGATTGAAGTACCTACATACATTGACTGGATCCAAAGAGCACAGTTCTCCGGGTGTCTTGAATTCGATGTTTTCTACGTTAGCATTTGCCTCTCGTAGAAATTCAAGTAAGTCTTCCCAGCCATACTCGGCACAGCTCAGAGTGAGGAACCATGTGGGAGTACCTAAGTTCCTCAGCATACATTTTAAATCACCATGACGACGGTACCAGTACTCATTAGTACCACGCTGACACGCCATGAGATTAATCAGGTGAGAATCCAAAATACTATCTTGGACATTCACTTTATCCATAAAATCACTTGCCGAGATGTTTTGCATGTGTATACCACTTTTCAAGATGTGGTTCACTGCATATGACAGTCCAGACAGATCGCTTTCAAACAGGAGATGAAACAAATAAGGAATGCATTGTCGAAACCTAGCATCTCCTGCATACAATCGCAAAGTCCGGTATTCAGAAGCAGGAATTTGATGAGGTCGCTCATCATATCTTCCTCCCTGACCTGTTGGAAAAAGCTGTGGGAAACACCGAGCTTCCAAACTTTCCTCCCAAACACTAATGGGACTCCCTTTGGCTTGTTTCATTTGAAACAACTCAATAGCATTCCCCATGACTTCCTTTGAATGCAAAGGATGAACACTATAATGTTCATATATTTCCTCACTAGTAGAGGGTTCTACTTTCTCAATTTGACCAGCACACAAATCGCTATCCTCTTCCTCACTTACTTCCTCTTCTGCAACATATACATTCTTATAGTATTTATTATTTTTTTTCAAATACAATGTTGCCTTTTTAACTTTCCTAACATCTACTAAATCTTGCCATATTTTCTTATTCTTTGTCGGAACCCCATTAACTAAGATAACCAGAGGTTCCTCTTCCACTTTTTCTACTCCAATTGTGTTAATGTTTTTCTTCAAATCTAGAGGCAAATAAACAACTCTTCCCTTTAATCCTCTCTGTAAATCTGATGGAGGCAATTTCCCTGTCTTTGGCTCCATTCTTACAATAGCCTGAAAGGGATGGATACTTTGAATCAAAATAGATTCATAAGTATTTAAATCCTTCAATTCAGAAGGAATCTCAACCAATTCCAGATTATTATGAACTGCTCTAGCAGGCATCTGGTTTTGTTTTAATTTGTTACAACAATAAGTACACACACGTTGATCCAATCCCAAATCAAAACAATTTTCTACCATCAAGTATGTTGCAAAATCCTTCCATTCACTATTATTTTCCCTTTCACTTTTTGCATATAAATCCACTAACTTAGTCTGATTCTTATAATAAGTGCGTCGACAACACACACAAGTGAAATTAGGCCTCTCACTTGATTTCATGTCAAACGTCGCAATTTCCCTCTGGAAATTATCTGTACTGGAAACATGTACAGTATCTTCCAAATGACCCTCTATTTCTTGCTCAATTTCAACATTCTCCTCTTTACTTCCAAAGTAACAAAACTCAATTTCTTCACATATATTCCTCACATCTATTTCAGAACCATGCAAAAGAGCAGCGCATAATTGTTTCAGCATAATTGCTGGACTCTTAGCATAATACAACAGTCTAACTAACTTCCTCACTTTGTTATGATGCACTGCTAGCATCCTGAAATGATGAAAAACACTCTGGCATACTCTCCTGGAAAGACAAGCCAGTGAATGACCATGCAAACCTGTCACTTCTCTCACTCTGCAAGGATCTAATTCTTGCAACAACCTCATTTTCTGCTTCAAACTTTTCTTGTTAAATGACCGTACAAAATCACAAAGCAAATTGATGGAATCCTGTCGCACACTGCAAATACTACTACACTTCCAGGTGTACACAGGACCCTTAGCACGTCTTCCTAAAACCTCATTACCTAACAACTCTTCTGCCTCTGTTGTCACAAGTTTTTCTTTTTCAACTGGACAACCATCTTTCACTTCATAAGCACGACCACTGATGTCAACTGCATGCACCAAATCATTATCCTGGAAATAACTCTCTTCATTAAAAAATGCCTCACAGCTTGAACTATGTATCCATTCTCCAGAAAAAACTTCACAAAAATTACTACGATTAACTATTCTCTTCCATCTACTATTTCTTTTGAAATCAAAAATTGCCTTGTTTAGCTTCCTAATTCTATTGATTATCAAAATAAATAACTTACGTTTAATTTCAAAAGCCTGATCAATAACTTTCTCAACTTTTTTTTTTCTCCTATAAAAAACTAATTTCTGTTGACCTTTCTTAATATTTTTTAACAAATTGCCAATTATCCTGTTACGGAACATTCGTTTACGAATCTCCGTAAACTGTTGTTTCCTTCTACTATCATGCACAGATTTATCTCTTGCTCTAGCAGTAACATTTTCATTTGTCCTTTTCTTTCCATTTGATTTACTTGTGTTGTTATGGATTGAAACATTTTCTGTACTAATATTTTTTTTATTAGAAATATTTTTTATGAAATATTTAGAGCTCTTACCCGGTGCTTTCTTCATCGCTTGAGAAATCTTTTTGTTAGAGGACTGCTGCATTTTTTTTTTCTCCTGCTGTCTTTGACGTTTTGCAGCCTTCATCTCTCTTATTTTTGTAGGCATAGTTGAATCTGAGGAAAAATATAATAAAAATGTTAATAAAAAAATATTATCAAACAGTAAATCAGTAATAGTGATCAAAAACATAACACACTACTTGACATTTTAAATAGAAGATTTTTTAGTCCTTGCAAATTTACAATACAGAAATAGCAGAAAAGAAATGAGATTTATATTTATGTTACCTATGCTATTTTATATGTGAATCTGATCTAATTTTATGAGCATATTTTAATATTTTATTGAAGACACTACACATAACCTGTTTTTGAAGGTGTCTTTATTTTTAAATTAAACGGTTTACCTTTTTACTTTTTATTGATTATAAATTTTAAAAATAAATGTTTATAATTCCAAAGGCTCAAGCAGGTCAGCTTCCCATCCTATATCATATAATTCGGACAAATCTGCATCCTCATCACGCTCTTCTTCATCCTCAGGATTTAAATCATCCAATGGATCAACATCCACTGATGTTTCAATTACAAGTTCAATGATGAGGTCAAAATCAACTGATTGCAGATTGTCGCTCATGTTGAGGTTGTCTTTATCTTTAAAGAAAGACAACAACAATGAGATGTTGCAGAGTAAGAGACAAATCTCACAGATTATAATAGTAAAATTATTTAACAAGAGTAACATTTTGCAGCTATTATTTAGCCATGTCCAGCGATGCTGAGCAGGTGAAGCCTATGTCTAATTTTTCACTGAACAGGACTCATCTGTTCTTAACCTTGGATAAGCCTCAACGACTCTGTGTCCCCTGCACATACTCAAATGTTAAAGTGCAGATTTATATTAAATGGCACATCCCCAGGCATGCACCAGTTAATGTGCACCACTGCTTTACCACCCATGGTGTGCCGCATTTACAATCAGATAGGAGAAAGCTGCTTCAAAACCCTGCGCCTGCTTGAAGCTGGCATAGGTCTTGACGCAGCATTGTATAGATGGGGCACCCCTGATCCTTGCTGGAGCTGCATCGCACTTACGATACAACTCCAGCAATGCGCCACCTTTACAGCACAGATGCGTCACGCATCTGTGCCTTTTTTGCCCCATGCTGCGCCGCATTGTAAATGCAGCACACCATGGGTGGCGGAACAGTGGCGCAGGATGACTGTCACATCCCTGGGGATGCGCCACTCATCATAAATCTATCCCTAAGCTTCTTATCTTGTTACAGATGAACTGCCATATGTATCATCAAAATATTTTACATATTATAAATAGCAAATTTTAAGGAATAAATAGCGATTCTTTACTATTCCTAATTTGCAATGAGCAAATTGCTAATTGCAAATTACCCATTCATTTCCATAGGCTAGGAGGCTCATAGGAATTAATGTTGCAAGTTGTGATTAGCAATTAGCTCATCACAAAATAGGATTTTTTTCAAGCGTGCAGGGGTATCTCAAGAACACCCTGCTGCACCCCTGAAAAAGAAATTTGGGAGCACATGGCACACCTACATGCCCTAATGGCATGTATGGGCGTCATATGGGACCTTTTTTTTTTTTTTTAAAAATGCTTTTTGAAAAGAATTCGCAAATTACCACAAACTACAAGTTGGTGGTAGTTTCCAAATCCTTAATATCATTTTTTACATATTTTTTTTTTATACATTGCATTTAAGGAATCACAAATTTTGAATTATTGACATTTTAAGTAATTTCCACATGTGCACTGTTTTCTAAATATAATTTGAAAATCGTTTTTGGGGAAAAGTAATGGTTTGCAAATTTATGACAAGGACATAATGGTGTATGCTTCTCTATAAGGCATTTCAGTATCTCTAATGTCATTTTTCCCATATTACATTATAAGACCTTTCCCCATGAAGCACATTCCTTGTAAATATGCTCCCACCAGTGCATTGCAAATTTAGATTTTGACTGTTTCAGACACATAGCCATGTTGAAAGTGACCCAAAAAAATTGCAAACGTTTAAAAAAAAAACATTCATGTGTCTTAATGACATTTTAAGTCATTTCCCCATGGACAATGTTTTCTAAGTGGCACAAAAGAGGTATACACCTATCATAAATCTGTCCCTAGAATTATAAATGATTAAATCAGGATGACAATAAGATGTGGCCTATCCAGAGGTTTGTTTAAGGTGAGGCCTACTCAGGATTGCAGATTAAAGTTATGCTTGATGAAGAATACAGAGGAGATAATTTATTGTAAAGGCCTACCAATGAAGTAAGTGATTTCTACTTCATTGCACCAGTCATCATAAATGTATCCATAAGCTTCTTATCTTGTTAGACATCAACCGCCATATGTATCATATAACTATTTTGCATTTCCAAAAAAGCGAATTTTAAGGAATAAATAGCGATTCTTTACCATTCCAAATTTGCGATGAGAAAATTGCTAATTGCAAATTACCCATTCATTTCCATGGGCTAGGAGGCTCATATAAATGAAGGTGCAATTTGCGATTAACAATTTGCTCATCACAAATTAGGAATTTATTCCAAAAGTGCAGGGGTGTCTCAAGAACACCCTGCTGCAACCCTGAGAAAGAAATTTGGGGGCATATGGCGAACATAAATTTTAACAACATTCCTTTACCTCAAAAACGATTTTCAAATCATAACTTCAAAACACTACACATGGGAAAATTACTTAAATTGTCCTTAAGACACATAAAAGCGTATTTTGATTGGCTTTCCTGCATGGTAGGGTCACTTTTAACATGGCTATGTAACATAAACATTCAAAATCAAAATTTTCAATGTACAGGTGGGAGCATATTTACAAGCAATTTGCGCCACAAAGAAAGGTCTGACATTAAAATGGGAAAAATAACATCAGGGACAGTCAATTGCCTTATAAAGAACCATACACCATTATGTCCTTCTCATGAATTTAAAAACAATTCCTTTTTCCCAAAAACGATTTTCAGATCATAATTTCAAAAAACTGCACATGAGAAAATGACTTAAAATGTCATTGAAACACATGAAAGCGTTTTTTTATTGGCTTTCCTGCATGGTTGGTTCACTTTTATCATGGCTATGTAACACAAACATTGATAATTAAAATTTTCATGCACATGTAAGAGCATATTTACAAGCAATTTGCGCCACAGAGAAAGGTCTTACACTAAAATGAGAAAAATAACATCAAGGACAGTCAATTGCCTTATAAATAACCATACACCATTATATCCTTGTCATGAATTTAAAAACAATTCCTTTTCCACAAAAACGATTTTCAAATCATAATTTCTAAACACTGCACATCAGAAAATGACTTAAAATGTCATTAAAACACATGAAAGCATTTTTTGATTGGCTTTCCAGCATGGTTGCGTCACTTTTAACATGGCTATATAACAAAAACATTCAAAATCAAAAATTTCAATGCACATGTGAGAGCATATTTACTAGCAAATTGCGCCACATAAATCATAATTTTCTCCTTAAAGCACACTATTCTCTATCTAAAGTAAAGAAATATTTCCTCACCTTAGCAAATACTTTGAGTTTGAAAACAGTCTCAGAAACACACCAATTTGTCTTCAGCAGAGCAAAAGGTATGCACTCCAGAGTCTGCAGCTATCAAAAGCACAGAAATGGTGTAATTCTTCACACATATTTCTCATGTCACCCAATCAAAACTCTTCCCTCACTTTTTTTCAAATGAAAACCCTTCCCCCTCTGCCCTTTCTGCCTATTTTCCATAGCAACCACCTCTTGGAGAAACTCTGGTGTTTGCAAATTCACACAACAATGTTGCAATTGAACTCTGAACTCTCAGTGCACCTGCATATCCAGTGCTTTCTTTCATTTAATGATTTTTTATTGACCACTCAAAATACATCTTTCAAAGAACACATCTCTACACCCTAACTTTCTGTTTTCATCAATCAAAATCCACCAATCACTGTTACTACTTCATGAACACAGAAACTCCACAGTTTTTTTCATTTCAAACTCACATTTTTTCAACTGCCATTTCATTGCCACACTTCATCTGACTGCAGGAGAACCTTCTCTCACCATGTTTTCTGTCTGGATTGTTGGTCATAGTTATATTCACTGGGCTCAAAGGTACGTTGAAAGCAGGAATTTACCTAACCTCAATTTACAAGATGTGGAAATTAAGTGGTTTGGCCAGAGAGGATTAAAATGTCACCAATTGATACCATTGGTGAAAACCTTTATGCATTTGCCAAAACCTGACCTGTTAATTGTGCACTGTGGAGGTAATGACTTGGGCACTTTGACTGGTGTAGGTCTGGAAATGCTTTTAAAGGACACCTTTGAGCAATTAATGGCACTTTTTCCTCAGACTGCCTTGGTATATTCAAATATATGCCAAAGACAGAAATGGAGGTGGTCAAACCAATTTTGTCCACAAATTGAGAAGTCGAGGAAGCATGTAAACAAATCTGTTTCAGCTTACATGAGAGACCATGGAATGGGCTCCCTGTACAACAATAACTTGCGTTACTACATGCAAGATATCTACAGAGGAGATGGAGTTCACTTCTCAGATGAGGGCAACAGAGTTTTCACTCTGAATTTAAAAATGTGCATTGGTACCTACTTATAAGTACCTAAATGTACCATAAACCCAAAAGCTCTTCTCAGAGCTACCCTACATCTAATCACTCACAATTATTTTTTTACTCTAACTATTTTCACTAATTTTCAACAAAATACGCTCCCTGGTGCGCTACCCGGTACGCGTACCGGGAGCTAACCTCGCGAAATTTTTAAAAAAAATGTTTTTTTTTCCGCACATATGGGCCTCCTCAGCCACCCTCACAAAACCTAGGGGGTCAAGATAAGTCTACCGTGCCCCCTTCTACCCATTCTGAACATTATTTGCCCTCCATCTTGTATCATAATTCGACCGAAACACAAAATGGTGGACTCCCGTTACGCTTAAGGTTCGCGTACCAGGGCGCTCACCGGTTCGCGTACCGGGTCGCTTCCTGGGAAGCGCACCATCAAAAAAGGTGGGAAAGTAGTTCACAGAAAAGCCACTGGAGACAATTTCACCAAATATAGAATAGCTCATACTACATACCAATCCCTACCATTTTCACAAATTTGATTGGAATTCCATTTAGCCATTTAGCCTGTAGTCCTCTCTAAATACCGTGAGGTAAATTACTTCACAAAACACATCTGAAGTGTTGGAATTGACAACCAATTAAAATGTTACTTTCATTTTCTACTTTTTTTACCTGACATTTGATTGGTTATGTACCCGAATATATATAAAGGAAGAGAAGGAAACACAGCCATTTTGACTACTACTTCCTGGTGTACATTTCATTTGGATTTTCATTAATAACTTCAACTTCTTTTTAAAGGTAAGTTGTTATTTTTAAAACTGAAGTATATTGTGCACTTTAAGTTAATATGGCAAACTTTTTCTGTTAGTTATATACTGTCCCTCTGTAGTACTTATAAATTTAGATACACTTTTTTATATTCCTACTTCCACTCTGATACTATACACTGCCCAAAGATAAATTCTCTGATAAAAACTGCCTATCTAAAATTAATCCCAACAGTGCCCTACCTCTACTAATATATATTTTTTTTATGCAAATTTCAGGAAAAATGGAAAGTGAACAAAACATTTCATTTGAAATTGTCCTTCCAGAGTCCAACACAGAAATCATTGATCCAAATGAGATTGAATTTATGGATGAAACATGGGACCAAGAACTACTGCAATGTGTGCAAGCAGTAGATAACCTCCTTGCAAATGAGGACATTTTACAACCTCAGAGACTACAATCTATATTCCATGATTATGAAATTTCTGACAATGAAATGTTAGAAAGTTTAATAAATTATGAAACACAATAAAAAAAGTTTAAAAAAAAAAAAAATAATCAACAAAACCAACAATCAATTAACATACAGCATTTGAAAAGTCTATCATTCATTTTTTATTGTGATACGCTCCCCAGTACGCTTCCCGGTTCGCGTACCGGGCGCTAACCACGAAAAAAAACAAAAAAAAGTTTTTTTTTTTTTTTGCTTAGCGGGGCCCCTTTAAAGCCTCCACATCAAACCTAGGGGGTCAGGGAGTATCTACTATGCCCCCTTAAGGTCATTTGCCCCTTCGCTTTTGACCTCCTCTTGTCTCTCGATCCTACCGAGAGACAAGATGGCGGCCGCTCCGGACTGTTTAGAATGTTGACAGACACCGGAGAGCCAATCAACTTCGCTACGCGAAGTTCCGTTACGCGTCAAGTACGCGTACCGGGGCGCTGCCTGGTCCGCGCTTACAGATATATATCTTTTTTTGAACGTTATTTTCTCAAAATCCACTGCAGCACATATATTGAGACCTACAAAAGGCACATCGGGCTACCAGTCCCTACAATTTTGCCAAGTTTCGTGCAAATCCATTCAGCCGTTCGGGCTAAAAGTGAGGCTAACCGCCCTATGGAAAACTCAATGTTAAAAACACGTTTTGGGACCCCCCTTTTTTCTCGGCCCCCCCTGGACCAACTCCCCCCAAATTTCCAGTGGCTGCTCAGAAACAAAATGTTCCATTTTCCAGAAAATTTCAGCCAATTCCGTCCACAAACGCCAAAGTTATTAGACATAGAATTTTCAAAAATCCCATAGGGAAAAAATCCTAACTATATATACCTACTGGCGACCGCCAGTAGGTAATATATATATATATATTACCTACTGGCGGTCGCCAGTAGGTATATATAGTTAGGATTTTTTCTCTATGGGTTTTTTGAAAATTCTATGTCTAATAACTTTGGCGTTTGTGGACGGAATTGGCTGAAATTTTCAGGAAAATGGCACATTTTGTTTCTGAGCAGCCCCTGAAAATTTTGGGGGGGTTCGTCAAGGGGGGGCCGAGAAAAAAGGGGGGTCCCAAAACGCGTTTTTCCCATGTTAATTTCCATAGGGCGGTTGGCCTCACTTTTAGCCCGAACGGCTGAATGGATTTGCACGAAACTTGGCAAAATTGTAGGGACTGGTAGCCCGATGTGCCTTTTGTAGGTCTCAATATATGTGCTTCAGTGGATTTTGAGAAATTAATGTTCAAAAAAAGATATATATCTGTAACAGCGGACTGGGCAGCGCTCCGCTACGCGTACTTTTCGCGCAACGGAGCTTTGTGAAGCGAAGCTGATTGGTTCTCCGGCGTCTGTCAACATTCCAAACAGTCCGTAGCGGCCGCCATCTTGTCTCTCGGTAGGATCGAGAGACAAGAGGAGGCCAAAGCGAAGGGGCAAATGACCATAAGGGGGCATAGTACATTGTCGCTCACCCCCTAGGTTTGATGTGGAGGTTTTAAAAGGGCCCCGCGGGGCAAAAAAAAATTAAAATAATAATAATCGAACAGCTGAATGGATTTGCACGAAACTTGGCAAAATTGTAGGGACTGGTAGCCCGATGTGCCTTTGCTAGATCTCAATATATGTGCTCCAGTGGATTTTGAGAAATTAACGTTCAAAAAAAGGTATATATCTGTAACAGCGCACCGCTTCGCGTACTTTTCGCGTTACGGAGCTTTGCGAAGCGAAGCTGATTGGCTCTCCGGTGTCTGTAAACATTCCAAACAGTCCGTAGCGGCCGCCATCTTGTCTCTCGGTAGGATCGAACAGCTGAATGGATTTGCACGAAACTTGGCAAAATTGTAGGGACTGGTAGCCCGATGTGCCTTTGCTAGGTCTCAATATATGTGCTTCAGTGCATTTTGAGAAATTAACGTTCAGAAACAAGATATATATCTGTAACAGCGCTCCGCTTCGCGGAGATAAAATTATATGTGTATTACCTAGCTGGTGCTAACACCAGTTAGCGACGGCTAGTAGAAGATAGCGACCATCTTGGGCCCCACTTTGCATGTGAGTGATATTTATCACTAATGACATGCAAAGTGGGCATGCCAAGATGTTAGCGACTGGAAACAGTCGCTAACATCGCTATCTCCTATTATCAACTTTTGGAAATATTCGAGATAAGGGCGAATATCTCCAAAAGCTACCACCTGCCCTGAGCAGTTCTTAGCCATGTTATCCAATGGGAGGTGGATAACATGGCTAAGAGCATTAGCTCGGTAATGCATGAATATCGCTGAGTTTTCAGCGATATTAATGCATTGCGGTCGTTTTTTATCGTATTTCCGATAAACTTTGATAATAGCAAGGTTTATCTGCGATAATTTCTGACGGTAAAAAAATCGTTGCTAAGCATCGTTAGGGATAAATATCGCTTAACTTTGGTAATATGCCCCAACGTCTGTTAACGTTCGATTCGAAGGAAATCAGGAAGTGTTGAAAAACATTGTCTGCGCCATCTTGTCTTTTTTCAAATGCCACACTTTTGTCGTGCACGGCAGCCATTTAGATGCCTTGACCAGACCCACTCTGTGCACGCTGTCGATCCTTAGCATGGCTCCCCACCCTCGCAAGCATCTCCCCCAGGCAGTGGTCACCCCCGCTCTCTGTCTTATGCATGGGTAATAAACCTCCCCCATCTGCGCTGCTGTTCCCTGAGAATCACACCCTGTGCCCGCCCGACACCTCCCTTTCGCCCTTTTCACTACCGCACCCTCTGACACTCCTTTTCCTCTGTGTCCGATTGTCCAGGCTGGTCCTAGGGTATCAGCTAGCCCTGCAGATGTAGTTTATGGCCACAGCTGTAAAGAATCACCCCTCTTCAAAGGAGTTATAGTAGATCAAGGCCCACACTCGATGAGATCCGTCACAGCAGAAGCGTTGCTATTATCTGAAAACCATCCTGTATTGTGATTGGGGAGGGGACCGAGCCTGAAGCGGAAGATTCCAGGGATGACTGTTTGTACATCAAAGTTTTTACAATTATGTGTCACATTAAAAATATATAGCACTCCGACAAAGTAGTAAGATTATAAAACTTTAATAATTTATAAATATATACAAGAAAACAAAAATAGTAATAACATATAAACATTTTTAGGGAAAAACAACGAAGTAGCGGTCGGCTGTGCGAATAGTCCCAACGCAGCACAACGTCCAGATTTCCGGCGTGGGGCGTCGCGGGGGGTGGGTCATCAGTAGCAAACTGTTGTGCGAATAGTTCCAAGGCAGCAGAACGCGCCAAAATCTAGATGACACGAAAGTGATGTCTAGTAAGTTGCCACCCAGCAAATAACGGCATGGGGCGTCGCGGGGGGTGGGTCATCAGTAGCAAACTGTTGCGCGAATAGTTCCAAGGCAGCAGAACGATGGCACCAAGGTGATGTCCAGTAAGTTGCCGCACTGGTTTTGGTATCCTACAATGCTGCTCCGAATAACGGCGTGGAGCGCCCCGGGGGAGGCGGCGTGAACGGGCCTCTCCAGGTGGAGTGTCATCTGTTGTAGTGGGGCGCCCCTTTACCGTTTCAGTTGCCATTCCGTCCGTTTTTGGTCCACTGTGTCAAAAGCCGCAATTCAGCTGAGTTGCGCCCACTCTTGCGGTGCAGCGATAGGCGGCTGTCACAGGACTCTCAAAATGGCGGCAGGCTGTTTCCTTTTTGGGCCTGGTCCACTGAAATGGCCCTGGGACACCTTGGAAATCGGACGCTTGTCTGCTAGGTCTTGGACCCCATTCTCGAAAGCGTCCCCTCCGCCTTGAGAATTCATCAAAAGTTTTGGGGGCTCCGACTCCTGCAGGCTTCTGGTGGGGAGCGGCTGCCATGATTGCTCGCGGAATGACCACGACTGAGCTACGAGATGGTGGTGCTTTCATGCTGACGCCAGCTTCAGTCTGAAACATCCAGAAACAAGGTGGGGCTTTCATCGTTTGGGAAAAAAAAAAGTTTTCATCCTATGAAAAGTGTTGTTTTTAGGTCACATGATCATGCCTTCCATCATTAGGAAACCAAAAGTAAAATGAACCAATGAAAAGTTTTATAAACAAGTCACATGACCTGTTATGCGGCATAGGGTGTAAAATGCGGAGAAAATACGTTGGCACGTGAGGCGGCGTCAATGTGGAGGCTTTAAAAGGGCCCCGCGGGGCAAAAAAACAAAAACAAATTTTTGTTTTTTTTGCGTGGGTAGCGCCCGGTACGCGTACCGGGAAGCGGTCGGAGGAGCGTACTATGAGGAGAAAAGAAAGACAGGGTATAAACATTTTGGCAATTTTGTTATAAATGGAAGGTAGTTCTGAAAAGAACTGTTTTTTTATTCTTTTTCTTTTTTTTCTTTTTTTTAATGAATTTTCTGAACAATTTTTTGATTTTTTTTGGGATTTTTGAAAACTATTTTGTGTTTTTTTTGTGTTTTGTAAGGGGGAAATAACAAAAAAGCAGGGTTAGAACATGTCTCAACAGGAGCAAAAAAAAAATAAAAAGGATTCATTGTTTTCTCATCTTGTAGCATTTATGATTTTCTCCAGCTCGGTTAATCAAAGTAATACTCTTCTCTCCATAAGCAATAGTTCCTCCACAATATATACAAACTATTTTGTAGTGTGCAAAAGGAGCTTGAATATTGGGGATTATTTCTCGGCCTTCTGGTCCGGCGAATGAGCTTTGACCCCTGTTGGTGCTGGGGATGACATCTGGGGGGTTGGCAGCAAGATCCCTTACTTGTGCTTGGGAAAGATTATTAGGATGCCATCGCTCCATGTGGCGAATCATTGTATGATTGCCAAAGCTGTATTTCTTGTTGGGGTTGCCACGAGAAAGTATATTTTTGCAAATCAAACAAGACACCTGGGGTGCATTGACCTTCTTTTGTCCAGGTGGAATTTTAAAGAATTGCCATATGTAGTGGTCTTTAATATGGCTCTGCCTTGGTGTTTCTGGCAGGAACTGCCTTACTTGCTCTTCCTCCTCCTCCTCCTCTTCGTCCTCATTATCTTCCTCTCCACCAAAGTCCAGTGTTGGTGGTGGTCCTTTTGGTGGTGGTGGTGGTGGTGGTTGCTGAGAAGCACCAGCTGCAGCTATTACAGAAGCCATTGTGAAAAATAGGTCTTGCTCTCTGGAAATAGAAAGTAAGAATGAGGTAAAAAGAAGGAGGGGTTTTCATCATTTGAGAAAAAAAAATAGTTCTAAACCAATGAAAAGTGTTATTTTTAGGTCACATGACCAAGCCTAACAACATTATGAAACCAAAAGTGAAATGAACCAATGAAAAGTGTTATTAACAAGTCACATGACCTCTCACGCTTATGTTACGCGCTGCGGAACGCGCCCCGGATAGCTTCCGGGTCGCTGCGCTTCGCGCCTTGGTCCGCGCCCCGGAGCACTTCCGGGTGCGCTAACGCGGTACGTCATAAGACGCATTACGCGGTAACGCGATACGTCGCGCTTACGCGACGCGCCGCGGATCGCTTCCGGGGAGCTGCGTTTCGCGCCTCGGTCCGCGCCCAGGAGCACTTCCGGGTGCGCTAACGCGGCGCGTCATAAGACGCATTACACGACAACGTGATACGTCACGCTTCCGCGACGCGTCACGATAATGATTTCTAACGTGGCAGTTGCGCTAACGGAACGTTTACCGTTTCGCGGACCGGGTCGCGGCATCAAATTGAGCTAACGGGAAGCTTCTTACATCATTAGGAAACCAAAAGTGAAATGAACCAATGAAAAGTGTTATTACCAAGTCACATGACCTGCTGTGTTTACGTTACGCGCTTTGCAGGGCCTCCCGGTTTGCTTCCAGAAACCTGTGCTTTGCGACTCGGTAAGCGTACCAGTTCGCTAACGTAGCACGTCATATGACGTATCACACGACAACGCGAAACGTCATGCGGACGGGAGGCGTGATGATGTTGTTTTCTAACGCGGCAGTTGCGGTAAAGAAACGTTTATATGCTCGCGGTCTATTTCGCGGCATCAAGGTCAGCTAACAGGAAGCTTCCCGATTCGCGAAGCGGGAACGAAGAAAAAAATATATAAAAAAAAAAAGTTATTAATAAACATATAAAATATATTTTTGGATTTAAAGAAGAATACATTTTACAGGTATAGATATTAGCTTTTAAAAAACCAATGAAATTCACTGAAAAAACCATAGGTTATAGACCATATATAGTTAGGAATTAGCATTTACAAAACCTTGAAAATTCACTGAAAAAACCATAGGTTATACACCATATATAGTTAGGAATTAGCATTTAAAAAACCTTATTTTACTCACACAAAACCATTGAAATTCCATATATAGTTAGTTGCACTAACTATATATCGCGCACCCGCAATCCACTGCTGATGATGTCACATATTACATCATTCATGACATGGTCAGTGACATCACTGATGACATCACTGATGACATCTCAAATGACATCACTGATGACATCACTGATGACATCTCATTTGACATCAATGACCACATCACTGATGATATCATTCATGTGACAATACAATGCATCTCCTCACATTTTAATATAACCTCTGTTTCACCCAGTGTTAAAAAGAGTATAATTTTTGAAACCATTGACACACCAATACTAGTTACTACATACGCACTCACTGATTGCTACGTCTACACACACCTTCACTCATTCACCCATACAATCATTCATACATACAATCACTCATCTTTACAACACTATCATATGCACTCATACACCTATACAGACACTCACAGTCTGCCACTCATCCATGGAGTTACTCACACACCTAGTCAGTCCTGTAAAGAATCAATCACACTTCCATTTTCTTGTCTATACAGTTAAACATAGAGCACCTTACATTTTCAAACATATACTAACACATACTTACTTTCTTATACAATCATTGATACAAGTACACATTGATCTGCACAGAGTCACACACCTCCCAGCCAGCCACACACACACTCAGTCTCCCATACAAATACTTGGACAATCAATCAATAACCCATATAGTTAATCATATAGCTACTGATCAACACATGCAGCAGTTTACAGAACAACAGACATAATGATGCACAAATTAAGACAGTTTAGTCACTAACCCATGCACTCAGTGAGACACATTTAATCACTCACTCATACATTCAGTCATGCACCTACTAAATCCTTCGTCCAGACACTTATACATCTACTCATTCTTCAATATGTAAAACATATTTAAACTTTACAAAAACACACAGTCACTGGATGATGTCATCAGTGATCTCATCAGTGATGTCATTTGAGATGTCATCAGTGATGTCATCAGTGATGTCACTGACCATGTCATGAATGATGTAATATGTGACATCATCAGCAGTGGATTGCGGGTGCGCGATATATAGTTAGTGCAACTAACTATATATGGAATTTCAATGGTTTTGTGTGAGTAAAATAAGGTTTTTTAAATGCTAATTCCTAACTATATATGGTGTATAACCTATGGTTTTTTCAGTGAATTTTCAAGGTTTTGTAAATGCTAATTCCTAACTATATATGGTCTATAACCTATGGTTTTTTCAGTGAATATATATATACATACATACATACATACATATATATTATTTATATATATATATATATATATATATATATATATATATATATATATATATATATATATAAATATAGAAAGCAAAACGCCAGGCGCTTCGGGAGGGCTACCCACGGCCCATCTGACCCTCCAGTCTTCTTCTGCCCCAATCGTCCTCACAACCTTCCTCCACAAGATTTAAAAAGAGGTCCGACGCGTTTCGGGGCAAACACGCCCCTTCTTCATGGACAGGCAAAGAGCACAAGGACTGGAGCGAGGATATTTACCCTCGCTTATACAGCACGACTCATCACGAAAAGTAATCGTCATCCCAAGCCTACCCCCCCACCTCAACCTACAGGTGATTTAATCAAGAAGACAAATCAAAAGACATTGTTGCACAGCCTACTGAAGGAATACTTTTCCATTCCCCATAATGACTACAGCTACCAGCATTCCTGGCAGTATTGCATGAAGAGCCACGCCCACTTAGGGCGGCCCCGATTTAAATAAACGGCATTTAAATCGCAATGGTGAGTGTCATGTGCACAAATGTTCTTGTGTCCCCTACTCCCTAGCCCAGACATTCGAAGTCACAAAGGCTGGAAGCAAAAGACAATGCAAAACGCCTCTCGGGCAGTCCCAGGCCACCATCTGGCAGCAACTCCTTGTCAACATCGGTGTGCAGGCGGGCTGCGATATAACGATTCCTCGGGAAGATTCAAGTTAGTTTCCTAACGTCCTGTAGGTATCACAGCCCAAGCAGGAAGGGTCCCTTCAGAAGTGCCACAGGAATGCACTTATAATATGCCAGATGTCCTTTCTCGGTTGAAAGAAGGAAGGGACATAGCGGGGCTCGTTTGAACATTTATTGAAGGAAAGTCGACATGACCGGTTTCGGCGTCAAGCCTTTTTCAAATGCCGCAGTTCGTGAAGGGTGCCTCCATCAGGTTAATATTGAGATCCTCCCATGCCGTGATGAAAGGCTCAGCTGCAGCGCATTCTTATGCTGACGTCACAGAAGCCTCTGCCACGGACTTCTGTTCCCATCATGCATCTTGTTGAAATTCAATGTGGCACAGAGGTAAGTAACCCATGAAATTGCAGGGAATAAATGTTCTTGTGTCCCCTACTCCCTAGCCCACACATTCGAAGTCACAAAGGCTGGAAGCGAAAGACAATGCAAAACGCCTCTCGGGAAGTCCCAGACCACCATCTGGCAGCAGCTCCTTGTCAACATCGGTGTGCAAGCGGGCTGTGATATATCGATTCCTCGGGAAGATGCAAGTTAATTTCCTAGCGTCCTGTAGGTATCACAGCCCAAGCAGGAAGGGTCCCTTCAGAAGTGCCACAGGAATGCACTTATAATATGCCAGACGTCCTCTCTTGGTTGAAGAAGGAAAGGACACAGCGGGGCTCGTTTGAACATTTATTGAAGAAAAGTCATCATGACCAGTTTCGGCGTCAAGCCTTTTTCAAATGCCGCAGTTCGTGAAGGGTGCCTCCGTCAGGTTAATATTGAGCTCCTCCCATGCCGTGATGAAAGGCTCAGCTGCAGCACATTCTTATGCCGACGTCACAGAAGCCTCTGCCACAGACTTCTGTTCCCATCATGCATCTTGTTGAAATTCAATGTGGCACAGAGGTAAGTAACCCACGAAATTGCAGGGAATAAATGTTCTTGTGTCCCCTACTCCCTAGCCCACACATTCGAAGTCACAAAGGCTGGAAGCGAAAGACAATGCAAAACGCCTCTCGGGAAGTCCCAGACCACCATCTGGCAGCAGCTCCTTGTCAACATCGGTGTGCATGCGGGCTGTGATATATCTATTCCTCGGGAAGATGCAAGTTAGTTTCCTAACGTCCTGTAGGTATCACAGCCCAAGCAGGAAGGGTCCCTTCAGAAGTGCCACAGGAATGCACTTATAATAAGCCAGACATCCTCTCTTGGTTGAAAGAAGGAAGGGACACAGCGGGGCTTGTTTGAACATTTATTGAAGAAAAGTCGGCATGACCGGTTTCGGCGTCAAGCCTTTTTCAAATGCCGCAGTTTGTGAAGGGTGCCTCCGTCAGGTTAATATTGAGCTCCTTCCATGCCGTGATGAAAGGCTCAGCTGCAGCACATTCTTATGCCGACGTCACAGAAGCCTCTGCCACAGACTTTTGTTCCCATCATGCATCTTGTTGAAATTCAATGTGGCACAGAGGTAAGTAACCCACGAAATTGCAGGGAATAAATGTTCTTGTGTCCCCTACTCCCTAGCCCACACATTCGAAGTCACAAAGGCTGGAAGCGAAAGACAATGCAAAACGCCTCTCGGGAAGTCCCAGACCACCATCTGGCAGCAGCTCCTTGTCAACATCGGTGTGCATGCGGGCTGTGATATATCTATTCCTCGGGAAGATGCAAGTTAGTTTCCTAACGTCCTGTAGGTATCACAGCCCAAGCAGGAAGGGTCCCTTCAGAAGTGCCACAGGAATGCACTTATAATATGCCAGACGTCCTCTCTTGGTTGAAAGAAGGAAGGGACACAGCGGGGCTTGTTTGAACATTTATTGAAGAAAAGTCGGCATGACCGGTTTCGGCGTCAAGCCTTTTTCAAATGCCGCAGTTTGTGAAGGGTGCCTTCATCAGGTTAATATTGAGATCCTCCCATGCCGTGATGAAAGGCTCAGCTGCAGCGCATTCTTATGCCGACGTCACAGAAGCCTCTGCCACGGACTTCTGTTCCCATCATGCATCTTGTTGAAATTCAATGTGGCACAGAGGTAAGTAACCCACGAAATTGCAGGGAATAAATGTTCTTGTGTCCCCTACTCCCTAGCCCACACATTCGAAGTCACAAAGGCTGGAAGCGAAAGACAATGCAAAACGCCTCTCGGGAAGTCCCAGACCACCATCTGGCAGCAGCTCCTTGTCAACATCGGTGTGCAAGCGGGCTGTGATATATCGATTCCTCGGGAAGATGCAAGTTAATTTCCTAGCGTCCTGTAGGTATCACAGCCCAAGCAGGAAGGGTCCCTTCAGAAGTGCCACAGGAATGCACTTATAATATTCCAGACGTCCTCTCTCGGTTGAAGGAAGGAAAGGACACAGCGGGGCTCGTTTGAACATTTATTGAAGAAAAGTCGGCATGACCGGTTTCGGCGTCAAGCCTTTTTCAAATGCCGCAGTTCGTGAAGGGTGCCTCCGTCAGGTTAATATTGAGCTCCTCCCATGCCGTGATGAAAGGCTCAGCTGCAGCACATTCTTATGCCGACGTCACAGAAGCCTCTGCCACAGACTTCTGTTCCCATCATGCATCTTGCTGAAATTCAATGTGCCACAGAGGTAAGTAACCCACGAAATTGCAGGGAATAAATGTTCTTGTGTCCTCTACTTCCTAGCCCACACATTCGAAGTCACAAAGGCTGGAAGCGAAAGACAATGCAAAACGCCTCTCGGGAAGTCCCAGACCACCATCTGGCAGCAGCTCCTTGTCAACATCGGTGTGCAGGCGGGCTGTGATATCTAGATTCCTTGGGAAGATGCAAGTTAGTTTCCTAACATCCTGTAGGTATCACAGCCCAAGCAGGAAGGGTCCCTTCAGAAGTGCCACAGGAATTCACTTATAATATGCCAGACATCCTCTCTCGGTTGAAAGAAGGAAAGGACACAGTGGGGCTCGTTTGAACATTTATTGAAGAAAAGTCGGCATGACTGGTTTCGGCGTCAAGCCTTTTTCAAATGCTGCAGTTCGTGAAGGGTGCCTCCGTCAGGTTAATATTGAGCTCCTCCCATGCCGTGATGAAAGGCTCAGCTGCAGCGCATTCTTATGCCGACGTCACAGAAGCCTCTGCCACGGACTTCTGTTCCCATCATGCATCTTGTTGAAATTCAATGTGGCACAGAGGTTAGTAACCCACGAAATTGCAGGGAATAAATGTTTTTGTGTCCCCTCCTCCCTCTATAACAGGGGAATTTCAATGGTTTTGTATGAGTGAAATGTCCAGCTAACTATAACATGTGTGAAACCTATGGTTTTTTCAGTGAATTTGCAAGGTTTTTTAAATGCTAATTCCTCACTGAAAAAACCATAGGTTTCACACATGTTATAGTTAGCTGGACATTTCACTCATACAAAACCATTGAAATTCTCCCATTATAGTTAGTTCAGCTAACTATAACTCGCGCGCCCGCAATGCACTGCTGATGACGTCACATATTACATCACTCATGACATGGTCAGTGACATCACTCATGACATCACTGATGACATCTCAAATGACATCACTGATGACATCACTAATGACATCATCCAGTGAATGTGTGTCTTTCTGAAAAATAAATATTTTTTATATATGTATATCTAAAGGTCGATGGAAGAATAAATGGGTAAATAAGTGTCTAAATGGATGTTTTTGTTTTGTAAAAATGATTGTATAACTGACTTATTAAGTGTATCTTAGTGAATACATGTATTAGCGAGTAATGTTTAAATATGTAAATATCTGTATCAGTGTCTCACTTTGTGTATAAGTGGCTGCATGGGTTGGTGAGTAGCTACATGAGTGTCTATATGGATTATTAGTTGGTTTTTTGATTATCAGTATGAGTGTCTGTATGGTTTGGTGGGGGGTATTACTTAGCGCATAGATGCATGAATGAGTGACTCACTGTTTGTATGTGTTTTGAAGACAGCATGTGTACAGGACTGTATGGGGGGATGAGTGTGTCTATGGGTGTGTTAGTGAGTGAATGACTGTCTTAATAGTATCTTCATGAGTAACTACATATGTTTTAAACTAGTATATGTAAGTATTAATGTATATAAGTGAGTATATGTGAGAGTGAGAGAATGAAAGAGTTCTTGTATAAATAAGTATGTGTTTCTAAAAGTGATTGTTTAGCAGAGTAGGTATGTGTATGTTTCTGTAGAAGTAACTGTAGTGGTGTGTGTATAGTTGTATATGCAAGTAAATGGAAGTTTGATTTGCATGTGTGAGTATGTGTGTGAGTAACTCTATGAATGAGTGTTGGTGTGTAACCGCATGTATAGGTGTATGAGTACGTATGATGAGTGAGTAAATGTATGAGTCACTATGTAGAACTGTTGGTGAATGAGTGGATGTGTATGTAAATGTTGGAATTACTGAATAGGTTGTTGTAACTGGTATTGGTATCTCCATTTTTTTTTTAAATTTTAGTTTCTAGTTTTTGAATGTGTGATTCAAGGGTTATATTACGCTGAGAGGAGGTCTGACACTCTTTCACAAGGATGATGTCATCAGGGTTGTCATCAGTGATGTCATTTGAGATGTCATCAGTGATGTCATGAGTGATGTCACTGACCATGTCATGAGTGATGTAATATGTGATGTCATCAGCAGTGCATTGCGGGCGCGCGAGTTATAGTTAGCTGAACTAACTATAACGGGGGAATTTCAATGGTTTTGTATGAGTGAAATGTCCAGCTAACTATAACATGTGTGAAACCTATGTTTTTTCAGTGAATTTCTAAGGTTTTGTAAATGCTAATTCCTAACTATAACGTGGCTGAAACCTATGTTTTTTTCAGTGAATATATATATATATATGAAGTAGAACTCTTCAGCTTCGCAAATCCCTTTCCCATAGGGCACTAACAAAGAACACGGACCACGAAAGTGCAAATCCTTCAATTTTATTCCTTTAAAGTTTACTCCATAGTACAACTAGATGGGGCAGCCATTACGCGTTTCATCCCAAGCGTGGGACTTGATCACATGACGCCGACCACCAATCATAGTCACTTTTTTTAGATATTTTTCATTTTTTCCCTCAGGTTTAAGACCCACATCTCTTAAAGTGACAACACCAGTGCATTGGATTCCCTGCTGTTTTATATCAACATATCTTTTACGAAAACATGCTTTAACAATCTTGAAAACCTGATTCTTAAACATAATGAAAGCATAATAACCCAAGGGGCCGTGGACGTCCAAGCATAAATGCTACGGTGCTTTTCTGTTTTGGATGGCATGTGTTGAGTCCACAATCAATCAACCTGTACAAAAATAAATACATACACTTACAATCTTAAATAGATAAATAAATATGAATAACTTACAGATCAATATAATAACCATATAAATATGATAAAATCACTATAAAAATCTGAATAAATAATTTTCCTACATTGCTGATTGTGGAAGAATATTAACTGCCTCCTGCTTTCCCCTATCAATTATTATGAGGTAAAGGTTCAGTGGGAATCCTTTCAATGCATATCAGTGTACACAACTAATACATCTACAAATTTTAAAACATCTAACAAAAGTGCAAATCACAAATTTCTAAGTGGTTAAAAGGAGAGAATTGTCTATAAGGAGGTATTTGCGACGGCAAATCATGCTGACAACTGATGTCCTATATGTGTTTAAAAACACCTATAGTGCCTGGAATTGTTGTCCGACTATGAACGGGAAAAAGGGGGCTATGTTACCCTAGTTTGGCCCACCTAGAATTGGCTAGTTTGTATATTAAATCCCGAATTTCTGGTGTATATCTTATAGCTGTATAGCTTCTTATGGTGACAATTTTACAGGTTTGTTATGGGATTTAAACTACCAATTGTCTGTCTACAAGCTTGCATGGAGTTCCTCCGAGCTGTTGAGGCCATTAGGGTATTTACTGTCGAGGCACAAAATGTAGTGCATTTCCAGCAACCTAAGGCTCCTAACTCTGTCCCCACCACGTTTTCTTTTTGGCACAGAGTCGATCAAAAAGTATTTTAAATCCTTAGGATCGCCCTCGTGGTGTTTTTGGAAGTGCCTGGCCACCCGATACGTCAGATCATGGTTCTTGATTGCGCGTAGATGTTGGAGTACCCTTTGGTGACCCGGTAGTGTCGTACTGCCAACATAGCGTAGACCACAAGGGCACTCCAACACGTATATATATATATATTACCTACTGGCGGTCGCCAGTAGGTATATATAGTTAGGATTTTTTCTCTATGGGTTTTTTGAAAATTCTATGTCTAATAACTTTGGCGTTTGTGGACGGAATTGGCTGAAATTTTCAGGAAAATGGCACATTTTGTTTCTGAGCAGCCCCTGAAAATTTTGGGGGGGTTCGTCAAGGGGGGGCCGAGAAAAAAGGGGGGTCCCAAAACGCGTTTTTCCCATGTTAATTTCCATAGGGCGGTTGGCCTCACTTTTAGCCCGAACGGCTGAATGGATTTGCACGAAACTTGGCAAAATTGTAGGGACTGGTAGCCCGATGTGCCTTTTGTAGGTCTCAATATATGTGCTCCAGTGGATTTTGAGAAATTAACGTTTAAAAAAAGATATATATCTGTAACAGCGGACCGGTTAGCGCTCTGGTTCGCGGACTTTTCGCGCAACGGAGCTTTGTGAAGCGAAGCTGATTGGTTCTCCGGCGTCTGTCAACATTCCAAACAGTCCGTAGCGGCCGCCATCTTGTCTCTCGGTAGGATCGAGAGACAAGAGGAGGTCAAAACAAAGGGGGAAATAACTATAAGGGGGCATAGTAGATCCTCGCTGACCCCCTAGGTTTGATGTGGAGGTTTTAAAAGGGCCCCGCGGGGCAAAAAAAAATAATAAAAATAATAATTGAACGGCTGAATGGATTTGCACGAAACTTGGCAAAATATTAGGGACTGGTAGCCCGATGTGCCTTTGCTAGGTCTCAATATATGTGCTCCAGTGGATTTTGAGAAATTAACGTTCAAAAAAAGATATATATCTGTAACAGCGCTCCGCTTCGCGTAACGGAGGTTTGCGAAGCTGATTGGTCATTCTGTCACTGGGCTATAGTTGGGCTACATCTGGCTGATATTTGGGCTACATTTGTTTTTTTGTGTGTCTGGCGGCCATCTTTGGGCTACATTGGGCTACATTGGGCTTCATTGGGCTACATTCGGCTAATTAGCAAATAGCTCATCGCAAACTAGGAATGGTAAAGAATCGCTATTTATTCCTTAAAGTTCGCTATTTAGGAAATGCAAATAACTTTGATGATACATATGGCGGTTCATCTCTAACAAGATAAGAAGCATAGGGATAGATTTATGATGACTGGCGCATCACCAGGGATGTGTTAGTCATTCTGTGCCGCTGTTCCGTCACCTATGGTGTGCTGCATTTACAATGCGGCGCATCATGGGGCAAAAACAGCACAGATGCGTGATGTATCTGTGCCGTAAAGGTGGCGCATTGCTGGAGTTGTATCGCAAGTGTGATGAAGCTCCAGCAAGGGTCGGGGGTGCCCCTGTCGCAGGGTTTCTGTTCTCACACAGAACTGTGGACAGAGGATTGGAACCTCGGCGAATTAGGGTGTCCCAAAACTCACGTTAGTAATCAAAAACTCCTTAGCAAGCTAGGTACAGTGTCACATTGGATATAACAAACTCTCAATGTTTAGACAATCCAGAATATGAACTTATAGTACCTCAGGATACGTGGAACTCATGAACAGTCGGTCGTTATAGATTTCTTAGAAACCAGAACATGGAGTTAAGAAGAACAGATGTGTATTTGAAATGTTTATTTACTAATGCCGTCTTCTCAGGCGTAGTACCTTAGATAATAAAAGTACACATATTATCAGTAGCAAAATTACCAGCATAGTTACTAGTACATAAAAAGTGAATGGTGATAGTATGTTAACATGCTGTAAATGAATAAGAGTTAGCAACACTTATAAGCAGCCGCGGGCCGTGGAGGGAGTTACGGTGAGGCAGGGAGGCGGGGAGGGGGAGAAGCAGGGTGGAGAATACAAGTACACATATTATCAGTAGCAAAATTACCAGCATAGTTACTAGTACATAAAAAGCGAATGGTGACAGTATGTTAACATGCTGTAAATGAATAAGAGTTAGCAACACTTATAAGCAGCCGCGGGCCGTGGAGGGAGTTACGGTGGGGCAGGGAGGCGGGGAGGGGGAGGGGCAAGGTAGAGAGGGCTCCACCCTGCTTCTCCCCCTCCCCGCCTCCCTGCCCCATCGTAACTCCCTCCACGGCCCGCGGCTGCTTATATCTCACCCTCCCTAATACACATATTATATTATTTGCTAAGAAGGTCTCTTTGTGTTGGTTTAGGGCGTGTCCATACTTTAGTGTCTTAGATTTGAAGGAATCACATCAGCATACACCAGCTCTCTCTTCATGTGAACCGCATCAACTGTTGTGTATGTGTGTTCGGCAAAGCAATATAAAACCCGCCTCATGCCCAGAATTGGCAGAAGTTGCACTTATGTTATGAGTATGAAGTCGTGGAGATCAGACCTCATAACAATTCTGTATCGTGTTGTTCTTGAAACTTTAGCACTCGCTGTACAGATATAGTTTAACAAGTAAAGCAGATAGTAGACCAATAACATATTATTCTCATGTAAACCACGATGAACTACTAGGTGGAAAGCTAAAGCAACAACTAAGTGTCGTGTGCAGAAGTTGCAAAAAAGGAAAAATGGCGTTTAAACCGGTAATGAGCCCATGCTAACTTAACACGGTGTAAAGATATCCAGGACCTAGATGACACCTCCTCATGATCCGGAAACGAACTGAATAAGATAATAGAAGTGCCATCTCATGAGAGCAGATTGCAAGTTTATATGTGGACGGTCCGCAAGGTAAAGCATTAAAAACTAGGAAAATTCAATGCTAAAGAAAAATAAAACAGCCAAGTACTTTATCGAGTCTTAAGCCAATAGGCAAGGTAAATAATAAAAACTTGACAAATAAGTCAATGAATTGTCAATGAAATGCTAGTACTCAGCATATCAAACATGAAAAAGGTCTATGACATAACTGTGTATGCAAAATAAGCTGCAACAGCCTCCAATAGGAAGTCACCGTCTTCATCCGAAAACAGTTCAGCCATCCAATTTAAAAGCGGAAAAGAACATACGTGCTCTCCCAGCACCGGATCCTCTATCACCATCAGAGGACAGCTCGGTGGGTTTTCAAGAAAGCTGTGTTCCAAGAAAGACTGTGCTGCCGCCAGTAAATTCCAGGGACCAAGTAGTCCATGCATCAATGCCACAGCCATAATCCTTTCGCCAGGACAAATCAACTCGTGAGTAATGATAGGAGTCATCAGCTGATTAAAGTCGACGTCAGGAGAAACCGGTCCGCAGAGACACAAATCAATGGCCCAATCGAAATCACAGGTCAGGCAGTGAAATACAGGCTGGACACAGGTGAAGTAGGAGAACCGAAAAGATAATCCATATGCCGTGCTTAATATCGCCAACGGCATTGTGCCATAATATTCTAGCATGCGATTGCGGAACAGTGTCAGCAGCTGCAGGGTCGGAGGTTGCATAGGAGGGACATCCATATTTAAAAATGTAAAAAAGCACAAGAGCGTCCGCTGGTAATGCAAGTAAAAATGCCAATCCACGAACCAGAGTGCAGAAAATACAATGAAAGGGAGCAGGGATGACTCCAAAGATTTTCTCAAATGAAGTCACGAGACCACTGGTAACAACTTTAAAAAAGTGTGCCAGGGATTTTGTGGAGGATGCGTTAAAGATAGTCGGAAACATGTTGCTGAAATTGAAAGGCAAACCTGTGTACGGGTGTTCGCTATGTGAAGTACGAAAGTTTCACGGGCCGAACTCAAGGCCACCTCTCTCTGAGACAAAAGAGCTCTTATTCTTGTCATGCCGTTGAAACGTGTCCCAAGGTTGGTATTTGTGGCCAGATTGAAAACTCCCTATGTTCATGTGTGGGAGGAAATAGAACATTTCTGCAGCAAATAACCCGTTCACTTACTGTTACGATAAAAGGAATACTTTTAATTAACTCAGAACAATCTTCATTATTGAGCATCAAATAACTACCATTTTCCAACAACTTGAACGTGGGGATGATAGCAGGAACTGGCGTGCCTTGCAACACGCAAGCCATATTTGGTTGGTGTTTGTTGCATGAATCGTGTAACTGTATGTGCCTACACATTAGTGAATGATCTGGCGTCTCAGTGCATTCCTCTCCATTCAGATAAACTTCTTGATCATCTTTGAAACATCTGTATGTGTATGGAAGCGACCAGACCTCATGAACAAAAGCACTACCTAAAGGTTCATAAAGACCTATTGGTATATATTTCATACAATTTGAAAACTTATATAAAGCAAAAGGCAGCGTTATTAAACCGTGGATAAGGCATGTTGCCAAAAAACCCGCAATCCTCTGCTGATGATGTCACTGAGCATGTCATGAATGATGTAATATGTGACATCATCAGTAGTGGATTATGGGTAATAGTATCTCTAGTTTACTCCCCTATAGCTGTCTTTCTTTTAACATAAGTGTGTGTTTCCTTCCCTTATACTTACTGTTTTTGGTTCGCTTCCAGTTCGCGTACCAGCGAGCGAACTAGGAAGCGAACTAAGAGAAATAGAGGTTGGCACAGTTCCAAATATTGTACCAATTTTTTAATAACGGGGAGGTAGTTCTGAAAAGAACTTTTTTTTTTATTTTTCTGAACATTTTTTTACTGTTTTTGAATTTTTCGGAACAGTTTTATATTTTTTTGGGTTTTTCTTGGAGGGGGCAATGAAAACGATTCATTGTAAAGGGCTCAACAGGAGCAACAATTTTGGGCGTTTCGGACAAACTTGCATATGATAGTCAATAGCTCTGTTGATCAGAGTGATGCTTCTTTCTCCGTAGGAAATGAATCCATCGCAAAATACGCAGGTGTGTTTTACTTCACCAAATCTCATTTGTATATTTGGCACCATCTCCCTGCCCTCTGGTCCCGTTACTTCCGGTACAACAGATCTTCTGGCCATAATAGGGAGATTATCTAGGTCGTTCCGAAACTGTGCAGCACTGTAGTTGTTAGGATGCCACCTAGTCATATGGCGATGCATTGTGTAGTTTCCGAAACTGTATTTTTTGTCGGTCCCTCTGGACAGTCTATCTTGACATATAAGGCAAGTTACGTATCTTGCATTTACTTTTTTCTGACCTTTGGGAATTTTAAAAAATTGCCAAATGAAGTTTTCTTTCCGGTGAGACGTCTTGGGCTGCTCAGGCAAAAACTGCCTCTCTTCGTGCTCGTCCTCCTGTTCCTCTTCTTCTTCTTCTTGTTGAATTACAACTTGAGCAGGTGGTCCACTCTTCCTTGGATGTGGTGGAGGTGGTGGGGAAGCACCAGCTGAAGCTACTAAAGAAGCCATTGCTCAGTGATCACAAAGGGTCTTTCTCTCACAATGATGAAAGTCAGAGTGAGGAAAGAAGGAGGGATTTTCATCATTTGGGAAAAACAAGAGTTCTCAACCAATCAAAAGTGTTCATTTTAGATTATATGACCTAGTCTTACATCATTAGGAAACCAAAAGTGAAATGAACCAATGAAAAGTGTTATTACCAAGTCACATGACTTGCTGTGTTTACGTTAAGCGCTTTGCAGGGCCTCCCGGTTTGCTTCCAGAAACCTGCGCTTTGGCACTCGCTTCGCGTACCAGTTCGCTAACGTAGCACGTCATATGACGTATCACGCGACAACGTGGAACGTCATGCGGACGGGAGGCGTCACGATGTTGTTTTCTAACGCGGCACTTGCGGTAAAGAAACGTTTACCGGCTCGCGGTCTATTTCGCGGCATCAAGGTCAGCTAACGGGAAGCTTCCCGATTCGCGAAGCGGGAACGAAGAAAAAAAAATATTTAAAAAAAAAATTATTCATAAACATATAAAATATATTTTTGGATTTAAAGAAGAATACATTTTACAGCTACAGATATTAGCTGTTAAAAAACCAATGAAATTCACAGAAAAAACCATAGGTTATAGACCATATATAGTTAGGAATTAGCATTTACAAAACCTTGAAAATTCACTGAAAAAACCATAGGTTATAGACCATATATAGTTAGGAATTAGCATTTAAAAAACCTTATTTTACTCACACAAAACCATTGAAATTCCATATATAGTTAGTTGCACTAACTATATATCGCGCACCCGCAATCCACTGCTGATCATGTCACATATTACATCATTCATGACATGGTCAGTGACATCACTGATGACATCACTGATGACATCTCAAATGACATCACTGATGACATCACTGATGACATCTCATTTGACATCATTCTTGTGCTAATACGATAAACCTCTTCAGACTCTAATATAACCTTAGATACACTCAGTGTATACAGACACTCACACACTGTCACTCATCCATGGAGTTACTCACACACCTAGTCAGTCATGCAAAGAAACAATCTCACCTCCATTTCCTTAACTATACAGTTATACACACCTTACTTATTCAAGCATATACTAACACATATTTACTCTCTTACACAATCCCTGATACAAGTTCACAATGATCCATACAGCCACTCACACATTCAGTGGCTCTCATGCACAGTTAATTATATATGCCAACTCTCACATGTACTGTGTTTTACATATGTACTCACTATGACATGTAGCATTGAGATATCCATTCACTCATCAATACACTCATGCACACAGTCAACTGCCCATGTAGCTGTTTCCACATGCACTCTTGAACTCATACACCTAGTGAATCAACTGCTGACACATCTATGCACAGAGTCACACACCTCCCAGCCACCCCCACACAAACTCAATCTCCCATACAAATACTTGGGCAACCAATCAATAACACATATAGCCTCTCGTATAGCTAATGATCAACACATGCAGCAGTTTACATCACAACAGACATACTGATGCACACATTCAGACTGTTCAGTCACTAACCCATGCATTTAGTACGACACATTTATTCACTCACTCACAGTCAGTCACGCACCTACTAAATCCTTCATCCAGACACTTATACATCCACTCATTCTTCAATATATCAAACATATTTAAACTTTACAGAAACACACAGTCACTGGATGATGTCATCAGTGATGTCATCAGTGATGTCATTTGAGATGTCATCAGTGATGTCATCAGTGATGTCATTTGAGATGTCATCAGTGATGTCATCAGTGATGTCATTTGAGATGTCATCAGTGATGTCATCAGTGATGTCACTGACCATGTCATGAATGATGTAATATGTGACATGATCAGCAGTGGATTGCGGGTGCGCGATATATAGTTAGTGCAACTAACTATATATGGAATTTCAATGGTTTTGTGTGAGTAAAATAAGGTTTTTTAAATGCTAATTCCTAACTATATATGGTCTATAACCTATGGTTTTTTCAGTGAATATATATATATATATATATATATATATATATATATATTACCTACTGGCGGTCGCCAGTAGGTATATATAGTTAGGATTTTTTCTCTATGGGTTTTTTGAAAATTCTATGTCTAATAACTTTGGCGTTTGTGGACGGAATTGGCTGAAATTTTCAGCAAAATGGAACATTTTGTTTCTGAGCAGCCACTGGAAATTTGGGGGGAGTTGGTCCAGGGGGGGCCGAGAAAAAAGGGGGGTCCCAAAACGTGTTTTTAACATTGAGTTTTCCATAGGGCGGTTAGCCTCACTTTTAGCCCGAACGGCTGAATGGATTTGCACGAAACTTGGCAAAATTGTAGGGACTGGTAGCCCGATGTGCCTTTTGTAGGTCTCAATATATGTGCTGCAGTGGATTTTGAGAAAATAACGTTCAAAAAAAGATATATATCTGTAAGCGCGGACCAGGCAGCGCCCCGGTACGCGTACTTGACGCGTAACGGAACTTCGCGTAGCGAAGTTGATTGGCTCTCCGGTGTCTGTCAACATTCTAAACAGTCCGGAGCGGCCGCCATCTTGTCTCTCGGTAGGATCGAGTGACAAGAGGAGGACAAAACAAAGGGGGAAATGACCATAAGGGGGCATAGTAGATCCTCCCTGACCCCCTAGGTTTGATGTGGAGGCTTTAAAGGGGCCCCGCTAAGCAAAAAAAAAAAATTTTTTTTTGTTTTTTTTCGTGGTTAGCGCCCGGTACGCGAACCGGGAAGCGTTCTGGGGAGCGTATCACAATGAAAAATGAATGATAGACTTTTCAAATGCTGTATGTTAATTGATTGTTGGTTTTGTTGATTAATTTTTTTTTTTTTTTTTTTAAGCTTTTTTTATTGTGTTTCATAATTTATTAAACTTTCTAACATTTCATTGTCAGAAATTTCATAATAATCATGGAATATAGATTGTAGTCTCTGAGGTTGTAAAATGTCCTCATTTGCAAGGAGGTTATCTACTGCTTGTACACATTGCAGTAGTTCTTGGTCCCAAGTTTCATCCATAAATTCAATCTCATTTGGATCAATGATTTCTGTGTTGGACTCTGGAAGGACAATTTCAAATGAAATGTTTTGTTCACTTTCCATTTTTCCTGAAATTTGCATAAAAAATATATATTAGTAGAGGTAGGGCACTGTTGGGATTAATTTTAGATAGGCAGTTTTTAACAGAGAATTTATCTTTGGGCAGTGTATAGTATCAGAGTGGAAGTAGGAATATAAAAAAGTGTATCTAAATTTATAAGTACTACAGAGGGATAGTATATAACTAACAGAAAAAGTTTGCCATATTAACTTAAAGTGCACAATATACTTCAGTTTTAAAAATAACAACTTACCTTTAAAAAGAAGTTGAAGTTATTAATGAAAATCCTATTGAAATGTACACCAGGAAGTAGTAGTCAAAATGGCTGTGTTTCCTTCTCTTCCTTTATATATATTCGGGTACATAACCAATCAAATGTGAGGTAAAAAAAGTAGAAAATGAAAGTAACATTTTAATTGGTTGTCAATTCCAACATTTCAGATGTGTTTTGTGAAGTAATTTACCTCACGGTATTTAGAGAGGTCTACAGGCTAAATGGCTAAATGGAATTCCAATCAAATTTGTGAAAATGGTAGGGATTGGTATGTAGTATGAGCTAATCTATATTTGGTGAAATTGTCTCCAGTGGCTTTTCTGTGAACTACTTTCCCACCTTTTTTTCCCAGGGAGCGACCCGGTACGCGAACCGTTGAGCGCCCCGGTTCGCGTACCTTAAGCGTTCCGGGAGTCCACCATTTTGTGTTTCGGTCGAATTAAGATACAAGATGGAGGGCAAATAATGTTCAGAATGGGTAGAAGGGGGCACGGTAGACTTATCTTGACCCCCTAGGTTTTCTGAGGGTGGCTGAGGAGGTTTATATGTGCGAAAAAAAAACATTTTTTTAAAAAATTTCGCGAGGTTAGCTCCCGGTACGCGTACCGGGTAGCGCCCCAGGGAGTGTACTTTGTTGAAAATTAGTGAAAAAAGTTAGAGTAAAATAATAATTGTGAGTGATTAGATGTAGGGTAGCTCTGAGAAGAGCTTTTGGGTTTATGGTACATTTTGGTACTTATAAGTAGGTACCAATGCACATTTTTAAATTCAGAGTGAAAACTCTGTTGCCCTCATCTGAGAAGTGAACTCCATCTCCTCTGTAGATATCTTGCATGTAGTAACGCAAGTTATTGTTGTACAGGGAGCCCATTCCATGGTCTCTCATGTAAGCTGAAACAGATTTGTTTACATGCTTCCTCGACTTCTCAATTTGTGGACAAAATTGGTTTGACCACCTCCATTTCTGTCTTTGGCATATATTTGAATATACCAAGGCAGTCTGAGGAAAAAGTGCCATTAATTGCTCAAAGGTGTCCTTTAAAAGCATTTCCAGACCTACACCAGTCAAAGTGCCCAAGTCATTACCTCCACAGTGCACAATTAACAGGTCAGGTTTTGGCAAATGCATAAAGGTTTTCACCAATGGTATCAATTGGTGACATTTTAATCCTCTGTGGCCAAACCACTTAATTTCCACATCTTGTAAATTGAGGTTAGGTAAATTCCTGCTTTCAACGTACCTTTGAGCCCAGTGAATATAACTATGACCAACAATCCAGACAGAAAACATGGTGAGAGAAGGTTCTCCTGCAGTCAGATGAAGTGTGGCAATGAAATGGCAGTTGAAAAAATGTGAGTTTGAAATGAAAAAAACTGTGGAGTTTCTGTGTTCATGAAGTAGTAACAGTGATTGGTGGATTTTGATTGATGAAAACAGAAAGTTAGGGTGTACAGATGTGTTGTTTGAAAGATGTATTTTGAGTGGTCAATAAAAAATCATTAAATGAAAGAAAGCACTGGATATGCAGGTGCACTGAGAGTTCAGAGTTCAATTGCAACATTGTTGTGTGAATTTGCAAACACCAGAGTTTCTCCAAGAGGTGGTTGCTATGGAAAATAGGCAGAAAGGGCAGAGGGGGAAGGGTTTTCATTTGAAAAAAAGTGAGGGAAGAGTTTTGATTGGGTGACATGAGAAATATGTGTGAAGAATTACACCATTTCTGTGCTTTTGATAGCTGCAGACTCTGGAGTGCATACCTTTTGCTCTGCTGAAGACAAATTGGTGTGTTTCTTAGACTGTTTTCAAACTCAAAGTATTTGCTAAGGTGAGAAAATATTTCTTTACTTTAGATAGAGAATAGTGTGCTTTAAGGAGAAAATTATGATTTATGTGGCGCAAATTGCTTGTAAATATGCTCTCACATGTGCATGGAAAATTTTGATTTTGAATGTTTGTGTTACATAGCCATGTTAAAAGTGACGCAACCATGCTGGAAAGCCAATCAAAAAATGATTTCATGTGTTTTAATGACATTTTAAGTCATTTTCTGATGTGCAGTGTTTAGAAATTATGATTTGAAAATCGTTTTTGTGGAAAAGGAATTGTTTTTAAATTCATGACAAGGATATAATGGTGTATGGTTCTTTATAAGGCAATTGACTGTCCTTGATGTTATTTTTCTCATTTTAGTGTAAGACCTTTCTCTGTGGCGCAAATTGCTTGTAAATATGCTCTCACATGTGCATGGAAAATTTAGATTTTGAATGTTTGTGTTAAATAGCCATGTTAAAAGTGACCAAACCATGCTGGGAAGGCAATCAAAAAACGCTTTCATGTGTTTTAATGACATTTTAAGTCATTTTCCCATGTGCAGTGTTTAGAAATTATGATTTTAAAATCGTTTTTGGGGAAAAGGAATTGTTTATAAAATCATGACAAGGACATAATGGTGTATGGTTCTTTATAAGGCAATTGACTGTTCCTGATGTTATTTTTCTCATTTTAGTGTAAGACCTTTCTCTGTGGCGCAAATTGCTTGTAAATATGCTCTTACATGTGCATGAAAATTTTAATTATCAATGTTTGTGTTACATAGCCATGATAAAAGTGAACCAACCATGCAGGAAAGCCAATCAAAAAACGCTTTCATGTGTTTCAATGACATTTTAAGTCATTTTCTCATGTGCAGTTTTTTGAAATTATGATTTGAAAATCGTTTTTGGGAAAAAGGAATTGTTTTTAAATTCATGAGAAGGACATAATGGTGTATGGTTCTTTATAAGGCAATTGACTGTCCCTGATGTTATTTTTCCCATTTTAATGTCAGACCTTTCTTTGTGGCGCAAATTGCTTGTAAATATGCTCCCACCTGTACATGGAAAATTTTGATTTTGAATGTTTATGTTACATAGCCATGTTAAAAGTGACCCTACCATGCAGGAAAGCCAATCAAAAAACGCTTTTATGTGTCTTAAGGACAATTTAAGTAATTTTCCCATGTGTAGTGTTTTGAAGTTATGATTTGAAAATCGTTTTTGAGGTAAAGGAATGTTGTTAAAATTTATGTTCGCCATATGCCCCCAAATTTCTTTTTCAGGGTTGCAGCAGGGTGTTCTTGAGACACCCCTGCACCTTTGGAATAAATTCCTAATTTGTGATGAGCAAATTGTTAATCGCAAATTGCACCTTCATTTATATGAGCCTCCTAGCCCATGGAAATGAATGGGTAATTTGCAATTAGCAATTTTCTCAAACAAATTTGGAATGGTAAAGAATCGCTATTTATTCCTTAAAATTCGCTTTTTTGGAAATGCAAAATAGTTATATGATACATATGGCGGTTGATGTCTAACAAGATAAGAAGCTTATGGATACATTTATGATGACTGGTGCAATGAAGTAGAAATCACTTACTTCATTGGTAGGCCTTTACAATAAATTATCTCCTCTGTATTCTTCATCAAGCGTAACTTTAATCTGCAATCCTGAGTAGGCCTCACCTTAAACAAACCTCTGGATAGGCCACATCTTATTGTCATCCTGATTTAATCATTTATAATGCTAGGGACAGATTTATGATAGGTGTATACCTCTTTTGTGCCACTTAGAAAACATTGTCCATGGGGAAATGACTTAAAATGTCATTAAGACACATGAATGTTTTTTTTTAAAACGTTTGCAATTTTTTTGGGTCACTTTCAACATGGCTATGTGTCTGAAACAGTCAAAATCTAAATTTGCAATGCACAGGTGGGAGCATATTTACAAGGAATGTGCTTCATGGGGAAAGGTCTTATAATGTAATATGGGAAAAATGACATTAGAGATACTGAAATGCCTTATAGAGAAGCATACACCATTATGTCCTTGTCATAAATTTGCAAACCATTACTTTTCCCCAAAAACGATTTTCAAATTATATTTTGAAAACACTGCACATGTGGAAATTACTTAAAATGTCAATAATTCAAAATTTGTGATTCCTTAAATGCAATGTATCAAAAAAAAAAAAGTAAAAAATGATATTAAGGATTTGGAAACTACCACCAACTTCTAGTTTGTGGTAATTTGCGAATTCTTTTCAAAAAGCATTTTAAAAAAAAAAAAAAAAAAGGTCCCATATGACGCCCATACATGCCATTAGGGCATGTAGGTGTGCCATGTGCTCCCAAATTTCTTTTTCAGGGGTGCAGCAGGGTGTTCTTGAGATACCCCTGCACGCTTGAAAAAAATCCTATTTTGTGATGAGCTAATTGCTAATCACAACTTGCAACATTAATTCCTATGAGCCTCCTAGCCTATGGAAATGAATGGGTAATTTGCAATTAGCAATTTGCTCATTGCAAATTAGGAATAGTAAAGAATCGCTATTTATTCCTTAAAATTTGCTATTTATAATATGTAAAATATTTTGATGATACATATGGCAGTTCATCTGTAACAAGATAAGAAGCTTAGGGATAGATTTATGATGAGTGGCGCATCACCAGGGATGTGACAGTCATCCTGCGCCACTGTTCCGCCACCCATGTTGTGCTGCATTTACAATGCGGCGCAGCATGGGGCAAAAACGGCACAGATGCGTGACGCATCTGTGCCGTAAAGGTGGCGCATTGCTGGAGTTGTATCGTAAGTGCGATGCAGCTCCAGCAAGGCTCAGGGGTGCCCCATCTCTACAATGCTGCGTCAAGACCTATGCCAGCTTCAAGCAGGCGCAGGGTTTTGAAGCAGCTTTCTCCTATCTGATTGTAAATGCGGCACACCATGGGTGGTAAAGCAGTGGTGCACATTAACTGGTGCATGCCTGGGGATGTGCCATTTAATATAAATCTGCACTTTAACATTTGAGTATGTGCAGGGGACACAGAGTCGTTGAGGCTTATCCAAGGTTAAGAACAGATGAGTCCTGTTCAGTGAAAAATTAGACATAGGCTTCACCTGCTCAGCATCGCTGGACATGGCTAAATAATAGCTGCAAAATGTTACTCTTGTTAAATAATTTTACTATTATAATCTGTGAGATTTGTCTCTTACTCTGCAACATCTCATTGTTGTTATCTTTCTTTAAAGATAAAGACAACCTCAACATGAGCGACAATCTGCAATCAGTTGATTTTGACCTCATCATTGAACTTGTAATTGAAACATCAGTGGATGTTGATCCATTGGATGATTTAAATCCTGAGGATGAAGAAGAGCGTGATGAGGATGCAGATTTGTCCGAATTATATGATATAGGATGGGAAGCTGACCTGCTTGAGCCTTTGGAATTATAAACATTTATTTTTAAAATTTATAATCAATAAAAAGTAAAAAGGTAAACCGTTTAATTTAAAAATAAAGACACCTTCAAAAACAGGTTATGTGTAGTGTCTTCAATAAAATATTAAAATATGCTCATAAAATTAGATCAGATTCACATATAAAATAGCATAGGTAACATAAATATAAATGTCATTTCTTTTCTGGTATTTCTGTATTGTAAAAATGGCAATGACTAAAAAATCTTCAAATTAAAATGTCAAGTAGTGTGTTATGTTTTTGATCACTATTACTGATTTACTGTTTGATAATAATGTTTAATAACATTTTTTATTATATTTTTCCTCAGATTCAACTGCAGATCATTTCAAGATTTCAATATGCCTACAAAAATAAGAGAGATAAAGGCTGCAAAACGTCAAAGACAGCAGGAGAAAAAAAAAACGCAGCAGTCCTCTAACAAAAAGATTTCTCAAGCCATGAAGAAAGCACCGGGTAAGAGCTCTAAATATTTCATAAGAAATATTTCTAATAAAAAAAATATTAGTACAGAAAATGTTTCAATCCATAACATGAGAAGTAAATCAAATGGAAAGAAAAGGACAAATGAAAATGTTACTGCTAGAGCAAGAGATAAATCTGTGCATGATAGTAGAAGGAAACAACAGTTTAGGGAGATTCGTAAACGAATGTTCCGTAACAGGATAATTGGCAATTTGTTAAAAAATATTAAGAAAGGTCAACAGAAATTAGTTTTTTATAGGAGAAAAAAAAAAGTTGAGAAAGTTATTGATCAGGCTTTTGAAATTAAACGTAAGTTATTTATTTTGATAATCAATAGAATTAGGAAGCTAAACAAGGCAATTTTTGATTTCAAAAGAAATAGTAGATGGAAGAGAATAGTTAATCGTAGTAATTTTTGTGAAGTTTTTTCTGGAGAATGGATACATAGTTCAAGCTGTGAGGCATTTTTTAATGAAGAGAGTTATTTCCAGGATAATGATTTGGTGCATGCAGTTGACATCAGTGGTCGTGCTTATGAAGTGAAAGATGGTTGTCCAGTTGAAAAAGAAAAACTTGTGACAACAGAGGCAGAAGAGTTGTTAGGTAATGAGGTTTTAGGAAGACGTGCTAAGGGTCCTGTGTACACCTGGAAGTGTAGTAGTATTTGCAGTGTGCGACAGGATTCCATCAATTTGCTTTGTTATTTTGTATGGACATTTAACAAGAAAAGTTTGAAGCAGAAAATAAGGTTGTTGCAAGAATTAGATCCTTGCAGAGTGAGAGAAGTGACAGGTTTGCATGGTCATTCACTGGCTTGTCTTTCCAGGAGAGTATGCCAGAGTGTTTTTCATCATTTCAGGATGCTAGCAGTGCATCATAACAAAGTGAGGAAGTTAGTTAGACTGTTGTATTATGCTAAGAGTCCAGCAATTATGCTGAAACAATTATGCGCTGCTCTTTTGCATGGTTCTGAAATAGATGTGAGGAATATATGTGAAGAAATTGAGTTTTGTTACTTTGGAAGTAAAGAGGAGAATGTTGAAATTGAGCAAGAAATAGAGGGTCATTTGGAAGATACTGTACATGTTTCCAGTACAGATAATTTCCAGAGGGAAATTGCGACGTTTGACATGAAATCAAGTGAGAGGCCTAATTTCACTTGTGTGTGTTGTCGACGCACTTATTATAAGAATCAGACTAAGTTAGTGGATTTATATGCAAAAAGTGAAAGGGAAAATAATAGTGAATGGAAGGATTTTGCAACATACTTGATGGTAGAAAATTGTTGTAACAAATTAAAACAAAACCAGATGCCTGCTAGAGCAGTTCATAATAATCTGGAATTGGTTGAGATTCCTTCTGAATTGAAGGACTTAAATACTTATGAATCTATTTTGATTCAAAGTATCCATCCCTTTCAGGCTATTGTAAGAATGGAGCCAAAGACAGGGAAATTGCCTCCATCAGATTTACAGAGAGGATTAAAGGGAAGAGTTGTTTATTTGCCTCTAGATTTCAAGAAAAACATTAACACAATTGGAGTAGAAAAAGTGGAAGAGGAACCTCTGGTTATCTTAGTTAATGGGGTTCCGACAAAGAATAAGAAAATATGGCAAGATTTAGTAGATGTTAGGAAAGTTAAAAAGGCAACATTGTATTTGAAAAAAAATAATAAATACTATAAGAATGTATATGTTGCAGAAGAGGAAGTAAGTGAGGAAGAGGATAGCGATTTGTGTGCTGGTCAAATTGAGAAAGTAGAACCCTCTACTAGTGAGGAAATATATGAACATTATAGTGTTCATCCTTTGCATTCAAAGGAAGTCATGGGGAATGCTATTGAGTTGTTTCAAATGAAACAAGCCAAAGGGAGTCCCATTAGTGTTTGGGAGGAAAGTTTGGAAGCTCGGTGTTTCCCACAGCTTTTTCCAACAGGTCAGGGAGGAAGATATGATGAGCGACCTCATCAAATTCCTGCTTCTGAATACCGGACTTTGCGATTGTATGCAGGAGATGCTAGGTTTCGACAATGCATTCCTTATTTGTTTCATCTCCTGTTTGAAAGCGATCTGTCTGGACTGTCATATGCAGTGAACCACATCTTGAAAAGTGGTATACACATGCAAAACATCTCGGCAAGTGATTTTATGGATAAAGTGAATGTCCAAGATAGTATTTTGGATTCTCACCTGATTAATATCATGGCGTGTCAGCGTGGTACTAATGAGTACTGGTACCGTCGTCATGGTGATTTAAAATGTATGCTGAGGAACTTAGGTACTCCCACATGGTTCCTCACTCTGAGTTGTGCCGAGTATGGCTGGGAAGACTTACTTCAATTTCTACGAGAGGCAAATGCTAACGTAGAAAACATCGAATTCAAGACACCCGGAGAACTGTGCTCTTTGGTTCCAGTCAATGTATGTAGGTACTTCAATCATAGATTTGAAGCTATGATGTCTTTCATCATGAATAAGAAGAATCCACCTCTTGGAGAGGTGTTGGATTTCTTCTGGAGAAAGGAGTACCAAGCAAGAGGTGCTCCTCATATACATATGTTGCTGTGGATCAAGGATGCACCTAAATTTGGAACGGATCCAGAAGACTCAGTGATGAGTTTCATCCAACAGTATTCTACGTGTGCTGTTCCAAACGCAAAGGAGAAGAAAAGCCTAAGAGAAAAAGTTCTGCGTTTCCAAAGCCATCGATGTGGAAAGTACTGCCGTCGTAAATTCCGAAACAAAGACAAGTTCTACACCAAATGTCGTTTCGGCTTTCCACGACCGGTGATTTCTAAAGGAAGAGTAAACAGTTTGATGTCTTCGCTGCGACATAATGTGATGAAGAAATCACCTAAAAACACTTACAATTTGAAGAGGAACGAAGAGTCCAAGTACATCAACGACTACAACCCGGTGATTTTGTCCATGTGGAATGCTAACATGGATATACAGTTTGTGGCTGATAACTGTATGGCTGTGGCTCGGTATGTGACGTCTTACATCACCAAAAAAGAGAAGACAGAATTGAAGGATATGTGGGAGGACATTTCCCATGAAAAGAGCCTCAGCAAGAAGTTGTACAGTTTCAGTCTGAAGATGTTGTCGCATCGAGAAATCGGAGCGTACGAATGTTCTGACCGGTTGTCTTCAGC